>NC_062548.1:29781952-30381952 GCF_016906955.1 Phacochoerus africanus
CAGCTGCGCGGGCCGGGCCAGGGGGCGCCTCGCGCGGCAGCGGCTCCTGAGTGCGATGCGGTGAGGCCGGACAGGCTGGCGGGCGGGCGCGCGCGGGGCTGGGGCCACGGCGCGCTGCAGAGATGTGACTGGAGCCGAGGGCCAGCGGGAGCGTCGGCGCTTCGGGGCCGCGGGGGTCGGTGAGTGCGAGCGGCGCGGGTGGGGTGGAGGCGCTGCGGGGACCCCAGAAACTTTTCCCGCCTGGACTTGGGAGGGTTGAGGGGAGGTCTGCTTCTGTGCTAAGGCCCCCCCAAGGGGTTAATCTGCTGAGTGAGATGGGGGATTGGAGGGGGGGACCACAGTGCCAAGGGAGAGAGAAGCCGCAGAGGGTGGGGTGGGGGGGTTGGGACCTTTCGGGGGGAGGGGTGTACCCGGACCGGGAGGAAATCCAAGTCCCTGAGGAGGGTCCTGGGGCCACCAGAGGCAAAGGTCATCTGGGAATGTAAAGGAGCCCAGCCGTGCCCGGGTGATTTGTGAGGGCAGCCGCGGGCAGGTTTGGGGGCTGCGTGGCAAGCCGGTGGGCCCTGACCACACGCAGGGCAGACGGAGCTGGGGGCACAGGGGCCGAGCTTTGGGGTTGAGCTGCCGCACCTGCCGCAGGGGCTAGGGGCCAAGCTCCCAGCCGGCCGTGGCTGCGCACTACGGGACCAGGAGGGGGACACTGCAGGCCAAAAGAGGCAGAGCTGAGACCTGGGACCGGGGGACAATTGAGGGGCAGCTGCATACAATGGCGGGGGAGAGGGGTCGGTTAGCTTTTCTGTTCCAGCCTGGCTAGAGGTGAGCCAGCCCAGTGCTGCATCCCCACCCCTTGGCGGACACGGGGTTCCAGTCCTCTGCATCCCAGGTTCCTTACTGCTTGCACCCGCCTTGGCGGGCTGGGGGGTGGGGTGGGAGGGAGCTGGTTAACTAGCCAGGGAGGAGGGTGCCGACCTTGCTCCGGAGGAGGACTCTAGCACAGCCGGAAGGTTCTTTCCCTAGCTCTGTCACTCCCAGGCCTCGCCAATACCACCTCCCACCCCCCACTCCGCAACTTGTCCCCAGTTCGCTAAGGGGCGGCTCCTTGGAGCGCGGACAAAGGCCCCTGGAGCGTGGCGGGCAGCGGCGTCCCCGCCTGGGGCCCCGGGCCACGCGCCACATTGGCTGCTCAACTGCACCAGGTTGGGGGGGGGGGGCACCTGAGCAAAGAAAGCCCTGGAGGAACTGGGGATCCTTGCAAAGACTAGAGAAGTGGGGGAGGGACCTGGCACAAAAGCCTTGGAACTTCAGCCGAGGAATCTTGATTCGGAAGTTTCCCCAGGGGTGGGGGCTTTCGGGAGAATTCAGAGCTGGAGTGAAACTGCCAGCAAACAGCATGTAAATAGAATGCAAATCGGCATCTGTGGCTGGGGAGTCCTCCCCCCGGCCAGTTTTGCATGGAGACTGTGGAGTTTCCTATTTGTTCCCTGCTGTCTGGACAGGGGTCAGCTGAGTTGGGAAGTGAAAAGATGGAAGGGGAGGGAGTCGCCATTTGGGACGCGGGCAGCAGCCAGACAAGCAGTGTTGTTAGAAAGAGAAGCTCCAAATCTTTATGGATTCATGTGTTATTTCAATAAAAGCGCCAGCCGGATGTGCCCAAAGTGGGTCTGGGGTGCTACAGTGTACAAAATGGATAAACCCCTGCTCCTAGGGCCCTAGGGAAGTGGGTGGACCCTAAATAAGTAACTAAATTGTAAGTGGGTCGAACTTCCGATGGGGATAAGGGCTGCCGGGAAAATGAAACAGCGTGATGTGCAATAGAGGGACAATGGTACGTGGACATAAGGGGAGACGGTTCTGGAGAGTGACATTTTGATGGAGCCCCAAGAGATGAGGGCCCTACGACCGGCGATCGTGAGGTGGGGGGAGACCGAACCAGGCAGAAGGCACTGCGAGTGCAAAGGCTTGGAAGTGGGAAAGAGCTTAGAGGAAGTGAACAAAGGCCATTGTGGCTGGAGCTCTTAGGCAGATGTGGAGAGTGGGGGGCGGCGAGGGGATGGTAGGGACCGGCCAGACCTTGATCTTCATTCGGGGCCATGGAAGGGAGTTTAGGTTTTACTCTCCTTGGGCCAGGGAACCCTCCCAAGGTTTGGAGCGGGAAGCCATGAGCTCTGATTTCTCAAAGCTCTCCTGACTTCAACAAGGAGACGAAAAGCAGCTCCCCTTTCATCCTGCCTCGGGGGATGGCGAGACGCTGGGAACCTCCTCCGTCCAGCCAGTGGGGACCGCTTTGAGCCTGGCCAGCCCTGTGAGCCTACGCCAGGGGTGGGTCCGGTTTTAAAATCCACTCCCCACTTTTAGGCAGTTTGTCTGCCCTGAGCGGGCCCCCACCCGGAGCCTGCAGCCCCAGAAGCACTTTCACGCAGAGCTTCCTGGGGGTTCTGAGTTAGTCACATTTTCTTCTGAGAATTACAGCCCCAGAGGAGCCATCCACCCTGAAAGGGGCAGCCGACGATGCAATTTGCATTTAAATGACTGCTTTTATTTACAGGATTGGAGCTGCTTTGCATATTTATTCATGGATCTTGGTGCCTGTGTTCTGGCCACCCTGTTTACAAACCTGCTAAGGGTTCTTAAATTTGAGAGCCCCCAGATAGGCTGGTGGTCTGGGTGGCGATGGGAACTGAAGATTATGAGATGGTGTAACTTGGGAAAGATAGGAAAGGGTGAGATGGCAGGTCTGGGAAAGAGTTTAAAGTCAGGAAACACTGTAACAGTTTCATCCCTCCGGAGCAGGAAATAGGCCGGTGGCTATAACGGGAGTGGGCAGGGACTGAGTGTAACGCTGAGGTGCGTGGGGTGACTGGCCCGGCGGCCTCATCCTGGCCCTCTGCCAAACACGGGGGAGTCCAGGCAGGGGTGCAGTGGCCTTGAGGTCAGGAGTTGGGACAAGTGGGTTCTAGTCCCAGTTTGGCCCACGATGCCAGGAAGCCCCTGGCCAAGTTACATCACCTCTTCATGTTCCCAGTAGGACAATGAGACTCGTGATTGTCTTTGTGATAAGCAGGGACCCGGTGCTCCCTGCGTGCCAGGCTCCGTGCTGAGTACTTTCTAAGTACAGTTCACGTCAGCCTTGTTTTTACAGAAGAAGAGACTGAAGGTCCGAGAAGTTCTGCCCAACATCACACGGGTCCCTCTGACTTTCCTCGAACGGAGCTCTTCCTCTCTTGGGGAGCCTTACGGCAGTGTCAGTTCTGTGCCATCAGGTACTGAACTGCTAAACATGCCCAGGGCTATGAAAGCGCCTCCAGAGTTGCTTAGTTTTGCTTTCCCTTCCATTCTCGAGCGCCTCCCTCCTTCTTTCGAGAAGGTGGGTTTAAGATGCTTCTGGTAGCACAAGGCGAGGCAGGTCAGAATGGCATGGTCCAGGGAGGTTTTGTACATCTCATATCTCGGTTCATGTGGGTGGGTGAGAAGGTTCCCCAAAAAATGGTTTGTGTCTGGTTTTTGGGTATCCTGGCTCTGACTTCTCAGTTGGTACACTGGTTTCGGGGCACCCAGGCTGGCTTGGGGTCCTCTCACCCCGGTTCCCCCCTGGAAAAACCACCCTCACAGTGAGGCTCCTAATTGGAGCACGTGCTTAGGGACCAGGAGATTTGGGGAGTCTCCAAGGTAGACCACCCCCAGAGGCTTCTCCCCTTCACATCATCACCTCAGGGACCTCTTTGCTTGATAAGTGACGAGGAAGGCTGGAAACCGGTGGTAGGCAAACACACCTGGGTGAGCCCCGGTCCAGCCCCATCTCCGTAGCAACCGCCCCTCCTGGAAAAGCTGAGTCAGAAAAGTTCATAACCTCAAAGCATTTGCCAATCTTTTTTTTTTTTTTTTTTGCTTTTTAGGGCCACACCCGCAGCATATGGAAGTTCCCAGGCTAGGGGTCCAATCAGAGCTGGAGCTGCCGGCACACAGCCACAGCAACACCAGATCTGAGCCACGTCTGCGATCCACACCACAGCTCATGGCAACGCTGGATCCTTAACCCACTGAGCGAGGCCAGGGCTCGAACCCGAAACCTCATGGTTTCTAGTCAAATTCGTTTCCACTCTGCCACAATGGGAACTCCCGCCAATCTTTCATTTATTTAACAGGCGTGTTATTTACTATATAAGTACTTATCCCATGTTAACTGTTGTTCTAAACCCTAGTTATTAATTATCTCAATCCTCATGAGAACCCTACAAGATGGGTATCATTGTCTCCATTTTGCAGATGAGGAAACTGAGGCAAGTAAGGTTAAGTCAGCTGCCCCAGGATCACAGGGTTCTAGCAAGTGCCAGGGGCATAAACGGGAAATTTATGCCGAGCTTGGTGGGGATCCGGGGCTGGAAGAACCAGCCCTGCCTGTGGCCTTCAGGCATCCAGGGCTGCCCTTCTTACCCAAGGAATCTTGCCTGCATTCCTCCCAGCCTCTGCAGGTCCCGGCTTGTGAGAAATGAAGCGTGCTGTTCCACCACCTGCCCGTGGCTTCTGGCCCCTCTGCGGGGAGAGTGTGTGTGCGCGTGCGTGTGCGATGCGGTGTATTTAAGAGCATCTGAATGAGTCACATTTCTGGGAGCCTGGCTGGCAGCAGAGTAATTAGTATGTGAGCCGAGTCTTGCGCGTTCATCACATTATTCATTACTCCTTTTGAGGAGTTGCACGCCTACATCCCACGGGTTTGTTGCTATATATTCATCCCGTCCCAATCAGCCTTGCTGTGGGGCTGACTCCAAACCTCTAATCTGGTGTCGTGCAGTTTGAGGTTCCTGGAGAGCTGCTCCAAACTCAGCAGGGGGAGTTCCCAGGTGGCTGAGGTGGCAGGATGGGGCTTACCTGATGGTGGGTGCAGGGGAGCACAAGTGGGCACCGCCTGCTGGGGCTGGGGCAGGGGTGGTGAGGTGGAAGGTGCTGGGGCAGGGTGCTGGCTCCTGCGCTGAGTGTATCCCTGCTTCTCCGATCTCAGTGCACCCCAGCATCTGTGCATACCTGGAGCTCGCCGTAGGGCTGTGGAAACCCAGGTAGCTAGGCTCACTCGGGAGAGTCTGCATTTTGTAAGTTCTCGGGCAATGCTGTTGCTGCTGCTGCTGCCAGACTGGGGATCGAACTTCAACTGAAACCTCTCAAGCTCTCATTCCCTTCCTCCATCAAATGAGAGTGAGAGCATCTCCTGGCTGGGTTATGTGACGATTGAGACCATGTTTATCTGTTCATTCATTCAGCACCTGGGCTGTGAGCCCTGCCTGTTTGCCAGGCACTGAGGAGTCAGTGCAGAATAAGACAAGGGCTGGGGTGGGTGGAGGCAGACCAAAAGAGTAATAAAATAAAATAATTGAAAACTGCAGCACATGCCGTGAAGATAAAGATCAAGAGTATAGAGCATAGGGCTCTATACTCCCGCTGTGGTGTGGTGGGTTAAGAATCCGACCGCAGTGGATCGGGTCACTGTGGAGGCTCAGGTTCAATCCCCTCCCAGGCACTGTGGGTTAAATGATCCTGCGTTGCCACAATTACAGCTGGGATTTAATCCCTGACCCGGGAACTAGCATGTGTTGAGGGTAAAAAAAGGCGGGGGGGTAGTTTCTGTTGTGATTCAGTGGGTTAAGAACCCGACATAGGATGTGGGTTGGATCCCTGGCCTCATTCAGTGGGTTAAGGATCCGGCATTGCTGTGGCTATGGTGAAGGCCTGCAGCTCCAGCTCTGATTCGACCCCTTGCCCGGGAACTTCCACAGACATGTGTGGCCGTAAAAAGACCAAAAAGAAAAAAAAGAAAGAAAGTAGAGAGCATAAAGGGGCAGAAAGGACCTAATTTAGATAGATGAGCCAGCAAAGGGCTTACGTGACATTTCCAGAGCCCTGGTCTGTAGTAAGAGTCCAGTAACAATAGCACAATTGTTTGTCCTCTGGCTCCACTGCTTTCTAGCTGTGTGACCTTGGACAGGCCAACTAGCCTCTCTGTTTTTTTTCCTGTAAACCGGAGATCATAAACACGCTTGCTTCATGGTGTCATTGTCCAGATTCTAAGGCGCTGATACATGTGACACGCCTAGACGAGGGCCTGGAGCATAGTAAGTGCTGTAAGAGCTAACTGTCATTGTCATGGGCACTATGACAGTGATAGAAAACTCTGAGGGGCAATTCTGAACCCCTTACAAATGCCACTTCATTCTGGGTGGTGGTGTGTAGCCCTCCTCCGGATCATCTTGGACCTTGTTCTGTAGAACAATGGCTGTCACCTTCATGCTCATCCTCAGCAATGATAATGACCCGCTTGGGACAACTGGGCCCTCGCAGAACCCCTGGCTGCCTAGATGTGAGTAGGGAGGACTTCCTGGAAGAAGAGGGCCACATCCTGCGGGAGGTATAGAAGAACCTCGTTGTTGGCAAGTAACATAAACCCAGATCAAACTGGCTTAATCCAAAAAAGGGAAGTTCATTGGCCGATGGAACGGCAGGAACCTGGGAATCTGGCTTCAGGCATAATCGAATCCAGCCTTTCATTGTATTCAATTCTGGACCCTCCCTTGGCCATTTCCTCTGGGTCAGCTTTACTCTCTGACGGGCTCTTTCCCTGTGATGGTAAATAGGTCCTTTCCAGCTTCAGGTGTCTATTAGCTTATCAACCCCAGTTGATAAGACCTCTTTCCAGTTAATTCTGGGAAATATCGTGAGACTGATTCTCCCGCTGTCTAGTTGGGGCCACACGCCTGTCTGTGAACCAATCAGTGTGCCAGGAGAGTGGGATAAACACTCTGATTGGCCAGACCTGCGGTCAGGTGCTAGCAGCTAGGGCTTGAGGGGGCTCTCCCGAGGAAAATCAGATCTGTGCAGAAATGGGAGAAATGAAGGCGGGCAACAGGAGTAATGGCTGTCCCAGGAGAGGAGTCTACCCTGAGGAATGAAAGCAGAAAGCAAGCGTGTATCTATCTATGTCCCACATCCGCTGGAGACCTAGACCACGGTCAGAAGAACTGCACAATTTCAGAAGCTTGGTGGCCATCTTGCTGTTTTATCTTCCACCTTGGCTTCCTGTTGTAGTTGGAAGGCCAATTGGGATGGGGTTGGGAGGAGCTGGTGGAACCAAGTCCCCCCAGTTGGTAGGGGACCTGGAGAGAGGAGATTCCCCCCGCCCCAGAGAGTGAGTGAAGGAAGCTAAAAAGAAGGGCAGGGTTTTGTTTGTTTGTTTGTTTTGCTTTTTGGGGCCGCACCTGCAGCATATGGAGGTTCCCGGTTTAGGGGGTCCAATCAGAGCTACAGCTACTGGCCTACGCCTAGCCACAGCAACTCAGGATCCAAGCTGCATCTGGGACCTACACCACAGCTCACAGCAACACCAGATCCCTAACCCACTGATCGAGGCCCAGGATGGAATCTGCAACCTCAGGGTTCCTAGTCAGATTCCTTTCCACTGCGCCACGACAGGAAATCCCTTTTTTTTTTTTTTTTTAATTAAAGTGTAGTTGATTTACAGTGTTGTGCCAATTCTGCTGTATAGCAAAGTGACCCAGTTATACAAAATATACACATTCCCTTTCTTTTATTACTTTCCATCATGGTCTATCCCAAGAGACTGGGCATAGTTCCCTGTGTGGTAGAGTAGGACCTCATTGCTTATCCATTCTACATGGAATAGTTTTGGGGTTAGTTGCATCTACTAACCCCAGATGCTCAGTCCATCCCACTCCCTCCCCTCTCCCCCTTGGCAACCACAAGTCTGTTCTCTATGTCTGTGAGTCTGTTTCTGTTTTGTAGATAGGTTCTTCTGTGCCATAGTTTAGATTCCACATATAAGCGATATCATATGGTTTTTGTCTTTCTCTTTCTGACTGACTTCACTTAGTATGCGAATCTCTAGTTTCATTCATTTTGCTGCAAATGGCTTTATTTCGTTCTTTTTATGGCTGAGTAGTATTCCACTGTGTATATGTACTGTATCTTCTTAATCCATTCATCTGTCGATGGACGTGTAGGTTGTTTCCATGTCTTGGCTATTGGGAATAGTGCTGCAGTGAACATAGGGGTGCATGTGTCCTTTTGAATTACAGTTTTGTCCAGATATATGCCCGGAGTGGGGTTGCTGGATCATATGGTGATTCTATGTATAGTTTTCTGAGGAACCTCCATACTGTTCTTCATAGTGGTTGTAGCAACTTACATTCCCACCAAGAGTGCAGGAGGGTTCCCTTTTCTCCACACCCTCTCCAGCATTTGTTATCTGTAGACTTATTAATGATGGCCACTCTGACCCTTATTAATGATGGCCACTCCTTGTAGTTTTGATTTGCATTTCTCTAACCATCAGTGATGTTGAGCATCTGTTCATGTGCCCACCAGAAGGCCAGGTCCTTGCAAGGAAAGAGCGTGGGATGCAGGCCTGAGGCTGAGAGGCCTGGCTGGTTTCCTGGCTTCTTCCTCATCAACGCTGCTCTCAAGCATGTAAACCAGGCTTTCTTGGCCTCAGCACGGCAGGCACGTGAGGCCGGATAATTCTTTGTGTTGAGGGCCGTCTTTTACATGGTTAGATGCTTAGCACCTTCCCCGGACTCAATCCGCTCGTCTGCCAGTTGTACCCCGTCTCCCCAGCTGTGACCAAAAATGACCCCGGCCATGGTCAGATGTCCCCTGGGGTCAGAATCACTGCTACTTGAGAACCACTGGCCTAGGGGGTGTGTGGGGAGAGGGTTAGCGGATAACTCCAAAAGCACTTTCCTACCTGTCGCCCTCCCAGCCACCCTGGGCGGAGACTGGCTGTGACCTGGAGAGGCTGCTTGGGGTGTGTCCTATTGTCACTTGTTGATAAGCCTCTTAATCACGCTCGCAGTTGATGAGAAGTCTGGGGGAAATCCAGTGCTGTGTCAGGGCTGTTGGAATTTTGTTCCGGTAGAGCTGGTTCTTTTTTTTTTCTTCTTTTTTTTGTTTTTTGGGTTTTTTTGTCTTTTTAGGGCCGCACCCACGGCATATGGAGGTTTCCCAGGCTAGGGGTCCAATTGGAGCTGCAGCTGTCGGCCTAGCAACAGCAACATGGGATCCAAGCCGAGCCTGGGACCTACACCACAGCTCATGGCAACACCAGATCCTTGACCCACTGAGCGAGGCCAGGGATGGAACCCATGTCCTCATGGAGCCTACTCAGATTTGTTACTGCTGAGCCATGACGGGAACTCCCAACATACCTGGTTCTTAAATTTTGATTCCCAGTGTGCTCTTGTGACAAGCAGCTCTGGCCAGGACAGTGTTTTTCCAGAAGAGGTAGGATAGGCCAATGGGTATGTGACCTGAGTGCCATTGACAAGCATTTCAATGTCTTGAGTTTTCTTTTAAGTGATTCGATTTCAGGGACTCAGTGAGTCTGTTAAGTAGAGGTGTGTAGACAAGATAAGCGTAAATAGCTGAGGAGACACTCCGGTGGCTGATGTGGCAGGGCCACAAATAGTGGCTGGACCATGGGCCCGATTGGCAAGAGCTGGGATGCTTGTTTAAGGAGCATCTGTGGCAGGACGCCCCATGTTCCCAGCCAGCCTTTTCTCATCTGTAGGCCAGGGAGCCGGGCTGTACAGCGCCAGGCTCCTTCTCCTTCAGCAGCATCAATAATTTATCCCGAGCAAGGCAGGATCCGGGCTGCTCACTGTATCTCCTAAAGGAGCAGAGAGAGAGGTGGTCGATACCGCATTTACTTAAGAAAGCACCCCAGGGGTGTGCTGAGCTGCCCGGAAGGTGGCTGGTTACAACCTCCCTGTGGGTGGAGCTAAGGCTGGCTTGAGAGCCCTGGAAGCACCTCGCAGCCCCCGTGGCTTTCCCAAGGCCAGGCTCCCTCCAAAAACAAGGAGCTGGTGGCAGTGGCTAGAGGAAAGCGCCCAGGGTGAGGAGTCTTGTTCACTCGGCGTTTGGGAAGCATCTCCTCTGTGCTTCCCCGTGATTTTTCCCTCAAGGGACATTGATAGGGTCTAAAAATTTGGTGGTGGTGGTGGGGTGGCACAATTGGGGGAGGGTATGTGCATCGGTCCCCTAGTGGGTAGAGGCCAAGGATGCTGCTAAACGCCTTGCAATGCCCAGGACAGGACAGGACGTATCAGATCCCAAGCGTCCATAATTTCAAGGTTGAGAAACCCTGGTCCACGCTGATGAGCAGGACAGGGTCCCAGCCCCCCTGCAGCTAGGGATGTAGAAAGACAGGAAGGGAGGAGAGGAGGAAGTGACGGGAGAAGCAAAGGCAACAGGCAAAAAGATGACAGGATTAGAGCCAAGAAGAAACAGGAGAGCAGCGCTGGGGGGGGGATGGGGCTGTGACCTTGGCCAAGGTCTGAGTGGATGGCATGGGTCTGAGACCAGTGATGGGGGAAGGAGCAGTTTTCCTTGCGGGTGGGGGGCGGCGGGGGGGTGGTGGTGTAAGGAGGGGCTGGCCCGGGCTGCTGTGTAGACCTCCTTGCTGGGGGCTGCACGGAGATCTTTGTGGGGTGGGGGGTGTGAGGAGTGAGGGAACGCTTCTAAGAGCTGAGCGGTGTGACCTTGGCCAAGTGTCCCAGCCTCCTCAAGACTGTTTTGGCACCAGTGTGAGGACTGGATCCGTCGATGCCTGGCCAACGGTGAGTCACCGGTAAATGCCAGCTGTTACCACTGAGACGCTGAAGCAGGTTTGCTGGCTCTTCTCCCCACGCAGTGCTCAGCCCCCCGACCATCTCTTTAAAGTTCCATTGTATTCTTGTATTTTTGAAGAGGTTGGACACGGCCTCAAATTCAAAGACGACGAAAGCGTGTTCGGAGAAAGCGAGTCTCCCTCCCCTCCTCTCCGCCAGCCACTAGTGGTGATTGTTCCTGGCGGGTTGGTCACTGTGCCAGGCCGAGGGCAAAGGCGGGAGCTTTCATCCCCCTCCCAACCCCATGCCGGGCTGTGCTGCCTGGAGGAAGGGGCACTTTTTTTCCTGACATGTCCTGAGGCGCCACATGGGCTGGTGGGTTTGAAGTGAGGTGGGAAGTCTTACGACGAATTGGTCTTTTCCCCTCCCCCGCCCAACTTTTCTGGACTGTTCGTGGTGTCAGAGAGAAAGATGAGACCCCACCAGGTGCTCTCCTTCCTCCTGCTCTTCGTGATCGCCTCCGGGGCCTCTGAGAACGCCAGCACTTCCCGGGGCTGCGGGCTGGACCTCCTCCCTCAGTACGTGTCCCTGTGCGACCTGGACACCATCTGGGGCATCGTGGTGGAGGCCGTGGCCGGGGCGGGCGCCCTGATCACGCTGCTCCTGATGCTCATCCTCCTGGTGCGCCTGCCCTTCATCAAGGACAAGGAGAAGAAGGACCCCGTGGGCCTCCACTTCCTCTTCCTCCTGGGGACCCTGGGCCTCTTTGGGCTGACGTTCGCCTTCATCATCCGGGAGGACGAGACCATCTGCTCCGTCCGCCGGTTCCTCTGGGGCGTCCTCTTCGCGCTCTGCTTCTCCTGCCTGCTGAGCCAGGCGTGGCGCGTGCGGAGGCTGGTGCGCCACGGCAAGAGCCCGTCCAGCTGGCAGCTGGTGGGCATGGCCCTGTGCCTGATGCTGGTGCAGGTCATCATTGCCATCGAGTGGCTGGTCCTGACGGTGCTGCGCGACGCGAAGCCCGCCTGTGCCTACGAGCCCATGGACTTCGCCATGGCCCTCATCTATGACATGGTCCTGCTCGTGGCCACCCTGGGGCTGGCCCTCTTCACGCTCTGTGGCAAGTTCAAGAAGTGGAAGCAGAACGGGGCCTGCCTCCTGGTCACGGCCTTCCTCTCCCTACTCATCTGGGTGGCCTGGATGACCATGTACCTTTTCGGCAACGCCGAGCTGCGGCAGGGAGACGCCTGGGGCGACCCCACCTTGGCCATCACGCTGGTGGCCAGTGGCTGGGTCTTTGTCATCTTCCATGCCATCCCGGAGATCCACTGCACCATCCTGCCGGCCCCGCAGGAAAACACGCCCAACTACTTCGACACGTCGCAGCCGAGGATGCGGGAGACCGCGTTCGAGGAGGACGTGCAGCTGCCTCGGACCTACATGGAGAACAAGGCCTTCTCGATGGACGAACACAATGCAGGTAAAGCAGGCGCCGCCTCGCCGGCCGCTCCTCCACAAAGGCTCTCTCCTCCCTCCCGTGGGGCTCGGGGGCCCGGGGACCGTCCTGACAGATCAGAGCCCACGACAATTGCCCCCTGTGCTGAAACTGGCCTCGACACGCATTCTTTTTTTATTTTTATTTTTTGCCTTTTAGGCCACACCCACAGCACATGAAGGTTCCCAGGCTAGGGGTCCAATCAGAGCTACCGCTGCCAGCCTACACCACAGCCACAGCAACGCCGGATCCGAGCCGCGTCTGCAACCTACATCACAGCTCACGGCAACATCAGATTCCCCAACCCATTGAGCGAGGCCAGGGATCGAACCCATGTTCTCATGGTTCCTAGTCGGATTCATTTCTGCTGTGCCACAATGGGAACTCCGAGATGAATTCTTATTTACAGTTTTTTCCTATCAACTGTCATCTATGTTAATATGAATATCCAGGCTCCTGGCTTTTCTTTTCTCTCTCTCTCTTTTTTTTTTGACCACACCCACAGCATGTGGGAAGTTCAGGGATGGAACGGAAGCCACAGCAGTGACAACGATGAGTCCGTAACTGCTAGGCTACCAGGGAATTCCTCTGGCTTCTTTTTTCCCCTTCTTTTTAGGGCCACACCCATGGACTATGGAAATTCCCGGGCTAGGGATCAAATGGGAGCTGCAGCTTTGGGTCTGTGCCACAGCCAGGACAACATGGAACCCAAGCTGCATATGTGACCTAGGCCACAGCTTGTGGCAAGGACGGAACCCTTAACCCACTGCGTGAGGCCAGGGATCGAACCTGCATCCTCATGGACACTCTACTGGGTTCTTAACCTGCTGAGCCATAGTGGGAACTCCCCTGGCCTTTTATGAAAAACCACATGTGGGCGGTGCTGGGCCGATGTCCCTACCTTGGCAGCAGTTGTCTAGAGCTGGCTGGAAGGCGCTGTCACTTACCTCTCACTGAGTCGTGGTGACCCTTTAGGTGGGGATTTACTTTCTTGTGCCACCTTCCCCACCACTCCCCATGGCTCCCTACCCCAGCGGCTGTACCATATCAGCATTAAGTCCCTGGCTCCCTGGAAGAGTTTGAGTTTGCAGGCCAGGTACTAGACGGAGGCAGGAGATGGTGAGGGGCAATACTTGTGTCCCCTCCCCTACCTTTGTCACCAGGGATGTATAAATTTGGGCCCTAGAATCAGACATCCGGGTTCAGAGCCTTCTTAGATGTAACGCTTCGTGTACCATATCGAGTGAGAAGTTACGCTCTGAGGGGCTCTGGTGTGCCCAGCCTGTTGGATCTTCATCTTTTTCTTTTTTTGGTCTTTATAGGGTCGCACGCATGGCATATGGAGGCTCCCAGGCTAGGGGTTGAATTGGAGCTGCAGCTGCCAGCCTACGCCACAGCCACAGCAACTCGGGATCTGAGCCACGTCTTCCACGTACACCACAGCTCACGAGAACGCCAGATCCTTAATCCACGGAGTGGGGCCAGGGTTCGAACCTGTGTCCTCAGGGATACTAGTGAGATTCGTTACCACGGAGCCACAACGGGATCTCTTGGATGTTCATCTTGGTTGGGCTCCTCTGAAAGCAGAGCCTGAGGAGTTCCCGCTGTGGCTCCGTGGGTTAAGAACCTGACATGGTGGCTGTGAGGACATGGGTTCCATCCTTGGCCTCACTCAGTGGGTTATGGATCCGGCATTGCCGTGAACTGGGGTGTAGATCGCAGATGTGGTTCAGATCCCCAGTTGCTGTGGCTGTGGAGTAAGTTGGCAGCTACAACTTCCATTCAACCCCTAGCCTGGGAACTCCCATATGTCGCAGGTGCAGCTGTACAAAGGAAAAAAAAATCCCTTTTCTCAGGTACCTAAAGATTTATCAGGAGTTGCAGTAACAATAGCAGCAGCAGCCGGTAATAATTACCCAGCATAGTCATCATGCCGGGCACTAGTCTGTGCCTTAACCTGTGTTATCTTATTAGTCCACACCTCTGCCTGATAAGACAGGGCCTGTTTTTTTTTTTGTTTTGTTTTGTGTTGTTTTTTGTTTTTTTTGTTTCTTTTTTGTCTTTAGGGCCACGCCCGCAGCCTATGGAGGTTCCCAGGCCAGGGGTCCAAGTGGAGCTGTAGCCGCTGGCCTACACCACAGTCATAGCAACGTTGGATCCTTAACCCACTGAGCGAAGCCAGGATCGAACCCACATCCTCATGGATACTCGTCAGGTTCGTTAACCACTGCGCCACGACAGGAATGGCCGTAGGGCCTGTTATTACTCCCATCTTATAGATAAATAAGTGGAGGCTGTAGGGGGTGCAGTTTGGCCTGAAAACACACAGCTTGGAGGTGGCCCCTTGCAGACCGTCATGGTCCCCTTTTCTGTGACGCTCCCCCAGGCACCAGGGCCTCGCTGCTTGGTTGATGGTACCAGGAAGTCAGCCTCGTTGGCTTGAGGGACAAGGCCCGGAGCACAGCCCGCCCACCCGCTCTGGGCAGGGAGAAGCACAGAGCCACTAGGTCCTTAAGGGCACCTCCCTGCCCTCCTTCTCACCAGGATGTGCCCAGCTGCCTGCGCACCCCTGCTCCCGGCCAGACCCACAGGACGGACTGAGACAGCCTCACCCCCACCCCCTGGCAGGGAGAGTCGGAAGTCCTGGCGTGGCCTTTATCACAGCGGTGCCTTCTTACGGGAAAGCCCCAGGCCAGCAAGCCTGTGTTTGTCCAGCGATTTGGCAGTGCTGAGCGGCAGCTCCGGTGGGGCTGGCTCCCAGGGTTGCCAGGAAGAGGTGGGGGTTGGCACCGGGGTCCTCGCTGAGCACGTGATGCCAGAGGCCAGGCCCCTGGCCAGTTCCTGGGGTCCTGGTGGAGCTGCCTCTTCCTTGGCTTCTCCTGGAATAGGATCCTCTTCATCTGAGATCCATGGACCCCCCCCCCCCATTGGATCCCACAGATGACAGGAATTCCTGAAATGGATGTAAATTTGTATATATTCATTGGGGAGTAAACTTAGTCTGTTGCTGTGTCAGATTCTCAAAGCCCTTTGCCATCCCCGGAAGGCTGAGAACCAGTGCTGTTGAACCTCAGGGTCTAGTCTGTCTGCAGTGAAAGAGGGATGTTAGAACTACCCAAGTATTAGGGTCTTCAAAAGTAGGGATGGCCGTGGAGACCCCACTGTGGAGCAACAGGATCAGCAGTGTCTCTGGAGCTATCTGGTACTCAGGTTTGATCCCTGACCTGGCACAGTGGGTTGGGGACTGGTGTTGCTGCAGCTGTGGTGTAGGTTGCAACTACGGCTCAGATCTGATCCCTGGCCCGGGAACTCCATAAGCATCCCCCCCGCCAAAAAAAAAAGTAGGGATGGCTAACCTCTCCTGGGTGCTTAGCACAGACCAGGGACCGTTCTGAGCATTTTAGCAGCTAATCTCACTTAATTCCTGCGATAATCCAATGAGGATTATTGTAGATGGGAAACTGAGGCACAGAAAGGCTAAGGCAGAGCCGGGGTGTCAACCCAGGCGGACTGACCACTCTGCCACAGAGTTACTCTTCTTAAAGTGCTTAAATGTCCCTCATCTCATGGATGCGTCAGGATGACTATGTGTTGAGAAGGCAGGGATTATCAGTCCCATTTTACAGAGCAGGAAACTGAGTCCAGGAGTGTCAGGCAGTTTGTTCAAGCCCACTGCAGAGCCCACAGCAGTGCAATGAGGGGGAAGGTTGGTTTTCTGAATCCCCTTACACAAACGCATCCTTTCTTGGAAAAACGCATCCAGGACCTCATATCCTTGTAAGAGCCGGAGATCAAAGGGATTTGGGACCCGTGTTGGTACCAGCAGTGCCAGAGGTGGCACAGGGGGTGTCAGGGTGTGCCCCACACACCCACCCAGCTCTTTTTGTTTGTTTGTTTGTTTGTTTGTTTGTTTGTTTGTTTTGCTTTTTAGGGCTGCACCTGCGTCATATGGAAGTTCCCAGGCTAGGGGTCCACTAGGAGTTATAGCTGCCAGCCTCCACCACAGCCACAGCAACACCAGATCCAAGCCGCATCTGAGACCTACACCATGGCTCATGACAATGCCGGATCCTTAACCCACTGAGCGAGGCCAGGGATCGAACCTGCAACCTCATGGTTCCTAGTCGGATTGGTTAACTGAGCCGCGACGGGAACTCCACCCACCCATCTCTCTCACGTTCTGCCTTCCAAAGCCAAGGAGGTTGTTCTTCATTCCCTTCCTTTTCAAAAACAGAAATAGTTTTACTATTTCTTCCTGATGACAAAAGATCAGCAACAACCATGTAGAAGTTGAGTAAGTGGGGAAAAAAAAAAAATTGGAATTCCTGCTGTTGACAAAATGGGATCAGTGGCATCTCTGCAGTGCTGGGACATAGGTTCAATCCCTGGCCCGGCACAGTGGGTTAAGGATCTGGCATCGCAGCAGCTGCGGCACAGATCTGTAGCTCAGATCTGATCCCTGGCTCAGGCATTCCATATGCCAGGGGTGGCCACAAAAAGAAAAAGGGAAGGAGGAAGGAAGGGAGAGGGGAAAAAGAAAGGAAAGAAGGAAGGAAGGAAAGAAAGAAAGAGAGGAAGAAAGAGAGAAAATAATAAAAATAGCTCAAAATCCCATTGCCCAAAGGCAACTTCTGCCAACTGTTTGCTCCAGTCTTGCCAGACATCTCTTGATGAGCACACACACAGCCTCTCCCTCTCTCTCTACACACACACACACACACACACACACACACACACACACACACACTCTCTCTCTCTCACACACACACACACACACACACTCTCTCTCTCTCTCTCTCTCACACACACACACACACACACACAACAGTCCCGTAGAGCAAGCAGTTCTTAACCTGTCTGCACCTCATAGTCTCTTGGGCAGCTTTAAACAAATTACCAGCGCCTGCCCCCTCCTTCGGATGACGTCTTTGTGGGCTTAGGTAGTTGAAGTTCTCCGAGTGCATCTCAGATGTAACCAGGTGGAAACCTCGGGTCTGAGTGGTACTCTGCATGGTGCTTGCTTAAACCAGTGGTGTATCGTGGAGGGGGGCCTTTCCAGGTCAGCGCCTGCGGAGCTCCAATACCCTTTGCACGAAGCATAGCTTTCCAGGAGGCACCCCAGTTTATTTTTCTGATCTTAGCTGGTGAATCCTCTGCTTGTTTCTGCCTTTGCATATAAGTACGTGCTGCAGTGGGAGTTCCCGTCGTGGTGCAGTGGAAACGAATCTGACTAGGAACCATGAGGATGCGGGTTCAATCCCTGGCTTCGTTAAGGATCCAGCAGTGCCTTGAGCTGTGGTGTAGGTCGCAGACGCGGCTCGGATCTGGCGTTGCTATGGCTGTGGTAGAGGCCAGCGGCTACAGCTCCGATTTAACCCCTAGCCTGGGAACCTCCATATGCCGAGGGTATGGCCCTAAAAAGCAAAAAAAAGTAAGTGCTGCAGTGAACGGTCTTATCCATTCCTCTTTGTGCCCTTGATCATTAACTCTTTGCAAAAACAGATTCCTAGACATGCTTCAGAGAGTCTGCACCTTTCTTTCAATCTTGATATCTCCTGCCAGATGCCACCCTGCAAAAAGATGGACTAATTTAGTCTCCCCTGAATAGCTGTATGAGAACCCCCTTCTTCACCCACCTTGGGTGCTGTCAGACTTCTTTGAACAACCCCCTTTTTTTTTGCATCATCCCAAGTACATGGCTACCCAAATTCATGTGGGCCCAGACAAACCCAGTTCCCATGAAAGGCTCACGGGGAGAGGCAAAATTGTCCTCCTGGCTAGGATTGCCTTTGTTCTAGAAACCCTACTTTGCTGGCTGGGAAATGTGTGGGCACCCTCCCTTGGCATGGTGAGAGCAGCTGTGGTCGTCTTTGGGGCTGACCTCAGCCAGATTCTATTTTAGGGAACCCACAAGGGACCTTTCGCCTGGGAGCTACAGTTAGCCCTGTTTCTATTCCGTGTTTTTTTGGTTGGTTGGTTGGTCGGTTGGTTTTGGCTTTTTGCCTTTTAGGGATGCACCCATGGCAATATGCAGGTTCCCAGGCTAGGGCTAGGAGTCGAATCGGAGCTGCAGCTGCCAGCCACAGCCACAGCCCGCAGCCACGCCAGATCTGAGCCGCGTGTGTGATCTAAACCCCAGCTCACAGCAGCGCCAGATCCTTAACCCACTGAGTGAAGCCAGGGATCAAACCCATGTCCTCATGGGTATTAGTTGGCTTCATTACTGCTGAGCCGCAGCAAGAACTCTCTTGCATTTTAACCAGCCAGGCTTTCAGGGTCTCTAACCTTGTAGTCCATCCCTGATGTTAAGAGATGGGGGAGTTCCCGTCGTGGCGCAGTGGTTAACCAATCCGACTAGGAACCATGAGGTTGTAGGTTCGATCCCTGGCCTTGCTCAGTGGGTTAAAGATCTGGCGTTGCTGTGAGCTGTGGTGTATGTTACAGACGCGGCTTGGATCCAGGATTACTGTGGCTATGGCATAGGCCGGCGGCTACAGCTCTGATTAGACCCCTAGCCTGGAAACCTCCATACGCTGTGGGAAGCGGCCCTAGAAAAGGCAAAATGACAAAAAACAAACAAACAAACAAACAAAAAAGAGATGGGAAGGGCATCCCCCAGGCTGTCCTGTGGCTCAGCCAAGCCCAGCAACCACTGCTCCTTGATTTCCTTTCCCCAGCGAGACACCAGTTATGACTTCCCCAGCCTGTCTCTTAGGAAGTATCAACAAGGCATGAGCTATGTGCTAGAAGATGAAAATACACCGAAGGATATAACACTTCAGATCACATTTTGGAAGGCGTTAACAAGGCACATTAAAAGTTCACCTTTCAAAGGAGCAAGAAAGTGTTCTTCTGTTAAGGGATCTCTCTGATCTCATTATGCCACGGGCTATTTAAACTCCGTCCCTTGGCTTCCCAGCGGAAGGCCCAGAGTCAGCTTTGGGGGCAGGGCCAATCTAGCCTCTCTTGCATTCTCCACAGCAGAAGGCTGGCATTTAGCCTGTGGTCTTAATATTCCTGTTGGGACCTCTTGATGGGTGAGCCCCTCTTGCCTTTCAGAGCTGATCCAGGTCAGAGTAGGATGTTAGTTGAGATTCTTAAAGTTGCAAGTAATAAAAATAAAATAAAAAAGCTTGATCTAAAGCGGTTTAACCAAAACAAACAACAATAGCAAACTAATGTACTGGAGATCAGGCTTCAGGAATGGAACCATCCAGGAGGCTCAAGGGATGACAAGATTTGGTCTCACTCCATCTCTTGGCTCTGTGAGTATCATGGCAGGCTACAGGTCCAGGCTTACAGAGTCCCCATAGAAAAGGGGACCGGAGTTCCCGTCGTGGCGCAGTGGTTAACGAATCCGACTAGGAACCATGAGGTTGCGGGTTCGGTCCCTGCCCTTGCTCAGTGGGTTAACGATCCGGCGTTGCTGTGAGCTGTGGTGTAGGTTGCAGATGCGGCTCGGATCCCGCGTTGCTGTGGCTCTGGTGTAGGCCGGTGGCTACAGCTCCGATTCAACCCCTAGCCTGGGAACCTCCATATGCCGCAGGAGCGGCCCAAGAAATAGCAACAACAAAAAAGACAAAAAAAAAAAAAAGAAAGAAAAGGGGACCATTTTCCAGGATGCTTAACCAAAAATCCCAGGGTTAGCTCCGATGGGACCTGATTGGCCAGGCCTAAATCACAGGCCCACTGCAAGGCCAGGGGAGGAGGCAGTTGTAGCCAGGACTTGGAGACCTAGAATGTGGGAGGGGTGTTTACCAGAGGAGAACCACAAATAACCACTGCAGAGAGGGGTCCTTTGGCCAAGGCAGCCCACAGCTGGCCGGTAGAGTTGAGCCTTTGTTTCTTTGAAGAGAATGTGTGAGAGCCAGATCCACCCCCCTCCACAGCTGGCTGGGTCCCTGCACTAGGAGGACAGCTGTGCTGTTTGCTTTTCCCTGTCTTCAAGGAGATCTCAGCTAGGAAT
Organism: Phacochoerus africanus; assembly: GCF_016906955.1. Taxonomy (NCBI): domain Eukaryota; kingdom Metazoa; phylum Chordata; class Mammalia; order Artiodactyla; family Suidae; genus Phacochoerus; species Phacochoerus africanus. Next base: position 29,802,018 of record NC_062548.1, read on the forward strand.
TGAGGCTAGCGAGGGTCCATGGATGCTCACGCCCCTGGGTTCCCCCCCCCCCCCCAACCTTCTCTACTTTCCAGAAAGGGCGTCTCCTGCGTGCACATGCATGGGAGCTCAGAAGGTTTGGAGATGCTAAAGCAAAGAGGTTGTCACGAGTCTGGTCTTGGAATATGCCTTCCTCACCCTGCTTCTCTCTGCTCCGACTTCCCTTGGTTCTGTCTGGGCTGAGTTGACCCTAATGTCACTTAAAATCAAATTGCTTCTGGAGTTCCCATCGTGGCTCAGCGGAAATGAATCTGACTAGCATCCATGAAGACGTAGGTTCCATCCCTGGCCTCACTCAGTGGGTGAAGGATCTGGCATTGCCATGAGCTGTGGTGTAGGTCAAAGACACAGCTTGGATCCTGAGTCACTGTGGCTGTGGTGGAGGCTGGCAGCTACAGCTCTGATTCGACTCCTAGCTTGAGAACCTCCATATGCTGTGGGTGTGGCCCTAAAATGACAAAAACAAACAAACAAACAAACCCAAATTGCTCCTAAGTAATGAAGTATGATGGTTAAAAACATAGTATCTGGAGCCAGTATGGCGTTGGTGGTCAAGAATACAGATTCTCTTGGAGTTCCCATCATGGCACAGCAGTTAATGAACCCGACGAGGATCCATGAGGATGCAGGTTCGATCCCTGGCCTCGCTCAGTGGGTTAAGGATCTGGCGTTGCCATGAGCCATGGTGTAGGTCACAGATGAGGCTCAGATCCCCCGTTGCTGTGACTGTGGTGTAGGCTGGTGGCTACTGCTCTGATTCGACCCCTAGCCTGGGAACTTCCACATGCTGTGGGTGCAGCCCTAAAAAAAAAAAAAAAGGGCAATAAATAAATAAATTTTAAAAATTAAAAAAAAAAGGAAAGGATTTTTTTTGTGTGTGTGTGACACAGCAGGTTAAGGATCCGATGTTGTCTCTGCAGCGGCAAGAGTTTGATCCCAGCCCAGCACAGTGGGTTAAGGATCCAGCGTTGCCGAAGCTGCCACTCAGATTTGATCTCTGGCCTGGGAGCTTCCATGTACCTTGGGTGCTACCAAAAAAGAAAAATGTGGATGTCTAAAAGTAAAAAAAAAAAAAAGGGACTTCCCATTGTGGCGCAGTGGTTAACAAATCTGACTAGGAACCATGAGGTTGCAGGTTCGATCCCTGGCATTGCTCAGTGGGTTAGGGATCTGGTGTTGCCGTGAGCTGTGGTGTAGGTTGCAGACGCGGCTCAGATCCCGCGTTGCTGTGGCTGTGGTGTAGGCTGGTGGCTACAGCTCCGATTCGACCCCTAGCCTGGGAACCTCCATATGCCGTGGAAGCGGCCCTAGAAAAGGCAAAAAGATGAAAATAAATGAATAAATAAATAAATAAATAAAAGTACGCCGCAAATAAGAAATGCTGTTTATTCACCTTTCAGAGGCGAAAAAGTGCGGACCTCTTTTGTCATTGCTTCAGATCTCCTTCCCCCCCCCCCCCCCCCCCCGTCTAGAAATAACCCCACCTGAGTGCTGGTGCCCCTCTGTCCCCTTCCCATGAGGGTATCCCACCTCTCCCGTGTGTTTGAGGTCCACGTTCTCAGTGTTGCCCAGAAACCGTGCTGGACAGTGATGTTGAACTTGACATGAAGGGCGCTCAGCAGTGAGAAGGTCTTTGGTCAGAGGAGCCCTCCTGAGGGATGGGGGGACACCCCTGTCATCCGTGACCCCCAGGGGCTGGGGCGGGGCGGGGCAGGGAGGGACTCCACCCAGGGGCCCCTCCCCGAGAGCCACCTCAACCCTGGATTCTGCGGACTCCCCAACCCCACGGAGACGGATCAGGCTCCGAGAGAGCCAGAGAACAAAGTGCCTTTGTGACTTTTGTTTTGAATCTGGCTTGTGACAAGGGGGGCGGGGCAGGGGGAGTTGCCTGGAGCATGGTGTGGAGGCCAGGGACGAAAACAAAATTGTGTCTTTTCTTTTTTTTTCTCTTTCTTTCTGGTCTTGTGTTGCCCTTCCCTCCCTTAGCGCTCCGAACGGCAGGATTTCGCAACGGCAGCGTGGGAAACAGACCCAGCGCCCCGTTCAGAAGCAACGTGTACCAGCCCACTGAGATGGCCGTCGTGCTCAACGGGGGCACTGTAAGTATCCGGGGATGATACTCTGGCAGGAAGCCGAGACGCGGTCATTGTTGGGGGACCCTCTGCTCTGTGGAGGCTGCTTTGGGGGGCCTGCAGAGACAGCGGCTCACGTTGATGCCCCCTTGCATGCAGTGCTTCCATTTTTCTTCTCTCTGTCCCCTTTCTCCACGCACGGAGCATCCACCTGTACTTAGCTGACCATCTGTAGCTTCGTTGGAAAGAATCCCCCTTTCCTGGGGCCTTGTACTCCGTGGGTTCTCTGGTTTCCATTATACAGACGTTGCCCCATCCACCTGCTCCCTGGGAGGTGCCTTGCGAGAAAAGCCCAGCATTATGAAACTCTGGCAGATTTTGCTGCCTTCCACCTAGTGGAGCCCCCATTGTCCCCTGCTCCCCTCTCTCTGGGCTCCAGATGAATGCTGGGTCCCCCCACCCCTCTCCCTAAAAGATTTCTTTTAGAAATTGAAGTGACGGGAGTTCCCATCGTGGCTCAGCGGTTGACAAACTCGACTAGCATCCATGAGGACGCAGGTTCAGTGGGTTAAGGATCCGGCCTCGCTCAGTGGGTTAAGGATCCGTGAGCTGTGGCGTAGGTCACAGATACAGCTCGGATCCCATGTTGCTGTGGCTGTGGTGTATGTAGGCTGGCGGCTACAGCTCCGATTGGACCCCTAGCCGGGGAACCTCCATATGCTGCGGGTGCGGCCCCAGAAAGGGACCAAAAAAAAAAAAATTGAAGTGATTATCATTTCTCACCTGTGAACACAGAAGCAGGTTTACTATCTGATGCCAAACAGACCTTCGTCAGAATTGTCACCCTTTACATTTTGCCTCCGTGGAACGACATCCTTTTGTTTCTCCAGCAGCCAAAACACACCCTCTCATCCCCATATTTAATTTCCAAGCATAGCTACATGCTTCTTTCAGAAACAGCCCATGAGCCAGTTTACACCTGTAAATTGGATTCCATTCTTTATATCATGTGCCAGCTCCATAACTCAACCTGAGTTTTTTTTGGTTTTGTTTTTGTTTTTTAACTGTGATTCAGGGATAGCCTTTGATCTCTAGGGAAAACTTGGGTTTTCCTGGCCTTTGGCGCATGTGGGATACCTTGGTTTGCCCTGGTTTGGAATGGGTTCAAAGCAAGGAAGCTCAGAGATTGTATTTGTAAAGATCCCCAGCCATCCATTGGCCTGTTTATTTTTAGGTGCCAAGAAAAGCTTGATTGCAAGCATTTGGCCTGTGTGTTATAATACAGATAGTTAGAAACTAGCCCCACCAGTCACTCTTTTAAGTTCTCCTGGTCCAGTCACATAAAAACACCTGGACTGGAGTTCCCATCTTGGCTCGGCAGCAACAAATCCATGAGGACGCAGGTTCGATCTCTGACCTTGATCAGTGGGTTAAGGATCTCCCATTGCTGTGGCTGTGGTGTCGGTCGCAGATGCAGCTCGGATCCTGCGTTGCTGTGGCTGTGGTGTAGGCCGGTGGCTACAGCTCCTAGCCTGGGAACCTCCATGTGCCATAGGTGCGGCCCTAAAAAGACCAAACCCCAAAAACAGCTGGACTGAGAAGTGAGGTGGGCTTCTGGGTAAGGGAACTTTTGCTGGGGAGGCGTGGTTACAGAAAAGGGGAGGTGGCCTTCCCAAGAACTGGAGCATCGTAACACCTGGTGGGTGTCACTTTTCTTGGGAATGACTGAGCCCCGTTAGGAGCCAGCGAGGTAACTTATCTTGGGTATTTCGTTAACGAATGGGTTTCTGACATTGACTTTGCCACGCTCAGCGTTCTTAGCGTGTTCTTCCTGTTTCCAGATCCCAACTGCTCCGCCCACTTACACTGGAAGACACCTTTGGTGAAAGACTTTAAGTTCCAGAGACTCAGAATCTCTCTCTTACCGATTTTAGTCCCTGGCTTTGTCTTTCTGGAGGGAGAAATCGGTAACAGTAGCTGAACGAGGCCGCCTCGCAGCCAGGAGATTTGGAAATCCTCGACAGGGGATTTCGTGTAAATGTGAACGCTGCTGAACTGAAAAGCTAACACCGACTGCCCTCCCCTGCCCCCCCAGCCACCCACCCCCACACACGTCATAACCAAACCAACCTCAGACCCCGCCAACTAAAGCAAAGCTAATTGCAGATAGGATTAGGCTCCCTCAAAAATGGGGTTGGGAAGACGGTCTCATCCTCTGGGGCTACAACAGAACCTAGTTCACAGCCAGTGGGGTTAGAACAGAACCAAGTTCACGGCCAGTGGGCGAGGCTGGTGTTGGTTGAACAAGGATCTCCCCGCACCATCGCCCCTGCAAGGCCAGTGCTGGACCCCAGGCGGCCTCTTGGAGATGCTCGGTTCAGAGGATGATTGGAGGCTTTCTACCGGCCTGCCTGTGGGTTTTCACATTTCAGGGGGCGGATCAGAAGCAGTTAAGGAGATTGTGGGTGTGATTCCAGGGCGAGGACCAGCCAAATCATGGCGAGATATTTATAAGCAGTGATGGGGGGAGCTTTACAAACAGTGATGGGAGAGAGATCCTGGCACGTGCCAAAGAAGAGGAGGCTCCCTGGGCGTGGAAAGGACCGTCACATGCAGAAAGTGGCCACCCGCCCCTGTTCCCTCTCTGGGCCTCTCCCTCCTGCCTCCCTCCCCGGGCAGCCATCTCTCCCCTCCCTCCTATCCCTCCCCCCTCCTCCCACCTCATCAGTGTTCCTCCAGCCCTTCCCCAGTTCTGTCCCCACATTCATTTCCAAAGCTCAAATGGGGCCAGCAGCTCAAAGCGCTCCGGCTTGGCCGGGAGGCAGATGCCATAGGAGATGTTCCCTGATGCTGTCACGTGGCCAGGGGGCGGAGGGGGGGGGGAAGAGCTGGCACCTACACTCCAGCAAGACCTCAGTGAGGTCTTGAGTCTTCGATGCGGTTGTGGTGAAAGGTCCAGGGCGGGGAGGTGCCCCTGAGGGTCTGTGGCTGCTTTGGGAGGGTGTGGGGGACATTTTTGCCTTGGTTTTCTGCAAGTTCCATGAAAATGGTTCTCTTCCAAGCCCATTGTTTCTGCCATGGTTTCCATCTGTCCTGATCAAGTCATCTTTCTTTGGCGCTTTGAACATCTTGGCCATTAAAAGCCCCATGGTCTCCGCACTGTTTGGCCAGCATAATCGCTAGCAACGATTCAAAGCAAAGAGTTTTAACCTGACGGCCTGGAATGTATACATGAGGGGTGGGTCCTTTGCATATACTCTAATCACTGTATTGCTTTTTTCTATAAAACAACCCAGAAGCCTTTAACCTTTAGCAAAAATGGAAAAGGTTAGTGTTTGCGGGAAACTGACCTGTCACTAGCCAACATGTCTGAACTGAGTATGTTTTAATAAACCTGATTTTTCTCGAGGCCCCAGTCTGCTGTTGTCCCGTCCTCCCCCTCCCCCTCCCCCTCCCCCACCCCCGTCCTTGCAGGGCACCAGAGTATGGAGGCCAAGCTGGCCACCCCTGCGTGGCCTTCCGCGCGACGTTAGCGCATATCCTGCGGTACCAGCATGGGGAAGAGGGAGCATGGCACCGACCGTGAAGCGCCCTCCCCGCCCAGAGCATGTGCTTGCTTCTAGATAACCAGCCCCCAGCCCCCTGTGCCAAAGATGCCACTGGCTGGACCGGAAACTTGGGAGTGTTGGGTGGAGGGTGGGGGAGGGAGAGAAGCTAGGACCTGGGGTGGCAGTGGGAGCGGATGCATGTGCAGACCCAGAATTCTGAAAATCACAGACATCTTCAAACGCCTCGGTCCATTCCGGTGAAAAACGGCCGCATTACGCGTTCTCGTGCCAGGAGACAGTGGCTCACCCCCGCTCCCTGGAGTCCTTCGGCGCGCTGTGATCCCATCGGTGACGCGGGCCACGAGCCCGCCTCCCTTGCGGAGGGGAGAACTCACAGGATCACGATCCACGCCTTCTTTTAAGTTCTTGGTGGTCCGAGTGGGTCAAGTGAGCGCACCTTAGAGGGCCGGCTACACGCAGAAAGTAACGTTTCGCCACCCCGCACACGGAACCGGCTTTGAGCCACGGAAACCTCACTCAATGAGACCTTTCTCTTTTCTTGCAACATCTTCTGATAGTTTTTGCGCTTCTGGGTTTTATTTTATTTTGGCTTTCAGGTCAAGAGTGAGCTGGGTGTTCTGGGGAGGGGAGGGGCGGAGGCGGGGAGGGAGGGGAGAGGACAGAGCACTGGTATTTTTCTAATGGTGGCGCCTGAAGGGTCCAGAGAGACATCTTTGCCAAGAGACTGGCAGCCAGCTGCCCCCACAGAGCAATGTTTAAATACAAAATGACCGGGCGCCTCGGTTTCAGATCTGTTTGGAAACAGGACCTTGGGGAGCAGGACCTGGAAGGAGAGCGTCTGTGGTCGAAACACCCAGTTGTAAGCACAAATCTTTCCAGGTCCGGTCATCGAGATCACCTTGGGACTATAACAGCCACTCCTGCCGTCCCGCCCCCCGCCCCGCAATAGAAAGTGTTTATTCTGTACAGGATTCTTCCTCTAGGGGGCTGGTGGCATCGGCTCCGGAAATTGACAAACTGGGCAGTTCTGTGTGTCTGGAGGGTTGCAGATTTGCTCGCTGAAAGCTAGAGATCCATTGTTTCAGCACAGATTTCGTGGGGACCGGCTGAACAGCAGCAGAGTGGGTGTGGCCTTCCTGGTGAGGCCAGGCTGCGCTGAACCCCAGACAGAAAGGGAGCATTTGTGGCTTTTATAATCCAATGACGCGATGATTATACCAGCTTAGGGGAGTTCTCAGTAGGTGCTTTTTATTAATTGATAAAGAGCTAAGGCTCGTTTTTGATAGATAATATATATTTATTAAATGTATTAATGTGTGTTTTATAATGTAACCTGGCTGACTGTTGCATACTTCTAAAAAGAAAAAAAAATCGTTAAAGAAATTTCAAGACAATCAATGTGTACCACAGATGACTGTATATAAACATTACAAATTTAAAAATGTAAAGCATGGGCAGATAGGTTTTATTTTCAAAATGCTGTTCTTAACACGCGAAAAAAAAATAATAAAGGCTTTACTATTCTTAAGACGTGTGGTAGCTTGTCAAAACAACCCCTTCCAACTACTTGGCTGTTGGATCTGCCTGGAGGCTGTCTGTGGCATTTTGCGTGGGAGAGGCCCGGTCCACAGCAAACTGCAGAATAATTGAGGGTAATAAGTCAGTTTACCCATCAAATGAGGAACTTTCTATAATCCTTGGAGGCCTAGACAATAAAAATGCCTTATCTGTTATTGTCTGGGTTTAAGCGTCTTATCTTGTTGGGTTTGGGTCAAAGTTAAAGGTTTGTCTCCTTGGGAAATGACCACAGGCCATAGTGTCTTTTTTTTCTGCAAAGAGTGTCACCAGATAAACTTAAAACCCACTGCAGAGGTTTCAGGCTTAATTTTAAACATGAATCTTTGCAAAGGCGGCCAAAAGTGGGAAAGTGGTAATTAGAACACTTGCACATCTCTTGAAACTAGAGTGCACTGTACATTTTAACAGTGGCTGGTGTACAAGAATCCTGAAGCACTGAAGATACACACGATGAAAGAATAAAACTGGGGGTAATGGAGAAAAACACTAGCGCTTTCTTACGAAAACCTATTTGCACTAAATCAGATTTGCAACAAATTCTGGCCTGTGCAGAAAAGATTCTGTATTCAAATGCCCCAAATCTAGTCTTTAAAGACACAGAGGAAGGAACTCTTTTTTTCCCTTGAGTCGGGTGGTGGGAGCGCCGAAGGGAAAAGATACCAACTGCGGTTAAGGATGTGGCGTCTTAGCTGCAGGCTCTTCCTCATCTTCCATTCTGCATTTCACTGCAAAGAAATGGAAAGAGAGTCAGGAGGGATTTACACACCAGACAGACTTGGCATCTGGAAACCGCAAACTTGGATACACGGAAGTCAGAGGCTTTGCAACCCACAGAGCGCCAGCGATGGTCCTGGCCCCGCAGATCCACCGGGAGGAACGCAGGGCCGTGGTGCGCCAAGGGTAGCACCTGAAGCCACTTCACGTGACATCCACAGCCATTCTGAATTCAGTTCAGAAGAAGGTCAGAAGTGTGCTTTGCAGGTCAGGGAAACTGAAGGAAGGAAGTTTTACTAAAGATGATGACAGATTCAAGGCTCTTGATTCTAGCCTGTCACCACTCACCCTGTCGTTTCCCCCACCCCCACCCCCCCACACCCAGAATTTAAAACTCAGGACAACACTGGGGTCAGTACGAGGCCAGAAGAGAATCTTTTCAAGTCTTTTATGATCCGGACGAGAATGGGATCCGGGTGATTTCCTGAGTGGGCTGAACAGGAAAGTCAGCTGAACACGGCGCGGCACTGTTTTGTACAGGGCGTTATCCCAGGAGATAAGAGCCCTTCCTCCCAACATATGGAAACCTGGTCTCCTGGGTGGGCAGAGGGTCCCTTTGGAAAGAACACTCTCTCTCTCTCCTTTTTTTTTTTTTTTTTTGGTGACACGGCATGCAGAATTTCCCAAGCCAGGGATGGAATGTGCACCGCAGCAGAGACAATGCCTGGACCTTAGCCCACTGAGCAACCAGGAAACTCCAAAGGCCTCTTTTTGTTGTTTTGTTTTTTTGCTTTTTTTAGGGCCATATCTGCTGCATATGGAGGTTCCCAGGCTAGGGGTTGAATCGGAGCTGTAGCTGCTGGCCTACGCCACAGCAATGCAGGATCCGAGCCATGTCTGCGACCTACACCACAGCTCACGGCAACGCTGGATCCTTAACCCACTGAGCGAGGCCAGGGATCCAACCTGCATCCTCATGGATACTAGTCAGATTCATTTCCGCTGAGCCAGGACTGGAACTCCTGGAGGCAGCATTTTAAAGGGAAACATTTGATGCTGGAAGTGACAACATCAGTTATATTGAAACAGAATCACAGGGATTATCAACTTGAGACCTTGGAAAGGATCTTGACTCCTGGAAAGGGAGATTTTTAATAAAAGGCTCGTTTTTCATAGAAAAGGGAAACCAATGCACCAGTCATGGAAGGAACAGGGCCATGGGAGCAGAGCATAGCTGCTAAGTGTACACCTACTGGGACCAGAGCCATCTGGCTTTGAATCCCATCATCATCTACCAGCTGGGTGACCCGAACAAAGTCTCTTAACCTCCTTGAAACCTCGGCTCCCTCGACCATAAAATGGGGACAGTAAGACCTTCCTCTCTGCAGAGTACAAGGGTAAGGGGGTCCCTGTTGCCTGGCATATGATAGATGCTCAATAAAATAATTTAATAATACAGGTGATGTGGTGATTGTAGAAAACCTGAAAAATAAGTTGTTTTTGTTTTTTGTTTTTTGGCTGTGCCCGTGGCATGGGGAAATTCCCGGGCCATAGCTCAAACCTGCACCACAGCAGTGACAATGCTGGCTCCTTAACCTGCTGAGCCACCAGGGAACTCCAGGCTTTTTTTTTTTAGTCTTTTTAGGGCCGCACCTGTGACATACGGAGATTACCAGGCTAGGGGTCCAATCGGAGCTACAGCTGCTGGCCTATGCCACAGCCACAGCCATGTGGTATCCTAGCCATGTCTGTGACCTATACCACAGCTCACGGCAATGCCGGATCCTTAACCCACTGAGCAGGGCCAGGGATTGAACCTGCATCCTCATGGATACTAATCGGATTCATTTGTACTGAATCACATGAGAACTCCTGGGAATTCCATGCTTTTTAAAATATATTAGTTTCCTAAATATATTTAATATATTACATATTAAATTAGACCAAAAAAAAAAAAAGTTCCCATCATGGCTTAGCAGAAACGAATCTGACTAGCATCCATGAGGACGCAGGTTCGATCCCTGGTCTCACTCAGTGGGTTAAGGATCCAGCATTGCCGTGAGCTAAGCTGTAGGTTGCAGACTTGGCTCAGAGCCCGTGTTGCTGTGGCTGTGATGTAGGCTGGCAGTTACAGCTCTGATTCGACTCCTAGCCTGGGAACCTCCATATGCCGTGAGTGCAGCCCTAAAAAGACAAAATATATATATCTGTGTGTATATATATATATGTATTACGCCATGCTTTTAAAAAAATATATATATATATATTTGCTTAGTTTGCTAATTTTATTAATATAAAACAAAAACAGAGTCACAGACATAGACAACGAACTAGTACCAGTGGGGAAGGGGAGAGGAAGGGGTGAGTTAGGGATATGGGATTAAAGGACAGACTACTACGTGTAAAATAAATAGCAACAAGGAAATACTGTGTAGCACACGGAATTATACCCTTTAATCCCATAATAACCTATAATAGAATATAATCTGAAAAAAAATACTGAATCACTGTACGGTACACCATAAGCTAACAATATCGTCAGTTAACTATATTGCAAGTAAAAAAACCAAATGAAGTAAAATACATTAAAACAAATATTCAAACTAATTTTCTTTATATCATGTAGGTGAGCTTTCTGTGCTTCTCAGATGTGCTTATATGTTGCTAAGCATTTTCCTGCTACATCTGAATTTACGAGAGCAGCTCCATTTCACAGTCAGCATCAAGACTGGAGACTTAGCACAGCAGTTTAAAGAGCCATCAGGTTTAGCTACTAGGCTGTCCTTCGAAATTCTGTCTTCAAAAGCCTAGTGAGTCAGCGGTGCAAACGAACACAGATGAACCCTGTCAGCCATGTCTTATGACTTTTTAAAATTTATCTCTGCCTTCTCAGCTGCTGAAGCAGAGACGGAACCTTGAGAAGCGTCCCGGGCAAGCTGACTGAGCTTGGGGTAGGAACGGTTCTCAGCCAGTACAGACTGGCAGGGGCTCTGTATATTAAATGTTGCCTTTACATGAACTGGAAACAGTTTCTCCAGCTTATTTTTAAACAGCTCTCTGTGAGTGTAACAAGTTAATAACTAATTGAGAAATGATTTCCGTCTGTACCTAGGGACGGGGGCAGTACCCACTCTTTACCTTGGTGGCTGGTCCAGAACCGGAGGCACACAGAGCTCCAGGCAAGAAACGCTGAGAGTTTCTTGAAAAAAAAAAAAAAAAAAAAAAAAAGGAGTTCCCAACGTAGCGCAGCAGAAATGAATGCAACTAGGAACCATGAGGTTGTATGTTCGATCCCTGGCCTCCTTCAGTGGGTTAAGGATCTGGCCTTAAATGGTGGTGTAAGTTTCAGATACGGCTTGGATCTAGTGTAGCTGAGGCTGTGGGGTAGGCTGGCAGGTGCAGCTCTGATTTGACCCCTAGCCTGGGACCCTGTATATGCCACCCTAAAAAGCAAAAAAAAAAAAAAAAAAAAAGGAAAGAAAGGAAAGCATGAGGACTTAGAAGCCAACTGTATTAAACATTAAGAGAAGAAGCTGGAGTTTCCACTGTGGCACAGCGGGTTAAGGATCTGAATGTGGCAGCTCGGGTCACTGAGGGGACAAAGTTCAATCCCCAGCACCGTGCAGTATGTTAAAGGATGTGGCGTTGCTGCAGCTGTGGCGCAGATTTCATCTGGATGCAGCGACTAAAAAAAAAAAAATTCACAAATACCATATACCCCACCCCATTCCCAATGTACTTCTTCTTTTCTAGTAACAGCTTTTTAAAAATATATTTTATATACCAGAAGATTCGTACCATCATTTGAAGCTACTGGAAACACATAGACAAGCTGCTCTTTAACAGTTGAAAACTATGTATTATTTCCTTTTCTCCTTGAACATATAGTTCTATTCCTCTTCTCCCAGGTTTTTTGGTTTTTTTGTTTTTTGGGTTTTTTTTTTTTTTGCTTTTTTTTTAGGGCTGCACCAGCAGCATATGGAGGTTCCCAGCCTAGGGGTCAAACCGGAGCTACAGCTGCCAGCCTATGCCATAGCCACAGCAACACGGGGTCTGAGCCAGGTCTGTGACCTACACCACAGCTCACAGCAATGCTGGATCCTTAACTCACTGAGCGAAGCCAGGGATCGAACCTGAAACCTCATGGTTCCTAGTCAGATTCGTTTCTGCTGTGCCACAATGGGAACTCCTCTCCCAGATTTTTATCCTAACGTATTTTTATTCTTGAAAGTGTTTATGGAGTTCCCATAGTGGCGCAGTGGTTAACGAATCCGACTAGGAACCATGAGGTTGCGGGTTCGATCCCTGCTCTTGCACAGTAGGTTAATGATCCGGCGTTGCCATGAGCTGTGGTGTAGGTCGCAGATGCGGCTCGGATCCCGCGTTGCTGTGGCTCTGGCGTAGGCTGGCAGCTATAGCTCCGATTGGACCCCTAGCCTGGGAACCTCCATATGCCTCGGGAGCAGCCCAAGAAATGGCAAAAAGACAAAAAAATAAAAATAAAAAAACAAAATAAATAAATAAATAAAAGTTAAAAAAAAAAAAAGAAAGTGTTTATATGGATCATCCTGTCATGCAGCAGCAAATATACAGATACAGATGTCAAATTTTTTAAAAAGGAGGAGGGAGTTCCCTTGTGGCTCAGCAGGTTAAGAACCTGATTAGTATCCATGAGGATGCAGGTTCAATCCCTGGCCTCACTCAGTGGGTTAAGGCTCCAGCATTGCCACAAGCTGCAGTGTAGGTAACAGATCCAGCTCAGATCCAGCGTTGCTGTTGCTGGGGTGTAGGCCTGCAGCTGCAGCTCTGATTCAACCCTTAGCCTGAGAACTTCCATATGCTGCAGGTGTGGCCATTAAACAAAAGAAGAAGAATGGAGTTCCTGTCGTGGCACAGCGTAAACAAATCCGACTAGGAACCACGAAGTTGCAGGTTCGACCCTTGGCCTCACTCAGGGGGTTAAGGATCTGGCATTTCCATGAGCTGTGGTGTAGGTCACAGACGAGGCTTGGATCTGGCATTGCTGTGGTTGTGGTGTAGGCTGGCAGCTGCAGCTCCAATTCGACCCCTAGCCCTGGAACTTCCACATGCTGTAGGTGCGGCCTTAAAAGAAAAAAAAAATCACGGTTGAACCAGTGACTGAAACCCCACTCTAGCTTCCCTTTGGAAGCCCCTAGGCCTTTCTCTCTCAGCTTCCAGAGTGTCAAAAGGACACACATCTTTTCCAGGATATAAGAGTACTCCAGTTCACTAGGGATGCCCAGACTTCAGTATCAGAGAGGCAAGCATTTGCATCCAGGCTCTGCCCCTTGCTACCGGTGTGCCCTTGGCCTGGTTGCTAACCCTCTCCAAGCTTGTTCCCTCACCTATAAAGTTGAGTTCCTTGTGGATCTTTTTTTTTTTTTTTTTCTTTTCCTTTTTTTACCGCTGCATTGGCAGCATATAGAAGTTCCCAGACTAGGGGTCAAAGCAGAGCTGCAGCTTGCAGCAATGCAGATCCTTAACCCACTGAGCGAGGCCAGGGATCAAACCTGCATCATCATGGATATTAGTCCGGTTCTTAACCCACTGAACCACAGCTGGAACTCCTCCTTGTGGATCTTATTGCACAGGGTAATCTTGATATTTAAATATGTGAACTGCGATTACATATAAAAATCCACCAGAAGAGTGCCTGGCACACAACAGATACAACAGGGGCTTAATAAACGGCTCGTCTTGTTGGAATTCAGACAACGGTTTGCCTGGTTTCCTGGGGAAAATATAATTTAGGGGCCTGCAGCCTTCTTTCTGCCTTCCTTTGCCAGCACTTGTTGTTGTTGTTGTTGTTATTATTATTATTATTATTGCTTTTTAGGGCCGCACCCATGGCATATGGAGGTTCCCAGGCTGGGGTCAAATTGGAGCTACAGCTGCCAGCCTACACCACAGCCACAGCAACATCAGATCCAAGCCTCATTTGCGACCTACACCACAGCTCACCACAGCGCCAGATCCTTAACCCACACTGAGTGAGGCCAGGAATCGAACCCACAACCTCATGGTTCCTAGTCGGATTTGTTTCCTCTGTGCCACAACGGGAACTCCTGCCAGCACTTATCGTGTGTGTGTGTTGATTTGAGACCTAAAATAAGGAATGTGCCAGGCAGAGCCAGGCTCTCCGGGAACTAATCTCTGTTTGAATTGGAATCTAAGTGTTTTCAAGATGCAAACAATATCTTCAATAGTTACAGGCATTGAGTTAAACCCTCTCACAGCCCCTGCTGAGAAAGGATCCTCAGAAACAAATCTGAAGTACGTACAAAGATGTAGGGATGTAGACATTTATGAGGTGCCTGATAGCAAAACCCTTCTCTTTGGCTGATGTGAGAAGCCATTTAATGTCTGCTCATTAAGATTGCAATTCCTCATCTGTATGCATCAAGCCACTCTATGCTCATCTGTTACTCCATGCTTCTAGAAAGCCCTCAGACAATTGAACTTGGAGTTACCATATGGCCCAGCAGTTCTACTCCCGGTTAAGAATCCCAAAGAAATGAAAACATGTGACCCCACGAACTCATGCACACTAGGAATCTTGTTCATGGTAGCATTATTCTGGACTTCTGTGTGGCTCACAGCAGGGTAGCATTTTTCATTAATAGCCAAAATGTGGAAACGACTCAAATATCCATTAACTAATGAATGAATGCACGGATGCACAGATACGATACATCCGTGGAGCATATACAATAGAATATTACTCGGCCATGAACTGTGTCCCCATCAAATTCATTTTGTCCCCTACCCCCATATTAGATATAGGGCCTTAAGGAGGTCCCGTCGTGGCACAGCAGAAACGAACCCAACTAGGAACCATGAGGTTGTGGGCTCAATCCCTCACTCAGTGGGTTAAGGATCCGGCATTGCCATGAGCTCAGATCCCACATTTCTGCGGCTGTGACATAGGCCTGCAGCCATAGCTCCAGTTCGACCCCTAGCCTGGGAACCTCCATATGCTGTAGGTGTGGCCCTAAATAGACAAAAGACAAAAAAAAATTGCTTGTGGCAATATTTGCAAATTCTGCAAATATCCTAAAAGCTACTGAATTGTACTATGTATGAATTATCTCTCAATAAAGCTGTTTTTTTAAAAGATGACATTTCTTTCTCCTTTTTTTCTTTTTAAAAAGGATTGAATTGGTTGAATTGGAGCTGCAGCTGAGGCCTATGCCACAGCCATGTCAACACCAGATTCAAGCAGCATCCATGACCTATGCTGCAGCTTGCGGCAATGCTGGACCCTTAACCCACTGAGCAAGGCCAGGGATCCAACTCACATCCTCATGGACACTATGTTAGGTTCTAAATCCACTGAACCACAACGGGAACTCCAAGATGACATTTCTTTTTTCTCTTTTGTTTTGCTCTTTAGGGCCAAACCCACGGTATGTGGAAGTTCTAGGCTAAGGGTCGAAGTGGAACTGCAGCAGCCAGACTGCGTCACCAGCACAGTCATGTGAGATCCGAGCTGCGTCTGCGACCTACACCACAGCTCACGGCAACGCCAGATCCTTAACCCACTGAGCATGGACAGGGGTGGATCCCGCATCCTTATGGATACTAGTTGGGTTTGTTACTGCTGAGCCACAAAAGGAATTCCCCAAGCTGACATTTCAATAGTGGTCATCTCTGAATGGTGGGATTTAGAATTGGTTCAATTTTCCACAAAGGGCAAGTATTCGTTTTTTAATCACACAAGAAGTTATTTTTTAAACTTCTGTTAAAACAAACGCCAACAGTATTCTCCTTTTCTGCAAAGCTGATAAATTTCACACTTCTGCAAGAGTCGAATACACACTCATGACAGCTCCCCCTCAGGCCAGCTTCTCAGTGTTTAACATTTTCTCATGCACATTATCTCATGTGAGATTCAAACCAGGCAAATACCTATTTTCTTCCTGAATGGATTTATACAGTGCTTCCTCCCCAAAATTATTTCAGATGATTTATAATGAAATATAGTTAATAAAAATAGAAGAAAATCATGTCAGAAGAGAAATGGAGAATTAAGATGCTAAACAGGAAGTCAACAAGTGGCCATAAATGAGAGTTACATTGAACTCTGAGCTTCCTGGCAGACGAGGCAAAATGAAAAGTTAGGGAAGAAGAAAACCATTTCCCCAAGGGGAGAGACATTTTTCCTGGCACCATTTGCTGGATAACATTTCTCATACGGGTGTTTCTGTTTTTGTTTTGCTTTTTAGGGTCGCATCCGCGGCATATGGAGGTTCCCAGGCTAGGGGTCAAATTGGAGCTGCAGCTGCCGGCATACACCACAGCCACAGCAACGCAGGATCCAAGCCATATCTTCGACCTACACCACAGCTCACAGCAATGCCAGATCCTTAACCCACTGAGCCAGACCAGGGATGGAACCCACATCTTCATGGATACTAGTTGGATTCGTTTCCACTGAGCTATGACAGGAACTCCTGGGTGTTTATTTTTATAAAAAGATTTAATGGATCATGATTAGGATCGGGAATTCTATTCCTAGGTGTATACTCAGGAGTCACTTGTAGATCTCTAGAAAGGATGCTCATAGCAGTTATATTCATAGTAGCCCAAAACTGGACAACTCAACTAACTCAAATATCCATCAACAACAGGACAAGGGATAAACAACCGGAGTATATGTACACAGTGAAAATACTGCACCACCAGTGAAAACGAACAAATTCCTGATACATCCAAGATGACTGAATCACACAGAATGTAGAGTGAGGAAGCCAGATATAAAACAGAACATACTACACGATTTTATTTCAATGAGGATCAAAAAACAGTTAAAATGAGTCAAGGATGATAGAAACCAAAAGAGTGATTGCAGTGGTGGGGGTGAAAGGGGGGGCCAGAGAGGTGGAGAGGTTGGGAAAATGAGGTGGGGTGGGGTCGGGACTGAGGTTGGGGCTGGGGCCTGGGGGAGCCTCTGCCAACAAAGGAAAGGTTCTACATCTTCACCTGAAGCTGGTTGGTGGTTACATGGGTTTGTGCACATGTAGAAATTCATCAGGCTGTTCACTGAAGATCTATCCATGTGAGAAAAGTTAAACATTGATTCAAATTTAAAAATTTAATCCCCCCAGAAAGATTTAATGGAGTTTGACCCAAACAGCATTTTTATAGACGATGCTGAAGTACATTTAATGCTAATCAAATCAAATTAGGGGATCCAATCAAATTCACAAGCTTTTGCACAGCAAAGGAAACCATTAAAAAAAAAACAAAAAAAAAAACCTACGGAATGGGAGAAAATAGTCGCAAATGATGCGACTGACAAGGGTTTCACTTCCAAAATATACAAACAACACATACAAATCAACAACAAAAAGACAGACAACTCAATTGAAAAATGAGCAGAAGACATACATAGTCATTTCTCCAAAGAGGACATATGGATGGCCAGCAGGCACATGAAAAAAATGCTCAACATCACTAATTATTAGAGAAATGCAAATCAAAACTACAATCAGGTAACACTTCACACTGGTCAGAATGGCCATCTTAATAAGTCTACAAACAGCAAATGCCGGAAAAGGTGTGGAGAAAAGGGAACCCTCCTACACTGTTGGTGGGAATGTCAATTGGTACAACCACTATGGAAAACAGTATGGAGGTACCTTAGAAAACTAAATATAAAACTACCATATGACCCAGCAATCCCACTCCTGTGCATATACTTGGACAAAACTATAATTCAAAAAGACACATGCACCTGTATGTTCGTAGCAGCACCATTGACAATAGCCAAAACATGGAAACAACATAAATGTCCATCGACAGATAAATGGATTAAGAAGATGTGTTATATATACACAATGGAATACTACTCAGCCATTAAAAAGAACAAAATAATGCCATTTGTAGCAACATGGATGAAACTAGAGATTCTCATACTAAGTGAAGTAAGTCAGAAAGAGAAAGACAAATACCATATGATATCACTTATACATGGAATCTAAAATGTGGCTCAAATGAACTTATCTGCAAAACAGAAATAGACTCATATACCTGGAGAAGAGACTTGCGGCTGCCAAAGGGGAGCAGGAGGAAGTGGGGTGTACAGGGAGTTTGCGGTTAGTAGATGCAAACTATGACGTTAAGAATGGATGGGCAGTGGGGTCCTGCTGTATAGCTCAGGGAACTGTGTCCAATTTCTTGGGATAAAACATGATGCGGGATAATATAAGAAAAAGAATATATATATATATATGCTTATGCATATACATATCTAGGTCACTTTGCTGTATACAGCATAAATTGGCACAACACTGGAAATCAACTATACTTTTTTTTTCCTTCTGCTTTTTTAGGGCCGCACCTGTGGCATATGGAGGTTCCCAGGCTGGGGAAAAACTTTTTAAAATATGGCTATTTCCTAGAGCTACCTGGGCTTTATAAGCCAAAGATATATACCATCTTGGAGAATTCTGATTATATCTAAGATCATAGAATCCAATCTTATAATCTGATTAATATAGGTGGTTTTCAGAGTTTTTAATTAAATGGCCACCTATGACAAGAAATACATTTCACATTGCATTTAGCAGTAAACAAACACAAACAGGAAGGCCGAAAACAAAAATTTCACTGAACAGCATCTCCCTCTGCACCAGAAATTACATGCTGTATTTTCTATATCTATTCTATTTCACTTTTTCCAGTTTTTATTGAGATACTGCTGACACACAGCCCTGTTTAAGTTTAAAGTGTGCAGCACAATGATTTAACAATATACATTATGAGGCATTCTCGTCGTGGCGCTGTGGAAACAAATCAGACGAGGAACCGTGAGGTTGTGGGTTCGATCCCTGGCCTTGCTCAGTGGGTTAAGGGTCTGGCGTTGCTGTGAGCTGTGGTGTAGGTCACAGATGTGGCTCGGATTCCTGCGTTGCTGTGGCTGTGGGTGGAGGCCGGCAGCTGTACCTCCAATTTGACCCCTAGCCTGGGAACCTCCATGTGCCGAGGGTACGGTCCTAAAAAGACAAAAGCCAAACAAACAAACAAAAAAAGGGACATTATGAAATGACTGCCACTGAAATTTAGGAAACATCCATCATCTCACATAGAAATAAAACAAAGAAATGGGAAAGAATTTTTTTCCTTCTGATAAGAACTCTTAGGGTTTACTCTCCCGGCAACTTTCATATATAAAATACGGCAGTGAGAAGTGGCTGTATCGTGGTGCATTTTATCCTTAGTTCTTACTTCTACTATAATTGGAAGTGTTTTCCTTTTTAACCACCTTCATCCAATGTTCCCTTCCCCCCCTCCCCACCGCCCCCCGCCAATCACAAACCTGATCTCTTTTTCTATTTTGGTTTTTGGGTTTTGAAATACAACTGAGCTACGGCGCTGTCGGTTGCTGTTACACAACACAGGGATTCATATTTCCATACATTGGAAAAGGATCGCCACGGTTGTCACCATACAAAGATATCACATAAATACGGACTCTACTCCCTACACTGTACATTTCATGCCCCCAACTCATCCACATCACAGCTGGAAGCTTGTTCCTCTCATTCCCTCACTGCTTCCTTTCCTCCTTGCACCACTCGCCCCTCTGGTAACCACTTGTTTGTTCATTGTATCGATGACTCTGTTTCTGTTTTGTTGGGTCACTTGTTTTTTAGATTCCACATATAAGTGAACTCATAGGGTATGTGTCTTTCTCTGACTTATTTTACTTAGCATAATACATTCTAGGTCCATTCATGTTGTTGCAGATGCCAAGATTTCATTCTTATTTATGGCTGAGTAATAAATATTCCATTGTGTGTGGGTGGGAATGTGTGTGCATCACATTTTCTTTATTCATCTATTGATGGGCACTTAGGTTGCTTCTATATCTTGGCTTTTTTTTTTTTTTTTTTTGTCTTTGGTCCTTTTAGGGCTGCGCCCGAGGCATATGGAGGTTCCTAGGCTAGGGGTTGAATCGGAGCTATAGCCACCGGCCTACACCACAGCCACAGCAATGCGGGATCCGAGCCGTGTCTGTGACCTACACACCACAGCTCACAGCAACGCCGGATCCTTAACTCAATGAGCAAGGCCAGGGATCAAACCCGCAACCTCATGGTTACTGGTCGGATTTGTTAACCACTGAGCCATGACAGGAACTCCCATTTTTGCTTTTGTTTCCTTGCCTGAGGAGACATAGCCAAAAAAAAAAAAAAATTACTAAAATTGATTTAGGAGTTCCCTTCGTGGCACAGTGGAAATGAACCCAACTAGAATACATGAGGTTGTGGTTTCGATCCCTGGCCTCACTCAGGGGGTTAAGGATCTGGCATTGGTATGAGCTGTGGTGTAGGTCACAGACACAGCTCGGATCTGGTGTTGCTGTGGCTCTGGTGGAGGCCGGCAGCTGTACCTCCGATTGGACCCCTAGCCTGGGAACTTCCATATACCGCAGGTGCGGCCCTAAAAAGCAAAAAAAGAAAAAAAAAGAAAAAAGGAAAGACTGATGTCAAGGAACATAGGGCCTGTGTCTTCTTCATAGAGTTTTATGGTTTCAGTTCTTACATTAAAAACAAAACAACAACAACAAAAACAAAGCTGGAGTACCTCCTCCCACCATATGCAAAAATCAATTCAAAATGAATTAACGACTTGAATGTAAGACCTGAAAAGTATTTCATTTTTTTCAAGTGCTTGTGGCAACCCACTAACTGATGTTGCCTCCATAGTGGGAAAAACCGCTCTAACACGACTTAAAACTGTATGGCTTGGAGCTCCTGGTGTGGCGTGGCAGAAATGAATCCGACTGGTAACCAAGAGGATGTGAGTTGGATCCCTGACCTTGCTCAGTGGGTTAAGGATCTGGCACTGCCTGTGAGCTGTGGTGTTGGCTCAGAGGCAGCTTGGATTCTGCGTTGCTGTGGCTGTGGTGTAAGCTGGCAGCTGTCGCTCCGATTTGACCCCTAGCCTGGGAATTTCCATATGCCATGGGTGCAGCTCTAAAAAGCAAAATAAATAAATAAAATAAAAATCGTATGGCTTACAATACGTATGGCTTACATTATTGAACACCTGGGCTAGGGGTCGAATTGGAGCTGCAGCTGCAGGCCTGCTCCATAGGCATAGCAACACCAGATCGGAGACACACGTTCAACCTATGTCACAGCTTGCAGCAATGTGGGATGCTTAACTCCCTGAGCCAAGCCAGGGATCGAAACTACCTCCTCACGCACGAATACTAGTCAGGGCCTTAACCCACTGAGCCACACTGGGAACTCTGGATTCCTTTTAAAATAACTTAAAAATTGTCCCTTTATCAAAGTAATACACTCTCGTTGTGAAAAACACATAGAAAAGCATCAAGAGAGCAAAAAAAGCTACTTATCATGCAATTGCTGATAATTCTTGGGAATACGGAAAGACTTTTTAAAAGTGCTTTATTTGTTCCACCCGAGCAGGAGGGAGATAGAGGAAGCTGAGTCTTTTGCACGTGTTCCACTTTTGCCACGTGTACTGGAGTTCCCCTCATTTGCTTTTTGTGGCATCTGGAGACTGGTCCATTTAAGAGGTTTTAAATTGACATTGGGGCGTTCCCATCATGGCGCAGTGGTTAATGAATCCGACTAGGAACCATGAGGTTGCGGGTTCGATCCCTGCCCTTGCTCAGTGGGTTAATGATCCGGTGTTGCCGTGAGCTGTGGTGTAGGTTGCAGATGCAGCTCCGATCCCACGTTGCTGTGGCTCTGGTGTAGGCCGGCGGCTACAGCTCCGATTGGACCCCTAGCCTGGGAATCTTCATATGCCGTGGGAGCGGCCCTAGAGATGGCAAAAGAGACAATAAATAAATAAGTAGGTAAGTAAATTGACATTGGAAGCTGTCCAGAGTGATCAGCTAAGAACGGCAGAAAGCGTCCCAGGCCTAGAGTCTCAAGATTTTATTCAGACCCCGATTAGAAGCTTCCTGGCCGTGTATCTTTGAGCAAAGTACGTGACCTTCCTGATCTTCCATCCTTTAAGTGTAAAATGAAATCAACACCCTCCTAAAAGCCCACCTGAGAGACAAGGGTATTTAAGGGAAAAAGACTTATGCGAAGGCTCACCTATAACGTCTTCCTGGCTGTGTGACCTAGATCAAGTTACATAACCTCTCTGACCTTCAGTTTCTTCATCTATTCAATAGAAATGATAAAAGTACTCCCCTCATTGGATCCCAGAGAGAGTGTGCATAACACATTTAGCCTGGGAACTTCCAGATGCTGCGCATGCAGCCCTCAAAAGACGCCCCCCCCCCCAAAAAAAAGAAGAAGTATAGTTGATTTACAGTGTTGGGTCATTTCTGCTGTACAGCAAAGTGAGTCAGTTATACATACACATACATTCCCTTTAATCTATCTTCTAACATCTGGCTTCCATAGCTTTATACCTCTAAGTGTTCCACATCCTGCACGAAGGAGAGCTGAATCTGAAAATTGGCAAGACACTTTAGCTGCTCAGATCCTAAATTTAGATCCTTGGGGAGGCTCCCCTGCATCCACGGAGCTGGACGGATGCTTACAGAGAGCAGGCGGGATAATTAGATGGGTGGGACCGTTGCCCTTTCAACAGGCGCACAGGCATAAGGGAACACGTGCTTCACGTCCTCCGCAGTGTCATCGGAGGTTGGGTCCCGATGGATCTCCTATGAAACCAAACCCCATCAGATTTCTCTCGAGCTTAACTCCATAAATAAATCTGTGCTTTGCAGCACAAGGCAGGGGGAAGAGGCAGCTGCCTGGTTCTAACTCTCCCTTGCTCGGTGGCCCTGGGGACATGGTTCTGCCTCCCTGTGCCTCAGTTTCTTCATCTGTAAAATGGAGCCTGTAGGGCACCTACTTCAAAGGGCTGCTGAGAAGACTGAGCTGCTACTGAGGAAGTGCCCAGCGTGCTTGCCTCATATTAGGCATGCAGCGAGGATGAACAGTCCTTTTTATTATTTTAGAAAAGATGGATAATCTATCTTCCCTTTATTTGTTTGGTTGGTTCCTTGGAAACAGTTCTGTTTACCTTAGACTGACCTTGTCCCTAGAGTGTTTACCAAGCTGGAGGGTTTGGGAAGGGGACTGGGTAACATGGATTCATTCATTCAAGCAACAGATACTTCTTTTTGTGTGTGTGTTTTGTCTTTTTAGGGCCACACCTGAGGCATATGAAGGTTCACAGGCTAGGGGTCCATTTGGAGCTGTGGCCACCATCCTACACCACAGCCACAGCAACGTGGGCTCTGAGCCGCGTCTGCGACCTACACCACAGTTCACAGCAGCGCCGGATCCTTAACCCACTGAGCGAGGCCAGGGGTTGAACCTGCAACCTCATGGATGCCAGTCGGGTTTGTTAACTGCTGAGCCATGACGGGAATGCCCTATTTTCTATTTTTTTTTATAGTATCCACCCTCACGTGGGTGAGGTAGTCTGTACCTTTATTTTTATTTTTATTCAGCTTTATAAAGCTATACCTCACATACCATACAATTCACTCATTTAAAGGACACAATTCAGTGGTTTTTAGTGTAGTCGCAGACAGGTGCAACCACCACTGCAATCCAGTTTACAGCATTTTCATCATCCCCCAAGCATCCCCAAAACCTTAAAGCTGTCACTCCTGTTCCCCCAGCCCCCAGGGCCCTGATCTATTTTCTGTCTCTATACATGTCCCTATTCTGGACATGTCATTAATGGAAGCGCATAATATGGGGTTTGCCGGGTCTGTCTCCTCGCCACTGGGCGAGTTTCCAAGTTTGTTTGGTTTCTTTTTTTGGCTGTGCCTGCAGCATGCGGAAGATGGAACCTGCGCCACAGCAATAACCAGAGCCACAGCAATGATAATGCCAGATCCTTAACCTGCTGAGCCGCCAGGGAACTCCAGCTTTCAAGTTTTTCAAAGCATTCAAGTTCTATCCAAGTTCAAACATGTATCATCAGCCTTTCATTGCTTTTTATGGTGTATGAATTCCAGTCCTCTCCCTCAGCCTGCCCGTTCACGGACAGTCAGAAAGGTAGGGTGTGAGACCAGCAAAGGCAGTATGATGTTGTGGAAAGTTCTAATATCCTCAGCTCTGCTTCTGAGCAGCTGCCGACCAAAAGTGAGTGACTTACCCTCTGAGACAATTCCTCCCTTGAAAGATGGAGGTAGTAATCATTTAGCCTCATTCAGTTTGTTGGGAAGGTTAAAAATAATATATTGGAGTTCCTGTCATGGCCCATCGGTAATGAACCTGACTAGCATCCATTAGGACACGGGTTCGACCCCTGGCCTCGCTCAGTGGGTTAAGGATCCGGCATTGCTGTGAGCTGTGGTGTAGGTCACAGAGGCTAGGTTCTGGCATTGCTGTGGCTGTGGCATAGGCTGGCACTGCAGCTCCGGTTCAACCCCTAGCCTGGGGACTTCCATATGCTAAGGGTGAGGCCCTAAAAAGAAAAAAAATACATTGACAGCACGTAGTAGGCACTCATGAGGTTTTCAGGAGGACCCTGGATCTTTGCAGACACCGGGGCATGGCAGCTAGGGGTTGATGCAATGCTAACCCTGCAGGCTGGACACCAGAGCAGGAGAATTTCCCATCGCCCTTCCTGCTCTTCTTTCAGAAAGAGTCAGCCCTGGGTGTGGCAGAGCCAAGTGTGGTCATAGGAAAAGCCCTCACTCCTCAAATATATGATCATCAGACATCGCCTTGAAACAATTCTGTTCTTTTCCCCTGAAATCTCCTCAACTGCCAGATACCCAATCTTCCCTCCTCTCCTCTCCCCAGTTACTCTCTGGCCTTCACCTACCTCACGACACTCTCCCCAGCAAACCCAGAAAGTTTCCCATCTAAGGTTTTCGCCTTCATTCCTTTTTTTTAGTGCAACGCCTGCAGCATACGGAAGTTCCCAGGCTAGCAAAAGTTCCCAGGCTACAGCTGCACCATCAAAGCAGGATCCAAGCTGCATCTGTGGCCTACACCACAGCTCACGGGGCAAAGCCGGATCGTTAACCCAATGAGCAAAGCCAGGGATAGAACCCGTGTCCTCACGGATGCTAGTCAAGGTTGTTACTGCTGAGCCACAACTCCTCATTCTCAATCTTCAGACCAAACTCCCAAACCCAACCACCCCCACCAAGACAATATCCAGTTTTTTAAGGTGTAGATCTGCCTAACAATAGGCCTCTTTGCCCTGGGGCGGGGGAAGGAGCCTTTACAGCAAAGACCTATCGGATTTCCTGTTTTATAGAGATTTCCTGACTCATCTCTTCTCCTTTTCCAAGAACCAAGCAAGGCCTGTCTAGCTGGTAAATTGCAGAGTTGGGCCAGAAGCTCAGATCCCCCACATTTTAATCCAAATGAAATTGTTTGAGAAGAGCCGCACAAAGGAAGATGTGGAATCCAAAGCTATTACTGGGATCTTGCCGCTAATCCACAGTATTAGGGTTTTGCTGATGTGGTTACAACCCACTCTCGGCCAAGAATAAACAAACCCATGTAATGCCTTTCTCCCCAGCCTCAGGCCTGACGCATCCTTATACATTTTCCCCAGAAATTCTAATCATCTGCAGCCAGGATTGAGAACCACTGCTAAATTACCTGGAATCCCTTTTTTTTTTTGCTTTTCAGGGCTGCACTCATGGCATATGGAGGTTCCCAGGCTAGGGGTCGAATCGAAGCTACAGCTACGGGCCTACGCCGAGGGATCCGAGCTGCGTCTGCGATCTACACCACAGCTCACGGCAACTCCGGATCCTTAACCCACTGAGTGAGGTCAGGGATTGAAGCCGAATCCTCATGGATCCTAGATGGGTTCGTTAACCACTGAGCCACACAGGGAACTCCACCTGGAATACATTTTTGTTTCTTTAAAAAAACTAAAAAAGACTAAAACCAGTCTCCAGTTATTGACCATTCACTTTGTGCCAGGGCTCGATTTAATAGGACGCATGGTATTTCGTATTATTTATCCTCACAGGAGCCCTCTGTGACAGGCCCTAACTGTCCCCACATATCAGAGGAGAATACTGGGCTTTGAGAGGATGCCCGCCCTGCCCTGCCTGCAATGATGGCAGGAGGCAGGACTCAGTTCATTCAGACCCCAGAACCAGTATGATTATTATTGCTATTATTATTATTATTTGGCAGGGCTGCACTTGCCACATATGGAAGTTCCCAGGCCAGGGATCGAACCCACGTCTCTGCAGCAACCTGAGCCACCGCAGTTGGCTCCTTAACCTACTGCACTACAGCAGGAACTCCCCAGAGTCAGTATTCTTCATAACGAGGTATATTAACCATGCGTTGAACACTTATATTACTAATAATAGTTACTATTTATTGATAACTTTTTTTTTAGGGCCACACCCATGGCATATGGAAGTTCTCAGACCAGAGGTCTAATTGGAACTACCGCTGCCAGCCTATGCCACAGCCACAGCAATGTCAGGTCTGAGCTTTGTCTGCAACCTACACTGAAGCTCAGGGCAACTCCAGATCCTTAACCCACTGAGCAGAGCCAGGGATCGAACCCACATCCTCATGGATACTATTCGGGTTCCTTACGGCTGAACCACAATGGGAACTCCTTATTGACCACTTATTATGAGCCAGAAACTACTGCAGTTCATTTCATCCTCACGAAAACCCTATGGGTTGGTTATTAACCTTAGTCTTTCCATTGTATTGTCATGTAAACTAAGTCACAGGGAAGTTAAGCAACCAGCAATACAGCTGATAAATGGACAACTAATCCACTCTGGTTCCTTGAGCCTTGCAGATATTTATAGATTTATCTAGATGCTACAAAATCATTCTGCATTTACATAACTGCAAAAAAGAATGCTGAACAATGAAGCTAATGGTTGGAAGCATCCATTTAAATAAACAAAAACAAACAGAAGGACAAAAGACAAAAAAAAAATTGGGGATCTCGAGCTTTGGGTGCTGACCATTTAATAAAGGGCATTGTCTTTTACTTTTCTTCTTCTTTCTCTCTCTCTCTCTCTTTTTTTTTTTTTTGTTTTTTAGGGCCGCACCCATAGCACATGGAGTTTCCCAGGCTAGGGGTCAAATCGGAGCTACAGCCACCAGCCTACACCACAGCCACAGCAACGTGGAATCCAAGCCTCGTTTGCAACCTGCACCACAGCTCACAGCAAAGCTGGATCCTTAGCCCACTGAGCAAGGCCAGGGATTGAACCCACATCCTCATGGATGCTAGTCAGGTTCGCGAACTACTGAGCTGTGACGGGAACTCCATCTTTCACTTTTCATTTCAGTAGAAAGTAAGGGATCTTTGAGCATTTCAGTAAAAGGCGTGTCCTCGTTGTCCAGACTTTGGCAAATGTGAAACAATTTGTACGAAAGGTGATGTCATCCTATCATCCCCACCCACTGGCGAGTCTTAAAAATAGAACTGATGAAAAGTAATACCAAGGCATGAAGTCATTAGATTTCCTTTAGTCACATTTTTATTTCTTTTGTGGGTTAAAATAGAGAAGGAACTAAGGTTTGAGGAGAAGTGAGAGAAAAAATTAAAATGAAATGGACACCTTCGATTTCCAAATAGTCTATTTCTTCTTAAAGAGCTATGGTAATATCAAAGCAAGGACCTCACTTAGAATTATTCCTGAGGCATAAGCATTCTCATTTTACAAGGAGGGAAAATGAAGCGCAAAGATCACATCACCCATCAAAAATTCCAAAGTGACTTAGTGGCATTAAGTATAAATTGCTGCACGGCTTCTGGGTGACAGTAAGAGGACCACTGTCTCATCTGAACATATTTTTATACTTTACCCAGCAATTCCATTTCTAGGAACTGATCCTATAGAAATACTTTTAGAAGTAAGCAAGAATGTATCTATAGTGGAGAGGCAGTGTGACAGACTGGGAGTTTGGGGACAGTAGTACATGTAGAATGGATAGGCAATGAGGTCCTGCTGAAGAGCATAGGGAACTATACGCAGTCTCTTGGGAGAGAGCATGATGGAAGATAACAGGAGACCAAGAATGAATATGTAGGTCTGGGTCACGTGCGATATAGCAGAAATTGGCACGACATTATAAATCAACTACATTTTAACTTTAAAAAATTAAAACTGAAAAACAAAAAAGAATATATCTACAAAAATGTCTATGGAGGCACTGTTCATAATACAAGCCAAACTCAGTGGAAACGAATCTGACTAGCATCCATGAGGACGCAGGTTCGATCCCTGGCCTCGCTCAGTGGGTGAAGGATCCGGCATGGCCACGAGCTGTGGTGTAGGTCACAGACGCGGCTCGGACCCCACATTGCTGTGGCTGTGGTGTAGGTCTGGAGCTCCGATGTGACTCCTAGCCTGGGATTTTAAAAAATTAAACCTCCATATGCTGCAGGTGTGGTCCTAAAAAAAAAAAAAGACAAAAATTAAAACATAAATAAAAAGTCTGGTACAGACCTATTCTTTTTCCACATACACACACACACACACACACACACAAAATGAGAGAGATCGATATATATGTGAGATGGAAAGATGTCAATGATACATGTCAAGTGAAGAAAGGAGCAGGCCACAGTCCACTATGTATAATATGCCGCGTATTTATAAATATGTGTGTGCATATATATTTCCGTATGAACGGGTGGATAAAGAAACCACTCAACGGTGGTAAAATCTCTAGAAAATAAGTCACTGAAGATTCACCCTTTTTGGTTATCTGATAGATTCTGTTTGCTGGTCACAAAAGGTCACAGCTATTGCCAGAACCCCCCTTCTAAGCCATAGGCTAGGGTGTTCTCAGCACCTGGGCGCCCCCTTTAGTGGCCAAGCCCTTCGCCGCTCTTCATCTGTAGATGGGCAGGCAGGGAGTTTGGAAAGAGGGAGAGAGAAACATCCTCATCCTTGTTCTCTCACCCCGGCTTCCTGCTCTAATGGGAAATGTCTCCCGGGAAGATGGTGGTGGATCCTGCAGCCTTTGGACGGGGCACTTGGCCTCCCCATCCCCAAAGCTCCCCTGTTCCAGTGGCCCCACGGTCATTTCAGCTAGTATGTGGGGTGGCAGGCACAGCCAGACATGGCCCCCTGTCTAGCCTGGGGGGTCCTGGGACCCTGCTGGGAAGCTCTGCATGGGGCCAACAAGCCCCATGGGACACAGAGCTTTAAGGTAACGAAATGCTGTAGCAGGAGATGGACCTAGGTTCCCTAGCATCAGGCAGATCTGGGTTCAAGTCCCTGGTCTCTGACCCTCCTTGGCTGTGTGACGGGTGGGAGCTATGTATCCTCCCAGCCCTGCTGCCATGGCGATACTATCTCTCTCTGGGAGAGCAGGTATGAGGACTACAGGGTCTGGCACGCGGTGCATGCTCCCTAAATTATAGCTACCCCTGAGCTCCAGACATCCTTCTCTGCTCTAAGATCTAAGTTCCAGGATCAGCCTAAGGTCACAAGCAGGTGGTATGGTCAAGATAAAGTGCTTATTTTAAGAATATCCTTGGAGTCCTCACTGTGGCTCAGTGGTAACGAGCCCGACGAGTAGCCATGGGGATACCAGGGTTTGATCCCTGGCCTCACGCAGTGCGTTAAAGATCTGGTATTGCTGTGAGCTGTGGTGTAGGTTGCAGATGAGGCTTGGATCCCATGTTGCTGTGGCTGTGGAATAGGCCGGCAGTTGGAACTCCAATTTGACTCCTAGCCTGGGAACTTCCATATGCCACAGGTGCATCCTTAAAAAAAAAAAAAAGAAGAAAAAAAAAAGGGGGGGGAATATCCTTAAAACCCCAATAGTAAATATTTGTCATTAAAATCTAAACTGAAAATGCTAGATTTAAAATCAGGACAAGAGGAGTTCCTATTGTGGCTCAGTGGTTAACGAATCCGACTAGGAACCATGAGGTTATAGGTTCGATCCCTGGCCTTGCTCAGTGGGTTAAGGATCTGGCATGGCCGTGAGCCGTGGTGTAGGTCACAGATGTGGCCCGGATCCAGAGTTGCTGTGGCTCTGGTGTAGGCTGGGGACTACAGCTCCGATTAGACCCCTAGCCTGGGAACCTCCATATAACCGCGATTGCGGCCATAGAAAAGACCAAAAAAAATAAATAAATAAATAATAATAATAATAATAATAAGGACAAGAAAGTTCTCTGCTTTCTACCCCGCAGCCACTCAGGCCTTTATCTTTTCCTTCTGGAAGCAAATGGCCCTCTAAGAAATGCATTATATTTAGGGAAAGGGTGATGTTGACTACATTACAGTGTCTTCTTTATGAGACAGAAATCAGCTCCAGGGATAAGCTTCCAAGAAACTTAAAATCTTGTGGACAAAATGAACAATGCAACAATCCTATTTCCTTCATTGCTGTGGCTTCCAGGAAGCTTAGCCCCAATTCCTACTTATTGTAGGAACAGTTTTTTTAATGTTATTATTCACATTGCAAAATGTATTAGGGAAGGGCCCAGCGTTTCCTGAACCACTGACTTGTCTTTTTTTTTAAATGGGCACTACGAATTATGTAACAGACCCGATTTCTCTCTTTACTTTGTCTTTAAGAAATCTCTAGCAAGTATAGGCCTTGGAGTAAGTATTTTGTTTACTGCATTTAACGGCTTTATTTTTTTCTCTATTCTTAATTTTTCCTTAATCCAGTTATCACCCTTAACCTAAAAAATTACATTATATATGTTTCTGAAAGTTACTATAAACTAACTCTTGGAATGAGGAAGGCAAATAAAAGTAAATAATCTATTTCTTTTGACAGGTCAGCTCCCCCTGCCTCTTTCTATAAAGGTTTTCAAAGAGTATTTACACAAATATACAGAATACACACACATATGAAAATTGTAATCTGATATTGTGTGTGTGTGTATGTATGTATTTAATGTAATCTGACGTTAGGTGAGCAATTTCCATGATTTCTTTCTCTTTATACTAGATTTCCAAATAAAATATGACCATGCAGTTACCAAACACATTTGAAAACCATTACCAAGTACATGAAGCTAAAAATATGCTATTAATCAAGCTGGGATTTTTGACCATTAATCACGATGGGATTTTTGACCATATCTCGAAAATGACTCTTGGCATCTTCTTTTGGATGCTACTGGCTGTAATTCTTGTCATACACATTTTAAAAATAATTTCTGCAATTGTCCCCGTGGATAGAGACTTGAGGATAACTTCACACCATTTCTGTCCTAGAAGAAAATCCTGTTTGGGACGGTCTCTGACTCAGTGTAACGTGAGACAGGCTATAAATGACCACGGTTCTACCCCCACAGCTGACACTTCTCTCCGTCACATCTCCTGTCTGCAGCAAGGTTGCTCTAAGGAATGAACTTGGCAAAATTCATTCCTACTATAAATACCAGAGCACAATTCGGACAAAATGGCATCCACTGGGGGAAAAAAACAAAAAAAAAGTTTGTTTGCGGGATTTGAACATAGACGAGCTTGTAGCTTTTTTTTACAGGAGGGTGAAAACCCATTTGTTATTCGCAATCACTCCCCTTTTTGTCTTTCCTGCGAATCTAAAGGAGAATTACATGTGCTTAACATTCTGCTTTCAAATTGTTTCATCAGGGAGCTTTGATTACGGGGTCACCTTGGGGGCTGGGGGGTTATTCTCCAAACCTCCACAATACCCAGATGCAGAAGGTTTAAAATAGGAAGGAACTCTGGAGGTGTGCATGCAGTGAACAAAAGAATTCAGCTCGGTGACCTTGAAGGGGACAAAAAGTTCTACTTGATGGGTGGCAGGTTGCCACAATTCAGTCCCTACCCAAGGGCTTCAACTGATGCAAACACACAAATAGCAAGAACCCACCACCCAGGTCACAGGACATTGGACAAGCTGTATGGCATGTTCAGGATTCTAGAGAAGTTTGGGTCTGAGGATGGAATCTCTTTGCAGCTGTCCTCAGGGTTAGGATGCAGGACCGAGAAAGGGAGTGCCTGGGCCCCATCCTAGCCCTCCCCTGGTTATGCGATCTTGGCAAGTCCCTTGACTGGGCCTCTACTTATTCATCTATAAAATGAAAGCCAGAGCACCGTCCACCAAATATGTACAGACCGACGCCTGCTCTGGGCCAGGTGTGGGGACATCACGGTGAATAAAACAAACACAGTCCCCGCATGGAACCCTGTGGAGCTTAGAGTCTATGGGAGGAAATCAATATAAAACTGCTTGAAGCACATAGATATTTTATTTTACTTTTTTTTTGTCTTTTAGGGCCGCACCTGTGGGATATGTAGGTTCCCAGGCTGGGGTCCAATCGGAGCTACAGCTGCCAGCCGACACCACAGCCACAGCAATGCAGGGTCTGAGCCGTGTCTTTGACCTACAGCACAGCTCACGGCAACGCCGGATCCTTTACCCACTGAGCGAGGCCAGGGATCAAACCCGCAACCTCATGGTTCCTAGTCGGATTCGTTTCTGCTGAGCCACGACGGGAACTCCACGAAACACATAGGATGACAATAATGGGAGTTCCCGTCGGGCGCAGTGGTAACGAACCTGACTAGGATCCATGAGGACACGAGTTCAACCCCTAGCCTCGCTCGGTGGGTTAAGGATCCTGCATTGCCATGAGCTGAGGTGCAGGGCACAGATGAGGCTTGGATCTGATGTTGCTGTGGCTGTGGTGTAGGCCGGCAGCTGTAGCTCCGATTGGACCCCTAGCCTGGGAACCTCCATATGCTGTGGGTGCGGCTCTAAAAAGCAAAATAAGTAAATAAGTAACAATGACAATAACTTTTACGGGAACTGTCTACCAGGACTCTCAAGATCATCTCTTGCAACCCTTTAACGACCGTGTAAGACAGGACAATTATTAGTCCCATTTTGTGTGTAGGAATAATGAGGCATAAGGACAGTAATAAATCAAGGTCACACACAGATAAAAGTGAAAGGGTTCCTAGGGCAAGTCTGGCCAACTCCAAAACCCAGCCCTTCACACTCTGTGCTGTTCTGACTTCCTTCTTTTTTTAAAAAAAATAACTTTATTGGGGCATAACTGACATACAGTTAACATGCACATATGTAAATATTTGATATATTTTTTGGTCCTATGTCTTTTATTTTTATTAGAGTGTAGCGGATTTACAGTGTTGGGTCAATTTCGGGGGTTGGTAGATGCAAACTGCCTTCCTCCTTAACTTACCACAGATCTGGGGACCGTGAGTCCCCTGCCCCACTCCCTACCCCAGCCAAGGGCCATTTCACACTCTCGTCGTCATTGCTGAATTTTACTCATGAGTTCATATGAGGGCATTTATGGAAAAACCTCCTCTTGTTTGGAAAGCACTGCTCCTTCTGGAGCCCTCGAGGGTGGGAAGGTGGCGAGGGCCATGGGCCATGGGTGATGGAGATGGGGCGGCCCTCCCTCTGCCTGCATTAAACCGCCTTAAACCCAGCCCACTTGGCCAGCCGCACAGCAAGGCAACCCCATCAGGGAGCCCACAGCAAAATCAACGCAAAAGAATAGTAACGACAGAAATAAAGAGGCCCGCTGCAGGCACTTCTCCTGACCTTTCAGCTGATTACTGCCCTGATTGTCTTCCCATTTTGAAATGAAATGAACTGGATGTTATACCGGGACCAGCCTGCCAAACAGTGACCATCACAGCTCAGGCTGCTGCTGCCTTGCTGCATTTTTTTTTTTTTTTTGCTTTGTTGGGCCATACCCATAGCATATGGAGGTTCCCAGGGTAGGGGTCGAATCGGAGCTGCAGCTGCTGGTCTATGCCACAGCCCCAGCGATGCGGGATCGGAGCCCCACCTGCGACCTGCACCACAGCTCAGGGCAGCACCATATCCTTAACCCACTGATAGAGGCCAGGGATCGAACCTGCAACATCATGCTTCCTAGTCGGATTCATTAACCCCTGCTCCACGAAGGGAACTCCTATAGTAACTTGAAGTTTTTTTTTTTTGTCTTTTTGTTGTTGTTGTTGTTGTTGTTGCTATTTCTTGGGCCGCTCCCACGGCATATGGAAGTTCCCAGGCTAGGGGTCCAATCGGAGCTGTAGCCACCAGCCTACGCCAGAGCCACAGCAACGTGGGATCCGAGCCGCGTCTGCAACCTACACCACAGCGCACGGCAACGCCGGATCCTTAACCCACTGAGCAAGGGCAGGGACCGAACCCGCAACCTCATGGTTCCTAGTCGGATTCGTTAACCACTGCGCCACGACGGGAACTCCAGTAACTTGAAGTTTAAAAATTAAAAAAGGATGGAAGCAAATACGACAGAAGGGTGACACATGACAGGTGGTGGGTGCTTGTCCTGTTCTTCGTACTTCAATGTGTGTATGTGTCTGATTTCTCAGAAAAGGGAGGGAGTAGAATAAGACACCATTTAGGATCAGACACACAATCAACAGCTTAGAAGGGTCATCACATGGGTGGAAAACCCATCACATTGATGGATGTGTTTCCATCAATGATGCGAAACACTCTTTCCAAAATATGGGTAATTCTCAATGTCTTGTAGCTTAAAACGAGAGAGAGAGAGAGAGATGTGCAGACACAGGATGATCCCGAACGTGTCCCTGAGTGACAGGAATGGCCATGGAAATGATAGCGCATCACCGCTGTTGTTTCAGAGCAAAATTTTAACACGTGACCCCTTCCCAGACCCAAACTGAGTTCCATGCAGACACGTGGGCTTCCTTCTGCAGCCTGGGATAAGACTCGGGCTTTTCCTGCGCAAACTAAAGGCTGTGGATGAAGCCACTGACCTTTATTTTCCTGTTTGGTCCAGAATATTTTGACTCGCTCTCGGATGTACTTGTCCTCACGCAGTTTCTTCTGCCACTGACGCAATTCTTGAATCTCAGGATCACAGCGAACCTGGAAGATCACCGCAGAGCTTTAGCTCCCTGTCTACACACTTCGACACATGTGTTTGTTAACCCTGCATGGAAAGTCCTTTACAAACCGCCAGAGGGACTTTTGATTACAGCGGAGTCATTGTTCTAAATGAATTACCTGTACTCCTGAAGCTTATGTAATAGTTCAGAGTAAATGAGGCCACATGAAGGTTTGCTGCACTCATGGGAGGCTGAGAACTTTCTAGATCAGTGCTGTCCAATAGAAATAGAATGTAGCCACGTGTGCACTTTTAAATTTCCTCTCAGAGAGTTCCCGTGCGGTGCAGAGGAAACGAATCTGACTAGTATCCATGAGGATGTGGGTTCCATCCCTGGCCTCGCTCAGTGGGTTAAGGATCTGGCATTGCCATGAGGTCGAAGACGTGGCTTGGATCTTGTGTTACTGTGGATGTGCTGCAGGCCGGCAGCTGTAGCTCTGATTGACCCCCAGCCTGGTAACTTCCATATTCCGTGGGTGCGGCCCTAAAAAGCAAAAAACAAAATAAATAAATAAATAGATAAATTTCCTTTCAGTATACTTTCATTATTTTTAAAAAAGGTTTATTTACTTTTGAAGTATGAGTGACATACAACATCTTGTTAGTTTCAGGGGTACAACACAGTGATTTTGAAAAGTTTTCATTATACTTCATTTCCCATTTTCTGTCAATTTCTGTTGTACAGCAAAGTGACTCGGCCATGCATATATATATATACATGCTTTTTCTCACATTATCCTCCGTCCTGTTCCATCACAAGTGATTAGATATATGGTTCCCTGGGCCATGCAGCAGGATCCCACTGCCCATCCACCCCAAATGCAAGAGTTGGCATCTCCTAACCCCAGACTCCCAGTCCATCCCACTCCCTCCCCCCGTCCCGGCAAACCCAAGCCTGTCCTGCCTGGTCATGATCTCTTCCAACACGGCGATCTGACGTTTACACGCGTTATGAAGCGAGTGCCGCAGCACGTCTTGTAACTACCTGTCGGCATTCAAAATCAGGACGGTATTATTGGCTGTATTCCTTATGCTGCAGGCTACATCCTCACGCTGATCTATTTTACAGCTAGAAATTTGTGTCTTAATCCCCTTCACCTATTTTGCCCATTTCCCCCCCTTCCCCACGCCCCCGCTTCCCGGGCAACCATCAGTTGGTCTTCCGTATCTGGGAGTCTATTTCTGGGTTTTTTTGTTTGTGTGTTCATTTGGTGTTTTAGGTTCCACTGTATAAGTGAGGAACTTAAGTGTCTAATAGGAAATACAGGAGACATAGGAGACACAGGAGCAGGACCGACACTCCTCTCACTCAGAATAATAGCCCCTTATCAGATATATGATTTGCAAGTATTGTCTCCCATTCTGTAAGTTTTCTTTTTACTCTCTCTCTCTCTTTTTTTCTTGCTTTTTAGGGCCACACCCACAGCATATGGAGGTTCCCAGGCTAGGGGGTCCAATCAGAGCTGTAGCCGCCGGCCTACACTAGATCCACAGCAATGCGGGATCTGAGCCACGTCTGCGACCTATACCACAGCTCACGGCAACGCCAGATCCTTAACCCAATGAGCGAGGTCAGGGATATAACCTGCAATCTCATGGTTCCTAGTTGGATTTGTTTCCGATGCGTCATGACGGGAATGCCCCTTTTTACTCTCTTTGATGCACAGAATTTTTAATTTTGATGAAGTCCAATTTGTCTATTTTTTTCCTTGTTGCTTGTGCTTTGGGTTTCCCATCTAAGGAACCACTGCTGAATCCAAGGTCATAAAGATTTACTTCTATATGTTCTTACGAGGTGTATAATTTTAGCTCTTCTATTTAGCTCTCTGATCCATTTTGAGTTAATTATTGTATATGGCATAAGGTTAGAGTCCAGCTTAACTCTTCAGCATGTAGACTTCCTGTTTTCCCAGCACCGTTTGTTAAAGAGACAATTATTTCCCCAACTGAATAGTCTTGGGACACTTGTCAGGAATTCATCGACCACAGATGCATGGGTTCATTTCTGAACTTTCAGTTCTGTTCCCACAATGTTTTTTTTTTTAATTAAAATTTATTGACCTTCTAAATAAGGTATGGAGATTGTGACTAAAGCTTAGTATATAGTTATTAAATCCTAACATATTCAATACCGCTTTCAATTTAGCATATGAATTACTTCCCCAAATGCTCATCACAGCTAAAATCAAGGAATATTTTTAAAATGTGGCAATGTTGTCACATTGTAAATCTACTGGAAATCCAAAGAGATTTGCCTGTGAGGACCTTGAAATAAAAGAGCAAGCAGGAGTTCCCGTTGCAGCTCATCAGAAAGGAATCTGACTAGCATCCATGAGGACACAGGTTCGATCCCTGGTTTCACTCAGTGGGTTAAGGATCCGGCATTGCTGTGAGCTATGGTGTAGGTCATAGACGTGGCTTGGATCCTGCATTGCTGTGGCTGTGGTGTAGGCCGGCAGCTGCAGCTCCAATTCGACTCCTAGCCTGGGAACCTCCATACGCTGCGGGTGTGGCCCTAAAAGCCAAAAAAAAAAAAAAAAAGAGCAAGCAGCAAAATCTATTTAGATCCAGCTCCATCACTAAAACATGGAAGTCCAGTAGACCCATTTAAACGGTTCAGTACTACAGAATCTGCAGGTGGTAGAATCCAGGGATGCAGAACTTTGGGTACCAGTGGACAATGATGCCACTTAAGCTTCCTCCCATTTTGGTATCCGCCCAGGTCCTGGAACCGATCCCCACAGATACCGAGGGATGATTTTTAAAATTTTTTTAAATTTCAGTTTCAAAGCAAGAACAACAAATTAAAAGTGGTAGGGGGCCCACTCACGACAAAGCTGCAGACATGAACAGCCTTTCACCTACTTTCTGGACTAGTTTCCCAAGAGTCCTGTTGTCTTCTAGAAGGGTTCTCCCATGGGATTTTATAACCACAGATCTTGAGGAGAAATGTTGGGGTTGGGGTGACCTCAATCCCGCCCCTTCCTGAAAGTTCCTAGGTTCTTTATGCAGATGGACCCAAAGCACCCCCAGAGCTCTACTCAGCAAGAGGAATTTGGAGAACTGACTTATCACACTTAAGAAATAGAAAAGTTCTTTCTATTCCTCCCTCTCCCAGCGCACGGGGTATGGAGTACCTCACTCGTTTTAAGAAACTCAAGTGGGGTTTTTCTGCTGTTCCAAAATGAAGAAGACTGTTTGCAGCTAAATCTATAAGCGAAAAGCTATTCTCACTTTAAACAAAGTACAGTTTGTCTATAAATGCATATTTTAAAAATTACATACGTATAAAGTACTCTATATGTATCTACCTATAAATTATCGTTATATGAATTCCAGAGAATAAAAAATGAGCCCCTGTGTATGTCATGGACTATAAGGTAATCCTTCAAATCTTTTAAATTACAAACTGATGTTTTTACAGTGTTTCCTAAAGTCTTATGTTCACAAGATGAGGTACCATCAGCATCTCTGTTCCGACTAGGACGGAAGCTCTGGTCTGAGCAAGCCCAAATCCTCCGAAGGGGCCCAAAAGAGGGTTATTCACAGCTTTCCCACAGGCTTCTGTTTATCCAAGCGCACAGAAATCCCTATATTTCTGCCCTGTGACAACTGATACCCTTAAGGAGAATAAACCTGAAGGATCTCCTGAGTCCTCAAAGAAAGGTTAACATCAGTTAGAATCAGAAAGTTGACTGTATTTTATTATAGTCAAGCTCTGTTCTTACAATTGGCTTATTCTTTTTTTTTTTTTTTTGGCTTTTTTGCCTTTTCTAGGGCCACAGCCGCAGCATATGGAGGTTCCCAGGCTATGGGTCCAATTGGAGCTATAGCTGCCAGCCTACACCAGAGCCACAGCGACTCAGGATCCAAACCACGACCGACACCAGATCCTTAACCCACTGAGTGAGGACAGGGATCGAACCTGCAACCTCATGGTTCCTAGTCAGATTCGTTAACCACTGCGCCACAATGAGAACTCCACAATTGGTTTATTCTTAAAGTTTGGAAGGAGACACATGGAGTGTGGGTTCCTCCAGGGAGAAATGTGACGGCAGGGTGGGGGAGGGGCACAGAGGGGGGACTGTCACTTTTCACTCCACACTCCCCAGGGAGCATATGTCGTTTTAGGAATACAGTTGTTTAAAGTTTCAGTAACAGACTGCTGAGAGGCAAACAAAAACCCTTTTCTTTTTCTTCTTCTTTTTTTTTTTCTTTTTTGCTTTTTAGGGCCGCACCCAAGGCATATGGAGGTTCCCGGGCTAGGGGTCCCATCGGAGATACAGCTGCCAGCCTACACCA
The DNA here is from genome assembly GCF_016906955.1 of Phacochoerus africanus. NCBI lineage: Eukaryota > Metazoa > Chordata > Mammalia > Artiodactyla > Suidae > Phacochoerus > Phacochoerus africanus. The sequence goes on from NC_062548.1 coordinate 29,841,154, forward strand.
CAGCCACAGCAATGCCGGATCCTTAACCCACTGAGTGAGGCCAGGGATCGAACCCACATCCTCATGGGGATGCTAGTCAGACTGTTCCTGCTGCGCCACAACAGGAACTCCAGAAGTCTTTAACTTAAAAATAATGGATGGTTTTTGCTAAGATTCCTTGAAACTCTCAATTACCTAAATAGTCAACCAACAGGAACAGCCATTTTCCCCCTCATTCTGGAAGCCTGCGGTTGCTCTCCGGGTTCTGTTGACCAGGGTAGGGTGATGCTCCCCTGTTTGGTCAGAGACCCGTCATCTTTGCTTTGATTTCCTTCATTCTGAACCAGGGACTGCTATTTACCACTGCGGAATAGCGCAGCCGTGTTAGTTAACGTCTCGTTGCCAGGAAAGCCTGGATCCCCAGAGAAGGCCTTTGTGAGCTCTGGGAAAAGCACGCACCCATTGAACGGGGCTAATCCCCGTCATTATTGTCCTGATTAGGGAATCAGTATAAATGGCCGGGGTTGCGCCAATCAGCAAATACCACAGAGGGCAGGGTAATCTTTAACACATAAACAATTTCATTGCAAAACAAAGGCTCCCTTATGAGTGGCTTTCTGCTTTGACTTCTTTAAATTACCACGTGGAGTCCATCTGCTCTTGCGGATAGGCACACGGAGTTTTATATGTGTTACTGTGTACTTGACTTTGGGCAGAGACCGGGAAGAAAACACCATTTTATGGATGTGAATTTTTTTTTTTTTTTGGTCTTTTCTAGGGCCCCACCTGCAGCATATGGAGGTTCCCAGGCTAGGGGTCTAATCGGAGCTGTAGCTGCTCGCCTACACCACAGCCACAGCCACAAAGGATTGGAGCTGCATCTTCGACCTACACCACAGCTCAGGGCAACATAGGATCCTTAACCCACTGAGCAAGGCCAGGGGTCGAACCCTCAACCTCATGGTTCCTAGTTGGATTCACTAACCCCTGAGCCACGATGAGAACTCCTAAATTTTTTCTTTTTAATGCCCCTTAAGATAGCAAATCCTAAGAGTTCTCATCACAAGGAAAAAAGTTTTGTTGTTTTTTTTTTGTTTTTTTTTTAATTGTCTTTTTCTAGGGCTGCATGTGCAGCATATGGAGGTTCCCAGACTAGGGGTCGAATCGGAGCTGTAGCCACCAGCCTATGCCAGAGCCACAGCAACGCGGGATCTGAGCTGCGTCTGCGACCTACACCACAGCTCATGGCAACGCCGGATCCTTAACCCACTGAGCAAGGGCAGGGATCGAACCCGCAACCTCATGGTTCCTAGTCGGATTCGTTAACCACTGAGCCATGACAGGAACTCTGAAAAAAGTTTTTATATTTCTTTAATTTTCTATCTATATGAGATGATGGTCTCTAAACATCTCGTGGTCATCATTTTATCATGTGTGTAAGTCAAAGCATTATCCTGCACACCTTAAACTTGCACAGTGCTGTATGTCAATTAGAACTCCATAAAACTGGAAGGAAAAAAAAAAAAAAGAAAGAAACAGAAATAACACCCCCTCCAAATGCCCAGCAACCAATCAACTTCTCCTAATTATGTATTCCTTCAATGAAAGCCAGTACAGGGTACCAGACTGGTGAAGAAGGCTAACTCCAGATCAGAAAGCCTGAAGGGAATCTCAGTTCTGTGAATGACAAACTGAAACCTTGAGCAAGTTGCCTAAACTCTCTGAGCCTCTTTCCTCATCTGGAAAATTGGGATAATGCAAATATTCACTTCATTGGGTCAGTGTGAAAACAAGATGAGATACTGTCTGGCATAGAGTAAAGCTCTCAATGTGTTAGCGATTTCTTCAATCAACGAGGACAGGCGTGAGAATAATCTGAATTCAGCTCTGAGGTTGCCTCTACAGTGGCTGTGCGGATATGGGGCCAAGCAGCTGAAGAGCCAGTGAGTCATAAACTTGAAAGTGAGGCCTTCTCCAGGGGTGGACAAATCATTGAATGCATAGAGGGTCTCATCATTGTCTAACTCCAGGCACTGGACAGCTGTAAGAGAGGAAACAGGGCTGTGGGTTGGGGACTGCGGGCAGGAAAGGAGCCTGAGGCTGCCTGGGATGCCAGCATTTCCCTTCACAGATCTATACCTCTGAATTCCTCTTAGCTCAGTTGTTTTCTTGCTTCTTGGCAAAAGAGACAAAAACAGAGCAATAGAGCGGTCCTCTCTGGATGACTCCCCGGAGTTTTTCTAATTGTTTGGGAGGAAGATACTTATTTAGTTGCAGCGAAGATGCTGAAGAAGTTAACACAATGGACAGACGTTCCTCAGTGGTCCCAAGGGTAAACCTCCAGCTTGGTGTGAAATGCCTTGCGGGAGTTCCCACTGTGGCTCAGCGGTTAAGGAATCTGACTGGCATCCATAAGGAGGTGGGTTCGATCCCTGGCCTTGCTCAGTGGGTTGAGGATCTCACTGTGAGTTATGGTGTGGATCGCAGATGCGGTTCAGATCCCTCGTTGCTGTGCTGTGGTGTAGGCCGGCAGCTACAGCTCCAATTGGACCCCTAGCCTGGGAACCTCCATATGCCGAGGGCGGGGCCGTAAAAAGACAAAAAAAAGAAGTTTCTCATTGCATCCTTGTCATGGCCTGACATCCTAATGATCATGCCGAAGGATTTCACACTCTAGAAAGGCAGATTTCAATGTAAAGGAAATCTATATCCATGAAATCTCTTTCTTTTCTTTTTTGGTCTTTTGTTCTTTTAGGGCTGCACCCGAGGCATATGGAGGTTCCCAGGCAAGGGGTCTAATCGGAGCTGTAGCTGCCAGCCTACACCACAGCCACAGCAATGCCAGATCGGAGCCGTGTCTGTGACCTACACCACAGCTCACAGCCACGCCGAATCCTTAACCCACTGAGCAAGGCCAGGGATCGAGCCCACAACCTCATGGTTCCTAGTTGGATTCGTTTCCGCTGCGCCACAACGGGAACTCCCTATGAAATCTCTTTCAGTTGCCTACTGAAATATTCAATTTTCTCTCTGTAAATAAGCTTTGTGATTTCTTCTCAGATCTTTGGCAAAACCAAACAATGTTGGTTTCATTCTGGTGGTTTTGAGTGTTCTTTATTGTTTTTAGGAACTAATTATAAAAACCTGCAGATATCACATATTTCCCGGTATTATAGAAACCCAGATATTCATCTGTGGTATGATCGTATGCCTCAGAGGAGTTACCCAGGGCTTTCAAGAAGGATTAGAAGTGTTCAGAACAGCGGTTTTTTTTTTTTTTCCTGCAGCTGTAGCATATGGAAATTCTAGTCAGGGGTTGGAGCCAAGCCTCCACAGTGACCTAAGCTGCTGCAGAGACAATGCCAGATCCTTAACCCACTGCACTACAGCGGAAACTCCTAGAGTAGCATTTTTATTTTTCAATTTTTTCTTCTAGTTTTGTTGAGATATAATTGACACATAGCACTGTGCAAGTTTGTGTTCAACATAATGATTTGACTTACATACATCATGAATGGATTGCCACAGTAAGTTTAATGAACATCCACAATTTCATATAGATAGAAAATTAAAGAAATTAAAAAAAATTTTTTCCTTGTGATCAGAACACTCAGGATTTACTGTCTCTCACTCTCACTCTCTCTCTCTCTCTCTTTTTTTTTTTTGGTCCTTTTAGGGCCACACCTTAAAAAGACCAAAAAAGCATATGAAAGCTCCTAGGCTAGGGGTCTAATCGGAGCTGAAGCTGCTGGCCTACATCACAGCCACAGCAACGCAGGATCCAAGCCATGTCTGTGACCTACACCACAGCTCACGGCAATGCCGGATCCTTAACCCACTGAGCGAGGCCAGGGATCAAACCTTCATCCTCATGATACTAGCTGGGTTCATTACTGCTAAGCCACAATGGGAACTCCCAAGATTTACTCTTTTAATTTTCACATATAACATACAGTGTTAATTATATTTATCATATTGTACATTACATGCCTAGCACTTATTTTTTTTAATAATTTCTTTTTTCTTCAGCCTACACCACAGCCGCAGCAACACTGGATCCAAGCTGTATCTGTGACCTACACTGCAGTTTGTGGCAATGCCATATCCTTAACGCAACTGAGCGAGGCCAGGGATCGAACCGGCATCCTCACAGATGCTAGTAGGGTTCTGAACCTGCTGATCCACTACAGGAAGTCCTGGAGGAGCATTTTCTAAAATGGTGGGTGGTAATGAGAAGTAAATTTAATTTAGTTGGTTGTGAATAGAATTTTTTTAAAGTCTGATAGAAAATAACAGGTTATTCCTTTATCATTAAGGATGCTCTTTATCTCCAGTTATGTTTTTTGTCTTAAAGTCTATTTTATCTGATATTAATAATGCAAGATGAAGTTCCTGTTGTGGCACAGCAGAAACAAATCCAACTAGCATCCAGGAGGGCACAGGTTTGATCCCTGGCCTTGCTCAGTGGGTTAAGGACCCAGCGTTGCCTTGAGCTGTGGTGTAGGTCGCAGCCGCAGCTTGGATCCCGCATTGCTGTGGCTGTGGTGTTGGCCGGCAGCTGTAGCTCCGATTCAACTCCTAGCCTGGGAACCTCCATATGCTGAGGGTGTGGCTCTAAAAAGCAAAAAAAAAAAAAAAAAAAAGCAGGATCCACTTTCCTTTTGGGTGGTATTTGTATTGTATATCTTTTTTCATCTCTTTACTTTTATCTCTTTTGGGTCATTTTTGTGCTGCTTGTACCTCTAGCATAGAGGCAGGTTTTTTCTCAATCCAATCTGGAAATCAGAGAGGCGCTTATTCTATTTACATTTACTGTGGTTAGTAATACAGTTGAATGGATCGCCTTCACTTCTTTTTTTTTAATTTATCATGCTGTTTTGTATCCTTTTCTTTTCCTTTCTTGCTTTCTATTGCATTGAGTTCTGGATTCTACTTTTTTCTTTCTGCTGATTGTTATTTCAAATTCTATTTTCTTTCTTTAATATGTTGTTATAATGTAATAAACAGCTTAAAGTAAAAACTAACCTGTGCAGGCTCCCTTCAAACAATTACAAGGATTTTAGAATATTTTAACTCCAATTTTCTTACTAGCAACTTGGGTTACGATTGTCGTCTAGAATTTTCATTTCCCCTCATGTATCCCTCATTCATGTGTGTGTGTGTGTGTGTGTGTGTGTGTGTGTTATATTATATTGTGTTATATGTGTACATATGTTGTACATTTGTGTATGATAGTCAATGCATATATATGTATATTATATATATATATACACATATAATAGTCAATGCCGATTTAGATTTATCAGCTTCTCCATTCACCATTGTTTCTTGCATTCCAGTCCCACACCTTCGTTATGGGTTCAATTTCCTTCTTTTTTGTTTTTGTCTTTTTATGGGATATGGAGGTTCCCAGGCTAGAGGTCGAATTGGGGCTGTAACTGCCAGCCTACATCACAGCCACAGTAATGCTGGATTCAAGCCACATCTTGGTTTTACACCATAGCTTTCGGCTTAACCCACTGAGTGAGGCCAGGGATGGAATCCACATTCTCAGGGACACTGTGTGGGGTTCTTAACCTGCTGAGCCACAGTGGGAACTCCTCAAATTTCCTTCTACGTGAAGAACCTCATTTAGCAGCTCTTTCAGGGAGAGATGTGTTTGAAAATGTCTTTACCCTGGTTCTTAAATGATAATTTTGTGGGGCACATAATTCTAGGATGAATGTTACTTTCCTTTAGGATTAGATTGATAACACCCCTCACTGTTTTCTGGCACTTGCTACTGCTGATTAGAAGTCTTAGTGTTTTTCCTTTGTAGGCAATCCTTCCTTCAAGAGAGATTTAAGGCTTCTTTGCTTTTGGCATTCCACAGTTTCACCAGGACGCTTTTGGGTGTGGTTCTGTCCTGCTTGGTCTAAAGTTCAGGATTCACATTTCTCCATTTTGGAATATCCTCACTCAGTATCTCTGCGAATGTTGCCTCTCCCCATTCATTCCGCTGTCGCCCTCTGAAATTCCTACTAGACTTATAGTGGACCTCTGTGTTCCGTCTCTGTCTCAATGCTTTTCCACATTTCTCAGCTCCGGCTCTCGGCTACATTCTGCCTCCCAGATCTGACGCCCAGCTTACTAATTCCTCCTCCAGCTGTGTCTGTCGCTTGTGTGACTTGCACCCAAAATATGGCCCACGGATCAGCAACATCAGCATCACCTGGGATCTTGTTAGACATGCAAATTCACGGGTTCCACCTGATACCTAGGAGGTCGGAACTGAATTAGAGAGTGAGGCCCAGGCATCGGTGTTTTATCAAACTCTCCAGATGATGCTGACACTCGCTGACGTTTGAGGGGCACTGCTTTAGTCTGTTCACTAAATCGTTTTTATTTCTACAAGTGATGCTTAGTTCTTTTTCAAACCTGATCCCTTTTTTTTTCTTGCTGCGCCATTCTTTCAACAAGGTTTATATTCTTTTTAAGTTTTTTTTTTTTAGTAAATCTCTATAATCATCTTAAACATACTTATTTCACTCTCAAACTGCCATCCTCAGGGGCCTGGATGCTCCAGTTGATTGTATGTACAGACTCCCCGCTTCCTTGGTTTATTTTTTCTTATGAGCTCATAATCACTGAGGGCCCTAGTTTCAGTTTCAAGTTTTCACGGGTCTGAAGTCAGGTCTTTTTTTTTTCCTTTGATCTTTTTGGGGCCACACCCTTGGCACATGGAGGCTCCCAAGCTAGGGGTGGAATCGGGGCTGTAGCCGCTGGCCTACGCCACAGCCACAGCAACACCAGATCTGAGCCATGTCTGCAACCTACATCACAGCTCACGGCAACGCCGAATCCTCAACCCACTGAGCAAGGGCAGGGATGGAACCCGCAACCTCATGGTTCCTAGTCGGATTCATTAACCACTGCGCCACGACGGGAACTCCCCTAGCCAACTTGTTTTAAAAACATGGGCATGACTGTGTTACAATAAAACTTTATAAAAATAGACAGAGGACCAGATTTGGTCCACAGGCTATGGTTTGCCAATCCTGGCTCTTATCCTTGAGTAGGGATTAAAACTGTAGCCCCCAGAAGTTCCCACTGTGGTTCAGCAGGTTAGGTACCTGACGTTGTCTCCATGAGGATTCAGGTTTGATCCCTGGCCTGGCTTGGGGGTGAAGGATCTGGCGTTGCCACAAGCTGCAACGTAGATCACAGATGCAGCTTGGATCCAGCATTGCTGTGGCTGCGGCGTAGGCCTCAGCTGTAGCTCCAATTTAACCCCTAGCCTGTGAACTTCCATATGCTGCAGGTGCAGCTGTAAAAAGGAAAACAGAACAAAACAAAACTGTAGCCCTCAGCCTCCCCTTACTGCCTCTTCTATCTCTGTGTGTACATTCCATAACTATTATTATTTCTCTCTCTTTTTTCGGTCCACACCCGCAGCATGCAGAAGTTCTCAGGTCAGGGATCAAAACTGAGCCACAGCAGGGACCTGAGCCACAGCAGTGATAGTGCTGAATCCTTAACTGCTAGGCCACCAGGGAACATGCTCATAAATATTACAATTTTAAGACCACTTCCTAAACAACCTGAGGATATTGCGATCACTTAGGGCACTTGTTAGAAACTGCATCCCAGGCTCTCGCCCTGTTAGGTTCTGATTCAGTCCATGGGAGATGGTAAAAGACATGAGTATATTTAGAAAGAATCCCAGGTGATCTAGTGATTGAAAGTTTAGAACTATAACTAATAACTTGTGATGGGACATGATGGAGGATAATGTGAGAAATAGAATGTGTGTGTGTATATGTATATAAAACCGGGTCACTTGCTGTATAGCAGAAATTGGCAGAACATCGTAAATCAACTATAATAAAACATTTTTAAAAAAGACAAAAGTTTAGGAAATCTGCTCTCATGGAAGAGAATGTGAAAACTGGACTTAATGGCACGAGCTTGCATGACTTAGTCTCGGTTCTTACTCACATGATGCCCCACACTGATTATTGCAAATCCTGAAAATCAGAGTCGAGAAGGACGATGCAGCCTCTTGGTGTGTGGTCGGGAGGCAGGAGCTGTGTGACTCAGGAACAGCAGCTGCTTTTTGTGGGGTAATCATTTCAGTGCAATTCTAGAAAGGCCTTCTTCCAGGAAGCCACACCTGTTTTTCACTGAAGTCCCTTTAATAATAAAGCCAGGTCCATCTCCGAGTACATCCTTGGAAAGAACGGAATTTCCCCCAAGGGCTCAGTGACGACAATTGAAATAAAGTCCCTCCAACTTTCCAACTTTTCTCGGTACTTGTTTACCGGAATAATTGGGGGATGAATAAGCAGTGAATGCGTTTAAGGTACTCATGATGAAACTTCCAATGATGTACAGGGTGAAATGACAGCAAGGTTGGCTACGTCACAGTCCGGGTTATTGTACCAGGCTTCGACCTCTTCCTTCCCATTAATAAATATCCAGAGCTGACATTCATGTCACAGCTGCCTAGCTGCCCTCTCCTAGTGGCTCTCAAAGTGCCATCCCCCAATGAACAGCATCAGCAGCATCTGAGGACCAGTCTGAAATGCCCTGCGCCAGTCCTACTGACTCAGGTGCTCTGGGATCGAGGGCCCAGCAATCCGTCTGTTAACAGGCCTTCCAGATAATTCTGACGCAGGCTAATGTTGGCAAACTGATGCATGATGACGCCCACATCCTCCCCCCGCCCCATCCCCCACATCGCCAGTCACAGCTCCCTGGATCCCCACCCATTTGAAAACAAAGTGGGGAGTCTGTTACCCCCACTCTTTACATGATGTCAGGGTCTTAACCTGCCGAGCCACAGCGGGAACTCCTATTCTCCCCACACTTGAATCTAGGTGAGCCTTGTGACCTGCTTTGACCAACAGAAGATAACTGCCACACACACACACAAAGGGGAGTTCCTGTCGTGCCTCAGCAAAAACAAACCCAACTAGTACCCATGAGGACACAGGTTCGATCCTGTGGGTTAAGGATTCAGCATTGCCGTGAGCTGTGCTGTAGGTCGCAGAATTGACTCAGACCCCGAGGTGCTGTGGCTATGGTGTAGGCCGGCAGCTGCAGCTCCAATTAGACCCTTAGGCTGGGAACCTCCACATGCTGCGAGTGTGGCCCTAAAAAGACAAAAAAAAAAAAAGAAAGAAAGAAAGAAAGAAGATAACTGAAGAGCTGCTGCACCAGTTCCAGGGTCTGGGCCTTGGGAAGGCTTGACGCCTCCATTTAAGGCCCCTTGGACGGTTCCTTCCACACTGGAAGGAAGTTGGTCTGGCCGCCCGGGGAAGATGGGCCATGTGGCCAAGTGAAGCGTCCAGCCACGAGCAGCACCGACCTCCCACACACTTGCACGAGGCCACCCTGGACCTTCTAGCACAGCCCAGGAGGTCTTCCATGGGGACCACCGCATAATGGCCAAGGAGCACCCACTGAAGGGTGAGGGAGAGGAGGCTGGTCCCAGAGCCCGGCATGGAGCGGTGCAAGGACTTCCTGCAGCCTTCGCTCCTGAACGCAGCGTTCAGCATCCAATCACCACCTGGAGGCAGGCACTCGATGGAGTCACGGAGAAACCAGCAGAGAAACCAACCACCTTGCTGACCCACAGAATTGTAAACAAGACCATTGCTATGATTTTAACTCACTGAGATTTTGCAGCTGAAAGGACTACATTACAGCTGTGCAGTTGAGCCCTAACTTCGCCTTGAGGGCCAATCAGTGAGCCCTTTAAAGAAAGAGTCTCTGGAGTTGCCGTAGTGGCTCAGTGGTTAACAAATGCAACTAGGAACCATGGGGTTGCAGGTTAGATCCCTGGCCTTGTTCAGTGGGTTAAGGATCTGGCATTGCAGTGAGCTGTGCTGTAGGTTACAGACTTGGCCCTGCGTTGCTGTGTCTGTGGTGTAGGCTGGAAGTTATAGCTCTGATTAGACCCCTAGCCTGGAAACCTCTATAGGCTGTGGGTGCGGCCCTAAAAAAAAAAAAAAAAAAAAAATGGAAAAAAGACAAAAAAGAAAAAGAAAGAGAGAGAGAGAGAGAAAGAAAGAAACAGAAAGAGTCTCTGGGCAATTTGGGAATTTGGCTGATGCTGGCTGCCAGGCAGGGTGCTAGGTGCCTCGTTTGCAGGACTGGCATTGGTGGCGCTGCCTGTGCAAAGTCACACAGGCCGGTGATCGGAGGGCTTCACACTTGTTCTAATGATCTGCTGTCTGTGGCCATCTGGAAATTCTTAACAGCTCTGAATAAGGGGCCCTGCCGAGTATGGAGCCAGTCCTGCTAACAGCAGCCTTTTCACTTATTCCTTGGAACAATCCTAGGAACTGGGTTTATCAGCTTTTCACCACATATTCGGGATATGCTGTGAACAAATTAAAAGGGGGGGGGCTTTGCAGACAGGCTGGTAAGTTGGCCAAGCATGGGGTGGTGGTGGGGGCCATATTAAGGAAAAATCCCCTTGCTGATAAAACCCAGTATATTTAAACAAGTCCAGGACCAGGCAAGGGGGAAGAGAAGGGCCTGGCCTGGGACAATGGGCCCTGGAGCAGCCCACACTCACCATTTATAATGCTGTGGCCTAGTCTGGCCAACCGGGTGGCCCTGAAAATTGCCCTGAGAACTGGGCCCAGACCTGATGATGGAAACCAGGCGCCTTCATTCTGGGATGTGGCTGGACTCATGCTGGACACAGACAAAAGGTCCTTCTGATGAGCTCAAGGACATTGTGAAAAACAGGATTTTCCTTGATAGGATTTTGACAGGGCATTTTTTAAAAATTAAGGAAAACCATCAGGATGCATCAGGAATATAGTCTTAGGGAAGAAAGTGCATGGATCAGATCAAGTCAATAAAAAGCCAACAGTGGGGCGTTCCTGTCGTGGTGCAGTGGTTAATGAATCCGACTAGGAACCATGAGGTTGCGGGTTCCATCCCTGGCTTCACTCAGTGGGTTAAGGATCCGGCATTGCCGTGAGCTGTGGTATAGGTCACAGATGCAGCTCAGATCCTGCGTTGCTGTGGCTGTGGCTGTGGCCAGCAGCTACACCTCCAATTCGACCCCTAGCCTGGGAACCTCCATATGCCACAGGAAGCGGCCCTAGAAAAGGCAAAAAGACTAAAAAAAAAAAAAGCTAACAGTGACTCAGACACTGTGCTGAGCGCTCGTTGTGCCCCCCTCCCCTTTTGTCTTTCTAGGGCCGCACCCACAGCATATGGAAATTCCCAGGCTGGGGGTCAAATCAGAGCTGTAGTCGCTGGCCCACACCACAGGCACAGCAAGGTGGGGTCTAAGTGGCATCTGTGACCTACACCACAACTCACAGCAACGCCAGATCCTTAACCCACTGAGCCAGGCCAGGGATCAAACCCGCACCCTCATGGTTCCTAGTCGGAAGTCAGGATTCAAATACACCTTGAAATATTCCATCTGCCCGGGCTGTGGTGTAAAAAAGAACACGCCCCTGGTAGCCTACTGATCTCAGAAGAATGACTGACCCTAGAGAAAAACTAAATAGAACCCCAAAGCCTGGAGCCAAGAGTAGCCAAACCCAGCCTCCAGCTGCTGAAACCTGACTGGTCTGCAGACATGGGAGTAATACGCACATGTAAGTTGTAAGCCACTGAAATTTGGGAGCAGTTTGTTAAGCAGCATTATTGTGACAATAGCTAGCTGATACACTTCTTAACATTATATTACATATTTATGTAGGTCTGTTTACAGTCCATGGGAAGAATGCAACCTCCATGAGGGCAGGGACTTGGTCTTATTCCCTGCAGTATAGCCAGCATCTAGACCTGACGTCCATCTGCCCCATAGTAGGAACTCGATAAATACTAGTGAGTGAATATCTGAGTGAATTCATCTAAGTGTAGAGCCCGCTTGCTTACCCTTTACGCTAGACTGCTTTCAAATTAGTCCCAAATTTGCAAAGTGTTTTTTAGTTTTTTTTTGCTTTTCAGGACCGCACCTTCTGCATATGGAAGTTCTCAGGCCAGGGGTGGAATCGGAGCTGCAGCTGCCAGCCTACACCACAGCCGCAGCAATGCAGGGTCTGAGCCTTGTCTGCAACCTAAACCACGGCTCACAGCAACGCCAGATCCTTAACCCACCAAGTGAGGCCAGGGATCAAACCCACATCCTCATGGATCCTAGTTGGGCTCGTTAACCACTGAGCCACCCACGAAGGGAACTTCTGGAAATTCTTTTTTTAATATAAATTTTATTGGAGTACAGTTGACTTAGAAAATTGTTAGTTGCAGGTGTAAAGTAAATCAGTTATACATATACATATATCAGTTCTTTTTGAGATTCTTTTCCCATATAGGTTATTACATGGTATTGAATAGATTATCCTCTGCTATATGGTAGGTCCTTATTACTGATGTATTTTATATATAATAGTCTCTGTATGCCAGTCCCAAGCCCCTAATTTATCCCTGCTGCCCCACATTTCCCCTTTGGTAGCCATGAATTTGGTTTCAAAATCTTTGAGTCTGTTTCTGCTTTGTAAGTTATTTTGTATCTTTTTGGTTATATTCCACATATTAGGGATCTCATATGATACTGACTTACTTCACTTAGTATGATAATTTCTAGGTTCATTCATGTTGCTGCAAATGGCATTGTTTCACTCTTTTTTATATCTGAGTAATATTCCACTGAATATATGTACCACATCTTCTTTATCCACTCCTCTGTTGATGGACATTTAGGTTGTTTCCATGTCTTGGATATTATAAATAGTGCTGCAATGAACATTGGGGTGCATGTATATTTTTGAATTGTAACTTCATCTGGACAGATGCCCTGGATTGGGATTGATGGATCACATGGTAGTTCTATATTTAGTTTTTTAAGGAATCTCCATACTGTTCTCCATAGTGGTTGCACCAATTTGCAGTCCCAGTAACAGTGTAGGAGGGTTCCCTTTTCTCCACACCCTCTCCAGCATTTATTGTTTGCAGCCTTTTTGATGATGGCCCATCTGACTGGTAGTTTTGATTTGTACTTCTCTAATAATTAGTGATGCTGAGCTTGCAAAGCATGTTTTTAAAATTGTCTCGAAAAGGGGTTGCAGGCAGTACACCCTCTCGAGGAGAATGTGACTCAACCTGAGGTGTCTGCCTTGTCTCTTTGCCAGATGCCACCCCTCTTCACCTGGGCCATACATATCCAAAGCCACCCAGAAATGACAACCAGCCCCTGCCTGAGAACAGAAGTGCAGCTTTATTTTTTATTTTTATATTTTTTAGGGCCGCATGTGTGGCACATGGAAGTTCCCAGGCTAGGGGTCAAATTGGAGCTACAGCTGCAGGTCTACACCACAGCCACAGCAACATAGGATCTGACCTGTCTTCGACCTATACCACAGCTCACGGCAATGCCATCTTAAACCCACTGAGCGAGGCCAGGGATTGAACCGCATTCTCACGGATACAAGACAAGTTTGTGACCGCTGCGCCACAATGGGAATGCCCCAGAATTGCAGCTTTCAATGATGCTGGCTCACCTGATGGGGCGGCTGTCCCCAGAGGGAAGCCAGAGAGATGGCCAACAAGGACACACACAAAGGGAGGAAGTGTACCTCCTCCCACCCCACTCCCCACACTGCCTGGAACAGCTGCACCAGGAGACGCCGCTTCTGGAGAAGAGGAAGAGGAAGTCGGCAAAGCTGCAAAGCTGACCCACAGCCTGGAGAAGCCAACATGCACAAGAAAACAGAAGGAAAAAAGAGGCTGCTCCGTAGATCACTAATTGCCAGGACTTGCTGAGGAAATAAAACCCTGACCCTAATCCTAAAGAGGGCTTCAGTCTTCCGGCCTTAGAGCTCACTTTGGTTTTTGTTTGTTTGTTTGTTTTGTCTTTTTGCCATTTCTGGGGTCGAACCTGTGGCATATGGAGGTTCTCAGGCTAGGGGTCCAATCGGAGCTGTAGCCGCCGGCCTATGCCAGAGGCACAGCAATGAGGGATCCGAGCCTTGTCTGCGACCTACACCACAGCTCATGGCAACATCAGATCCTTAACCCACTGAACAAGGCCAGGGCTCGAACCTGCACCCTCATGGTTCCTAGTCAGATTCGTTAACCACTGAGCCACGACGGGAACTCCGAGAGTGAACTCCTTGTAATCAAGGACAGTCCTATGTAATTGTAATGTAACAAATATTTTGATTGATGGATTGTAGCTCATTAGAATTAATCTAACCCCTTGATGTGCAACTGTTGGCTGGTGTGTTCACCTCCGCCTATTTCTCCTACACCAGCTTTGAGGAGTACATAGATTTGGAGCTCTTTGGCTTCCATATAAAATCCATTAGGACACTGTCCTGTGGCAATGTTTGCCACCACTGATATCACATCTAAATGTGTGGAGTTCCCACGGTGGTGCAATGGATTAAGGATCTGCTGCTGCCAAGGCTGTGGCTCGGATTTGACCCCTGGCCCAGGAACTTTCGTATGCTGTGGATGTGGCCAAAAAATAAATACATAATAAAAATTTTAAAATAAACTTGTTTCACTGCTGTCTGACACTCAGACTTGGGTGGAGCCCTGCTCCTACCTAGAAAAGGAGCTTTGCGTTTACCTGGGAGCTTCTTAATGTTGATACTCATTGCCAAATAACTGGAGAGACAGTATGCTTTTTAGCAAGAGACACACATGCCACTCTCATATGTACTGGGGAAGAATTTTTTTTTGGTATTTATTTTTGCTTTTTAGGGCTGCACCTGCCGCATATGTAGGTTCCCAGGCCAGGGGTTGAATCAGAGCTACAGCTGTTGGCCTACACCACAGCCACAGCAACTCATCTGCAACCTACACCACAGGTCATGACAATGCCAGATCCTTAATCCACTGAGTGAGGCCAGGGATTGAACCTGCATCCTCATGGATCCTAGTTGGCTTTGTTAACTGCTCAAGCCATGACGGGAACTCCAAGGGAGGAATTTTGTGTAAAGTACATCCTTCCTGAAGGGCTACATGACAATATGGATCATGAGCTTTAGAGAGGAACTCATCTTTTGACCTAGAAATTCCACTCTAGAGCTCCTCTTACATAAACAACCAGGTAAATGCGCAAAGATGTGTTTTGTAGCATGTATTACAATAACGATAAACTGGAAATAACCAATAGGAGAATGGTTAGAAAAGATATGTTTTAAAAGCAAAGGTTCTTTTCTACATGTTAGGTATTTATATGTTATTCTATGTATTAAAGTTTTTAAGGTTTGGAAATTTCTATACCAAGTGACAGACTTATCAGCGACTCAAAAATTTTTATTTGGGAGTTCCCGTCGTGGCGCAGTGGTTAACGAATCCGACTAGGAACCATGAGGTTGCGGGTTCAGTCCCTGCCCTTGCTCAGTGGGTTAACGATCCAGCGTTGCCGTGAGCTGTGGTGTAGGTTGCAGACGCGGCTCGGATCCCGCGTTGCTGTAGCTCTGGCGTAGGCCGGTGGCTACAGCTCCGATTAGACCCCTAGCCTGGGAACCTCCATATGCCGCGAGAGCGGCCCAAAGAAATAGCAAAAAGCCAAAAAAAAAAAAAATTTTATTTGCTTTATCTGAATTATCTCATTTTTTCTAAAGTGAATATGTATTACTTCACATATATATTATTATATATAATATATATTATAACGTATATATATAATATATATTACAAGGTGTATAATATATAATATATGATATAATGTGTATATATATTATATTATATATATATAACCTTTTTCTTAGGTAATATAGGCTAGGCAATCCAACTTCAAAAGGTTGGAATTTCTCAAAAGGTGCCAAAAAAAACATTTGTCAAGATTCAATGGCCACTTATGATAAAAATCTCAATTAAATTTATATGGAAGGAACATATCTCAACATAATAAAGGTCCTGTATTACAACCCGCAGGTAACATTATAATCAATAGTGAAAAACTGAAAGCTAACGAAACTAAGCAGAGCCCTGCAGGGCCTCCCCTGTGTTCCCCTGCCTCCTGCTTTCAGAAAAAAAAAAAAATCAGTTTTAGTTTCCCTGGCCTCCCGAGGTTCAGAAAACAGACTTAAGCAGTTAATCATTTAAGATGGCACAAAAGCGGGAACTAAGAAAAGGTAGTCAGACAAGAAGGGCGATAACAACTTAAGCAGTAAGTAAAACTGAAGGATGGGGTCATAAGGCCTTAGTTGTTCTTGAGAAAAACAGATAACCAAGTCGGATGCACATTCTTAAGACTTTTCTTGGAGAAACCAGACCCCCAACAGGTAGAAACTGCTGACCCTACACCCATAGATGCTGGACTGGTCAGAGCTGGAAAATTGATGATCGGGATTCCTGAAATACCACCTTATCACCTCACTGTCTTTCAATCATAAAATTATCCACAACTCTCACCCCAACACTGTCTTTAAAAACCTTTTCCTGAAAGCCATGGAGGAGTTTGGGTCTTTTGAGCCTTAGCTGCCCATTCTCCTTGCTTGGTGTTCTGCAATAATCACTGTACTGTCCTTCATCACAACCCAGTGTCAGTAGGTTGGCTTTGCTGTGCATCTGGTGAGCAGACCTGAGTTTGGCTCAGTAATACTATCCCTCTAAAGTCAGGAATAAGACAAGGATGCCCACTTCACCACTTTCATTTAACTGTATTGGAAGTCCTAGCCAGAGCAACTAGGCAAGAAAAAGAAATAAAAGACATCCAAATTGGAAAGCAAGAAGTAAAACTGTCATTATATGTGGGTAACATGATTTTATATATAGACAACCCTTAAAACCCCACCAAAAAACCATTAAAAATAATAAATGAATATAGTAAAGTTACAGGTTACAAAATCAACATACAAAAATCCTCATTTCAATATGCTAACAATGAGCTAGGGGAAAGAGAAATTAAGAAAACAACCCCATTTATAATCGCAACAAAAAGTATAAAATGCCCAGGAATAAATTTAACCAAGGAGGTGAAAGACTTATACACTAAAAACTATAAGATACTGTTGAAAGAAATTGAAAAATATATAAAAAGTGAACAAATATTTCATACTCATGAATTGTAAGCATGAACATTGTTAAAATGTCCATATCACCTAAATTAGCCTACAGATTCAATGAGACCCCTACCAAAATCCCAAGGACATTTTTCACAGAAATAGAATTAAAAATTATAAAATTTGTATGGACTCACAAAAGACCCCAAATAGCCAAAGCAATCCTGAGAGAAAAAAAGGACAGCTAGTTTCTGTTGTGGCTCAGTGGAAACGAATCCAACTAGTATCCATGAGGATGAGGGTTCAATCCCTGGCCTTGCTCAGTGGGTCAGGGAGCTGACATTGCCTTGAGTTGCTGTGGCTGTGGCATAGGCCAGCAGCTGCAGCTCTGATTCAACCCCTAGCCTGGGAAGTTCATATGCTGAGCGTGTAGCCCTAAAATTCAAAAAAAGAAAAAAAAAAAGGACAAAGCTGAAAATATCACCCTTCTTGATTTCAAGCTATATTACAAAGCTGCAGTAATCAAAACAACATAGTGTTGGCAGAAAAATAGATACACAGATCAATGAAATGAAATTGAGAGCCCAGAAATAGAACCACACATATATAGACAATTAATTTACAACAAGGTGCAAAAAACATACAATGGAGAGAGGATAGTCTCATAAATAAATGCTGTTGAGAAAACTGGGCAGCCATATGCAAAAAAAATGGAAGTAGTCTGGTGTCCACCATATGCAAAAATCAACTCAAAATGGACTAAAGACTTGAAGACCTGAAACCACAAGACTCCTAGGAAAGAACATAGGCAATGTGCTCTTTGACTTTGGTTTTAGCAATATATTTCTGGATGTGTCTCTTCAGGCAAGGAAGACAAGAGAAAGAACACACAAATTGGATGACATCAAACTAAAAAGCTTCTGCACAGCAAAGGAAACCATCAGCAAAACAAAAAGACAACCTACTGAATGAGAGATGGTATTTGTAAATCATATATCTGATAAGGGGTTAACATCCAAAATATAGAAAAAACTTACACAACTCACCAACAAGAAAACAAACGACTCTATTAAAAAATGGGCAGAGGAATGAAACAGACATTTTTCCAAAGGAGACAGACAGCTGACAAGCACATGAAAAGATGTTTAACAACACTCATTATTAGAGAAATGCAAAAAAAAACCACAGTGAGTCACAACAATGAAGACATGGAATCAAACGAAATGTCCATCAACAGACGAAAGGATTAAGAAGATGCGGTGTATATATACAATGAAATACTACTCAGGCATAAAAAAGAACAAAATAATGCCATCTGTAGCAACAGGGATGCAACTAGAGATTTTCATACTAAGTGAAATAAGTCAGAAAGAGAAAGACAAATACCATATGATTTAACTTATATGTGGAATCTAAAATACGGCACAAATAAACTTATCTATAGAACATAACCATACTCACAGACATAGAGAACAGACTTGTGGTTCCAAGGAGGAGGGAGAGGGATGGACTGGAAGTTTTGGGTTAGTAGATGCAAACTATTACATTTAAAATGGATAAGCAGTGAGGTCCTACGGTACAGCACAGGGGACTACATCCAGTCTCTTGGGATAAGTCACGAAGGAAGATAATATAAGAAAGGAAATGTATATACATGTATGGCTAGGTCACTATGATGTTCAGCAGAAATTGGCACGACTTATAAATCAACTACATTAATTAAAAAATATATTCAGTAAGACAGAGCTAATGAAAGAAATTCTGTGATTTGTCACAAAGGGCTCACCTTAAAAGCAAGCGAGCAAACAAAAAACTATAGTGAGATATCACCTCACACTCGTTGTAATGGCTATTGACAAAAAGTCAAGAAATAATGAGCATTGGTGAGGATGTGGATAAAAAGGAACACTTGCGCATTGTTGGTGGGAATGTAAACTGGTGCAGTTACTATAGAAAACAGCATGGAGATTCCTCAACAAAAAAATAAAAAGAGTAGAACTACGTATGATCCAGCTATTTCACTTCTGGGTATTTATCCAAAGAATATTCAGGACAGAGTTCCCATCATGGCTCAGTGGTAACGAACCCTACTAGTACCCATGAGGATGTGGGTTCCATCCTTCGCCTTGATCAGTGGGTTGAGGATCCCTTGTTGCTGTGGCTGTGGTGTAGGCCTACAGCTGCAGCTCTGATTCGACCCCTAGCCTGGGAACCTCCACATGCCGCTGATGCGGCCCTAAATAGTGAAGGAAAAAAAAAAAGACTATTCAAAACACTAATTTGAAAAGATATATATACCCCTAGGTTCACGGTAGCATTACTCACGATAGCCAAGATAGGAAAGCAACACAAGTACCCATCAATGAATGAATGGAGAAAGACAAACACACACACACACACACACACACACACACACACACACACACAAAATGGAATATTACCACATACAAACACACAATGGACTATTACTCAGCCACAAAAAAGAAACCTTGCCATTTGCAACAATATGGTGGGACCTTGAGAGTATAATGCCACATCAAGTAAGTCAGATGGAGAAAGACAAATACTGAATGATTTCACTTATATGTGGAGTATTAAAAAAATAGATGAACAAAAGAATCCAAACAAAAATAAACATGTAGATACAGAGAACAGCGGGGAAAGGGCGCACGCGGGGGCGGGGGGGTGTCATGAAGTGGGTGAAGGGAATCAACCCATCAAATGGGGGATGGATGGAAACTCAGTTTCTGTTGGTGAGCACACTGTAGCCTATATAGAGGCAGAAATACATGATGTTGTACACGCGAAATCTTTAAAATGTTATAAACTAATGTTACTTCCATAAAAAGTAAATTTTCATAAAGGTTAGAGGGTACTTTTAATGACAACTGCAAAATGAATGTTGGTAGAAATTCTAAATCCCTCTTCTTTAAGACCTGTTTCACAGAGCCTCCTATGGCCGAGGTCTGGTGTTAGCTCTACCATCCTATGTTTCAAATTCATCTAAAGGTTGTCCCCTGGGTCCTCTGCACACAAAAATTCCCCATCAGACCAAATGCCATCATCGCATGTGACTTACCAGATAGGCTCTCCAGAAGGACTGAATGATGAGTGCTGCTGCTGCTTCTGTCAGCAGGAGGGAGAGTGGGATTGCCGACCGGGGGCTGAAAAGCAATAAAAGGGTCAGATGCCCGTGAGAATCCGTCCTTCAGCCTCAGCAAAGCCTTTGACAACATAATGGCCTCTCTGATTAAGTGCCTCCTCTACTCCCATTCTTAGAAAGCAACGATGTCATTTTTCATAGAAAAGTTTAGGCTTGAGTTAGCATTCCTTTACTTTAAAAATCAAAGATGGATAGGAGTTCCCATGGCTCAGTGGAAATGAACCCGACTAGTATCCATGAGGATGCGGGTTCAATCCCTGGCCCTGCTCAGTGGGTTCTGGATCCAGCATTGCTGTGAGCTGTGGTGTAGGTTGCAGATGCAGCTTGGAGCCAGCGTGGCTGTGGCTGTGGCTGTGACCGATCGCTACAGCTCCAATTCAACCCCTAGCCTGGGAACGACCATATGTCACAGGTGTTGCCCTAAAAGACCAAAAAAAAAAAAAAAAAATCTAGGGTGGATTTTCTGGTTTTAAACAGCATAACTTTTTTTTTTTTTTGGCTGCACTTGCAGCATGCAGAACTTCCCAGGCAGGGATCAAACCCAAACCACAGCAGTAACTAGAGTCACAGCAATAATAATGCCTGATCCTTAACCCATTGAGTCACCAGGGAACTCCTAAACAGTGAAACCTTAAGTTACTATTAGCCTGCCCTGCTTTGAAAGGGCTTAGGTTGGAAAGCTGCATGTTTTCTAGCTCTAAAGGTGCAATAAGAACAATGACAAAATACCCCAGCCTTGATATAGTATATTTGTGTGAATGAATGAATGCTCTTTTGGATTATTCCAGAATCAAAGAAATCAAAGCCAGGAAGAACCAGGGGATTACCAAGACAATTTCTAGCAAGCAAGTGTGGCTAGCTTCCGGGTCTCCGGCCGGGCAGGTCCTTTCTAAGAGACCAAGAAAAGGAGATCTACATCTTGGAAGAGACAACTACACCCTCCAACTGACCACATTGTTAGTAAACTAACCCTAGGGTTCTGCTTTTATTTTTATTTGTGTTTTGTTTGTTTGTTCTTCTTCTTCTTTTTTTTTTTTTTTTTCTTTTAGGGCCACACCCATGGCATATGGAGGTTCCCAGGCTAGGGGTCAACTTGAGCTGCAGCTGCCAGCCTACACCACAGCCACAGCAATGTGGGATCTGAGCCGCGTCTGCGACCTATGCCACAGCTCCCAGCAGCGCTGGATCCTTAACCCACTGAGTGAAGCCAGGGATCAAACTGGCAACCTCATGACTACTAGTCGGGTTTATTTCTGCTGCGCCACAATGGGAACTCCTGTTTGTCCTGTTTTTGTTTTCACTCCTTTTTGCCTGATACTCAATTTTCTGGGCAGTAGTAGAGCATTTGTATTTTTCTGGAGGCATCCTGGTTCCCCACTTTCCACATTAAATTGTCCTTATTTTGTAAATCCCAGTTGTGTGACACCAGCAGATCACAGCCCTGAAGTAATTCTCCTTCACTAGATGAAAATCAATAGCTTTGGAGTTCCCACTGTGGCTCAGTGGGTTAAAAACACAACCTGCATCCATGAGGTTGCAGGTTCGATCCCTGGCCTTGCTCAGAGGGTTAAGGATCCGGCATTGCCGTGAGCTGTGGTGTAGGTCGCAGACACGGCTCTCAGATCTGGCATACTGTGGCTGTGGTGTAGGCCAGTGGCTACAGCTCCAATTGGACCCCTAGCCTGGAACCTCCATATACCATGGGTGTGGTCCTAAAAGAAAAGAAAAAAAAAATCAATGTTTCTAGAGAGACCTCAGGATTTCTAAGGACGCCTTGGTGAGCAGGCAGAGAATTTATGAGACTAATGCTATTGTGCATTAATAGCAGCTGATATGGATCAAGACTCCCTAGACTCCCCTCCCATCTCCTCCAAAGCACCCTCCTACCCCAGGGCCTTTGCAGAGGGACTTTCCTCTGCCTCCGATACCCTCTTACTCCCGGCCAGGGCACTGCGGAGTTGTGCACGTTGTTCTCTGCCCAAGGGCTCCCAGCAGATGGGCCAGAGGGCCCAGCACCAGTTCTGGAACATCTGCCCAGGGGTAAGGGTGCCTTTTCCTAACTTGCTCATGGGCACCTTGGGGTTGACACCTCTTTCTCCCAGTTCAATCATTTTTTTTTCTTCTTCTTTTTACAGCCCTACCTGCAGCATATGGAAGTTCCCAGGCTAGGGGTGCATTGGAGCTACAGCTGCTGGCCGACGCCACAGCTTGTGGCACTGAGTGAGGCCAGCGATTGAACCTGCATCCTCACAGACACTGTTTTGAGTTCTTAACCTTCTGAGCCAGAACAGGAACTCCTCTCTCTTCTTTCTTCTCATCTCCACTCAAATGTCATGGAACGGCGTCCTTTGATTAGATTGGGGCCCACTAGAGCCCTGTGTAATTTCCCCTGTGAGTCCTTGGCCCAATTTGGAGATATAAATCTGTGTGATTATCTAATTAACATCCAAAGCTCCGCGGGGGAGAAACCGGGCCTGTGATTTGCTCCTCTTGGTATTTCCAGCACTTGGGACAACATCTGGCACATAGCAGACCCTCAATAAATCTTTGTGGGGTGAGCCTCTGCCTGGCACAGTGTGCTAAGTACTTTCCAAGCATTATTTCATCAAATCCTCACAACATAATAGTGAGCTGTTGCCGTCCTTCTTTGGAGCAGAGAAACTCAGGCAGAGAGGGGTAAAGCGACTTGGTCAAGGTCACTGACCCTTTCCTGCTGAGGATGCAAACTGCCCAGGAGACACGGGGAATGGCCCATGGAAACGAGGAGGGCAGGCATGTGGAATTTTTTTAGGATCTAGCAGCTTCGAGTGTTACAAAGAGGAAAACACGGCCCTTTGCCTAGAAGGAAAAAAAAGAGCCGGGGGAAGCCACAATCATAGAAAATGCTTCATAGAAAATGCCGTCTGGATTCATTCTTACAGTAATAACTTGGCGGGTATTCATTTGCCTGAAGCTCCACAGGGAAATCTGATGTCAGGACAGCAGAACAAAGTGGACTGTGTCACTTGAACCTGAGGGGAGATTGGATGGCGCCTTTCTGGTCAGCTACAATTTTTCGGTTGGAAGTATGTTTTTCTATACTGAGGTCATGAATCCTCAAAGGATCGGTATTTCTGTTTTGGAATAGCAGTAGGAAAGGAGAATGGCAAATCTGGGGACACAATAGGCCAGGCCAGCCCAACAAAGGGCCTCCAGCCGTAATGAAACCCCAAAGCGCTTTGCATCACAGTGGCATCTCCAAAACTCAAAAGGAAATTTCTCATAGGCCTGGAAGCAGTGATATGAGGCCACCTCTCGTGACATCCCTGCTGTCATGGCTTAGTAACGGGGTGCTGTCCAGTTCCCCAACCAAGAGTAAGGATGAGAAAGCCAGTGTCAATCAGGGCCCTAGGAATGAGCCATCCTTTCAGCAGACCAGCTCCAAGGGACAGAAGCCAGGCCAGGCCCTTTCCTCTCTTTTGCAATCTGTGCAACTGGCTTCAGGTCAAATAAAAATTGAGATGGAGGAGACATGACTGCTCATCTTCGGAACTGGGTGGGGGAAGGAAAATGAAAGCATCCATCACCAGAAACAGGACGTCCCTAAAACGAACAGGTCTGTGTGTTCCAAAGGGCAAAACAGCACTGCTGAGCATTTCCAAGAACTGTCTGATGGGGAGGACACATCTGTCATGCCCTCCTTTTTCTCTAATATGAAGTAAATACATTTGAATCGCAGCAATTGATTCGGAAAAGGACAAGAATTTATTCTTCTGATTGTGTACATGTGCATTTATACATGCGTGCGTGCACACATACACACATACGAAATTCCTTTCCCATTTTTGGATGCTTAGCAAAAGATCAGGATCTAAAGAAGCTATACCATGCTTAGAAAATACGTAAGAGAATCTGAGAAGTGAGTCTTGATTATTTATTTAGGTAGTTTTGCTCTTTAGGGCTGCACCCACGGCACATGGAAACTCCCAGGCTAGGGGTCTAATCGGAGCTACAGCTGCCAGCCTACGCCACAGCCACAGCCAAGAAGGATCCAAGCCACATCTGTGACCTACACCACAGCTCACGGCAATGCTGGATCCTTAACCCACTGAGCAAGGCCAGGGATCGAACCCGCAACCTCATGGTTCCTAGTCGGATTTGTTTCCACTGCGCCACAACGGGAACGCTGAAGTGAGTCTATTATTTTCTGCATCCAGTTCTAAGACAAAAGCACAACTCAGATGCAAAGCTATTTACAAAATGACACCAGACCTAAATCAACTGCCATTCGTGAAGCCTTTCACCAATTCATAAGACTAGGATTTGATAATGTCTGCCTACCATATTCAGTGAAAAATTACCCCATCTCTGCCCTCAGCCTCTCCTGGTTTCCTAAACACTCTGTGTTGGAGGCATCGCAGTGCTGAGTAATGAACTTCAAATATTCGGAAGAAGTACAATAGCAGTTATCTGGAAGGGGACTTGCAGATTCGGCATGGGAACAGAAATTCCAGCCTGCAGTGATGTGAGCGATAGCTCTGAAAACCAGAAGGGAAGGGCTGCATTCATCTTGAACAGCGTAAAGCACTTTTAGAAACCATGGTTACTGGGGCGGGGACCGTACATCACCCCCTCGCCCACTCCTCCACCTTGGGAGACCAACAGGCAGTCATTACCCCTGCATCCCAGGGTGAATGAGCCTCCCAGATAAACATATAGTTAAGCCCCTCTTCACCAACCCCATCATCAGAAGCCGCCTCTGGATGCAGTTAAACAGCAGGCCCTGAACAACACGCTGCAAGACCTCGTGCTCACCCTGGGGCTGCAGGTATAAACATCTTAGGAACCGGGGCTGTGGTACTTGATGCTGCTTGATAAATGTGCCCAGATGGCTGTGTTATTATTCTCTTTGAAACTGATTACATGTTTTCGCTAATGTGGCTCAAGGAAAACCTTAAGGAGACGGCTATCCTCCCCAGGGTCCTTCCTCCCGCTCCAGGGGTGGAGGAAGAGAAGACCCCCTCCCGCCTCGCCCCTCCCAAACCTCTCTCAGGGCATTTGTTTTGTGCCATAATTGCTTTCACTTGGGCTGTTTGGATTCTTTCTCTGAATATTTTTTGTTTCTTTTTACAGCCGCACCTGTGACTTATGGAGGTTCCCAGGCTAGGGGTCGAATCGGAACTGTAGCCGCCAGCCTACACCACAGCCACAGGGACACCAGAACTGAGCCGTGTCTGTGACCTAACACCACAGTTCATGGCAATGCTGTGGGATC
The DNA here is from genome assembly GCF_016906955.1 of Phacochoerus africanus. Lineage (NCBI taxonomy): Eukaryota > Metazoa > Chordata > Mammalia > Artiodactyla > Suidae > Phacochoerus > Phacochoerus africanus. The sequence goes on from NC_062548.1 coordinate 29,866,523, forward strand.
CTTAACCCACGGAGCGAGGCCAGGGATCGAACCCCCATCCTCAGAGACACTATGTTGGGTTCTTAATCTGCTGAGCCACAATGGGAACTCCATTTTATTTTAAATATAAAAATAAATACCTAAGAGTTTCCACTGTGTCGCAGTGGGATTGGTGGCATCTTGAGAGCATGGGGACACAAGTCCGATCCCCATCCCCACATGGTGGGTTAAGGATCCCGTGTTGCCACAGCTTTGGCTTAGGTCAAAACCAAGGCTTGGATCTGATCCCTGGCCCGCGAACTCCATAAACCTTGGCTGGCAGGAAGGAAGGAAGGAAGGAAGAAAGGAAAGAAGGAAAAAAACAGTAAATACCTAAGATTTCAAAGCAAACCAATTATACTGAAATACGGTTATCGAAATGTTTTAAGAACCACTTGGTGATGTGGGGATATATGGGTTTCTAAATAATACAGTCAATAGGAAGAGCTAATGGCAGTTCAATTAACTACTATAATTTGAAAGAAGTGACAAGTGTAAATGATATTTCAAGATCACTGCAACAACCGCAATGGGATGTGAAAACATCTGACTGCTCTTAGCGACAAAGTCACAGTGACTGTGGAGACTACTGAGGTTTGTTTCCCACATTTCTAATTAAAAGAGAGGCTCAATTTCAGTTAGTGAAAGTAAAAAAGTCATCTCCCCACCTCCCAAGTTCAGGGAGCCCTGAATCATAGACAGTTGGGGCTGGAGCTGGGGAAAGCGGGGAAAGGAGTTCTGCATCCGGAATGAGACCAAGGATTTAAAAATAAACAAGATGAATCCAAACAGTGAAAGGAGACTATCTAAAAACAGAGTGACCAGGAAGTTATGGAAGCTGCCCAAAAAAGTTACTAAAGACTGCTTCCTAGATGGAAGAGGGATTCAAGGTAATACAGTCATGCAGTTACCAGAGAAAAGAGGGGGGGAAGTTTCATATTTTTATTCCCGACAAACTGGGATTCTTCAGTCAACCCATTCAATTTTAAAATCCAACTCTAATTTTTCCATACTCTGTTTCAGTCAATGGCTTCCCATTTAGCCTCTTGCTCAGGCCTGCAATCTCCAAGTCATGCTTTTTTTTTTTTTTGTCTTTTGTCTTTTTAGAGCCACATATGGAGGTTCCCAGGCTAGAGGTCGAATCGGAGCTGCAGCTGCCAGCCTATACCACAGCCACAGCCACAGCAACACGGGAACCCAGCTGCATCTGCGACCTACACCACAGGTCATGGCAACCCTGGATTCTTAACCCACTGAGCAAGGCCAGGGATGGAACCCCTAGCCTCACGGAGACTAAGTTGGGTTCTCAACATACTGAGCCACAGTGGGAACTCCTCAATAAATATTTTTGAATAAACAAATATTATATACAGGAAACAGAGATCTTTCCTTAAAGATCTTACCAGTGGCAGAGCTGAAGTTGAATGCAGATGCTCTTTCTCTTGCTTGGTCATTGTCCCACCCATATTTTATCTTGGGAAAGCAACGACTCCTATTCTCTTAGGATTAAGGAGAAAAGTGATCATTCTTTGTATATGTACTTTGAACCCTCTGCAGTGAATACCTTTAATTTTTATCTGTCATACCCCAACCCCCCTTTTCATGGTATTGGCCAGATTTTGCTCTGACAGCCCCCTCCCTGTGTCGGGGGGATGCGGTCCCAGTGCCCTGCCCTCCCCGGGCTGAGGTGTGCATGGGAAACCCAAGCTTAGGCACACAGATGCTCTTTTCCTAGAAAGGGACTCTTGCGTGGACTGGCAAAGACTGAGGGATCTGGTCTCCCTGGGTCCTTGGACCTGCTTCTAAGGACAGATCCTTACCTTTTTTTTTTTTTCCCCCTCTTTTTTTGGCTGCTCTGCAGCATATGGAGTTTCCCTACCAGGGGTCAGATCCAAGCCACAGTTTCAACCTACACCACTGCTGCGGCAATGCTATGTCCTTAACCCACTGTGCTGGGCGAAGGATCAAACCTGTGTCCTGGTGCTGCAAAGACACCACTGATCCCATTCACCACAGCGGGAACTCCCTCACCTATTTCTTTTATTTTCTTTTTTTCTTACTTTTTGCAGGGCCACACCTGTGGCATTTGGAAGTTCCCAGGCCAGGGGTCAAATCAGCGTTACAGCTGCCAGCCTACACCTCAGCCACACCAGATCCAAGCCATGTCCGTGACCTACACCACGGTTCGCAGCAGCGCTGGATCCTTAACCCACTGAGCAAGGCCAGGGATCAAACCTGCATCCTCATGGATCGTAGTCGGGTTTGTTTTCACTAAACCACAACGGGATCTCCTCCCTTACCTTTTCCTTTCTGTCTATGAGTTATTTTTTTATCTCCAATATATACCCTTTTCCTTAAGCAGCCTTTAAATTTCTGTTCCTTGCAACAAACAACGCTGATACCATCTCTAATGTCAAACAGTCCTGCATTTAGGTTTTATTACCATCCCTGTGGTACAGAAGAGAGGAACGAGTATCAGAGATGTGAGGGGATTAGTTCCAGGTTATCCAGCATTAGATGTTGGCTGTATAATGGCCCCAAGATGTCCACTTTCAATTCCCAGACTCATGTTCCCTTATGTGGCAAAATAGGCTTTGTCAGGGGAGTTCCCACTATGGCTGAGAGATAACGAAACCAACTAGTATCTAGTATGAGGGTTTGGTCCCTGGCCTCGATCAGTGGGTTAAGGATCCAGTGTTGCTGTGGGTTGTGATGTAGGTCGCAGACATGGCTCGGATCCCACACCACTGTGGCTGTGGTGTCGGCCGGGAGCTACAGCTCTGATTTGACCCCTAGCCTGGGAACTTCCATGTGCCCCAGGTGCGGCCCTAAAAAGCAACCCCCCAAAAAAAAGAGAGAGAGAGAGGGGCTTTGTCAGTGTGATTAAATTAATGGTTTTAAGAGTACCCTGGATTATCCAGGTGGGCTGAGGGATATAATCGCAAGGGTCCGTCTGAGAGGGAGGCAGAGGGAGATGCTACTACAGAAGCAGGAGACGTGGCAAGAGAAGCAGGTGGTCAGAGTGATAGAAGGAAGAGGTCACGAGCCCTCCAGAATGCAGGTGGCCTCCAGATACTAGAAAAGGCAAGAAAACAAATTTCCCCCTAGAGTCTCCAGGAGGAACTAGTCTTGTCAACACTCAGACTTGAGCCCCGTGAAACGGATTTTGGACTTGTAGCCTCCAGAACTATAAGAGAATAAACTTGTGTGGGGGTTTTTTTTTTCATCTTTTTATTTTTGTTTATATTTATTTATTTGCTTTTTAGGGCCACACCTGCACCATATGGAGGTTCCCCGGCTAGGGGTCCGATCGGAGCTAGAGCTGCCGGCCTACACCACAGCTACAGCAACGCAGGATCTAAGCCACGTCTGAGACCTACACCCCAGCTCACGGCAATGCCGGATCCTTAACCCACTGAGCGAGGCCAGGGATGGAACCGGTGTCCTCATGGATGCTAGTCAGATTCATTTCCACTGGGCTATGATGGGAACTCCAAACTTGTGCTGTTTTAAGCCACCAAGGTTGCGGTAATTTATTAAGCAGCCATAGAAAACGAATACGCTAGTAAATAGCAGAGCTCAGACTGGAACCCAGAGGTGTCTGCCGTGCTGCCTCACACACCCAAGCTTGTTCCCAAAGTGCCACCTAGAAACAACAGGAAGAAGGAGGAGAAGCAGTACTGGGTGCCCCAGAGAAAGGGCCACCTGCACCACAAGCCTCCAGCGAGAGGCAGGCCTCAGGGGACTTGGGCATCCCCGCATGTCCCGAATTCAGGAAACAGCTCTCTTTCCTTCCTGTTGAAGATGAAAGCTAACATCGGAGCCAAGATGATGCATTACCCTCACGAGGCTCTGGCCTCTGGAATGACGGAGACAGAAATCCTGTATAAGGCAAAATGAATAAAAAGGACTTTTTTTCCTTTCAGCAGGGCAGGATAGTACATTTTCTGCTGGGCTACCATTTAACTTCAGTGTAAAAGATGTGCCATCTCCCTAAGCGTTTGGGGCCCCCCTGTTAAGCTCAGCACAAACAGATCATCATATGTCTGAAGCTTGTCCTCAAACGGCACAGTGACACTTGGGTATTCACCTCAGTGTGGGGTCATAAGATACCTTTCACCGACCTGTAATTATCGTGCATTTTTCTTTTCTTTTCTTTTCTTTTATCAAAGGGTAGGACTTAGCTGAAAAGACATTTCGCCCAAAGCAACCTTTTCTTTTCTCTCCTAAAACACGATCTCTGTTTCATTGAAGGTCTCAGCTTTAATGATGTCTTTCAGGAGCCTTCTCCCCTGGGACACGGGACCAGAGAGGCAGCCGGGTGCTTTGGTTCCTTGTGTTTATTCAGTGCCTTTCTATTTGCAGACGAACTGGATGAGTATTTTTCGGCCAAAATAAAAAGCTGACTGTTTCCTGTCCTTCACATAATAGCAAATAATTTCACTGTTTCTGATTGGCTGGTTAAGTCAGGACTAGAGACAACAAAAAGAGGCCAGTGCTGGATTCATAAACAGGAGCAAGGCCACTAGTTGACAGATGTAATCCACTGCTGCTGAAAGGTGGGGGGGGGGGGGGGGGAGAAAACCCCTCCCCAGGCTCTGATGGGAACATGCACAAAGTGTGTGGTTTGTCGCAATCGCCCCTCAGCTCCTTGTGCATCCCTGTTCTCTTGTCATTTGCCTTGTGGTTTCTCCCTGTGGGTGGTGTCCGCTTCCCTATAGCACTGATATCGAGCTGGGCCATGGACTTGTACTGACCAATGAAACATGAGAACCAACGTTTGCCCTTGCATGGGTGGGCCCTGGCGCTTCTCCTTCTGCTGTGAGACTGAGGGAGGGTGCTGCTCCTCCCTCCTGGGCCCCAGAATAAAAAGAGATGTGGAGCTGAGCCAAAGGTGACATACATCCAACATAAAACAGGGTGGGGAGCAAATCTTTGTTGATACAAGGCACTGAGATTTAAGAGCTGTTTGTTACTGCAGCAAAACCTAGAGACAGCTGACTGATACGGAATACTGGAGGGTAGTCGGACTCCCATTTGCAAGTATCAGAAATCTAACTTGGAGTTCTCATTGTGTCTCAGCAGTAACGAACCCGACTAGCGTCCATGAGGACGCAGTTTCAGTCCCTGGCTTCGCTCAGTGGGTTAAGGATCCAGTGTTGCCATGAGCTATGGTGAAGGTCACAGATGTGGCTTGGATCTTGAGTTTTGGTGGCTGTGGTGGAGGCCGGCAGCTGCAGCTCAGATCTAACCCCTAGCCTGAGAGCTCCCATATGCCGGATGTGAGATCTTAAAAAGAGAGAGAAAAAAAAAAAGGAGTTCCCATTGTGGTGCAGTGGAAACGAATCCAACTAGGAACCATGAGGTTATGGGTTCAATCCCTGGTCTTGCTCAGTGGGTGAAGGATCTGGCATTGCCATAAGCTGTGGTGTCGGTCACTGAGCAGCTCGGATTCTGCGTTGCTGTGGCCGCAGTGTAGGCTGGCTGGTGTAGCTCTGATTCGACTCCTAGCCTGGGAACCTCCATATGCCATGAGTGAGCCCTAAAAAGCAAAAAAAAAAAAAAAAAAAAGGAAAGGGAAAAATAAAAGAAATCTAACTTAAACTGGCTTAAGCAAAGAAAAAAGAAAGGGGCTTATTGGTTCACTTAACTAATAGGGGTGGAGTTGGCTTTAAATGTGGGCAGATAGAAAGGTTGAAAACGATGCCACAGGGACTCAGGCTCCAGCCACCTCTCAGCTTTGCTTTTATCCCAGGCACAATCTCTTTAGATGGTTGCCCTCAGCAGCTCAAGGCTTTTACCCTCCAACCTCTAAGTCTAGAGAAAAAGACAGAAAATTTATCCTGGTTCTTGAAACATCTTGGGGTTATCTCTGACTGAACCAATGTGAGAGCAACCCCGGTGGCCAGGGGCATTCACTGCTCTGATTGGCCAGGGCTGGGTCACATACTCAGCTCAGAGCCAGAGGTGGAATCAGCTCACTTTCTGCTGGAACGGAGAAGGCGAGAGGAGTGATCCTTCCAAAAACATGGAGAGCACGGTAACTGAAACGGGAAAACCAGTGCAGGACTGGAAAAAACATATAAGTCTACCACAGAGAGCAAGAAAACAGAATAAAAAGAAACAGACTAAATACTCTATCATTTTCGAACGGTTTTCATTCTTAAACTAACTCTGGGGGTTCTTGTCATGGCGCAGTGGAAACAAATCCGACTGGGAACCCTGAGGGTGAGGGTTCTCGATCCCTGGCCTCGATCAGTGGGTGAAGGATCTGGCATTGCTGTGAGCTGTGGGGTAGGCCTCAGGTGCAGCTCGGATCTGGCGTTGCTGTGGCTGGGGTGTAGGCCAGGGGCTACAGCTCCGAATGGACCCCTTGCCTGGGAACCTCCATGTGCCGTGGGTGTGGCCCTAAAAAAAAAAAAGACGAAAGACAAATAAATAAATAAAGTAACTCTGTAGAAAATATAAAAGCTACAAAATAATATAGAGAAGAAAATAAGAGCCATGTTACTGCCATTTGGAGTGAAATACACTTTTGAAAGGCTTCTTTTGTCTGGAGTTATTTAATTCTATGATGATCCCCAATTTTAAAATGTTGCCTTTTAACTGTGTAGTTTATTTAACAAATACGTTTTTTTTTCCTTTTTCTTTGTTTTTCCACCACGGCACACGGGGTTCCCAAACTAGGGTTCAGACCCAAGCTGCAGTTGCCACCTACGCCTCTGTGGCAATGTTGAATCCTTAACCCACTGTTCCAGGCCAGGAGAGCAAACCTGCATCCCAGTGCTCCCAAGACACTCCTGATCCCCTTGTGCCACAGCGGTAACTCCGCTAATATGTGTATTTTATACGTGGTAAAGCTTAGTTATTTATATAAACCTAAGAGAATTTTTTAAGGGTTGTCCATATCTATATAAAATAGCTACATAATAATGCAGCTCTTTAAAAAAGAGTCATGGAAAAGAAATGGACAGCTGAGAAGGGAAGGACACAGTGAAGCGTGTGTTAAATTATGGGGACCTGGGGGCAAAGGGCCCATCATTTATGTGATAAGCAATTGGCAGCCGCCTGTGACAAATGATCACAAGCTGCCTGCTGTGATCGGACAATATAATGACATCAAGTATCAAAGACAGCTGGACTTGGTAGAATTTGTCTTACTGAGAACATTAAAATAAGACCCAGGAGTTCCCGTCGTGGCGCAGTGGTTAACGAATCCGACTAGGAACCACGAGGTTTCGGGTTCGGTCCCTGCCCTTGCTCAGTGGGTTAACGATCCGGCGTTGCCGTGAGCTGTGGTGTAGGTTGCAGACGCGGCTCGGATCCTGCGTTGCTGTGGCTCTGGCGTAGGCCGGTGGCTGCAGCTCCAATTCGACCCCTAGCCTGGGAACCTCCATATGCCGTGGGAGTGGCCCAAGAAATAGCTAAAAAAAATAATAATAATAAAAAAAATAAAATAAGACCCAAACTCATATTTTGGATAGCTCTCCGGGCTGGTGGATAGGATTATTCAAGGTAATAAATGCTAGTACATATAATACGCAAAGGAGTGGCATCTTACACAGGAGTCGACTCTAAAATAAGCACACAAGATGGAAATCACTTTAGCTAAAATTTCCTCTCAACACACCTAAAATTTTCCATCTTTTGATCTGTCTCTCTCCTCTCTCTCTCTCTTTTTTTTTTTGTCTTTTCTAGGGCCACACCCTTGGCATATGGAGGTTTCCAGGCTAGGGGTCGAATTGGAGCTGCAGCTGCCGTCCTACACCACAGCCACAGCAACGCAAGATCCGAGCTGCGTCTGAGACCTACACCACAGCTCACAGCAACGCTGGATCCTTAACCCACTGAATGAGGCCAGGGATCAAACCTGAAACCACATGGTTCCTAGTCGGATTCATTTCCATTGCACCACGACGGGAACTCATGGGCTGTTCATTTTATGACCGTCACATAAAACTGAAGACAATTGCAGAAAGAGCTAAGTCGTGTTTCCTATTTTATGCTTCATCTTCAGTTCACAATGGCCTGGAATTGCCTGCGTTTTAAAAAAAAATCTTATTCCTCTCTCTCTCTCTCCTTCCTGCAAGAGCACATTAAATTAGCATAAATAAATACATATACACTGCAACCCACTATATACAAAATCTGTCCATGAAGACAAGGACCACGTTTGCCTGTGTCATGGTTCCATGGCATATAGCCGGCATCCGATAAATGGTAGCTAGCCAGGTTATGAATATGTCTGTTTCACGATTTCAGAGCACTTTTAAGCATTTAATAAATATTAGCTGAATAGATGAACAAATAAATTAAAAGGAACTCCCTTTAAACAGCTGAAACACATTGTTGGTATATGTATCAGTAGTGGGAGGTGAGGGAATGTGTTCCCTTAATAGCTGGCACCAAAATTCTTCTTAGGTAAGGAACTAGCTTGGTTTAGACGAAAAACCATTTTACAGATGGAAAAACTGAGGCTCAGAGAACTTGCATCATCTGTGCCAAGTCACACAGCTAGAAGGACTAGAGCCTGGTTGAGAAGGCAGAGCTGTCCCTCCACAAAGCCCAGGCTCCTAACCTCTACACAACACCATCACCATGTTGACTTCTGGAACATTCTTACACCTCCCTGGACACGTCTGGGATTTCACTTGCGTCACCTTCTTCAAACTATGTATCAGTAGTGGGGGAAAATGTATTCCCTTAATAGCTGGCACCCAATTTCCAATCATACTGATGACACCTCCAACAACTTGGCTTTGAGTCCAGATGATTCTATTCCCCCTCCCCGCCCCCCCCGCCCCCCGCCCCATCTCACTCAATAGAATGGTCTCATCTTAGAATGGGCCATCCCTCAAGCCTGTCACAGCTCAACTTCCCAAATTCCTGATCTCTTTACAATCTTCCCCATCCTTTGATCCTTCCCACCTACTTACTTCTATTCATACCCTTTTTTGCCCTTATGTGTGATCATGACTTGGGCTGCTGGTGTCTGTGGAGAACAGGGCTCAGCAAACTATTGCCCAAGGGCCAAATCTCACCCCTTCACCTATTTTGGAAACAGAGTCGTATTGGAGCCCAGTCATACCTACTTGTTCACGTATTGTCTAGGGCTGCTTTCATGCTATAGCTGTGGGGTTGAGCAGTTGCAACGGAGACCACATGTGGCCTGCAAAACCTAAAAGACTGACTGTGCTGACCTGACCTAGAAAGCCATTTCTTTGCTCTCTGGGAGCTCTGAGATGACTGGCGCCATTCCTAGGACAAGCCCAAGGCTCTGATCATATTAATCCTTCAGAGTTTCTGTTGTGGTGCAGCGGAAACAAATCCGACTAGTATCCATGAGGAGGTGGGTTCAATCCCTGGCCTCGCTCAGTGGGTAAAGGATCTGGCGTTGCCATGAGCTGTCGGGTAGGTCACAGATGCAGCTTGGATCTGGCGTTGCTGTGGCTGTGGTGCAGGCTGGCAGCTGTAGCTCCGATGCCATCCCTAGCCTAGGAACTTCCATATGCCACAGATGCAGCCCTAAAAAGCAATAAGCAAACACACAACAACAACAAAATCCCCCTTCTCTGTCGCTGGGGAGAACTGAGTTTGGCGTTGGAGGTGGGCAGAGAGGGAAGATGAAGCCCGTGTGAGCTGTGCCAGGTCAGAGAGCCAGGTCTCCACGTGGGTAACCGAGAGAGCTCCATGAAGCTTCTCACCTGGGCCCACACCTGTCACTCTCCCTCTCACACCCCAGGGCCATTTTCCTTCCATGCCTTTTGCGTTTCTCAGCATAATCACATGAGAACTCCGCCTCCACCGCTGTCACCAGCCACCTCCAGCAGAGAACCGCCCGCAGTCCTCCCAGTACACTGCCAGTCAGAAGATGCCGCCTTGCTCACAGCACCATCTGCGATTCAATCGGGTGCTCAGGAGGAGCTTTGAAACCTCTTACCATTTCTTCTCTTTTTCATGTTTTATTATGGAAAACTTCCAAGCTATAAAAAAGTAGGCAGAGAGGGAAAAAAAAAGAACCCGGGTCACCCCCCAGCTTCCATTAAATGCTTCTCTGCGTAACTCAATGTAATTTCCTATCCCCGTTGGTTGACATCGTATGATTTCATATTTCATTCATAAATATTTCAGCATGTTGTCCAAAAAGTAGTAACTTTTTGATTATGACTATGAAATCAACATTACAGCATGCCTTACACAACAATTATTTATTAGGTGTTCAAATTTCCAACTGCCTCCTAATTTTTCTTATCTAAAATTTTTAATCATTACTATTGTTATTTTGCCCCAGCACACAGTGGCTTGATGTGGAATCTCAGTTCCCTGGCCAGGGATTGAACCCAGGCTGCAAGAGTGAAAGCGCTAAATCCTAACCACTAAACCACCAGGGAACTTTAATTTTTCTTTTTGGTTTATTTCTTTGAACCAGGATCCAAATAAGCGTCGTTGAAATTCCAAAAACCACATGGACCTTAGGGTCCGCATGTTAGCGTTTCCGAGTTTGCTATGTTTCTCACTTCCAATGTGGACACATAAAGTGGTGCTTCTTTCTCATCCCGAATATCGGTTGTTAGAACACTTCAGAAAATATGGTAATTTATGAGAAAAACGTACATTATGCTTAGAAAAGTTCTCATGCAGGGGGACAAATTTAGACTGTCCTGAAGTGTCCCTCTGACATGAGGACTATTTTGAGCTGAAAACAATCAAGGCCCGAAAGACTCAGGAAGAAATTTTGACCGTCCTGCTAACCGCCTGGAAAGACTTTAGAGAGAGAGGCTGTGCCTAGAATAGAGGCGTCGCCGGAGCTGTCTGCAAGGGACGGATTGGGAGCTAGCGGTGGTGGGGACACTCAGATAGCAGTCGGCTCTGTCTCATTGTCTCTGCAGGGACGAGCAAACGTTCACTTACCAAACATTTGCTTTGCCAGCTTCACCAAGCTGCCTTCTCCGGCCCCTTTGAGGTCTCAGATCCCTACCCCTAACTCCTCTGCATTTAAGGGGAGGGTTTCAGCTATTTTAGTAACTCAGTTCTCCTCTGCCTCTCCCATGTACATCTGTGTTTTGGGGTTTTTTTGTCTTTTGTCTTTTTAGGGCCACACCTGCAGCACATGGAGGTTCTCAGGCTAGGGGTCCAATCAGAGCTGTAGCCACTGGCCTACGCCACAGCCACAGCAACACTGGATCCAAGCTGCACCTGCGACCTACACCACAGCTCACAGCAACGCAGGATCCTTAGTCCACGGAGCGGGGTCAGGGATCAAACTCTTGTCTTCATGGATACTAGTCAGGTTCATTAACCACTGAGCCACAATGGGAACTCCCCATGTACACCTGTTATTGAACTTTTGTTTGATTTTTCTCCTGTCAATCTGTGTCCTGCCAATTTAATTCTTAGGCCGGCCAGAAGAACCTAGAAGGGTAGCGGGAAATTTCTGCTCCCCCACCCCCCAGCGCCCCCAGGCCTGGTCTAGACCTTTTACTATATTAGCCTTGCTAGTCTTCAGCCCTGATTTTACCCAACCATCTGCTTTCTCCACCCCGTTCAAGGGCTGCAGACAGTTGCTGGAAATAATCTCGCAAGCAGGCTGTTTATATGCACCACAAATTCAGGCCATCAGCTGGGCACTCCCTATTTATCCCTAGCTGATTCCTTATCTGTTCCACCAGAGCAGCTGTTGCAGCCTCCTCCCCTCCCCCACAAGCCTCCAGAACCTTCCCCTGCCTTGTTCTCAGCAGACACCTTCCCATCCACCAGAATGTCAGTACTCACCACCAACTTTCTCAGCTTGTCTCCCTTCCCTGTCATGCTTCCACTCACTTTTCACTCTGAACTTAATCTGAAGTTCTCCACCAGGGGTGAGTTTTCTGTTTCCCTGCTCTCCCCTCACTTTGGCCAGGATCTAGAGACATTCTTTTTTTTTTTGTCTTTTTTTTTTTAGGGCCATGCCCGCAGCATATAGAGGTTCCTAGGCTAGGGGTTGAATCGGAGCCACAGCTGCCAGCCTACACCACAGCCACAGCAACGCCGGATCCTTAACCCACAGATCGAAGCCTGGGATTGAACCTGCGTCCTCATGGATGCTAGTCAGATTCGTTTCTGCTGAGCCACCATGGGAACTCCCTGAGGACATTCTGGTTGATGATGACGAGGAGCAGGGTGTGGGGGGCGGTGGAGATCCTGTGAAATGTCCTATGGCGCTCAGGACAACTCCCACGACAAAGAAGGCTCATGCTAGATGTCAGGGATGCCAGGGGTGGGGAAACTTGGATGAGAGGCCGTTTCCTGGCTGCAGCCCTCCTTGGCTCCCTGCTGCTCAAGACCATTCTCAAGGAGGACAGAGCCCCTGAGTTCTTGCCTCTTCAAACCTGAGCATCCACTTGGCCACTGGCCCAATCGGACTGGCTCCGGGCCTCTGGGGGGAGGTAGGGCGGGGGGGGGGGGCGCGGGGAGAGGAGGCCTCTAGATGTCTTGCGCTCCCATTTCCCTGGACTGCTTTGTTAACATCTGTTTTACAACCCTTGCTGCAGAAACTACAGCTAGCTGTAAACACAGCTCTCTCACCCCCAAGGGCCAGAGCCATATTTTATTTATCTTCGTTTTCGCTATTGCACCACGCTCTGTGCATTGCTTTTGGTAGGTGTTCAATAAATATCGATTGCATCAAATTAGATTAGTATTACTTAAATTTTTAGCACGGTCTGGGCAGCTCTTTGAAAGGTAATGGAAGCAGAAGACACAAATGCCAGTTAAAGCGAGAGCTCTTCTGTTTCAGTTCTTGTGCAGTTCAGCGGAAATGACTGCTATTGCTACTTTGCAGTACATTTATATGAGCTGCCAGTGGAAGTTAGCAAATTTTATTTCATTTTACTATTTTATTTTATTTTTACAGCCACACTGACAACATATGGAAGTTCCCGGGCCAAGGGTCATGGATCTGAGCCACATCTGTGACCTATGCTGAAGCTTGTGGCACCGCTGGATCCTTAACCCGCTGAGCAAGGCCAGGGATTGCACCCACATCCTCACACACACTACGTCGGGTTCTTAAAATGGTTGCTGAACCACGAGGGGAACTCCCAGCAACCATTTTAAATTAAGGTACTTGTACAATAAAGACCAGGCATTTGAGAGAATTCTTAATTTAGAGAAATTCTCTTATTTTTAAGATTCTTTTTTATTGATTATTGTTAGTGGGAAAGTGTTTCATTTTCAACCTGGAGAATGATACCCCAAAAAACTTTGTCTTAGAAAAATATATGCAGGAGTTCCCGTCGTGGCACAGTGGAAATGAATCCGACTAGAAACCATGAGGTTGCGGGTTCAATCCCTGGCCTCGCTCAGCAGGTTAAGGATCTGTGGCGCTGCCGTGAGCTATGGTGTAGGTCACGGACGAGGCTCGGATCTGGGAACGTCCATATGCGGAAGGTGTAACCCTAAAATACAAAAAAAAGGGGGGGGGGGTTACAAGCTGTGGCTGTGGTGCAGGCCGGCAGCTACAGCTCCGATTTGACCCCTGGCCTGGGAACCTCCATATGGTGGGGGTGTGGCCCTAAAAGGACAAAAGGCAAAAAAAAAAGAAAAATATATGCAAATCTTTCATTTATTAATCATTTATGGTCAATAAATTATAGGCTTTCCACTTTTATACTGGACAAAATTAGGCACAGACTTGAAGCTTAATGAGAAACAAGGTTTTCTAATATTCTCCTTTCAATGTGTAGCTAGTCTCAGACTATTAAAAACTGGTAACACCTGGAGTCTTTAAAACTCTCAAAATTGAGAAAGGAAGCCAAGAGTCTATTCAGCTTGGCATTCCCAAGAAAGGCATATTTGAACAAAAGATATAACATTTGAGTGGTAAGGGTCTAATTTCATGTCTTCTACTCTGTTTAATAGGGGATTTGGGGAGTTCCCGTCGTGGCTCAGTGGTAACGAACCTGACTAGCATCCATGAGGATGAGGGTTTGATCCCTGGCCTTGCTCAGTGGGTTAAGGATCTAGCATTGCCATGAGCTGTGGTGTAGGCTGCAGATGTGGCTTGGATCCCACGTTGCTATGGCTGTGGCGTAGACCGGCAGCTGTAGCTCCGATTCGACTCTTGGGCTGGGAACCTCCATATGCCAAAGGTATGATCCTAAAATACAAAAAATGGTGGGGGGGAATGCGGATTTTACAAGCCTTACTTAATTTCCTAGTGCCTCAGTTCCCTGACATTGCTCTTGCAAAGGGCTGGCATGAAAACATTTTCAAAGAAATAAATTGAATATTATTTTTTCAAAATTGAGTTATCGTTCTCCCACCTATGGCTTAAAATAGTGGACCAGGAGTTCCCGTCGTGGCGCAGTGGTTAACAAATCCAACTAGGAACCATGAGGTTGCGGGTTCGGTCCCTGCCCTTGCTCAGTGGGTTAACGATCCAGCGTTGCCGTGAGCTGTGGTGTAGGTTGCAGACGCGGCTCGGATCCCACGTTGCTGTGGCTCTGGCGTAGGCCAGTGGCTACAGCTCCGATTGGACCCCTAGCCTAGGAACCTCCATATGCTGAGGGAGCGGCCCAAGAAATAGCAACAACAACAACAACAACAAAAAGACAAAAAAAAAAGTGGACCACTGTGAAGAGTCATCCTCCAAGGAAGGTCTTTCCTGACTACTCCATGTGGAATTAAGCCCCTTCAACACCCTACATTCTCGCCCCTCTGCTTGAATTTTTCCAATAGCACTTATTTATGTGCTTAATATCCGTCATCTCCCACCAGAATATAAGCGCCATTAAAGCAGAAGTTTTTGGCTGTTTTGTTCATTGCTCTATTTCCAGCACCTAGAATGACGTTTGGCACATAGCAGTACTCAATAAAGGTTTATTGTATGGATGAATAAATTGTGCCAACCTAGAAATGACATACTGTAAAGCGATCAAAGGCATGAATCAGATGTAGCTGAATCGACAGCGCTAAATCTTAAAATCATATATTTGAGTCAAATAAAAGGAAGTTGCAGAATAATGCATAAATTTCCTCACCTGCAAAACAGTGCTGGTAACAGCATTGTTTGAGGATCAAATGACTGCATTAGTGCTAAATGCTGAGGCGACTGATAGAAGCACTACACAAATGTTGGTCCTTATCATTATTGTCGCCCTGTCATGGACGATAAACAGCTCACATAAAATACTATTAATTTTATATGGAACAAGCTAATCTTATATAATTAAATAGCTAATTCTAAGAGCCAGGGAAGGTTACACTATAGACCAGACTGATTAATTTTGGGAGGAGAGAAGAGTCTGATTAGAATGATGGTGAAAGAGAGTGTTAACTTCGTCTGTTATGTTCTAGTGTCTTAAATGTAGAATTGATGCATATAATTAAAATTAACATGTAGAAAATGTTAGCCCTATTTCCTGAGACATAATGCCTTCGGGACCAGAAGGAAAGGGAGAGAAAATGGAGAGATGAATTACTTAGGATAAGAATTTTTTTCAGTTTTCTGTATTACTTCTGAAGTGCTTCTTCAATAATCACTGCCCTTAGCCTAAAATGAAAATCATCAGAGAGAAGAGCCACATATTAAAATTGACCCAGGGCCCTAGGTGGATTATATGAGTTGGTTCTCTTAGATTGGAGGAAATTATCATTATTAAAATCTCAAGGTTAGGAATAAATTATTCAAAGCCTTGTGTCATTACTTACTGATATTTCAGCCACTCTTCCACAAATGGGATGGAGAAGAATTCTGTGAATGGCTCCCCTGCCCTCTTTGGATTTTGACTGGTCAAGACGGCACATGTTTGATTGACAAGAAAACAATAAGCAAGAATTCAAGTTAATTGTTGCTATTCTGCTGGCAAATTAACACTATCGAATCTGTAGGGGTCATTGAATATTCAAAGACATGAAAAACTTACTTGTATAACCATTCGGTCAGAAAATCACAGGCAATGAATTTGGTTCTTTTCCTCTAAAGAGAGAAGAGAGAACTCAATTACATTCTTGGCTCACACATTTAAGTCGGACAAAGGAAGAGGGGGTTAATTGATTACCTGTGCGAGATGAAATATGCATAAATTTACAGGCACATCAACAAACTAAGACTCAGGCAATGTAAAGAATTCTGAAGACAGGAGTTCCCATCCTGGTGCAGCGGAAATGAATCTGACTAGGAACTGTGAGGTTGCAGGTTCGATCCCGGGCCTCAATCAGTAGGTTAAGGATCTGTCGTTGCCTTGAGCTGTAGCATAGGTTGCAGATGTAGCTCAGATCTGGCGTTGCTGTGGCTGTGGTGTAGGCCGGCAGCTGCAGCTCCGATTGGACCCCTAGCCTGGGAACCTCCACATGCTGCCAGTGAGGCCCTAAAAAGACAAAAAACAAAAAACAAAAAAACAACAATCCTGAAGACATTTCTCCAGCCGTCTTGGGGTGAGTGTATTTTCTGACTATTTCAGCAGGGCCTAATAAAAGACAGTGCCCAGGGGAGGGGACTTATTACATGCATTTTGGACTTGTCTGCATTGGATTTAATTCTAGACCTTGATTCTGCATCACCGTATTTTCTGCTTTCCCCCAGTCCCCTCCAATCCTCAGAACAGCAGTGCTTCAGGAGGCCGTCTTCGACGGGCCAGTGCAGGGACCCTGCCAGCCGCCCACCCAACGGCCACGCTCCACTTCATCCTCATTAACAGACACCTGACTGACTGTCAGTCTACGGGGGAAACTCCATTTCCCAGCCTCCCGGGTAGCAAGGGACAATCGTACAGGTCCGCTGTATGGGACAGAGGTGGCCATGGCCCATACATTTCTGAGAAAGCGTGACTTTCTTGATTTCTGCTGCCTCTACTTCTTTGGTGTTTCCTTCTGCTTCTCTCCATCTGCAAACGGGTGTGGGGCTGGAGGTGGAGCAGCACCCAGCAGGGGGTTAGAAGGAACCTGGGCCTTGGAGGACTGCCTTAAGCCACTGTACTAGCTTGCGGCTGCCCTGCCCTGATCTCTTGATATGTAAGGAAAGATAAACTTCATTTGGATTAGTGCCACCCCTTTTGAGGTTCCATAATATGTACCTGAAAGTAGCTTTTCTAGGTGACAGATAGTTTGGAAGCCACAAGCAAAAGCACGTCCTGGAGTAACAGGGAAGAGGTGCACAGAACAGCATGGGGTAAAGCGCTGGTCATCCTGCGTTCTAGTTCCATGTAAAGTGTCTTGTAACTCAAACAGAAAAGTTAACTCTTTTTATTACTATTATTATTTTTATCTTTTTGTCCTTCTAGGGCCACACCTGCAGCACATGGAAGTTCCCAGGCTAGGCATCGAATTGGAGCTATATAGCTGCCGGTCTACACCACAGCTCACGGCAACGCCCGATCCTTAACCCACTGAGCAAGGCCAGGGATCGAACCTGCAACCTCAAGGTTCTTAGTCGGATTCGTTAACCACTGAGCCATGACGGGAACTCCGAAAGTTAACTCTTTTTAGAAGATTGTTACAGAAACGGGGAGACAGAAGTTCCTTGCCTCTCCTTTTAGTTTTTTTTTTTTTTCCTAGGGCTGCACCCGCACCTGGCATATGAAAATTCCCGGGCTAGAGCTGCAGCTGCTGACCTACACCACAGCCACGGCCACACCAGATCCAAGGTGCTTCTGCAACCTATGCCGCAGCTTGTGGTGATGCCAGATCCTGAACCCATTAAGCAAGGCCAAGGATGGAACTCAGGTCCTCATGGATACTGGTTGGGTTCATAACCTGCTGAGCCACAGTGGGTATGCCCTTTTAATTTTTTTGTATTTTTTAAATTATAAAGTGTTGTTGATTTACAATGTTGTGCCAATTTCTGCTGTATAGCAAAGTGATTTGGTCATATATGCACCTACATACATTCCTTTTTTAATATTATTTTCCATCATGGTCTATCCCAGGACATGGACTATAGCTCCCTGTGCTATACAGCAGGACCTTGGTTTTGTTTTGGGTTTTGTTTGTTTGTTTGTTTGTTTGTTTGTTTTTGCTTTTTAGGTCCATCCCTGGGGCATATTCAACCCCAGGCTAGGGGTTGAATCAGAGCTGCAGCTGCTAGCCTACACCACAGCCACAGCAACGTGGGATCTGAGCCACATCTGTGACCTACACCACAGCTCACAGCAATGTCGGATCCTTAACCCACCGAGGGAGGCTAGGAATCGAACTTGCATCCTCATGGATTTCAATCAGATTCTTTTCTACTGAGCCACGACGGGAACAGCATTGTTGTTTATCCATCGAAATGTAATAGTTTGCATCTACTAGCCGGAATTCCCAGTTCATCCTGCTCCCTCCTCCCTCCCCCTCTGCCTCTCCTTTTAAGATAGCAGGGGCTAAGAACGAATTGTTGGTTGAAATGTGAAGAGATCCTTCCCAAGAATGAAGGCAAGATAGACCTGCTGGAAATTCTCTCTTTGCCTCTTGAGGTGTACCTTCCTCCACCCCACTCTGTGCCTCAGGAGGCTGATTTTATGGTTCATATCAACCCAGCTCTTTCACGCTCTTGTCGGGTTGGTCACTGGGAGGTACTAGCAGGATATTCAAGAGATAGAAAAAAGAAAGCCAGGGTGTTACGGGTTGAATTGTCTCTTCATCTTCCCTCCCCCACCACCCCGCCCCAAATTCACAGACTGAAGTCCTAACCTCACATACTTCAGAATGTGACCTTATTTGGAAATAGGATCTTTACAGATATAAGTAGTTCAGCCTAGCTACACCTGAAGAACACAAACATGAGATTCGATTAACAAGGAAATAGGGAGATGCTATTGGGTAGATCACCAATGGCAGATTCCTAGGGACAGTGCACCCGACCCTGGATCCAGCTATGCCTGAAGCCCAAATTCCCTGGATCTTTCAGGAACATGAGCCAATGTAGCCCCCTTTTTTACTTAGCTGATTTGTGCTGAGTTATGTATTGTTTGCAACAGAAGGAGTTTTAACTGCTGTTCCTTTCTCCTCTCATTGGCTAACTCCGCTTGTCCTTCAAGAAGCCCCCTGGAAGCCTTTCTGAGCATTCTTACCCTCTGCAGTTTAGAAGAGGCTCCCCTCACCTCAGATGGAACTGTAACATGAGTGCCAGCCCACATGCCCATCCCCCCATCGATCTGTAAACCCTCTGAGGACAGGGCAGATGCCTTCTTTTTCTTTATACGCCCTGTGCCTGAGTATCTTGCACGGAGCAGGTGACCAGTGAGTGGTAACTAAGTGAATGGATGAATTCAATACTCAACTCTCAAGCAAAAATGCAAGAAAGAACCCACGTACAAGAATTCCAACATTTATAAGGAGCAATTGCTAATAAATTCTGGACAATTTCTCTTTATGCTCTTCTCCTAATATTTTCTTAGGAATTTTTTCTTCTTCTTTTTTTCTCCCTTAACTTGGAAATAGCAGACAGCTTTAGAAGCTTAGATAAGGTTGAAAAGACGCTTGTGAAATTGATTCTCACCAAAAAGGAAAGTATTACTTAAGATTTTTCACGGAAAGCTTTGTCATAGTAAATAAAATAGAGCGATGCCTGAGTTGCTCGCGATTATTTGCAGTCTTTCTCCTCACTGCTGATAGCCTTTTATTAAAAGACTGAAACACTGCTGGCCACGGTGATAAAATTAAATGTATCAGACCCCGTCTTCTAAGCCTTCATTGTAAGAGCAGGATTCCCTTTGAAAAACTGTCTCTAAGCAAAATAAGAAAATGCTTGTACAACAATACAAATATGTATCTAGCATGCGTTGCCATCTAATAATCTAAACAACCCAGCAATTGTAGGACGGGGGTGTCTCTCTCTTTCACCCTACAAAAGATGCATTGTTCCTTGGCATTTACTCTACCGTTCCGTGGTAAGGATTCCTTCTATGAAGGGAATGCAGCTTGACTTACTCTATTAAATAGGCTTTTAAAATAGCCAAATGGTCTGATGTATGAAGGTCATGCAGACAGATTTAATCATTTTGATGCAGAGAAATAAAATGGAAGAAATTGTGTTTTCCTTCTGTTCTGGGCAGTGTGGACGTGCCGTGCATACTCAGACACACCAAACAGTGGGGATATTGTTCGTCTGGCTGTTTAGTTTAAAAATTATCTGCTGGGAGCTGAAAGAGAGAAGGGTGAGCAAATGAAAAGTTGTGGTGAGTGAAGAGATAAGGGAGGAAGTAATAGAGAGAAAAATTAAAGAGCAAGATTACACAAGCGTGGGCACCCCCGGCTTACATAATGCAGACAAATACACTGAGTTCATGATTGTTAAAGGATAAAGTGTCCAAGTTTGGGTGAGCGGAGGGATCAATTAAAGCTCCTTTATATACGGAGTTCCCCTCGTGGCTCAGCAGTGAACGAACCCGACTAGCACCCCTGAGGATGCAGGTTCGATCCCTGGCCTCACTCAGTGGGCTGAGGATCTGGCGTGACTGAGAGCTGTGGTGTACATCGCAGATGCAGCTCAGATCCTGTGTTGCTGGACCCCTAGCCTGGGAACCTCCACATGCCTCGGGTACAGCCCCAAAAAGACAAAAAAAAAAAAGCCTACTTTATATGAGGTTAAAAAACAAGGTTTTAAAAATCCAGAAATAGGGATTTCCCTGGTGGCCTAGCAGGTTAAAGATCTGGCATTGTCACTGCTGTGGTGTGGGTTCGATCCCTGGCCCAGGAACTTCTCTGTGCCACAATGTGGCCAAAAATTGCAAAAATTTTAAATGAATAAATAAATAAATAGAAATACAGAATTATGAGGAAAAATACTGTCAAGAGATATGATACTATCACGTCATTATGAATCTTTCCCTTAAAGCGCACCCTAAAAAAGCAAGATGGGTGTAGAGACAGATGAGTTGATGGACTGAGGACAGATAAAGATGAAGCAAATGAAGTGAAATCGTAACTGGACAAGCTAGACGATAAATAATAGGTGGCTGTTGACCCTGAAATGCTTCCTATTCCTCTACAGGTTGGAAAAAAGTTTGTAATAAAACTGGGGTGGCGGGACAGTCTCCTTGCCTGCCCGCTTGTATCTCTCACAAACGTCCTATCTTAAGAAATATTTTTCTTGCCTACCAGAAAAAAAAAAAAAACCCGAAAAACAAAACTGGGGGCGGGGAGAAGGAAGGACAAGGGAGGAGAATAAATCATAAAAGACTCAAACTCAAAGAGAGAAAGGGCAGAGATCAGGGTTCAATCCAGACAGTATTTTGTACCAATTTTTATGTTGGATACATGTACACAAGATAGACTGGAGGACCGAAGACAAGGAAGAGAATCCAACTACCCTACTCCTGAGCATATATCTGGACAAAACTTTAATTCAAAAAGATACATGCACCCCTATGTTTATACCAGCACTATTCACAATAGCCAAGACATGGAAACAAGCTAAATGTCCATCAACAGATGAACACACACAATGGAATATTACACAGCCATAAAAAAGAACAAAATAATGCCATTTCCAGCAACATGGATGGAACTAGAGATTATCATACTCAGTGATTTCAGAAAGAGAAACATAAATACCATATGATACCACTTACATGTGGAATCTAAAATATGACACAAATGAACCCATCTATGAAACAGAAACAGACTCACAGACATAGAGAACAGATTTGTGGTTTCCAAGGGGGAGCGGGAGGGGGGAGGGATGGACTGGGAGGTTGGGGTTAGCAGATGCAAACTATTATATATAGGATGAATAAACAACAGGGTCCTCCTATATAGCAGAGAATTACATTCAATATCCTCTGATAAACCGTATGGAAAAGAATATGAAAAAGACTGTATATATATGTATACCTGAATCACTTTGCTGTACAACAGAATTTAAAGCCACATTATAAGTCAACTTGAATTAAAAAAAAAAACGCTATAGTAAAGTGAGTGTGTTTTCCAACAAAAAAAGAAAAGAAAAGAAAAAAGATAGGGAAGAGAAGCAAGCAGCATTGGAAAGTCAGGTAACACAATTTCACCCCAGCAAGATTAAAAGCACATGCTGGGAAGTTAGTGAAGGGAAGCATGGCTGGCTTTACTGTGTTGGCCGAAGTTCTTTGGGTTTGCAAGGGGTAGAAAGATACTTGGGTTACCTTGGTTACGGGGCTTTTTAAAACATCATCGGGGCATCCTGCATCCCGCCGTCTGAGCAGCTTGCATCACTGATGGTTTCTCACTCATGTTCCCTGAACATTTCAACCAGCCACGGCCCAGGCTCCATTTGGTCTTTATTCTGAGCCTCAGGCCAACGGAGCAGCCTCTCTCTGAAATGTTATCATGACAGATGAAAAGAATATGGGGAACTATGCTTTGACTCCTAAGAGGTGTTTGAAATGATGTGTCCATTCGTTCCACGGACCAAAGCAGTGACGTGGTCAAGCTTCCCTGAAGGGAGAGGCCGCAAATATTTTTGGAGCAATAATACAGCCTAGCACAGCGGTTACTGCAGAGGTAGAAGGAATGTGACCGGGGGCAGAGCCAGGTCTCAGGAAGAAAAGCCAGTGTCCACAGCTGCCTGGGACATGGGACAGGCTAGCCAGAGTTGTCCACCAGTAGCTCAGTGACTCAGCTGATTCTGGTCCTAAGTGGAACTCAACTTTTTGTTTTTTTCCCCTCTTTTTAGGGCCATACCAGCGGCATACAAAGTTCCCAGGCTAGGGGTCCAATGGGAGTTTCAAGTGCCGGCCTACACCACAGCCACAGCAACGCTAGATCCTTAACCCACTGAGCGAGGCCAGGGATTGAACCCGCATCCTCATGGATTCCAGTCGGGTTCGTTCACCACTGAACTATGAAGGGACCTCCGACCTCAACTTTTTGGTCGTGGCTTTTTTTCCCCAGCTTGCTGCCGATGTTTCTCCTGCTCTCTCCCAACTGGATCTTTCTCCTCTTCTCTCTGCCTCAAGGTCTGCTGACTCATGGGCTTTCAAGCTCTCTCCCGTCTCTGGCGTCTTGCTCCTTCTACCCACACTGTGATCTGCCCATTCTCTCTGCGGTCTGATGTCCCAGTTCACCAGATAGGAGTGTCTGAGCGGACAGGTTAGACCCTGCCCAGGATGGACCATGCCTATTGGGCAGAGCAATACCAGACCATTCCACAGCCACTGGCCACCCCTGAGTGGCTGCCCATAGGGTCTGACCCTGATTCCCGGCTCAGTCACTTAGAGCCAGTGTGAAGGGGACATGGACACAGCAGGGACAAAGGGCTGCAGTTAAGGCTGTGGGCGTGGCACACACTTGGAATGTCATGATCTCCTTTCCTACAGAGCTATATTCTCCACAAGAAACTTCCAGATCCCTCAGACCCCCCAGATACGACAAAACTGAGAAATAATTATAATCCTAGGAATAAGCACACATTCGAACTATAACCAGAAGCCAAAATGCTTCTCACGGCAAACTTCAAACATGGGCTCATTTTCTTCCCCACTGCATGAGAATTTCGTTAATGAAAAATAATACTTCTCAAAAGAAGTTAAAAATACGCACTCGTAACATTGACCATGACTTCCAGTACGGGGCCACAGGGCCACTTCTAAAAGTGGTTCTGATTTTTTAAAAGTCACACTGAAGTAAGTCTGCCACACCTTTCCTGCGAGAATCTATTTTTTTCCACTCCTTAGAAATTTGTTTTCAAACAAAAGCTGGTGGTATTTCTAATGTTCTTTATTAGTCAAGGCCAGGAAATGGAGTTTTTCCCTCACTAACCAGAGCCCTGACACGTTTGAAAAGACATTCAGATATTTTATTTTTGAACAATAACACTAGAATAAAGGACTATTACATGGGCCAGGAATACAAAAAGATAAAAAAAGGTTTGGGTTTACTGAATTATTCATAGTAGCAAATGTTAATGCCATGAGATCATCAAAGGACTTATCAGGAGTTAGAAACAGTTCCCTGATACCAACGATTGTTTACAATCCTTTTCACTGTCATGGAATTTGATGAGCAACCAAAACCCGAAAGGAAAATTCTACGTGGCATGGGAGAGGATGGGGAAAGAGGCAGAAATTCTTATCACCTCTATCCAGACTCCGCATTTAGTCAGTATTTAAAGCTGAGACAAGATTTATTTTTCAGCCATCATTTTACTTGTGCATAAAACTCCTGATTTCTTTCCAGATGAAGCAAGCAAGGTACACTGTTTCAGTTTGGCCCTGTTCGGTAAAGATTTATTGAGAACCTACTATGCAGCAGGCCCTGTGCTAAATGTCAGAGATAAAGAAAGAAGTAGGACATGGCCCCACTGTGGTAACTACTCCAATGTCCAGCAACCAACCCAAGTTGAAGAGTAGTTTCGACGAGTGCAAATGAACTCCAGCTCCAGCTCCAGTTCCGGCCGTGAACCCTGATGAAGGAATCCAGATAATCCCACCTTACCTGCCACCTGCACTTAAACCAACCCTGATCCGCATTTATCCTGACCAAAGGGATTCAGTGACTCAGGAACGGGCACATAATCCATTTCAGAATGATGAGCTGTGGGAGGAGATTTGCTGGGGCTTCTCAGAAACCATTTCCTTTGCTTTTCTGAAAGAGCCTGACCATTCTCTCCTGGCTGAGGCAAAACCTGGGCCTGTTCTCCTACTTTGAAGGAAGCCAGCTTAAGGATAAAGCTGATTCTGTAAGGGGCCAAGCAGAGACAGAAGAGAATCAAGTATTCAATGATATCATTGAGCACCTGGATCAAACCAATCCTGAAGCCTTCATTCGTTATCTCAGAAACTTCTAGTTTCCTGAGCTAATAAATCCCCTTTGTTGTTTAAGCTAGGTTTCTGTTAGTTGCAACATAAGGAATGGCTGCCCAGTATCCCTTCTGCCTTCTTGTGGTAATAGGGACCTGAGTTCCTATTGGGGCCCACCCTTCCCCAGCACTAAAGCTGTTGCTTTGGGTAGGGCTCTTTCCACATGCCTAACAGCCCACTAAATACACCTAGTTCCAAGGACTGATTCCAAAGTGATAGGGATAGAGTGGGATAATTATACAGCTAGTTTAGAAATCCAACTAGGAGATTAAAGACAAAGACGGAATTTTAAACGAGTTTTGGACACGTTTATAAACTAATGACCACTCAAGAAAAGATACGGTTTCTTAGCAGCAATGTGCACGGCCTTGAAGGAAGACCAGGTGCATTCAAGGGCCGAGCACACTCAAGCCACGAGTCCTGTGAGTTAAAACACAAGAAAGTAGGTATGAGGTCTGACTCTTGCTACGTGAATTCAGGGAGTTACTGGTCCTTGAAGAGGAGCATTTCTGCCTGTAGCCAAGACAGGAATATAGGTGAAAGGGGACATTATCACTGAAACCCGAGATGAATGACCATATTTTCGTATATGTTACCACGCTTTTACCAATATACATATGATTTTAAAAGTACCGGGATGGTCCTGGTTAAACCATATAGGGTCAAAGGAGGGACCAAGGATGTAAGCTTTGATGTCTACCCCAAAATGAGAAGATGGTTTTCTCCACTCCCCACCTTCCCCCCCCTTTCTTTTTTTTTTTTGCTTTTTAAGGCCACGCCTACAGCATATGGAGGTTCCCAGGCTAGGGGTCCAATTGGAGCTGTAGCCACCGGCCTGCACCACAGCCACAGCAACTTGGGATCCGAGCTGCATCTGCAAATGACACCACAGCTCACGGCAATGCAGGATCCTTAACCCACTGAGCAAGGCCAGGGATTGAACCTGCAACCTCGTGGTTCCTAGTCGGGTTCGTTTCCGCTGCGCCATGATGGGCACTCCCCCGCTTTTTCTTTGATTATAAAAATGTAGCCTCTGCTCTCCGGGCTGTACTCCCTTGCCTGCCACCCAGGATCTCTCACAAGGGCTAATAAACTCACTCTTTGCCTAACACTTCACCTCTCTCGCTGAATTCTTTCCACATAGAGACAAAAGAACCCGAGCTTGACTGAATTCTGACACTAGATGAGCAATTTTAGCTAAAAGACAGTGAGTTGGAGTCCCCTCCCAAGTCAGGGGTAGTGGGTTCCAAGTTCTATCTGAGAAGGAGTGTGGTTTCAAAGTAGGTCATGACCGGAGTTCCCATGGTGCCTCAGTGGTAATGAACCTGACTAGTATCCATGAGGATGTGGATTCAATCCCTGGCCTCACTTAGTGGGTTGAGGATCCGGCATTGCCGTGAGCTGTGGTGTAGGACACAGATGCAGCTAAGACCCTGCGTTGCTGTGGCTGTGGTGTAGGCCAGCAGCTGTAGCTCTGATTCGACCCCTAGACTGGGAACCTCCAGATGCCACTAGTGCAGCCCTAAAAAGCAAAAAACAAAAACAAAACAAAACAAAAAAACTGCTTACAGTAACAATCATTACCTTTACTCTGAATGCCCAAAATATATATTCGGAGATGCACTGGAAAGAATTTCCAAGTGAAGCTTACAGCATAGCCACTAAGCCAGCTACGTTTAATATAGCAGTTCAATTAAGTTCTAATTAAGTTCTGATCTCTCGTCTTCCAGTTAAGCTAATCCAAAGGCATGGCTCAATGTCAGGGGATCGGTTAAGAACATCCAGCCGACTGTAATGTCTAATCTTTATGATAGTTACACGAGTCAAACTTAATTTGCTTCAGTGGAATACAACCCAGTTCATGATAGAATGGGAATGGCATTGTGGCCTTTTAATCAACCATTCGTCTAAAGAGACTACTAAAGCCCTATCTTTTATTTATTTATTTATTTGTTTATTTATTTATTTTTTCAGGGCTGCATCCGAGGCATATGGAAGTTCTCAGGCTAGGGGTTGAATCAGAGCTGTAGCCGCCAGCCTACACCACAGCTACAGCAATGCCAGATCCGAGCCGCATCTGCGACCTACACCACAGCTCATGGCAATGCTGGGATCCTTAACCCACCAAGCGAGGCCAGGGATAGAATCCTTGTCCTCATGGTTCATTACCACTGAGCCACCACAGGAACTCCCTGAAGGCCTATCTTAACAATTGCACAGTGGATTTCCTGCCTTAAAAACTTTTCCCTAGGAGTTCCCTGGTGACTCAGTGGTTAGGATTCAGCATTGTCACTTCTGTGGCTCAGATTGCTGCCCTGGCGCGGGTTCAATCCCCGGCACAGGAACTGCATGCCATGGGCACAGCCAAAAACCAAAAACCCAAAACCTTTTCTCGCCTCCTAGTCACATAGATTCTGGCAGCCCAGGGGCACCAGGGAAGGAAGCTGTCACTATAAATGGAAGACCACAAAGGTCAAAGTCAACCGAGACTTTGCAAGGATCAGGCAAGTCCATGAAAACCCCGCTCCACAAAAACTCCTATCTCAGTATCAAAATTATTTGCAAAGCTAGCTTCACAGTCATGAGTCCAGGAGACCAAAGAGTCTGGAGCCTTCCCTTCCGGGTGCGCCCTCTGCTCAGAGAAGACATGTCAGGGCCAGTGCCAAAGGAAGCTTCTGGCAGAAGCTCTGAAGGTATGTTCTGTCCTGATCCATCTCATTAGACCTGCCCAAAACTGGATTTATTCTTTCACTGTCAACTGAGCCCATGCCTCCGCATTCTGGTTTTTCACTTGCTGACACCTGCCTCTCCTTCAGAGTTCCTCCTGAGGCATAATCCATAATGACAACGGCGACCCCTTTCTCAGCACTCCCCCTGCCCTTGATCTCATTCAATCCTCCCAACAGCCTGGGGAGGTGGGTACTATGAGGCTCCCTTCCCAGTTAACAGATGAGAAAACCGAGGCTCACAGAGTTTAAGGAGTCTTGCCAGGGGCCCAGAGGGGGACTCAGCGCCCCTGTCCTTCATACGGTGTTCTGCCTGAGCGGTCCACCTTTCTTAGCCTAATCGCCCACCATCCAAGCCCCATGCGGTCAGTCTCGGCCCACCTCTCCCTTTCCAGACTTCCACTCCAGGTCTAAGGAACTTTTCCCCCATTTAAGTTTGTTCTTACTTTACTGCTGTTTTTCCACCACAGCTGTGCCAGTCACTGAGCTAAACAATTTAACTGCATTATTTAATTCTTATAGATTCCCTATATGAAGCAAGTACTGTTATTATTTCCATTTGACAAGGGAGGAAGCTAAGGCTTAGGAAGGCTAAGGTTACATGGTTGCAATGCTTGCAAGCTTCAAGGTCACATATCTAGAAGGAGGTAGGGCCAGACCCTAAACTCAGGTGAGCATGGCCCTAATCTCTATGCTTAAGCGTCCCTTATAGAGCCTTCCATGTACAAATAACAGCAGCTACTTCCATAAAAGTCTGGATAGTTCTAGGGTTTCAGAACAGGGATCAGGGGAGTTCCTGTTGTGGCTCAGCAGAAATGAGTCCGACTGGGAACCATGAGGTTGCGGGTTCCATCCCTGGCCTCGCTCAGTGGGTTAAGGATCCTGCGTTGCCGTGAGCTGTGGTGTAGGTTGCAGACGCGGTTCAGATCTGGTGTTGCTGTGGCTGTGGCGTAGGCCGGTGGCTACAGCTCCAATTAGACCCCTGGCCTGGGAACCTCCATATGCCGTGGGTGTGGCCCTAAAAATACGGACAAAAGACAAAAGACAAAAAAAAATTTAGGCTTGTGTCACAACCACTCAGTTTTGCGTTATAGTACAAAAGCCGCCATAGACAATATATGAAGCAATGAATATATGAAACGATTTAACTGCATTATTTAATTCTTATAGATTCCCTATATGCTCCAATAAAACTTCATTTACAAAAACAAAGCCAATAAGAGATAGACACTCTTTCACCTGGAAGTACGGAATATGGAAAAATCCAGAGGACTTGGTTTCTGACACAGAAGTTTGACTTCAAGAAAGCTCTGTTTCACCTCTTTTCTCTATTTTCTGGTATTCCAAGGAATCAACAGTTTAAACATCTTTTAGGTCTAGAACTAGTTTATGTCTTGGGTTTTTCTTTTTCTTTTTTGCTGCACCCATGGCATGCAGAAGTTCAGGGGCTAGGGACTGAACCTTTGCCACAGCAGTGACTTAACCACAGCAGTGACAATGCCAGATCCATAACCCACTGAGCCACCAGGGAGCTCCAAGACTTGAGATTTTCCATTCCTAAAAAGTAGCAGGAGAAACACAGTTGTCTATACAACCAAGAGGGTCAATGACTTATTTTAAGACACGTTCTTGATAAAACAAACAAACAAAAACCCAATCAATTGAATCTTATTTTCACTCATTTTAAAAAGTGGCTTCTGGAGTTCCTGCTGTGGCGTAGTAGGTTAAGAATCTGGCATTGTCTCTGCAGCAGCTCAGGTCACTACTGAGGCACAGGTTCAATCCCCAGCCCAGCATAATGGGTTAAAGGATTCGGCGTTGCCGCAGCTATGGCGTAGGTTACAGTTGCAGTTTGGATTCCATCCCTAGACTGGGAACTTCGATGCCTCAGGTGCAACCAAGAAAGAAAAAATAAAATAAATAAAATAAAATAAAAAGTGGCTCCTATTCTTTAGACATAAATTCTCAAGAGAGCTCTGAGATGCTTGCTGGCTCTCTTCCTTCCCTCTCTCCCTTCCTTCCTTATTTCCTTTATTTTATTTTATTTTATTTTATTTTATTTTATTTGATCACTAGCTGTGATTCTAGCATCTCTTTAACCCTTCAAGGTCTCTTCATGTTGCATTGTCAGGTTCTGAGCTCACCATAATTCCTGAAGAGTTATGTTTAGATTTTTACACATAAATATCATTTTGGAAAGGCACCAGTATTTCAAGGATGACGAACATCCACCCTTGGCCATGTGCAATGTCCAGAAAGTAATAACAAGGATACCACCTTCCATTCATTCAAGCGACAGCTGGTCGCCCAGAAGGGGCCTTTGGGGAATGACGTTCCTTTAATAGACTTGCTATTTTCCAAGATAATGTTAACGAGTCAACAGCAGTTAGCATGGAATGAATGCCCTCTGAGTGCCAGACACTTTTATTTATTTATTTATTTTAGTGCTGCGCTCTTTTAAATTTCATTGAACTCATTAATCCTCACAACAACTACCTATGATTAAGTTAATGTTATTAGTGTTCCCACTTTACAGATTAGGAAATGGAGGTGCAGAAAAGCTAAATAACTTCCCCAAAGTCATTTACAAGTAAGCAGAAGAGGACGAATTTGAACCCGGCTGGACTCCAGAGCTCATTCCTTCACACACGATCTCTGCAATCCTCTCAATAATCCTGCCTTAAAAAAGAAAAGGAGTTCCCATTGGGGTTCAGTGGAAATGAACTGACTAGTATCCATGAGGACATGAGTTCGATCCCCGGCCTTGCTCAGTGGGTTAAGAATCCAGTGTTGCCGAGAGCATGGCGTAGGTTGCAGATGTGGCTCGGATCTGGTATCGCTGTGGCTGTGGTGCAGGTTGGCAGCTGTAGCTCCAATTCGACCCCTAGCCTGGGGTGTACACAAGTCATCTCCCTGAAGCTACTAGGCTAGAGTCAGAAGTCAAATCTGCCATCTGCTGCCAAATCCACTTTATTTCTAATACAGCATAAGAGGTAAATTGCAAAATAAAGGCCACCATTTTCCACCCCTCCCTGTATCCACACCCTCTGCAATGTGACTTTACGTGTCTTCCCACCAAGAGATGGACTCCTCAGTCCTTGAATCTGCACTGGATCCATGTCTTGTTTTGGTCTATGTAACACAGTGAAATTGACCCTGTGCAGTTTCAAGCCTCAGGTTCAAGAGGCCTTGAGGACTCTATTCAAATTCTTGCAACCCTGTCCAGCTACCACAATCCAGGGTCAGTCTGATGGAGGATGAGCGACCAAGTGGAACAGCTGGGACCCTCCTAGACCAGCCAGCACGCAGCCTACCTGGTAGCTGACTGCAGACATGGCAATGAACCCAGCCGAGGCCAGAAGAAACTCCCAGCTAAGCCCAGTCCAAACGGCTGGCTTGCAGAACAGTGAGCTAAATAAATTGTTGTTGCTTTAAGATACTGGCTTTTGTGATGGACGATAATTTGAGAAAAAGAATGTATATTTGGTATACAGCAGAAATTGACACAAGATTGTAAATTATACTTATAAAAAGATACTAGCTTTTGGGGGGAGTTTCCCTTGTGGGTCAGCGGTAACGAACCCCACTAGTATCCATGAGGACTCAGGTTCACACCGTGGCCTTGCTCAGTGGGTTAAGGATCCCATGTTGCTGTCAGCTGTGGAGTAGGCTGCATATGTGACTTGGATCCCGCATTGCTATGGCTGTGGCTCTGATGTGACCCGTAGCCTGGGAACTTCCATGTGCCATAGGTACAGCACTAAAAAGAAAAAAAAAAAGATACTAGCTTTTGAGGTAGTTTGTTGTGTAGCAAAAAGTTAACTTATGCTACAGTATAAAAAAAGAAATGCAATTTCTGGCCAAATGGTAGCGTTCTCCCGATCCAGCAGCCAGTCAAGACTGCTACCACAGCCACCCGGCACAGAGCCATGCCCCTGAAAGCAAGAGGACAAAGCTTCAGGGCAAAAAAGGAAAATCCTGTCACAAAGCCACTGCCTTTATTTTGTTGGACAACCACGGGGTCACCCTCAGGTCAGGGCCTGTTGACTTTCTTTTTAAAGCCTTGTCTTTTGGGGATGACTTTGATTTTCAAAAACAAAAGCAACTCCTAGCCAAGTCTGGGGAATGAAGTGATCAATGCTGCTTTTGTTAAAAAGAAAAAAAAAAAAGAAGAAGAAGAAGAAGCATGACTATAAAGTTATAATAAGATTTTCTTGCACGGTTTACACACTAGATCTGACAGCAACGCCAAGAGTTGCAAAGGGAAGTCTTTTCAGCACGAATAGCTTTATTGACATAGAACGGGGTGCCAGGCTGTGCAACCGGGCTCCAGGTTCAAACCCAGACATTTCCTCTTAGGAGCCACGGGAACGCGTGTATTTTTTAGCCTTGAGTTTCCTCCACAACTGAAAGAAACAATAAAGCCACCCATTGAAAGTATTGCTGTGAGGATTAAACTAAATCACAGTAAGAAATAATGCCTGTCACGGATGACCTTTGATGAATCACGTAGACGGTAAATCTTTGGTAATGAGCAGTCACTAAGAAACAGTCTTGGGAGTTCCTGTTGTGGTTCAGAAGTTCTTACGTGGGTGCAAAATTCCAAAACGTAAAATTGGGATCTGTTGTCTGGACCCATTTAAATGTCATGATAGGAGTTCCTGTAGTGGCTCAGTGAAAACGAAACCTGAGTAGCATCCATGAGGACACAGGTTCAATCCCTGGCTTCAATCACCGGGTTAAGGATCCAGCGCTGCCATGAGCTGTGGTGTAGGTCAAAGACCTGGCTCAGATCTGGTGTTGCTGTGGCTGTGGCGTAGGCCAGGGGCTACAGCTCCGATTTGACCCCTAGCCTGGGAACCTCCCTGTACCACAGGTGTGGCCCTAAAAGACTAAATAAATAAACATCATGACAGTCAAATCAAATGTAATTAAGGTCAGACTGAAAACTCAATTTCCTCCACTCCTAGGCATCTACCCAAGAGAGATGAAAACACAGGTCCACTTAAAAACTTGTATGCAAATAATTCACAGCAGCATTATTCACAATAGCCGAAAAGTGAAGACAAACACCCAAATGTGATCTGGCCAAGCAATGGAACATTATTCAGCAATAAAAACAAATGAAGTACAGATACATGCTACGATATAAATGAACCTGAAACGTCATAGTGATATAGGCCAGATGCAAAAGACTATATGGCATGTGATTCTATTGACATGAATTGTCCAGAAAAGGTAAATCCACAGAGATTAAAAAAAAAAGAGAGATTAATGGTTACCTAGGGGCAGGAGCAGGAATGAGAAATGATGGCAGATGATCACTAGAGATTTTTTTTTTTATGCTGATGGGAATCTTCTAAAATGAGGTTGTGGTGATGGTCGCACAACTCTAAATTTGAGCCACTGAAAATAAATGGTTTTTTGTTTTGTTTTGCTTTTTTGTTTTTGTCTTTTTGCCATTTCTAGGGCTGTTTCCACGGCATACAGAGGTTCCCAGGCTAGGGGTCAAATCGGAGCTGTATCCACTGAATGGCCTACACCACAGCCACAGCAACGCGGGATCCGAGCCCGCCTGCAACCTACACCACAGCTCATGGCAATGCCGGATCCTTAACCCACTGATCGAGGCCAGGGATGGAACCTGCAACCTTACGGTTCCTAGTCGGATTTGTTAACCACTGAACCATGACGGGAACTCCAAAAATAAACGGATTTTTAAAAGTCATTTTTTTTAAATCGTGGCAAAATGTATACAACACAAAGTTTACCATCCTGACCATTTTTTGGGGTGTAATTCAGCCGTGTTACTACATTCACATTGTTGTGGAACCAGCCTTTTCATCTTGCAAAACTGAAATTCCATACCCATTAAACAATGCCCTACACCCCCCTCCCACTCGGCCCCTAGAATCCAGGCCTCTACCTTCTGTCCCTGAGAATTTGACTACTCTATAGGTTTCTCATGTAAGTGGAATCATATAATACCTGTCTTTTGTGTGACTGGCATATGTCACTCAGCATGATGTCCCCAAGTTTCATCCATGTGGTGGCATAGGACAGAATTTCCTTTTCACTTAGGGCTTAATAATATTCTATTGTACAGCTATACCACATTTTTTTTTTTGGTCTTTTTGCTATTTCTTGGGCTGCTCCCGCGGCATATGGAGGTTCCCAGGCTAGGGGTCTAATTGGAGCTGTAGCCACTGGCCTACACCAGAGCCACAGCAACGCAGGATCCGAGCCGAGTCTGCAACCTACGCCACAGCTCACGGCAACACCAGCTCGTTAACCCACTGAGCAAGGGCAGGGACCGAACCCGCAACCTCATGGTTCCTAGTCGGGTTCGTTAACTACTGCGCCACGACGGGAACACCGACCACATTTTGCTTATCCATCCATCTGTAATGGACACTTGTGTAAATAGCGGATTCTATGGTATATAAATAGTACCCCCATAAAGCTGTTCAAAGAAAGTTTTATTTCCACATCCTCCTGTTCAAGAACCTTATAGTCATTTCCATTTCTTTATATTTCAAACAATGTTGCCTTTTTTTTTTTGTATTTTGTATTTTTAGAGCCACACCCAAGGCATATGGAGGTTCCCAGGCTAGGGGTCCAATCGGAACTGTAGCTGCCAGCCACAGCCACAGCCACAGCAATGCGGGATCTAAGCTGCATCTGCAACCCACACCACCACAGCTCATGGCAACACCGTATGGCCAACCCACTGAGCAAGGTCAGGGATCGAACCTGCATCCTCATGGATGCTCGTCAAAGATTCATTTCTTTGAGCCACAACGGGAACTCCCAATGTTGCATTTACTGTCCTTCTTCAGAGCTCTTTGTATACAACTATAGAGAATTTTTGCAGCAGCATACAGAACTCAAAAACATTTTTAGAATTTTGAGCCATATTTCCTATTGAGGTGCAAAATCCCAAAAGGTAAAATTGGGATCTGCTGCCTGGACCCATTTAAATGTCATGATAGTCAATCCAATGTAATAAGGTCAGGTTAAAAACTCAGTTTCCTCCACCCCTAGGTATCGACCCAAGCACAATTTCTAGGTCAAAGAGTATATTTATTTTCTACTTTACTGGGTTCTGTCATCTTTCTCCCCAGAAGCATGATACCAATTAGGCTTCAGTACAGGGAAGTTCCCTTCTCCACAGCTTCAGCCATTCCTCATAGTGTCAAACATTTATATTTTTGCTGATCTGTGAGCCATAATATCACCATGGTTTAATTTTTATTTTTTGTCTTTTTTAGGGCCGCACTCGCAGCATACGGAGGTTCCCAGGCTAGGGGTCTAATCGGCTCTGTAGCTGCTGGCCTACACCACAGCCACAGCAATTCGGGATCTGAGCCTCATCTGTGACCTACACCACAGCTCATGACAATGCCGGATCCTTAACCCACGGAGCAAGGCCAGGGATTGAACCTTCAACCTCATGGATCCTAGTTGGGTTCATTAATGGCTGAGCCACGACGGGAACTTTGTGGTTTTATTTTTACTTCCTTCAACGTTAGTAAGGCTGAGCATCTTTTGATTTGTGGTTGCCTCTCTGGGTCTCCCCTCTTGTGAACTTCCTCATCCTAATTTCTGTCTATTTTTCCATTCCCTATTTCTATCGTGTTGTTCTCATTTCTCTTATTGATTTATAGGATTTCCTAACAGTCTGTATACTAACCTGTTTTATACGCTGCAAAGAGGTAGAACAGATTAATAGATGAGTCAATAAAAGGCAGAGATCAATAGGAGATGGAAAGTGGATAGCCTGAGATCAGGCCTATTCATTGTGACTCACTGTTGTCATTCCACATGTGCCTGCCACGATGGGAATGCCCTAAAATGTTTCTGTTATTTTGCAAAATAGTGTCTTGCATAAAGGATCACATAATATCAAAATAGCCCTTGTGGAGTTCTCATTGTGGCTCCGTGGATTAAGAACACGACAGGTTCAATCCCTGGCCTTGCTCAGTGGGTTAAGGATCTGGCATTGCCACAAGGTGTGGTGTAGGCTGCAGCTGCAGCTCCCATTGATCCCTGGCCCAGGAACTTCCATATGCTGCAGGTAAGGCTGTTAAAAAAAAAAAAAAAAAAAAAAGCTCTTGCAAGAGTTATGTTAGACTTCCGTATACAATCAGAGTCCAAAAATATTTGCTGAATGGGTGAATTGAAAATCATTAGTAGGAGTTTTGTTGTGGCTCAGCAGGTTAAGGATCCCACATTGTCAGTGGAACAATGGCAGTAGCTCTGGCCACTGCTGCAGTATGGGTTCAATCCCTGGCTTGAGAACTTTTATACGCTACCAGTGCAGCTGAAAGCAAGGGAAGGGAAGGAAGAATGAAAATCACTGCCAGGGAGTTCCCATCGTGGCTCAGCGGAAACAAATCTGACTAGCATGCATGAGGACTCGGGTTCAATCCCTAGTCTCGAGCAGCGGGTTAAAGATCCGGCATTGCTGTGAGCTGTGGAGTAGGTCACAGATGCGGTTCCGATCCCGAGTTGCTGGGCTGTGGTGTAGGCCAGCAGCTATAGTTCTGATTCGACCCCCTAGCCTGGGAACATCCATGTGCAGCGGGTGCGGCCCTAAAAAGACAAGAGAAAAAAAAAAGAAAAGAAAATCATTGCCAAAGTCACATCTCAACAGGATTTAGCAGCTGAAGCCAGGGGACCTGGGAGGGAAAGGTTTCCTATCAGAGGCAGACTGAAGACAGAGGACACTCATAATTAGGCTCCCAAGTGCATCAGGAAATACAAGCAAGGATTTACTACAGTATTATTTCGCATCCCAAGAAATCAGAAACTTCCGTGTCCCACAACAGGCAATCAGTTCCATGCATCAAGGTGTAGCCTAACTATGAAATCCAGGCAGTTGTTACAAATGGTATTAAGGAAAGATTTTCCTGGGAGTTCCCTTCGAGACTCAGTGGTTAACAAACCCAACTAGGAACTATGAGGATGCAGGTTCAACCCCTGGCCTCGCTCAAGTGGATTAAGGATCCCGCTTGGCTGTGGCTGTGGCGTAGGCTGGCAGCTGTAGCTCTGATTCGACCCCTAGTCTAGGAACTTCCACATGCCGCAGGTGCAGCCCTAAAAAGCAAAAAGAAAAAAAGAAAAGATGTTCCTGATACACCGCTAAGTTGAAAGAGCATGTTACAATCAGTGAGTATAATGTTTAAAAAATACACTGATATGTACTAAGTGTATAAATCTGAGTGTAGGTGAATTTTAAAAAGCCCATAAAGATATTTAACATTAACAGGGCTAGGATTATGACTGATGTGGGGTTTTTTGTTTGGTTGGTTTTCTCTTTTCTTTTTTTTCCCTTTTGGCCACCCCGTGGTATATGGAGTTCCCATGCCAGGGATCAGAATGGAGCCACAGTTGTGATCTACACTGCAGTTGCAGCAATGCCTGATTCTTTAAACTTCTGTGCCAGGCTGGGGATCGAACCCGTGTCCTGGCACTGCAGAGATGTTGCTGATGCCGTTGTGCCCCCGTAGGAACTCTGGTTTTGTTTTTTCATATTGGTAGCTTCTAGTTTTTCTACACAGAGCAAAGTATCACTTACATGATAATTGTTCCCCTCTTACCTCTTTTTTGAAAAGGGCAAAAATCAAGAGTCCTTTGAAGGAGCTGGGCTCCAAAGCAAGAGATCTGAAGAGCAAATTCCAAGTCCAAAGGTCAGGTGAGGCAGGCTCCAGGCTGTTCCTGCGGTCCAGACCAGGGCGGGGGAGGGCAGGAGCTGGCCGGGCCAGCAAGGGCCCTGCAGACAGCCTGGGAGTGTGGCGAGGTGGACTTTACTCTCCACCATCTGGGTCAAGGGTCGGGTTTCCTAGGGTGGTTAAGGGCCAAGTCCTAAAGCCAGAAGGGTGCATTGGCATCCTGGCTGTGCCTCTAACTAGTTCAGCAACGCTATGCGTGCAAGTAAAGTTACTCGTTCTTTCTAATCAGCAGTTTCCACATTTGGTGGCCAAAAAAGGAAAAAAAAAAAATGGTAAGGGAGTTCCCACTGTAGCTCAGCAGGTTAAGGACCTGACATTGCCTCTGTGAGGATGCGTGTTCAATTCCTGGCCTCGCTCAGTGAGTTAAGAATATGGCGTTGCCGTGAGTTGTGGTGTAGGTTGTAGATGCAGCTCGAATCTGGCGTGGCTGTGGCTGTGGCGTAGACCAGCAGCTGCAGCTCCGATTGGACCCCTAGCCTGGGAACTTCCATATGCCTCAGGTGTGGCCCTAAAAAGAAAAAAAAAAAAAATGGCACAAGCCTGTTCTTAAAAGTCACTGAGACCTTGTAAACAAGTGTTGAGCATCACAGAGCCAGGCAGAAGGGGGCCTCTCGTAAATGGTAGTAGTTACATTCCTAGGGGTGTGGGATGGCGTGTATGGGGTCCAGGGGGTTCAGGATGTCCTGATGGGCCCAGGCAGCATGAACAGTCAGCAAAGAGTGAAGAAATGCAGACCAGGACCTTAAAGGAGAGTGAAAAGTGCAAACGAGAGATTACCAGCTGGGGAGATCTAACTCAGAAATGTGTTGTGTTTGGCATGCCGCATTTAATCTTTTTGAAAATCAACTGTCAACAGTCTTTGGAAAATTAATTGGGACAGTTCACAGTAAAACCTGGATTGAGAGCTTCTAGTGCAACCTCAGGAGATGGGGCCACACTGAGCCCACGTGCTGCATGGTGATAGTCAGCAGGAAATGAGAAACAGAGCAGCTGCCCCTGCAGCGCGTGAGCTGCTGCGGTGGCCGCAGTCCCATCCACTCCCTGGTGTCCCTTTATCGTCACTCCAGGCCTGTTTCATTACCTATCTGATCCTGCAGGCCTTTGAATGCGTCTCCCTTAAGATAAAAGGTGTTGAAGTACTGGGTGTGGCAGATTGAATCATCACCCCCGCTTCAGCCGCCAAAGACGTACGTGAACTAAACCTGTGACTGTGGGACGTGCGTGGCAAAACAACGTCGCAGATGTGATTAAATGAAGGATCCTGAGCTGGGGAGAGTCTCCAAGTGGGCCCCATGTAATCACAAGAGTTCTTTTTTTCTTTTACTTTTTAGGGACTACCCACGGCATATGGAAGTTCCCAGGCGAAGGGTCGAATATGGAGCTATAGCTGCCAGCCTACGCCACAGCCACAGCCACACCAGATCTTGAACCCACGGAGCGAGGCCAGGGATCAAACCAGCAACCTCATGGTTCCTAGTCGGATTTGTTCCCACTGTGCTGCAAGGGGAACTCCCATCACAAGAGTTCTTCAAAGGGAGTTAAAAGGGTAAGAATCAGACAAGGGGATGCGATGGTCATCAAAGTGACCAAGGTCAAAGTGACACTATCGCTGGCTTTGAAGGTAGGGAGGGCCATGAGCCTAGGAATGTGGTGGCCTCTAGAAGCCGAACAAAGGCAAAGGATCTGCAGTTCTCCAGATCCATTTTCGACTTCTGAACCAGAGATATTCTATACCCTGCGATTAGGAGTCTTGCATAACCAAAAAAACTGCCCTGCAGCCTAAATATTTTTTAGCCATGCCCGCAGCATGCTGAAGTTCCTAGGTCAGGGGTCAAACCTGTGCCACAGCGGCAACCCAAGCCACAGCAGTGACAATGCTGGATCTTTCACCTGCTGAGCCACCAGGGAATGCCCCTAAATATTTTCAAATTTCTCACTGGATGTCTACTAGGTAAAAAATTATTGACGATGATCTGAGTCTAGAACTTAGCTCCACTTAATGTCTAAACACAAGGTCTTTTTTTATGGTTTTAATACACATTGATTTTTCCAGAAAAGCAACTACCATGTCTATCAAGAGAAAATTTGGAAGTTCCCCCTGGGGCCCAGTGGTAACGAACCCGACTAGTATCTGAGGGTGGCGTGGAGCTTCAGCATAGCTGAAAGTAGCCACGTGAGTGACCTGAGGTGAAACCAACAGAAAAACTGCCCAATCAACCCATAGAAATAATAAATCATTGTTTCTTTAAGCCATGACGTCTTCTGTTGGTTTCCTGTACAATAGCAGCAATCAGGTAATCAATAAATAGGTAACATTACTAAGCATTTCACTTCAGGACAGTAGGAAGGGCCCTATAAAATGTGATGACAATGGGAGTTCCCTGGTGGTCTAGTGGTTAGGATTTGGCACTTTCACCACTGCCACCTAAGCTCAGTTGCTGGTCTGGGAACTGAGATCCCGCATCAAGCCGCTGCATGCCATAGCCTAAAACAGTGGGAGCCCAACAAGGTTGAGGCCCATCCCTCTGATGACTTCACATTGCTCTTAAAACACCCCCCCCCCTTTCTTTTGTCTTTTTAGAGCCACACCCATAGCATATGGAAGTTCCCAGGCTAGGGGTCAAATCGGAGCTGCAGCTGCCGGCCTACAACATAGCCACAGCAATGCAGGATCCAAGCCATAACTGTGACCTATGCAGCAGTTTGTGCCAACGCCAGATCCTTAACCTGCTGAGGGAGGCCAGGGATCGAACCCGCATCCTCGAGGGTACTGGTCGGGTTCTTAATCTGCTGACCCACAATGGGAACCCACACTCTTCCCTGGCCTACAAGAGGCAGCTGCTGCAGAGAGACCTTGCCAGCTTCACCTCCCATCTCGTTTGCTTGCTCTGCTCCTGCTACACTGGCCTCCTTTCCTTTTTGTGGCTGGGAAGCCTCTGAGCTTGGCAGTACTGGGTCATTTAGGAAACT
This sequence comes from Phacochoerus africanus, assembly GCF_016906955.1. Classification (NCBI taxonomy): domain Eukaryota; kingdom Metazoa; phylum Chordata; class Mammalia; order Artiodactyla; family Suidae; genus Phacochoerus; species Phacochoerus africanus. Next base: position 29,906,708 of record NC_062548.1, read on the forward strand.
TGAAAAGAGTTAAACCAAAGCATTTTGGTGCCAGAGTGTCGCAGGTTAAAGAGAGAATGAATGGGAGTTCCTGCTGGGGTGCAGCAGGTTAAGGATCTGACTGCAGTGGCTTGGGTCACTGTGGAGGTGCCAGTTTGATCCCCAGCTTGGGGTAGTGGGTTAAAGGATCTGCTATTGCTACAGCTGTGGTGTAGGTTGCAGCTGACGCTCACATTCAATCCCTAGCCCAGGAACTTCCACATGCTGCAGGTGTTTTAAAAATTTAAATTTAAAAATTTAAAAAGAGAGAGGATGAATGGTAAAAAGTTGGAGATGGGAGTTCCCGTCGTGGCTCAGTGGTTAACGAACCCGACTAGTATCCATGAGGACGCAGGTTCAATCTCTGGCTTTGCTCAGTGGGTTAAGGACCCGGTGTTGCCGTGAGCTGTGGTGTAGGTCACAGACGCAGCTCAGATCTGGCACTGCTGTGGCTGTGGCGTAGGCACATAGCCTGGGAACCTCCATATGTCTCAGATGCAGCCCTAAAATGACAAAAGAAAAAATAAAATTAAATTAAAAGATTCAAGTGTCTAATGATGAGCAAACTATTTGGTAATGAATTTCATCAGTCTAATTCATAATATCTAAAATGGCATATATAAAAGAATTGGGTTATAAATCAAAATTAAAACCATCAAGCTTGCACCATCTGTACAGGGCAAAGCCTGGAAGCGAAGTCTGTCTGATACCATAGGCCAAGTTCTAAACCACTGGACCTTATACCAGAGACTTTCTCATTCATGTGCACTGACACACACACACACACACACACACACACACGCATATGCATGCACTACGTACACACCAGGCGTGTGTGTAATTGGCCAAGTGATCTCATGGCCTAGCCATGAGGTGTCATTGCTATCATGCTGTCCATGGTCATACTGCTCTCTTTCTCTCTCTGCTCCGCATTACTTTTTCCTTGAAGTGTCCCGGGACTCAGAGGACAACTGAATGATCTCCCAGACCTGCTTAGCGGCTCAGCCCTCTTCTCCAGAGCCCTCACATCATCTCGCCTACCGTAATGTGGCCTCTGCTTTTGAAAGGCTTTGGGCCACCTGGCAACAAAGTCCTCAGCGGTCAAACTCCTAGACTCAGGACCCAGGCTGCCGGATTTGAATCCTGGCTCGGCCACTTCCTAGTTGTGCACTTGGCTTTCTGGTTAACCCTGGCGCTGCACAGCCCTCACCTCTAAGACGGCGTCTGTAGCACCCACATCAGGGGACTGCTGGGAGGATGTGATGAGTTCCTGAGGCTAAAGTGCTTAGAACAATGTCTGGTGCAACGTACGGGTTCTAAACATGCTGGAAACTACTATTCTTTTTTTCTTTTTATGGCCACACTTGTGAAGCACATGGAAGTTCCTGGGCTAGGGGTCAAATCGGAGTTGCAGCGGAGGCCTATTCCACAGCCACAGCAACACTGGATCTGAGCCGCATTCTGCGACCTGTGCCACAGCTTGCAGCAATGCTGGATCCTTCACCCACTGAGGGAGGCCAGGGATTGAATCCGCCTCCTCAAGGACACTATGTCAGGTTCTTAACCCTCTGAGACACAACGGGAACTCCTGGAAGCCACTATTCGTGAATTCCAGCCTCTTGTTCAACTCTCTGGCTCTCCACTGGCTCTGAGGCTCCTTCAGTTTTAGAAAATTTGCTCCTTACTCAACTTTAGCTCCAGGAGCCCAACAGATCTAGGTAGCCTCCCCGTGGCCAGCCTGCCTCCCTCTGGAGGCAGTAAATCCAGACAGTGCAGGTAGGGTTAGTATACGACCTCTTGCATGTAAGAGCTCTGTGCTCTGTAACTTAATTATGATCTGAAAAGAGGGCCCTGACTTTTATGGAATCATATTCCTGTATTCATCCCACAGATATTTAGTGGATCCCTACTCTGTTCCCAGCACTGCTGGAACTAGAGGACAAGACATAAAAGAAGGAATGCTGACATAAAATAGATGTCAGCATTTTAAGGGCAAAATACAAATTAGCAATTATTCTTAAGCGACCTGAGATAAATGCTGTTGCAAGATATAATTTGAATGGCCCTAATAAACAATGAATTACACTGCTGTTTAAGAGCCATTTGGATGCAAGTTCAGTTGTGGGTGACGGCTAAGAATGCGCCGGTTACGTAATTTTGGCTGGAGGCTGGTTATCATTCAGTTTAAGCGTCTCTTCCCAATGACAGGATGGGAGGAACAGCTGAATCGGGAAAATGCAAATCTGTTGTGCGGATCTGGATGAGAGCAGCTCCACTTGGGTCTGACAAATGTTGAGATGGTCATAACGTAATTTTGAAGCATGCAAAATAACCCACAAAAGACTACATGGGGTGGGGGGGGGGGAGAAGGAATCAAATTTCATTAAGATGAGCAGAAGCCAACTATTAGGTACAGGATGGATAAAAACCAGGTCCTACTGTAGAGCACAGGGAAATACAGGCAATACCCTGTGATAACCCCTAATGGAAAAGGTATATACAGAGAGTTCCTGCTGTGGCGCAGTGGAAACAAATCTTGACAGTATCCTTGAGGATACCAGTTGGATCCCTGGCCTCGCTCAGTGGGTGGGGGATCTGGCGTTGCCATAAGCTGTGAGGTAGGTAAGCACATGTGGCTCGGATCTGGTATGGCTGTGGCTAGGCCGTAGGCTGGCAGCCGTAGCTCTGATTGGACCCCTAGCCTGGGAACTTTCATGTGTCGCAGGTTCGGCCCTAAAAAAAGAGAAAAAGTATGTATGTGTGTGTAACTGAGTCACTTTGTGCTACAGCGGAAATTAACACAACACTGTAAATCAGCTGTCTTTCAGTAAAATTAAAAAAAAAAAAAGTTACACTTAAAAAAAAAAAAAAAAGAGGAGTTCCCGTCGTGGCGCAGTGGTTAACGAATCCGACTAGGAACCATGAGGTTGCGGGTTCGGTCCCTGCCCTTGCTCAGTGGGTTAACGATCCGGCGTTGCCATGAGCTGTGGTGTAGGTTGCAGACGCGGCTCGGATCCCGAGTTGCTGTGGCTCTGGCGTAGGCCAGTGGCTACAGCTCCGATTCGACCCCTAGACTGGGAACTTCCATATGCCGCGGGAGCGGCCCAAAGAAATAGCAAAAAAAAAAAAAAAAAGAAATCCTAAAATCTTGAATCAGGAGAGGAAAGAAGTAATGAAAATACACTTGTTTTGCCTATTGGAGGCATTCAAGGATTGAGCTTCCGGAGAAGGGCAGGGTAGGAAGCCGACACCCAACGGTGCCTGTGGGCATCCTTGAGTCCTCCTCCTGATAACAGGAGTACCTCTGCCATGCCTTTCATAGTTGAGAAGTATTCACAGATAACTTAGGGTCACACTGCAAGGAAGCAGTCACGCGGGACCCTGGGGTGCCCAGCTGCCTACAAAATTGATTGATTCTTGCAAGTTACCAGTTTTGAGAGCCCACTTTCCCTACATTCTTTGATCATTCATCACAGCATTGAAAGTCTAACGCTCCACTCAAGCACCTGCCGCATCTGAAGTCTGGACCATTTTCATTTAGTCCCAGCGGCAGCGCATCCATGGGATGTCAAAGATGAAGGATGAGCTGGCACAGGATGCCTGCTCTCTAGTATAAAGAGAAATTTCTCTGATTCGCTAAAAGTGCTTTGTCATTGCCTGGAGGCTGGAAACTGTTCCTAACCCCCTTGTTACAAAATTATTTATGGGCAAAATTAGACACGCAGGCTTCAATGTAAAATCTTAATTACTGCCCTTTCAGCTGATTTTTGTTCTCCAAAAGCATTGTAAATTAGAAGAACAACAGCTGAATAAACTAGAATAAAGGCGGCACAAGTGAATATAGCTGCCTTAAGGTCTAGAAGTAAATGCCCAGCACCAGATCCACTCGCGCTGTTTCCCTATATTCAATGTTCTTCCCTACTTTTTTCTTTGACTGCACCTGTGGCATGTGGAAGTTCCCCGGGCCAGGGGTCGAACCCGCGTCACAGTAGTAACCAGAGCCACAGCAGGGACAACACCAGATCCTTAACCCACTGAGCTACCGGTTCCTATTTCAGAGGAGCATAAAAGAACAGATACAAAGGGGAGAGAAAATAGAAGCTACCTTAGTTCATCGTTATACTTCAGCTAGCGAGGCTTTGCTACTAGTCTGTGGTTTTCTTGAGGACAAGGCGAGACCTTGGCCTGGCCCCATGATCTGCACACAGTAGGGCTTACTAACTGTTTGTTGAACTGAATTTGGGTGGCTTAATCTGTTTGCACACATTCTTATACATATGCAAACCAAGGTTGTTCCTTTGTGTCCATTCCATTGTTTAAACACCGTGTTCCATCCTTTGATCAAGCTAATGAAAGGCAGAGCACACTGAATACACTTTGGCCAATAGCAAGATGGAAAAGACCCTTGGAGTTCCCCCTGGGGTATAGCGGGTTAAGAATCCAATTGCAGTGGAGGCTAGGGTTTGATCCCCAGCCCAGCACAGGGGGTTATAAAGGATTCAATGGTGCCACAGCTGTGGCAGACGGCAGAGGTTGCAGCTGCGGCTCAGATTCAGTCCCTGGCCTGGGAACTTCCATATGCCATGGGTGTGGCCATTAAAAAAGAAAGAAAGAAAAAGCAAGATCCTTGAAATGTGATCTGCAAGACTGTCTGGTCTCTCTCATTTGGCAGCAGGACCTGAAGCCAGAGAGGCAAGCCCATCAGACACATGCAGAGTCAGGCTGAGGGCTCTGCTCTCTGGCCTCCGCCTCACTACCACTCCGCCTGGCCACAGGATGCACCATTTAACACCATACAGAGGAGAGGAAGTTCAATTATGAATAGGAAACAAGAATTAAGTCTCCGGGGAAGCCCAATGAACAAATAAAAAGCACACAAGAGGAGCTCCCACTTGGCTCAGCGGGTTAAGAACCTAATGTTGGGAGTTCCCGTCTTGGCTCAGTGGTTAAGGAATCTGACTAGGAACCATGAGGTTTTGGCTTTGATCCCTGGCCTCGCTCAGTGGATTAAGGATCTGGCATTGCCGTGAGCTGTGGAGCTGTGGTGTAGGTCACAGACAGCGGCTCGGATCCCTCATTGCTATGGGTCTGGCCTAGGCCGGCAGCTGCAGCTCTGATTAGACCCCCTAGCCTGGGAATTTCCATATGCTGCGGGTGCGACCCTAAAAAGACAAAAATAAATAAATAAATAAAAAGAACACGGTAATTTTGTAAAAAAAAAGAACCTAACGTTGTGCCTGTGAGGATATGGGTTAAGGATCCAGCACTGCCACAAGCTGAGCATAGACGGCAGATGTGGCTTGGATCCAGTGTTGCTGTGGCTGCGGTATAGGCCAGCAGCTGCAGCTCCAATTCGACCCCTGGCCTGGGAACTTCCATGTGCTACAGGTGCAGCCCTAAGAAAGGAAAGCAAAAAGAAAAATTGTAAAAAGAAAAACACACAAGAAATAGAAGCAGTTTAGATTTTATAACCTAAGGCAAGTAGCAATCTGTTCTCCAGGAAAGAACTTTGAATGGAAAAAAAAAAAAAAATCTGTATTTCCTGAAGCTATTTAGAGGCTGGCCTCCACCCCACATTTTCTTTTCTTTCTTTATTTTATTTATTTATTTATTTTTTGTCTTTTTAGGGCCACACCCACAGCAAATGGAGGTTCCCAAGCTAGAGCGAATCCGAGCTATAGCTGCCAGCCTACACCACAGTCATAGCAATGCGGGATCTGAGCCATGTGAGCGAACCTATATGGCAACACCAGATCTTTAACCCACTGAGTGAGGCCAGGGATGGAACCTGCGTCCTCATGGATATTAGTCAGATTCATTTCTGCCAAGCCACAATGGGAACTTCTGGTTCCCTAGATTTGAATTCGCCAGGCCTGGGTCTCAAAACTAAGCCTGTCTGTCAGAGCAGTATGATTCTGTCTTGGTTGGGGTGAGTGGTATGAAGCTCCCACCCTCGCACCCACCCACCAAGGACTATGGAGAGTGGTTGAATTGCATTTCGAGCGAGGAAGAGTAAGCCAAATGCTGGACTTTTCTTTGCTGAGTGGCCAGAGTTGAACTGTTAAGGATTCAAAAGGGGTCTGGAGAGGCTGTGTGAGGGGACGGGCGTGGGTCTAGAGAGGATGAGCCAAGTATCGCTTGAGAGATGCCAGTGAAGCCTTCTTCCCACCTCCCTGTGAAATTATCAGCAAAATAAACCTTCTTCGGGAATTCCTTGGGGACTTAGATTTTTGGAGGGAGACAGGGATCAAATGCTGAATAAGGCCTCTGGGGAGCCAAGGAATAAGAGGAAGCCCACTCAGATAATGGGTAAAACCCACCCTCCGTACAGGGGCACCTCTAGTCCAGTAATACTGATGATCAATAATCAATGAATATGATTATTCATTGCACGGGCCACCTCGTTGCACGGGCCACCTCGTTTCCTGAACAGGACAATCTCATTGAGACCGTGCCAAATAGGGTTAACAGAAACTGGTGACTAACAGACATTCTTGAGCTTGCCGGACTGAAAGAACAGCAGATCAGGGAACTGCTTGTTAAAAGCCCCTCTGCTTGTAACCTGCTTTCACGGACCAAGCGTGCCTTAATTATTTTTGCAAATTGCATACCTTCCCAGCTTCGTGCAGCCTAGATAACATACCACAAAACTCCATAACCACCCCCTATAGATAACACCTCTGATGCTGTTACTATGGATCGCTATAGTAACAGTGGCTTAAGCTGTTTTTCAGAAATGTGGGAGTCAGCGTTTGGCCGGTTCAAGCTGGCTAAAACCGGGTGGGACCGCCGACCCTAGAACCAGGCCTTCGAAGGTGTCTGAGGAATGACTTTCTATTTTTATTTTTTAAAATATTTTATTTATTTTTTTCCGCTGTACAGCATGGGGACCAAGTTACACTGACATGTATACATTTTTTCCCCACCCTTTGTTCTGTTGCGATGTAAGTTTCTAGACATAGTCTCAATGCTACACAGCAGGATCTCATTGTAAATCCATTCCAAGAGCAATAGTTTGCATCCGATAGCCCTAGACTTTTTAAATTTTAATTTGATTTTTGCTTTTTAGGGCCACAGGCGTGGCATATGGAAGTTCCCAGGCTAGGGATCCAATTGGAGCTGTAGCTGCTGGCCTACGCCACAGCCACAGCAACAGGGGATCCGAGCCTTGTCTGCAACCTACACCACAGCTCACAGCAATGCCGGATCCTTTAACCCACTGAGTGAGGCCAGGGATCAAACCCGCATTTCCATGGATACTAGTTGGCTTCATTACTGCTGAGCCATGATGAGAACTCCTAATTTTTTTTTTTTGTATTTTTTTAGGGCCGCACCGTAGCATATGGAAGTTCCCAGGCTAGGGGTCTAATCAGAGCCACAGCAACGCTGGATCCAAGCCACATCTGCAACCTACACTACAGCTCAGGGCACTGTCAGATCCTTAACCCACAGAGCAAGGCCAGGGATCGAACCCGAAACCTCACGGCTCCTAGTCAGATTTGTTTCCACTGCGCCACGATGGGAACTCTGGCAACTCCTAATTTTTTAAAAAATTGGAAAAAAAAAAAAAGAATTAAGGATGTGGGCCTTACTTAAGGATGCCTTAATTTTCCCTAAGAAGAGGAACAGATCTGACTGCTGGGTTCAGTTACTTCCAGTTTGAGAACAGTCAGTCTGAAAGAGAAGCCACAGAGCTGAGTTTTCAAAGACAAATAGAACTTAAATATGCAGAGAAGAACTCAAGGATTTTTTTCCTAAGAAGAAGAAGAGGAAGAAGAAGGGGAAGAGGAAGAGGAAGAAGAGGGAGGAGGAGGGGAAGGGGGGGAGAAGGAGCCAGAACATCTGCACAGAGGCTGTGAGGTGCACGGCTGTTACTGGGACCTCCAAGGGGTCCTATGTGCTAAGGGTACGGCCCAGGAAGGAAAGCAGAAGGAGATGAGACTAGAAGGATGGCAGGAGAAGACAGTGGAGGGCCTTGAAAGCCAGGCTGAGGAGTCTCAGCCTCCTGATGTGGATCCACGGTTCCCAAACGGTGCGCCCTGGCCCAGTGCTGTCCCCCCAATGCTTCCTTCACAAGTCTGCTGCCTGGCTTCAGATCAACACCTGATTCAGTTCTGCTTCTCCTAAAGACATGGTTGCCATGGTGAGGGCTGTCAGAAGGATGCTATGCTGCACGCATCCAGCGGCAGCGAGTCTGGGGAGGTATACAGTGGGGCGACTAAGAAGTGGGGGCGGGGGGCAGTATAATACCGAGGCAATGCTAAAGAAAATCGCGTGATTATTAAGCATGTGAAAACTTTGTCTCCTCGGTATATAAAAGCACCACCGAGACAGTTCCAGTTGTCACAGGGAGAGCCTGTGCTGAAGGGCAACCGATAGGGGATACTGTGAATTATGAATGTTTTAGATATGTGTCAGGAGTTCCCACTGTGGTAGAGTGAGTTAAGGATCTGGCGTTGCTGCAAGCTGTGCTGTAGGTCACAGCTGTGGCTCAGATTTGATCCCTGGCCACAAGTGCAGGGGGGAAAAAAAAAAAAGATGTGTCAAACGGATTGGGGTTTGTATGTACTGTGGTATATTTTTTCAAATATCATTTTGTTTATACTTTTTTTTTTGTCTTTTTGCCATTTCTTGGGCCGCTCCTGCGGCATATGGAGGTTCCCAGGCTAGAGGTTGAATTGGAGCTGTAGCTACCAGCCTACACCAGAGCCACAGCAACGCGGGATCTGAGCCACGTCTGCAACCTACACCACAGCTCATGGCAATGCCGGATCGTTAACCCACTGAGCAAGGCCAGGGATCGAACCTGCAACCTCATGGTTCCTAGTCAGATTCATTAACCACTGCGCCACGACAGGAACTCCTAAAATATCATTTTGAATCATTTAATCTGGACTCGAATCCTAGCTCTGCCACTCACCCTTTATCACCTTCCCAAATCTCTCTGTTCCTGTTTTCTCATCTGCAAAATTCAGACGACACAGATAGAAGGAGCCCCATAGGATCGTTGGCTGCGGTAAATGGAATCGTGGACGATAGAGAGCCTGGCATAAAGCAAGCACTGGGTCAGCATTAAATGCTGTTGTTATTTTACTTTCTGCATGTGGCTCATCCCAAATTCTAGTATTTAAAACGGTGCAGGGGACACATGCACCCAAGGTATCCTGTCAACTGTTGAAAAGAGGGAGCCTCTAGGGCATTTGCGAAGGGTGCTCCGGGATCAGAATTTGACCCATACAGGAATTCCTGTTGTGGCACAACAGATGAATCCAACTAGTATCCAGGAGGATGCAGGTTCCATCCCTTGCCTCGCTCCGTAGGTTAAGGATCTGGCGTTGCTGTGAGCTGTGGTGTAGGTCACAAACTCAGCTCGGATCTGGTTTTGCTGTGGCTGTGTCATAGGCCGGCAGTTGTAGCTCTGATTTGACCCCTAGCTTAGAAACTTCCATATGCCTCGGGTGCGGCCCTAAAAGAAAAAAAGAAAAAAACATCAATTCATGCAGATAACTGGCTGCAGCATGATAATAACTGGTACTGACCGAGCACTCACTGAGGACCAGGCCTCTCCTGGAGCAAGTACACGCTTGGCATTCGGCATGAAGTGGAGGAGGGCGAGGCCACGGGTGGCAGGTCAATCCAGAGCCGGTAAGAGGTAAGAAGAGCTTAATCCGCGCATGTACTAAACAGGAGCAAAGACAGTCAAGAACCCTGGCAGATGCCAATTGCCTGGGAGGCAGGGAGGCCAAGCAAAACCGAAAACCTCTCTGAGGCCGCGTGGCCAGACAGATGGCAGTGCACCTGTATGCATGACTAGATATCATGGCCAGAGCGGGATAAGGGACCAAAATACAGGCTTTCCCTCCCAAAGAGATCATCTGGAGAACAAGCACTTGATGGTACTGAGATAACGAGCTACCATCTGGTAAGACTGTATTACTGCGCACTGAGAGATGAGGAAACAAAACTGACCTCAAAACATTTTTCTTTCTTTGCTTGGTGAAGCAGGCTGGCCATTCCCGGAAGCAGAACTGGAAAGATGAACGTTTCCAAATATTCTTTGGGGGAACCTAAAATAAACAAACAAACAAAAACATTCCCACTGAAAATCCCAAATGGCCCAGGTTAATCTGGGACAATCATCTGCTTCTGAACCGAAAAAAAGCTACTGTCTGTGAAATCACATGACCTTACCTGTGACTTTTTACTCCAGACTGCTGAGCTGGGCTGTATAACAGAAGAAATGTACAATATCCCTCTGAGGGAGTTCCCGTCGTGGTGCAGCGGAAATGAATCTGAATAGGAACCATGAAGATGCAGGTTCCATCCCTGGCCTCACTCAGTGGTTTAAGGATCCAGTGTTGCCATGAGCTGTGCTGTAGGTCACAAACTCAGCTCGGATCTGGTGTTGCTGTGGCTGTGGTGTAGGCTGGCAGCTGTATCTCTGATTTGACCCCTAGCCTGGGAACCTCCATATGCCGTGGGTGTGGCCCTAAAAAGCAAATAACATAACATAACATAAAATATCCCTCTGAACCTTTGTGGTCTGGTGGGGACGTAGATCGGGTCCAACTCGGGGGAGGGGCCACAGGCACAGCCAGGAGGCCAGTGGGGCTGGGGAAACAGGCAAGGGGAGTGTGGGAGGAATTGAGGTCCGAGGGGAGCTGGTGGGGATATGAGGTCCAGGACCTTAGGGCCATAGTATGGGAGTGGCCCAAAGCACACTAGCAGAGGGAACAGAACAAACCAGCTGGAGAGGGCTGGGCACCAGGGAAGGCCGAGGAAGTAGGGTACAGGCAGGAAGATGAGGGCGCCTACAGCTCTGTCTTCAACACACAAAACGGGACAGCATGATATTTTCTTTGGGTGCTTTTTTTAGGGCTGCACCCACAGCATGTGGAAGTTCCCAGGCTCGGGGTCGAATTGGAGCTGCAGCTGTCAGCCTACACCATAGCTCACGGTAATGCTGGATCCTTAACCATGGAGCAAAGCCAGGGATCGAACTCACATCCTCATGGACCCTAGTCAGATGCATTTCCACTGCACCACCATGGGAACTCCCAGCATGATGTTCCCTTTTACTCTGTCTTCCCTCTTTGCATTTAATGTAGAATCTACGTACGCTTGTTATTGATCATCTTTATTGCATTTCAACCTTGGAGCTACATCAGTGGAATAAAGGGTAGTTCTTTTTTTTTTTTTTTTTTTTTTTTTGGCCAGCACTCGAGGCATGCAGAAGTCCTAGGGCCAGGGATTGAACCTGAGCTATAGCCGTGACGAGGCTGGATCCTTAACTCACAGAGCCACCAGGGAACTCCACAAAGGGCAATTCTTTTAAAAATAAAAAGTTAAAACAAGAACACATTCTTTCTTCTCCCAAAGTCTTCCTGAGGTCTATCTGCCCACACCCCAGCCCCACCTCGCTTTGCAATGTTACAAGCCCCAAACCACAAAAGATGAGATCTCACTTCCTGACGTACATGTTTTGGGGTCAATTGTTTCCCATGGAGCTTGAGGACAGGGTACTTGGGAGTCCACGGATAAACGGGGAGCTGAATAAAGGTGTTCTGCGTTGAAGCCACGAAAAATCATGTCCTCCAGTGGTGGCACCTGGGGTGGCGGTAGGGAAGGGAATCAAGGCATATACTTTAAATCACTGCATTTTCTTTTCCAATCTAACAAAGAATAAAATTCTGTATCAGACTCTGGGTCCATGGGGGCATACTGAGCACAAATCTTCCTCTCTTCTCTCCCAAGACACCTGCAAATGACAATAAAGAAATACTCTCTGGAGTTCCCATTATGGCTCAGTGGTTAATGAATCTGACTGGGAACGATGAGGTTGTGGGTTCAATCCCTGCCTTCACTCAGAGGGTTAAGGATCTGGTGTTGCCGTGAGCTGTGGTGTGGGTCACACATGCAGCTCGGATCCTGCGTTGCTGTGGCTCTGGCATAGGCTCGTGGCTACAGCTCCGACTGGACCCTTAGCCTGGGAACCTCCATATGCCGCGGGAGCAGCCCAAGAAATAGCAAAAAGACAAAAAAAAAAAAAAGGAAATACTCTCCTATGCTGTTGGTGGGCATGTAAATTGGTACAACCACTATGGAGGACAGCATAGAGGTTCCTTAAAAAACTAAATATAGAACTACCATATGATCCGGCAATCCCACTCCTGGGCATATATCCAGAGAAAACCATGATTCGAAAAGATACATGCACCCCAATATTCATAGCTATGTGAAATATGCATATGTGTATATATAAAATGGAGTATTACTCAGCCATAAAAAAGAATGAATTAATGCCATTTGTAGCAACATGGATGGGCCTAGAGATGATCACACTGAATGAAGTAAGTCTGACAGAGAAAGACAAATATCCTATGATATTACTCCTTTGTGAAATCTAATAAAAAATAATACAAGGCGGCAACCTGGCCAAATGCACCAAGATGGTCGGAACTGTGGGTAAATATGGGACCTAGTATCGTGCTTCCCTCAGGAAAATGGTGAAGAAAATTGAAATCAGCTAGCACACCAAGTACACTTGCTCCTTCTGTGGCAAAACCAAGATGAAGAGATGAGCAATGGGCATCTGGCACGGTGGTTCCTGCATGAAAACAGTAGCTGGTGGTGCCTGGACCCACAACACCACTTCTGCCGTCACAGTAAAGTCTGCCATCAGAAGACTGAAGGAACTGCAGGACCAGTAGAAGCACCTCGCTAGCCTATAACAAATGGGTTAATTCATGGAACAAAACTGCTTTGGTTTAATGACCTACTTACTTGCATTAATTTTGCTTTCTAAAAAAAGACTTGGCCATGTGGTTAACAAATCTGACTAGGAACCATGAGGTTGCAGGTTCGATCCCTGCCCTTTCTCAGTGGGTTAAGGACCCGGTGTTGCCATGACCTGTGGTGTGGGTCACAGATGCGGCTCAGATCTGGCGTTGCTGTGGCTCTGGGGTAGGCCGGTGGCTACAGCTTCAACTGGACCCCTAGCCTGGGAACCTCCATATGCCATGGGAGCAGCCCTAGAAAAGGCAAAAAGACAAAAAATAAATAAATAAAATTAAATAAATAAAGTCTTGGAAATTAAAATCCTCCTAATTTTTTTGGAAAATCATGCTGAGATGGATTGTCATAATCTAGCTATGTTTTGGTAGTCAGAAGATACATGACATAATATAAGCCTAAGGCTTATCTTTTAAAAATGATGCAAAAGAACTTATTGATAAAACAGAAACACACTCATAGATTTCAAAAAAAATTTTACGGTTACTGTAGGGGAAACCTTGGCAGGGAGGGAGGAATTGGGAGGATGGAAATAACATATGCACAGCATTATAAAAAAGAGATGAGTAACAAGAATCTACGGTATAGCTCAGAGAAATCTACTCAATAGATTGTAATAACCTCTATGGGACAAAAGAGTGGATGTGTGTGTTTGCGTGTGTGTGTGTGTGTGTATAACTAATTCACTTTGCTGTACACCTGAAACTAATACAGCATTGTAAGTCAACTATACCCCAGTAGTTTTTTAAAAATAAATAACCCCCTACTAAAGAACAGGAGGACCATTGGTGGATGAGAGATCTCCAAATACTTCCAAGAGTAACCAGATGAAGCCTTTGTTAGAACAGAGTGGGAGAGGGGCAGATCAGAATCCACAGGTGGAAGCCACTCCCAGAGGATGGGGGTCCATCTTCCCACCAGAATTCCAAAGGGCCTCAATGCTCAGGGGTTTAATACCTCAGAGTGTGGGAATGAGAGAGGAAACAATAAAGAGGAGGGGTTAAGTGAAAATCCGGCTGGTCCCCACCCTTCCTCCCCCCATTTCTTGCCCACATTCCTCTCCTCCAGCTTCTGCTCCCTTCTGCATACATAAAGCTATATTCACACTTGCCTTTTATATCCTGTGTTCCCCCCTTTCCAATGAATCTCACGTAAATAAATTAAACAAACAGCCTGGGAAGGAGTAGAGCTACTCAGGGTGCCACATGGGTGGTCAAAACAAAACAAAATAAAACAAAACAAAACCCCACCTCATCACTGGTTTAGAGACTCCCGGCTCAGCCTGCTGACCCTGAAGAAAAGTCTCCCAGTGGACAATCACTCCCTTCGAGCTCCCAGTCAGCATGTCCATTCACAGAAGAACCCCATCCAGAAAACAAACCCACATGTACAACAGAAGAAGAAAACCATACCAGCTAGGTAGAAAAATCCACTCAGCCGTGCATTTTAAATTTTGAATAAACAGGCAAAATGTCCTATGTAGATAAGCACATCAATAGCATAAAAGACAAAGATCAAGATGCACAAAGAAGTGATCCTGGAAGAAGCACAGACAATGTAGGGAAGAGAACAGTAATTGGTATCTGCAGAGAAATTTGAGAAAAGCGTCACATGCATAAAGCAAGAATAGGATGCTATGAAAAAGGAAGACTCACATGCTGTAAAAGATCCTAGACAGAGAACCTCTCACAGGGGCAGCTGTGGTGACATCTGGGGAATCCAGAGACTTAGGTGTCCGTCCCATTCCCAAGACCCTACTTGAGTCCCTTCATCTCTCAGAGTCTTACTTTTTTATTTTAAACTCCGTGAAGTCTCTATTTCACTCCGACTATATACTGCCTGAGGGCCTCCCTTCCTGGCTACCCTGTCCTTGGCTTCTCTCCTTCCTCAGCGCAGTCTGAGCCCACCCAGCCAGGCATAAAGAAGCCCGCCCTACCTGCAAAACTGACCCCGACACGAACATGGTGTTGAGTGCATTGTGAAGACCTCCCTCGTCTAGGCTCTCTACAGAGGCTCTGTGCATTCAAGGATTATCTGCTCCATTCAACAGATGCAGAAACTGAGGGTCAAAGCGGTTATGTGATACCCTTTAGGTCATACCATCAGCGGCAGAGCTAGCACTGGCCCTCATTTTCTGCTTCTGCTGCCTTCCCTCTCCCACTTCTCTAATGCACGACAGTGTCTGCCGCTCACCAGCCATCAGCGCTGTTCTTATGTAGGAGCCTTTCAGGTAGGTCGGGCTGTATGATACTCACGGTAACTGTGGCTTCTTGCTTGACTTTATATCCTTCTGGAAAGGGAGGCAGCTCGGCTTCATACTCTGCAGGGAGTGGGGGAGAAAAACTCCTCAATTCTACACTTCATTGCAGTTTGTGATGTAATTCCCTTTCCTCTGAATAAAACATTCTTAAATTTTATTTTGACTGGGGACTTACAGAAGTGAAAAAAAACACACCGTTACAGGGTATTTATTTAAAATGGGTAATAGATGATGGAGAGCCTGTTGTGGTGCAGTGGACAAATCCGACTAGGAACCATGAGGTTGTGTGTTCGATCCCTGGCATCACTCAGTGGGTTAGGGTTCTGGCATTGCTGTGGGCTGTGGTGTAGATCACAGATGTGGCTCGGATCCTGTGTTGCTGTGGCTGTGGTGTAGGCCGGCCGCTGTAGCTCTGACCGGACCCCTAGCCTGGCAATCGCCACACGCCATGGTGTGGCCCTAAAAAGCAAAAATAAAATCAAGTGGGTAAGAGATGATTGTTCCCATGCATGAAAGAGGGCAGGCTTTTTGTAAGAGTTTGTGATTCTTCCCAAGAAGGGAAATATAGATTTTGTCCCCCAATTATGATAACTGCAAGGAATAAGAGGAGGAATAAGAGAGGAGGGTGGCTAAGGGAAGATGAGGAGAGGAAGGAGAGGGGAGAAAAAGGGAAGAAAAGAAAGTGATGGGAGACAGAATAAGAGACAGAGGGAAGAGAAGCCATCTCATGGGGGTGGGTGCGAAGGGAAGCCTACCTGTTTGGGGGGTCGCAGCTGCAAGGGCAATCCCACAAACCCCTGCTGGTCAAAGCATTGCCCACGTGCCAGCAGCACCAGCATCCCAGGGAGTTAGAAATGCAATGTCTCAATCCCCATCCCAGACCTGCTGAATCTGGGCTTTTTTTTTTTTTTTTTTTCTTTTTAGGGCCGCATTTGTGGCATATGGAAGTTCCCAAGCAAGGGGTCAAATCAGAGTTACAGCTGCCAGCCTATACCATGGCCACAGCAACACCAGATCTGAGCCACATCTGTGACCTACACCACAGCTCACAGCAATGCAGGATCCTTGACCCACTGAGCAAGGCCAGGGATCGAACCCGCAACCTCATAGATACTAGTCGGGCTCCTTACTGCTGAGCCACAAGGGGAACTTCCAGAACCTGTATTTTAAGCACCCCCACCCCCTACCCCCACCCCAGCCAGTAGCTTGTATGCAATTAAAGTTGGAGAGGTCCTGCTGTAAGCTCCAGTAGCTTGGATCTTAGCTGCACATTAGAATCAAGGTTCTAATTGGGATTTGCGAAAATCCCCGTGTCTTAGCCCAACCCCAGAAACTGATTCAGTAAGTCTGGGGCAAGAGCCTGGGAGTCAGTATTTTTTAAAGTCCTCCAGCTGATTCTAACATGCAGCGAGGTGAACAATCACCACGTTTCCAGACGCACTGCCGTCAACCTGTTGGAGCGCTTAATGCAAAGAACATTCGACACAGGTTCCACAGAGTAACAGCAACTTTTGCTGAGAGAGAGACAGAGAGACAGAAAATGCCCACAGCTATATTAGTTACATCCCTAAGGGGAAGACTGGGTAAAAATACTTCTGTAAAGGTCAATGTTTTGAAGGCAGTTGCACAGAGACTTGGCCGTGATGAGGGAGAGCAGGTTCTGGGCAAGACGGGATCGAGGCAACTCTATTATTGGAGGCAAGTTGTCTCCCATTCCTTAGCAGGTAGTATAGCATTCCTCAACTTTTTTTTTTTTTTTTTAATTCCTAGGTATCAGGCTGGGGACTCATATATCAGAATGCAGGTTATAAGGAATTTTGGTTCCCAATACCAGCTTGATTAGCTTTCTATTGCTGTGTCACAAATGACCACACCCTTAGAAACTTAACACAAATGTATTATCTCACTGTTCCTAAGGGTCAGGAGTCTGGCTATGGGTCAGGGTCTCATCAAGCCATCAAGGTGATGGCCACGGCTGTGATCCCATTGGATGGCTGGAGCCCTCTTTCGAGGTCACTGCTTGTTGGTGGGATTCAGGTCATTGGGGATGTAGGTCTGAAGTCCCCATTGTCTTTTCGGTTGTTATGGGGACTGCTCTCAGCTCCCAGAGGTCAGCGGTCCTCAGGTTCTTGTCATGGGCAGCTCACTCATGGTTATTTGCTACTTCAAGGCGAGCAGGAGTCGTTTCTGCTTGAATCTCTGACTTCTTTTAGGGTATCACCTGATTAGGTTGGGCCCACCGACAGGGGTTCCCTAATTTGAAGTCAATTGATTACAGGCTTTAATTACATCTGAAAAAAATCCCTTGACAGCAATGCCTAGATTGGTGTTTGACTGGATAACTGGGAGGCGTGTGCACTAGGGGCAGGAATCTTGGGGGCTGTCTGAGAATTCTGTCCATCGCAGCAGCTCTAGTCCTACCACCTTATTTTTTCCTCTCAGGTAAAAATGTAAATTCACCCTTCTTTCCCTAACACTTTGAGAATCACCAGTGTAGTGTGAAAACTATTTATTTGGAATATATACATATATATTTATTCATATTTATTTATATATATTCTAGTATATATATATTTATAAATTTATATATTCCTATACACACACACACACATTTATAGCTTTGATTGCAAAAGTAATACATGCTTATTGTAAGAAAAAAATCCAGTAATATAGAGATGTCTTTTGCAGAGTTTAAGTCACACCTAATCCCATTACTATCCATAACCATTGCTGGAACTGGCATAGATTCAACCCAATCTTTTTTTTTTGTTTTTTTTAATGAGAGTTTCCACGTTTATTTCAGGTTCTTTTTTTTTTCTTTTTGCCACATCTGTGGCACATGGAAGTTCCCAGGCCAGGTATCGAACCTGTGCCACAGCAGTGACCTGCATCGCAGCAGTGGAAACACAGGAGCCTTAACCCACTAGGCCACTGGAGAGCTCCCAACCTCATCTTTTTCAACATTAGCATTTACTAACATTGCCTTTGTGGAGGCTGAAATAGAAGCCCAGAAAGAGTAGGTGTAGCCTGCATGTTGATCAGGCGGTCGACAAAGGCCTCCGCCTCAGTGGAATAATTCTGATGAACCTGGGAGCTCATGGTTGATCGGTAATAAGGAGTTAAGCTCAAAAAATGGTGTTGGCTGGTCCCAGAGACCAAAGACAGCCGAGGGGCTGATTCCGGAGGTCGTGACTGGATAAAGGTTGGAGGGTAGTCAGAGGCTGAAGCAAGGGGTGTCCCCGGGTCTGTTCCCTCCAAACACTGTTGAAGCAAGAGACAGATCTGCAGGCCCACCAAGTGCACTTGTGGGCCTCTCCCAATGCTGCTACCATATGCTGTGCCACATCTATTTAACCAGGGTTCTCTAGTGGGCATTTAGGTTGTTTCCAATTTTTCATGATTGCAAACAATGCTGTTAGGAGCATCTTTACACATGTATCATTGATGGGCATAGAAGAACTTTAGTAGGATTAACTCTGAGATGTGGAATTGCCTTTCTTTCTTTCTTGCGTGCGTGCTGTTGTCGTTCTGGCGTGCTGGCGTTCTGCTTTCTGTCTTATCCTTTCTTCTATTCTTATCTCTCTCTCTCTCTCTCTCTCTCTCTCTCTCTCTCTCTCTCTTTCTCTCTCTCTCTCTCTCTCTCTCTCTCTCTCTCTCTTTCTTTCTTTCTTTCTTTCTTTCTTTCTTTCTTTCGTTCTGTATCCATGGCATTTGGAAGTTCCCAGGGTCGATACAAAGCTGCAGCTGCGGCCTACCCCACAGCCACAGCAACACCAGATCTGAGCCGCCACTGCGACCGACACCCCAGCTCACGGCAACGCCGGATCGTTAACCCACTGAGCAAGGGCAGGGATGGAACCCGCAACCTCATGGTTCCTAGTCGGATTCGTTAACCACTGCACCACACCGGATTCTTAACCCACTGAGTGAGGCCAGGGATCAACCTCGCATCCTCATGGATATTAGTCGGGTTTGTTACCGCCAACCCACAATGGGAACTCCTGGAATTGTTCTTTCGAAGGAAAAAATAATTTAAAGTTTGGGCCAAATTGTCAGATTTTCCTCCAGAAGGTTTACAACAGTTCCCACTCCCATGAGTAAGTCTGTTTTTTGTGTATAATCATCTTATACATATTTAAAATGATATTTAACTTTTATTTGCATTTCTTTAATTATTGTTTATTTGCCATTTATTATTTTTCCCACAAGATCTCTTGGGAATTCACTTATATTTGGTGGAAAATATACAAGTTTTCATCATATAACCATGAAAGATATAGTTATAGGATTATGTAGAGGTATAGGAAAATATATTAGCTTCAGGACAATCTGCTATGTTTTTCAAGCCTCTGTAATATTTGAGAGAATCTGGCACATTTGAGAATTTGTCACTTTCACCTTGTGATTTCAACTTAAGACATACAGTTGAGTACAGACAGATACTTTGAAAGCATTTGACTATGTTTGTAAGGAGTATGGAACTCATTAAAATGTGATTTAAAGTTTGATTTCCAAGAGTTGCTTCAGTGCTTAGAAAAATTTTCTGGTTTGTCATTAGAAATTCTTAAGAAAATCAGGTATGTTAGATTTATAAGTGTTTATAACCTCTTAGTGACCTACAATTGCAAACTGAATTCCAGGCATCCCCCACTTTCCATAAGTTTGCTTTGCATACTTCACTTTACAACAGACCTACACGAAGACCTGTTTCCACTAACCGAGAGAAATCCGAAAAGCAAGTCTGCTTTTACAAGCAAAGGCGAAAAGGGAAACGAGCCTTTAGCGTCTGTTTGGCAGCAAACTGATAGAGAGGAAGTGCACACTCCTTTGCGGATTCGGAGGGGTGCGGGGGTACCACCAGGCTCTGTTCCCCGGAACTATGCTCCGCATCTCAGCACGGAGCCGCAACAGCTCTGAATCGGCTGTGAACATCTGTGCTTGTCTCAATTTATTTTGTGCATCTGTTACCAGAATGTCCTAAAGGAACGGCTTCTTCCATTTATGCCATTTTGGTCTAGGAAAGGTTTTCAGAGAACGCTCTGCTTTTGGATAGCAGGGGCAGCTGTCATTGGTTAGGGGGAATGTCATGTCATATGCATGCTAAATGGACATTAATCAACAACAAGGAACAGTAGTTGCTCATTTCATACAACAAAGGCAACCTTGTGCAAGGGGGGCTGAGCAGAAAGAGCCTGTAACCCTGTGGGTGGAATGGAGCCTGCGAGCCCAATTGGAACCTCCCCACCCCACCGCACCCCTTCCCTCCCCAACCCTGCCAGGTTCCAGGGATAATGAAATGTCTTTATTGCTTAGGCCACAGTCGGTCCGGCTTTCTGGGATTTGCAGCTGAACGTGTTCCTTCCTAACTGAAACAGCAATTAAAATGCAATGTTCACCAGCAGCGACCTCTTGGAAAGGGATGAACCAGGAAGGCGGAGGCTGGAAGTGAATCCGATGAACACTTAGCCAGCATGCTATGACGAGGGACTGTACAAGGTGCTAGAGGCACAGATGAAGTGGGCAGAAGAGCTTGTGTTCTGCTGAGAGGATGGAGAGTAAGCCAGGGGGTGATGCAATGTGAAAGATGCCGTAGGGGGGCTGCATCCAGAAAGTACAGACAAGGGGCTTCAACAACAGTGTGAAGAGTAATAGGCGGCTTTCCACAAGAGGGGCCACTGGGGCTGAGTCTTGAAAGATAAAGATGAGGAGAAGGCAGAGATGTTCCAGCAAGAGGCAAAGCTTGTGCAAAGGCACAGATGAGTGGAACGGTGGGGTGCCCTGGAGAAATCGTTTAGGCTTTTTTTTGGGGGGGGCCACACCCCTGGCATATGGAAGTCCCCAGCCTGGGGGTCCAGTTGGAGCTACAACGGCTGGCCAACGCCACAGCCACAGCAACGCATGATCTGAATTCTTAACCTACTGAACGAGGCCAGGGATCAAACCTGCATCCTCCTTGGATCCTAGTCGGGTCTGTTACCACTGAGCTACAACGGGAACTCCTGGTGGAATAGTTTCTTGGGGTTAAAAGCACATGGCACAGGACAGTGGTGCTGAGCCTTGTCCCTTGCCTGGAAAGCTTTTTTAAAGCGCAGCGCTTAGGGACTCACCAAGGGGTGGGTCATCACATCACGGGAATCTGCATTTCAGCAAATGTCTGGGAGGCTGCGATGTGGGTGCTCTGGGGCTGCACTTTGAAGCGTGCTGGCGCATTGCTCAAGGGCTTGAACTTGAGTGTCACACACATCTGAGCTGGAGTCTGGTTCTGCCACTTGCTTTAGGCGAAAAGGGAAACCAGCATGCAGCGTCTGTCTGGCAGCCAACAGATAGAGAGGTTAGCAAGTTTCCCGAGCTCTTTATGCCTCCATTTCCTCATCTGTTTAAACCAAGTCGCTCTGAGGTTCAAACAACAGGAAGAGCGCCCAGCACAGTGCCTGGACACAAAGGGCAGCTCCATAAAGGTTGTTTAGTCATTAGAATGATTTGGACAAATGGCAGGTGATGAAGCTAAGAGACAGACGAGATCAGTAAGGGGCTTGGGAGTTCAGTGATGGAAATCATTGTAACAGATCATGGCATGATGTGATCAGGTTTGAACTTGAGTTTCCCGTGGAAGAGAGTCCAGAAGGAAGCCTTCCTCCATTAAAAAGCTAAGGCAGCAAGCCCAACAGGCAATGGTAAGGGTGTGAGAACGAGGGGTGAGGGTTGGGGGTTACAGAAGATGTTGGGCCAACAGGGTCAGTGGGGATTGAGAAGGAACGTTTGGATCCTGGAAAGTAAAAGGGAAGCATGGAAGGTGAATCTCTGATTTCTGGACCCGGCAGCTGAGTGAACGATGGAGAGTAACTGTCCGTGTCTAGAGGAGTGCCTGAGGTCATGCCAAGCCCAGCATTTAAAATAGTTCCGGAGTTCCCATCGTGGCGCAGTGGTTAACGAATCTGACTAGGAGCCATGAGGTTGCGGGTTCGATCCCTGGCCTTGCTCAGTGGGTTAGGGATTCGGCGTTGCCATGAGCTGTGGTGTAGGTCGCAGACGCGGCTGGGATCCTGCATTGCTGTGGCTGTGGTGTAGGCTGGCGGCTGCAGCTCAGATTCGACCCCTAGCCTGGGAACCTCCATATGCCACGGGAGCGGACCAAGAAATAGCAAAAAGCCAAAAAAAAATAAAATAAAATAGTTCCCAGCTTGGGTAGATATATGTTGGTTGATGTATGAGAATAATTTCACTGGAACCCTGAGGCAGAAGCTCATGGGTTGATAAGGGAATGGGCACAAGAGTTCTCTTCAGAAGCTTGGCTGAGAGGGCCAGAGGAACAGACAAGAGCTACAAAAAAGATGACAGGGGTCAAGGTGACCCTAAGATGCCCGACCAGAGAATACCTGGGGGGAAAGCCAGCAGAGAAGTTAAAGATGTAGGAGAGGGGAGTGATGGAGCAGGATCCTGGGACACAAGAGGATGGCACCAAAGCACAGGTGCAGGGCTGAGGGCTGAGCCGTGCGGACGGCCGGATAAATACTTCTTCCTGTGAGCAGATGCGAAAAGGCTTGTTGGAATCAGGAAGCTGGAGGGTTCCCTCCCCACTCCGGGCTGCCTGTCCGTTCTCAGGGAATACCTCCTACATCTGCCAAGTGGTAACACGTCAGAGGAATGGAGCAAAAACTTGGATCTAGCAGACGCAGGCAAGGGGAGAAGGCACTGATGGAGGCTGACTGATAAGCCTTGCTGAGAGGCCACTGGTGCCATTTTTCTCCAGCGGTGCTGGGGGAATAAGCATTGACTCAGGACTGGTCCATGCTGTTATCTGGCAGGTGGGATGAGGGAACGTGATTTTACAAAAGCTCTGAGGGCTGAGACCAGAGACTAGTGTTTGCAGGGATAAACCAATAGCAGTAATGAGGATGCTGATGGCAGGGATAACAGCAGTGTCAGAAGACAAGACTGTAAGCTCCAAATACTTTGACTCGGTCTTGGTTGAAACCAGAGTTAAAAATCATCAAGTTACAAGCAACTACAAGATTTAATTAGATGCCTTGGCAGGAAAGACATTTATTAATACTAATACAAATGTTTTCGAGAATAAAAAGCCCTGAGGTAGTTGTCCCTGGACAGATGAGAAAACTGAAAAACATTCATTCGCACGCACGCAAAGAGAGCACTGGCTACGTGGGATAAAGTTCTTAAGTTAGATATTTACATGTTCTGTATCTCATTTTCTTGAAATTGCGTTTCTGGTGCGTCTGTTTGCTGTGATGACTTGCTTTTTAAAGTGGAGATATCCTAACAGAACATGACACTGAACCTCAAAGATTATTACGAAGCCTGTTTTTCATGTTTGTTGTGAGAAACTGAATTTACTCACCATATTTGTTACAGAAAATTGCATTTGTTAGAAGGTGGGTTTTAAGAAATTGGGTCTATCATCAGGGTTACAATAATCATGATAGTGCCTGTGTGTATAATTCTCCATCTTTGACCTCATGAGGTTGTAGGTTCGATCCCTTCATTCTGTAGCTCTATCACTGTGTACAGGGCATCAGTTCACTTGCTTTTCAGAGCAACAAAACTCACTGTTTTTGCTACAAAAATAAGTTCTGTGATTCTAAAACAAATGCAAAGCATGTTTCTTTTCCAACAATAATGAATATTTTTTGAGCACTTCCTAAACGCCAGGCACTGTGCCAAGCAACTTTGCATAATTATCTTATTCTGTCTGCACAACAGCCCTGTGAGGTACGTGCAAGAATACCCCCCTCTTAGAGCTGAGGCTGAGCAGCTTCCCCAGCACAACACCACCAGTAAGTTCTATTATGAAGAGGTGCTTGGCCTGGAGAAGTGAAAGCTCTGGGGACAGGACGGCTACGATAACAACCTTCTATTGGAGTGTCTTCCTAATGGTAGAGTGATTAGCAACTTGGGTCCCAGCACCAGGAGGGTAAGGACGAAGGGTAGAGGATACAAGAACATCCAAGATAAAATAGATTTTTCTCTGTATAATGCAATGCAATATGGAAGAAAGAACTCAAGCACGGAAGAAGAGTTGAAAATAGATGGCCTCTAAGGACAGCGCTCAACTCTGAGTCCATCATCCTCTTCTTCCTTCATATTCTCTGCTTCTCTCAGCTCATTGCCATCTCTCCCTCTACCTAGTGCCATATTCCACCTGCTCCCACTTATTCGTTCCTCCAGTCAAGAAACATTTACTGGGAGTTCCCGTTGTGGCGCAGTGGTTAACGAATCCGACTAGGAACCATGAGGTTGCAGGTTCCATCCCTGGCCTGGCTCAGTGGGTTAAGGATCTGGTGTTGCCATGAGCTGTGGTGTAGGTCGCAGACGCAGCTTGGATCCCGAGTTGCTATGGCTCTGGCGTAGGCCAGCGGCTACAGCTCTGATTCCACCCCTAGCCTAGGAACCTCCATATGCCGTGGGAGCAGCCCAAGAAATGGCAAAAAGACAAAAAAAAAAAAAGAAAAGAAACATTTACTGACCTGCACCGTCCAACACAAGGGCCACTAGCCGTATGTAGCTGTTTAAGCTTATTAGAAGTAAGTAAAACAAAAAATTCAGTTCCAAAGTTGCACTAATCACACTTCAAGTGCTTAATATCCGTATGTGGCTGGTGGCTCCCATATTTGAAGGTTCTAGTGGGCAGTGCTGTTTCACACAGTTGAGGTGTTAATGAATGAAAAAAATCTCTTGACCTTAATGAGCTTATAGTCCCATGGAGGGGAAAAAACACCTAAACTCATTTATTAAGAGCTATCACAGGCATTCCTGTCAAGGCTCAGTGGAAACGAATCTGACTAGCATCCATGAGGACGCAGGTTCGATCCCAGGCTTCGATCTGTGGGTTAAGGATCCATCGTTGCCATGAGGTGTGGTATAGGTTGCAGACGTGGCTCAGATCTCACATTGATGTGGCTGTGGTGTAGGCTGGCATCTACACCTCTGATTCAACCCCTAGCCTGGGAACTTCCATATGCATCGGGTGAGGCCCTTAAAAAAAAAAAAAAAAAAAAAAGGAGCTATCACATATTGAGCTCTTGTTGTAAATCAGGCACTTTGCTAAGCACTTTCTGAAGTGACCCTTTAGCTGCATCCTCCTAATACCATGAAATAGGAGCCAGGAGTTCCCAGTGCAGCAGCAGGTTAAGGATCCGGCGTTGTCACTGCAGGACTTGGTAGCTGTGGCACAAGGTTCCACCACTGCCCTGAGAACTTCTACATGCCATGAATGCCACCAAAAAAAAAAAAAAGGGAAGAAAGAAACATGAGCCATTATTACACTCACTTCAACAACAGGATAAGTAAAATACAGACATACCTTGTTTTATTGTGCTTCATTTTATTGCACTTAGAAGGTACTGAGTTTTTTTTACACATTGAAGATCTGGGGCAACCCTGTGTCAAGCAAGGTTATTATCATGTTTATAATAATAATTACCATTAGTGCCATTTTCTGAACAGCATTTGCTCACTTTGTGTCTGTCACACTTGGTAATCCCCACAATATTTCAAACTTTTTCATTAATATTATATTTGTCTTGGTGAACTGTGGTCTTTGTTGTTGCTACTGCAAAAAAAATGATGCTTTTTTTTTTTAAGCAATAAAGTATTTCCCAACTGAGATGTACAGTGTTCTTTCAGACATGCTATCATACCATATACTTAACAGACTGCAGTATTGTGTAAACACAATTTTTTTTTTTTGCTGGCACCCAGGCATGTGGAGCATCCAGGCCAGGGACTGAACCGACACCACAGTTGCCACCTGGACCACAGCTGCGGCAACGCTGGATCCTTAATCCGCTGCGCCGGAAGGGAACTTCGATATAAACCGAACTTTCATATGCAGTAGGAAACCAAAAAACTCCCGTGCTGGCTTTACCACAGACAGTGGTCTGGAACCCAACCTGCAACATGCCAGTGGTATGCCTCACTGGTCCCATGTCTGTGAAGAGTACTGTGGGCCTCAGGACCAAGGGTACGCGGGGCCCCACAAAAGAGGGTGAGCTAAACTGCGCTTGGGGATTTTAAGGGAGGTGAGAAGTAGAGAAGGGTTAAAGCCAAGTCTGTCTTGGACCACGCTTGCTCAACGTGTGGGCCAGACTGTCTACATGTAAAGCAGGCTGGGAACCTATGTTTTCAACAAGCTCCTCATCAACACCTGCGATTCTTTCCTATTCACTAAGTGAGACTGGGGCACCAATGGTCCACACCACCTGGTTCCCTTTATCCCGCATTCCCCTGCCTTCGACCGGACTATGGATCCAGGCTGGAGGCTGCGAGGCGTAACCTCAGGCAAGCCTCTTGGAGCCTGTCCGCGGGCGCGCGGAGAAGGCTGCCTGCAAGGCTGCTGGAAGGTCAGCCTCCTGGCGCACAGATGGTTCCCAAGACGTGCGGCCCCCAAGGGGCTGCCTGAGTTCCCCCATCTCGGCCGGCCCAGGCTGCCTACCCTCGCAGATCTGCTCCCACAGGTTCTTGCTGGGCGGCTCTACAACCTGCCCCGGCGAGACCGGCAGTTCGAGGGACACGTGGGATACGACCGACACTGGCGTTCTGGCGGTGACGGATGATTCCGCCGAGACGACTCCTTCTGAGCACTGGGCGGTGCGGCCTCCCAACCCGGGCGCCGCCATGGCCGCGGTTTCCACGGCAACCGCGCTCCACGCACGGCCGCGCCCCGGAAGGAGACGTATCTCGCGGGGCCGGTCCCGCGAGTCGAGATTGACTTCCGGGTTACGGCGGCGCGGGCTCTCACGTGGAGGCGGGGAATTTTGGCCCACGGGTGAGTGCCGAGGGCGCGAGGAAGGCGGGGAGGCGTGGGGGTTGGAGACGGAGCCTGAGAACCCGTGCGGCGAGCCGGGGGTCCCGGGGGCGACCTGCACTTCCGGATCCGTGTTCCCTCAGTCTGTGGTGTACGCTTGCCCCGACCTGAGGCCGCCGCCCCCAGGAAGTTCTCTCTCGCCTTGGAGCTGGGCTCGGGTCCCAGCGTAATTCCTCCTTCTGTGTTTGTGCAAAAGCTTGGGCGCGGGGGAGCTTTTGAGGGAGCAGTCTCGCCTCTTGGCTCCCTTGCTTCCTGCTCTTGACTCTGCAGAGGCTCCGAAGTTCTGTGGGCTGGGTTCGAATCCCTATTTTGCTCCTTGCTGGCTTTGGGACCCAGGGCGAGTGAATGAGAGAGAAAGCCTCCAAGTCTCTGTCTCTGAGATGGGTTACTCACACGGATCCTCACGAAGCTACCGCGAGAATTTGAAAGCGCTTTTGGAGAAAGCATTTGTGTTCGCAGGAGACACTGTAAGGTTCCTTTCTTCTTCCCTTCTCCTTGAAGGAGTGGATACATTTGGGATCGCAGGGTCGAAGGGAAGGAATTTCAGTACTAAAGAGGAGGATGTTACCGTGTCCGTTCAGAGATGGGTGAGGAGAGGGTAAAGTTGGTGATGGCCTCCCCTTGGCTTCTTTGTTCTAATCCGATCTCTTGACCATTCCTCCGTTTGAGGCACTCTTGACTCCACCACTCCAGGTTTGCACCTTCTCCCTCTCTTCTGCAGGTTCCTCTTCCTCTGCCCACCCATTTAAATGTTGGCGTTTCCTAAGGTTCAATCTCAGCTAGTTCTATTCAACATATCATCCATATGTTCCTAAATGCATGTCACGCCTGTCAGCCCAGTCACCTCTGAGCCTCAGACCCGCACATCCCCCTGCCCACTGAACATCTCCACATGGAGATCCCAAGGCATCTGTTCCAACCAGCCTCTCTCCTCCAGGCCCCCCCCCCCCCCGGCAAACACCCTCACCTGCAGGTTCTTTGTCTAAGGGATTAGCACCACTGTCTTGCACTTGCCCAAGCCAGAAACGTTTCTTCTATAGCAAGTTTCCCAGAGTAGATGACTTCTCTTCCTCTAACCTTACCACTGGGCTTTTATCACCTGTACTGTCGATGTTAGACACTTCTTCCCATTCATATCTACCTGCTTCTTGATGGAGGTTCATTTCTTGTTCATCTCTGTATTTCTAGCATTCGTTCCTTCATTCAGTATTTATGGAGCCCCTTCTCTGTGCCAGGTACAGAGCTAGGTCCTGGGAAGACAGCAGAAAATAAGACAGCAATAAGTCTGCACGTGTCCCCTTGACCCTCCGGGTGCTCCTGGAGCCAGTTAAGAGTGAACCTAAGCTACAGCTCAGGCCTGGTCTGGCTTTTTGTTTTTTAGGGCCGCACTCGCGGCATGTGGAGGTTCCCAGGCTGGGTGTCCAATCGGAGCTGTAGCCACTGGCCGATACCACAGCCACAGCAACATCAGATCCAAGCCATGTCTGCGACCTACACCACAGCTCACCCAACACTGGATCCTTAACCCATTGAGCAAGGCCAAGAATAGAACCTGAAACGTCATGGTTCCTAGTTGGATCCATTTATGCTGTGCCACGATGGGACCTCCTGGTCTGGCTGTTTGGGGCAGCTAAGAGTGAGGCAGGTCCAGTATGGGCTCTGGGCTCTGAGGCTGAGGCAAGCTGCAGGACGAAGATGCTCCTGACCGTTCCCACTCACTGTCCAAACCTCCTGCGAGGGGACAGTTGTTTCTGGATTCCCTGCATGTCTCAATGTCATCTAGTCTGGGGAGCGGGAGCTGGGCTGGTGACTGGAGTGAGAGATGTAGTCCAGCTGGGAGCTGAAATGTATCTGAGGGCCCAGGCCCTTGCATAAGTGCCTCCTTGATGTTTCCCCAACCACTCCCCCCCAAAAAGCTGAGCATCCTAGGTTGCCCTGTGTCATCTCCAAGCATTAAACGTTGGCAGTTTATTTGAAAATTTAAAAACCGTGAAAACAGGCTTGTAGGCTAGAGGTGGCCCCCAACATCCATCCCCACCATCACCTGCCAGCTCTGATCTGATCTGGATCAGTGTTTTTTTTTTTTTTAATGGATGGGGAAACCCAAGTCCAGAGAAGCCATGACTATGTGGCCAGGGTACATGAGTCACCATTTGAACCCAGCCATCCTCAGCCTTAGCGGGGGCTCCTCACTGTCCCTTGCTGCCGTTCTCATTACTGGCCCCATGGGAAGGTAATTAGGAGAGTAAGTCACCCTGGGCACACGCAGGCTGGGGCAGTTAATTTCCAGACGCAAAGCAGAAGAGCTCTTTAGACGAAGCAGGGTAATGGGGTCACTGTGTCCCAGTTCCCCCCTCCCATGGGCATTGGCAAGAAGAGCTGACCTCAGGAGAAGAAGCGACCTTCGTCCAGTAAAAGAATCCCCCGAGGGCAGCGCCTGGCCCGTGGCCTGCGAGTCATTGTATCCTGAGTGACTGGCGCAGGGTAGGCCGCTGGTACATTTCGGTTGAATGAATGACTGACTGACTTAGGAGGTCTGCGGAAGGGGGTTAGGAGAGGGAATCACCAATGTACTAAGCAATTTCTAGCTCTTTGAGGAAGGAAGTATTCTCTCCCCCAGTTTCAGATGGGAGAGTAAGGCCCTGGGAGGGTAGGTGATTGTCTTCAGCTGAGGGAGCTGTGTGGATTTGAACCCGAGGCTCTCAGAAGTTCAGTTCCACTCTAGGAGTTCCCCTTGTGGCTTAGCAGGTTAAGAACCCCACTTTGTCTCCATGAGGATGCAGGTTTGATCCCCGGCCTCACTCAGTGGGTTAAGAAGCCGGCGTTGCCGCAAGCTGATGCGGCTTGGATCCTGTGTCGCCGTGGCTGTGGCACAGGCCTTAGCTGCAGCTCTGGTTCAACCCCTAGCCCAGGAACTTACCTTAGGTGCAGCCATAAAAAGAACAAACCTCCCTGGTACTTCTTTGATTGTATTTCCCTTTGTTCTACAGGGATCATGACTCTTTTCCCCGCCCCTAACCCTTCAGACCATGCACTCAGGGGAGCATGATTTGGGCAAGACCTAGTCGAATTGCATTGAGGGCGGCTTGGTGTGGGGATGACTCGTACCATTTCTTTTTTCAGGGATGATCACTAAGACTCACAAAGGAGACCTGGGCCTTGGGCTCCCAGAGAAGAAGAAGAAGAAAAAGAAGGTCGCCCCAGAGCCTGAGACTCCATACTCGGTTTTAAACAGTGACAGTTATTTCACAGAGGCTTGTCCCACAAAAGCCATATCATCCTTGAAGAATGTGGTCCACGGGCAGGCACTAGAAGTGCCTCCAGTGAAGAAAAAGAAGAAAAAGAAGGGTCACAGTGCTGTCTGCGAGGAGCCCCTAAAACCTGAGCCTAAGTTACATGCTGGCCGCACCGAGTCGTCCCCTGGCCCCAGGAAGCAGGTGCTTCTTCCATCTGAGTCCCTCCACGGGGAGAAGAAGAAGAGGAAGTTGACATCCCCTTGCGCAAGGGTGAGGACCTCCCCAGACCCCGGGCAGGGCGAGGAGGTGACCCGAGTTGGCAAGAAGCTCAAAAAACACAAGAAGGAGAAAAAGGCCCAGGAAGCCACAGCCTTCTCAGCCGAGGACCCTTGCCTCTGTGAGGCCGGCGACGCTTCGTACACGTGCTCTGTTGGGAAGGATGGTGAGGAGCGGGCCGCGCTGGGGCAGAAGCGGAAGCAGGGGAGCCCTGAGGAGCACAAGGTAAAGACGAAGAAGAGAAAGAAAATCCGGCAGGAGGGAGATTCTCCCCTGGAGCACCCCAAGCTTTCCAGGTCTGAGGAGAGCTGCCCTATGAAAGGAAGTAAAAAGAAGTCAGTCAAAGGTGAGGCTCCAGAATACATCCCAATAGGAGATGGCCCCAAGACTCCTGCGAAGAAGAAGCTGAAGTCCAAGAAAAAGGCAGAGCCGACAGACACTGAGAAGCCAGCTCTGAAGAGGAAGAAGAAGAAGAAGAGGCAAGAGAGTAGAGGAGCAGAAGAATCTTGGGAGGAGGTAGGCTTTTCTTCAGAAGTGGAGGATTGCTTTGGGAGAATAAGGGTGGAAGTTGGAAGGGGGGGGAGTGTGTGTGTGTTTACATGTGCACACATGAAGGCATTTACCCTGATTGAACAGACTTCCGTCAGAAAAGGGGATTTATTGACACATGTAACTCAAAAGGTTAAGGGCTGTCTAGCTTCAGGTATGGCTGGATCCAGGTGCTAGTGCAATCGCCTCCATAATACAGGTATCCCTTACTGTCAAAATTTTACCCAAGTTCTCACTATCTGCACTCAGGATCCAGATTAATGGGATTAGGTTTTTCAGATAAATCTCTTCCTGAACTCTTGCCATCAAAGCTCAGGAACCAGGTAGTTTGAGACAACATGGTGTCCATAGCTATCTGAGCTCAGTATACAGTTGAGGGATCAAATAGATTTGGCTCACAGGAGATGCCTGTGTGGCTTTTCCCAGCTCTGGGTTTTGTATTCTATGCTGGTTTTAGTCTCAGACCCCTCCCCACCCCCAACGTTGTGGTGAGAAGGTCCCAGTATCTCCAGGCTCTCATCAGAGTCATTAAGCCACCGCCAAAGGGAGAAGGGTGCCTCCCCCCTCACAATGATGACAGGAAAAGGCCCAGCACAGCTCTCCCAGACCTCCATTGGGCCGCATGAACCAGGAGCCCAGATCTGAGGCCAGGGGGTATTGGAGGGGGGCTGAGGGTGTTGGTCCCACAGGAACCCCACTGTCTGAAACTGGGAGGAGGTGGTTTCTGAGAGGAAAACCAGGTCCCGTTATCAGGAGGAAGGGAAGGGATGACGGTCTGGTGAAGCCCGCAGGTGTGCGCTCCATCCCGACAGGCTTCCTTGACGGGGGAGGGGAGCTGAGCGCTGGGACGCCACAGGCCCCAGTCCTCCCGTCTGTGCCACCGCCAGGCCCAGACCCCCACTCCTGTCCTCGGGGGTCGGGAGTCTGTGTTGGATGGGAAAGTGCCAAGGGGCTAGTACTCAGCCTGCCCCAGCAGCCTCAGGACGGCTGGAGGCTGGTTTCTTTTCTTTCTTTCTTTCTTTTTTTTTTGTCTTTTTAGGGCCAAACATGCAGCACATGGAAGTTCCCAGGCTCGGGGTGGAATCAGAGCTGTGGCCACCAGCCTACACCACAGCCACAGCAACGCAGGATCTGAGTGTTAACCACTGAGCCATGACAGGAAGTCCAGGCTGACGTTTCTTGAATGCTTATTGTGTGCCTGGCACCGGGCTGTTAACCCACTTAATCCTCATGCTGATCTGGTGTGATGACTGCTGTGGTCACCCCCAGTGAACAGACAGGGAAACTGAGGCTCGGAGATCACCCACAGGGTTAGAGGCAGGACTGGGCTTCAAACCCAGTCTGGCTTCCAAACTTAAGGTTTTATCCTTTCTCAGAAGCCACCTGTGTAACCTCTGTTCTCTTTCTTTTTTGCTTTTTACGGCTTCACTTGAGGCATATGGAGGTTCCCACTGGTCGAATCGGAGCTACAGCTGCTGGCCTACACCACAGCCACAGCAATGAACCCCCGATCCCCTCCTCCCGTTCCACCTTCCCCTCCGCACCCCACTCCACCCCACTCCAGAGTTCTGGTGGATGCCGTGTCTCCTGCTTGGACAACCAGGACAGTCTCTAACTCCTGCTTTCCCACCCCCAACGTGGGTCTGTCCCACAAGCAGCTCGGGTACATATTATATCTCAACTAGAAATAATAATAAAACAGGAGTTCCCCTTGTGGTGCAGTGGAAACAAATCCGACTAGGAACCATGAGGTTGCGGATTCGATCCCTGGCCTCGCTGAGTGGGTTAGGGACCCGGTGTTGCCGTGAGCTGTGGTGTAGGTTGCAGACAAGGCTGGGATCTGGGAACTTCTGCCCCCACTTCCACCTTCGCTGGCCCCTCCTGCTCCCTCCTCCCCCACTGTCACTGGGGCCTGGGCCGATATCCTCTTGCTGCTTTGGTGTCGCCTTGGGAGGTGAGGTGGCAGTGAAGGTGGTGCTCTCGGCCTGTGTTAGTGTCAGCTCCGTCCCTGAGCCTGCAGGGGGTGGTGGGGGTGACCTCTTCAAAGTCCCATCTCCTCTCTGAGCCTTAGTTTCTTCATCAGGGAGATGGGTCAGTGCCCTGCAGAGGATCGCAGAAGAGAAGGGGCGTCAGGTGTTCTTTGTGGGTTGGGGTGGTGCTGCCGTCCTGGGTCTTTCCTGGATGCCGTCGCCATCCCTCCCGGCTGGGCTGCACTTGACCCTGACTCCCCCGCCCTCTCTCGGCAGGAGCCCGACACGGACTTGGAGGTGGTATTGGAGAAGAAGGGCAACATGGACGAGGCGCACATAGACCAGGTACGGCCGGCTCCACAGGCCACCGGGCCAGCCTCTGGTCCACCTCCAGTGACAGGGAGCTCCTGGCCGCCCCCACTGGGTGCTGGGAAGCCCCGTCAGTGCCGCAGCTTTGGTGAGGGGCTGTCTGATCACGCAGAGTCCCAGGCCAAGGTTTTCCTCCTCGTGACCGCTTCTGGGGTAAGGGGACACGTCCCCGGACCGCAGCCAGGCCCCCACGCTGCCCCCTCCAAGGCCTCGGCCCAAGGGTGTGAGGGAAGTTCTGTTGTGGCCCAGCTTCTGCTTCCATTGTGTCCAGATTCCCTGTGGGAGCTGCACTTTCTGGAATTGGGGTATTTTTATGATCCTGGACCCCAAGGCCCGTCAGGACAGCATGTAACCACGTGTAACCGCACGGGTGTGGCCTTGGCCCATTATGAACAAGGTGGCCTTGGGTGGCCTTGGGCAGGCACTCATGTCACAGACCCCCCTGTAGGAAGGGAGCTGAGTACGAGGAGGGGGGCCCCCACAAGAGGCAGCGGGAGGTCCACACCTAATGTCTCTGGGGTGTCGGGGGACTTGCTCCCTGGAGGAGGGGGCATCACAGAAGGTCGGGAGGAGGATGCCCACAGAGCCCAGTCCCCGGAAACGAGAGCTCCCCAGCCTCGTGCAGGTCGCTGTGCGGTATCCACTCTGCTGCTTGCCATAGCCGGCGGCAGGGCCGTGCAGGGCGGGCGCAGATGGATCCCTGACTCCTACCTTTCCTGGTCCTCCGTCCCTCACATGGGCACCTGCCTCCGTGCATCACAGGGCACAGCCCACCAGCCACCTCTCTCTCTCTTACGTGTTTGTGCCTTTTACATACTTTATAGTATTTACTTGAAACCATTTTGGGTGACACATTATCTCCACGTAAGCAAAGCTTTCTGTCCCACTCCTCCCTCTCTTTTTCCTGGAAGTACTTAAAGTTCATTCTGTTTGGAGTTCCCTGGTGGCTCAGCGGGGTAAGGATCTTGCATTGTCACTGCCGTGCCTTGGGTCTCTGCTGTGGCACACACTCCATCCTTGGTGCAGGAAACTTCCACATGCCGCAGGTACAGCCGGAACATGCATACATAACTAAATAAAAAGTTTATTGTGTAAAAAGTAGGGAAGAGAAGCAACCTGAAATCCTTCTATGATGTAATCATCCCTTGTGGCTATAGTCTTCCAGATTTTGCCTTTGTAACTATATGTCTGCGATTTTAAAGCAACATACAGTCACGCTACATATACTGTACTTTTAACTTTTGTCGTTGAGCTGGTGAACTGCTTTCGATTTCAGAACACAGATCCCTGTCATTGCACTGGGGGAATATATCCCTGTGTTCTCTCTCATCCTCACAGCCGTCCCTTAGATTTGTTTTATGTAGTGTTTTGTTTGTTTGTTTGTGTTTTTTTTAAATGACCACACCTTGGGCATACCGTTTCCCGGGCCAGGGCCTACACCACAGTCACAGCAACACTGGATCCAAGTCACATCTGCGACCTGTGCCATAGCTTGTGGCAACTTTAGATCCTTAACCCACGGAGCGAGGCCAGGGATTGAACCTGCGTCCTCACAGACACTATGGCAGGTTCTTAACCCATTGAGCTGTAACGGAGCTTCATCTTAGGTATTTTTTAGCTATGTAAACGGTCACCTCCTTTGGCAGCCTGTTGCTGATTTAAAGAGAGGAGGAAGGGCCACAAACTGGGGCAGCTAAAGTTAGACTTGAACCCTTGAGAGGAAGGATAAGGCCGTGGAAGCGTCTGTGCAAGACCGTGGGGTTATTGGTGCATGAATGGCCTTGAGCCACATGAGTCGCCGTGTGAGAGGAGAGGTCCCTGCTGTGTGCCGGGGGCGCTCTTAGGCTCACTCTCTGCACCACAGTTCAGGGTGGGGCCGGGGGCTTCCCTGACACCAGCCGGGGTCCTGCGGTTCAGCTCAGTGTGACACGGTCTACCCGGAGATTCCGTCACATCCCTCGGGTGAAGGGCTCAGTCTCACCAGATGCCCCCCACTCCTGGCCCCCAACTTGGATGCCAGTCACAATCCAGCTTGTCGCCTGTGCTTCTGACCGACCAGCTATAGATCAGGTTCCAAAGATTTCCTCCTTAGGTTCAGTGACTTTGCTGGAGAGGCTCCCAGAACTCAGAGAAAGAAACCTTTTACTCACTAGATTCCTGTAAGGACACAGGATGGCAGAGACGTGGGGTGGGGGCTTGGAGCTTCCGTGCCCCCGCCGAGAACTCCACTCTCCCATGTCTCCAGTGTTAGCCAGGCCCAAAGTTCTCCGGACCCCGTCCTTTTGGGTTTTTATGGAGATCTCATTACAGAGACAAGTTGATTAAATCATCATCCATCTGGTGGTCGAATCAATCTCCAGCCCCTCTCCCCGCCTCTGCCTGGGTCGGGGTGGGACCGAATCGTCCCTCTGTCTCATCAGGTGCTTGGTTCCCCTGCCAGCCAGCCCTCCTCCTTAGGTGCTTCCGAAAGTCACCTAGTTTGCTTGTTTTTGTCGCTTTAGGAAATTCTAGAGTTTTTGGAGCTCTGTGCCAGACTGGGGACAATTTTATGTATATCTTGTTATATAGTTCATACTATAAATCACAGTATTACAGTTCTCTGTCTTCCATCTGGTGCAGGTGAATAGACCACGGTACAGAGAGACTAAATGACCTGCCCCAGGCCACACAGCTAGTTAATGGCAGTGCTAGGATTCACACCAGCCTGTGCCTGACTCCATAGTCTGCGTTCTTTCTAGAAAATGATGCTGTCAGCAAGGGAGTTAACTAGAGTATCCTCTGGACTGGCAGGGCTTCAGGCAGTGTGTTTTAAGGAAAGTTTCTACCCAAAATGGTTCTTAAGAACAAAAAAGTTTCTAAAGACAAAGGTGGATAAACCTCAGGGTAGAAGATTCATTCTTTTTTTTTTTTCTTTTTAGGGTCACATCTGTGGCATATGAAGTTCCCAGGTTAGGGGTGGAATTGAAGCTGCAACTGCCGGCCTGCACCACAGCCACAGCAACGCCAGATCTGAGCCGCGTCTGCGATCTGTACCACAGCTCATGGCAATGCTGGATCCTTAACCCACTGAGCGAGGCCAGGGATCCAACCACATCCTCATGGATCCTAGTCAGGTTCTTAACCCACTGAGCCACATGGGGAACTCCACTTAGAGGATATTTTTGACAAATGCCTCCCCTAGCATGCAACAGAACAAAGCCGCTCTCACACCCACACCCCCCTCCACCCCTCGCCCGACCTCTAAGTCTGTGCTCCCCTCCACCCCGCCGGCCCATCCCGGTCCGTCCCGGGTGTGAGGCTCACAGGAAACCCTCCGTCTCATTTCGCTCTTTCCCTGGCTCAGGTGAGGCGAAAAGCCTTGCAAGAAGAGATCGATCGTGAGTCGGGCAAAACGGAAGCTCCTGACACCAAGAAGTGTCAACAAGTAAGTGAGATGCTGGGCTTTGTGAGTCGTGGTGCTTGTCACCATGTGGCATGAGACTGTCCAGCCCAGGGGTGGCTCCGGGCCGGCCAGCTGGCCGCCTCGGCTGCAGAGCTCGTCCTGAGCTAATTTCCTCTCTTCTGAGTGCGGTGCTGGCCTCCCGGCTGCTGGAGATAAGCAGCCTGAACCATTGTCTTTGGCTTTGGGCGGGCAGGGTGTCCCTGGGCACAAGGTGACGAGCTCTTTGCAACAGTGGCGGGTCCCTCGGAAGGCTGCTGGGATGGGCTGGGGGGGCAGGAGTGAGAGGGCCGCGGGCAGGTCCTCGGGACTGGCTTCAGGGTCCAGCTGGAGTGGAAGTTTCCAAACTGGGCCTGAGCAGACAGGACAGGAGAGAACATGGCGGGAGGAACTCCAGGACTGGTTGGAGGGGGCTGAGAGGGGCCGTGGGGCCCCGGGCCTCATGCGGGGGAGTGGGCTGGAGGGCAGGGCGTTCGTGTGGGGCGCTGAGAGCTGGGGTAGAGGCTCAGCCTGCAGGCCTGAGGCCCAGGACAGGGCCGAGGGGTGAGAACAGCTTCACAGTCTCAGCCCGGCAGGACTCGCTTGTAGACGGGATTTGGGAGAGAGAGAGAGAAGGATCCCGATGATGGGAAGGGCTGCTTCCTGCACCTAAGCCTCCCCCTGCAGCCCAGAAAAGGACAGTTGGTTTGGCTCCACAGATGGTAGCCAGTGCCCAGCTCTGCTCCAGGCCGTCCCTCTGTCAGAGCTTCAGCTTCTGCGCCTGTGGAGCGGGACTCACAGCCTGGCGCGACAGGGTGTGGGGTGGGCTTTGTCACCCCGTGTCCTCCCTCTGGGTCTCCTTTCTCTCCGTCCTCTGGAACTGGGCAGAGGTGATGGGCTCCCCGAGCTGGGGAGGAAGGCGGGCAGGGCTGTGGCTCGAGGCAGGAGCGCCACCCTGGCCCCCCGGGGCGCTGACCTTCTGGGGAGGCTCCAGTTGGCACTGCCTCCTGGAACCTGGAACCCCTTGCTTGGCCACTGAGTCACGTAGGGATTCCAGACTGGCCGTGGGTCCCCTCTGAGTGGGTCAGCGGCCCTGAGAGCTGGCTCACAGGACTGCTCAGCCCAAGGCAGCTGGCCTCAGCCCCAGTGCCAGGCTGCGAGAGGTGGCCTCTCACTCTAGAAATTACAGGCCAGGGAAGCTGTTGTTAGGTCTATATTTGGGCCACTGTGAAGCTGGGAGAACTTGTCACCAGTCCACTCAGGGCAGCTGTAGCGGTGACGGGTTCTTACGGTTCTCCCAAAGCCAACCTAGAAATGAGTATGCGGCCGGCATTTGGCTTCCAGCCGGAAAGCTCCCGGCAGGTCAGCAGTGGGGGTGGAGGGCGGGCCGGGGGTGGGCAGAACCAGTTCTCGAGGACTTAGAGCAAGCCAGGCCCGGTGCTGTGGGTGGTTGGTGTACACCCCACTTTATAGATGAGGCACAGAGAGGTTATGTAACTTGACCAGGGTCACACAGGTGCGTCTTCAAAGTCATAGACTTCATGGGGCTGGGTTTCTTTCCTCTGCTGCAGACATGAGCAGAGTCTTCTCTTGGGTCATTGCTCTGAGGGGCTCTCTGGCTCTCTTTTTTTTTTTTTTTGCTTTTTTTGCTTTTTAGGGCCGCACCCATGGCATATGGAGATTCCCAGGCTAGGGGTTGGATCCGAGCTGTAGCCGCCAGCCTACACCACAGCCACAGCAACACCAGATCCGAGCCGTGTTTGCGGCCCACACCACAGCTCACAGATTGTTAACCTGCTGAGCGAGGCTGGGGATTGAACCCACAACCTCACCGTTCCTAGTCCGATTCGTTTCCGCTGCACCACAATGGGAACTTGCTCTGAGGGGCTCGCTTGCATTTTCTCAAACATGGGTGATCCTGCCTGGGTTGTGGCATGCTCTGGACAGGAATCGGGACCCGGGTTCCCGGACTGGCTCAGCCCCTCTCTTGGTGCCCCTTTGCCTCTCGGGGCCTCCACTCTTCCTGCTCTAGTCGGCAGCGCTTCTGCGGAGAGGAGTTCATCCCAGACTCCCACCTGCCCTCCCCCACCTTCCAGGGACAGAACCCTCAGGCCTGGGGAGGAGCCACCAGCTGGTGGGCTGTGTCTGTCGCCATGTGCCCTGGGCAGCTCGATGTGAAAGTGCCTCTGAGATGGCATTCCAGCAGGGCTCCTGAGTGGGCTGGTGCCCTGGGCAGCTGCAGACCCTTCTTCATCAGTGGAGCGGGAAGCCGTGGCACCAGTCACAGGGCTCTGGTGGGGCCGCACCCATAGGCCCCGGCAGGGTCGCAGTAAGCTCGGAGCACCTGGACCCTCCTGGGTGAGTCCCAGGACCGTGGAAGGGAAAGGCCTTTGGAAGCCAGGAAGGTAACTGCCAGGTCTCTCTTCCCACAGGGAACTCAGTTTGGCCAGTGGGATACCGCTGGTTTTGAAAACGAGGAACAGAAACTGAAATTTCTCAAACTCATGGGCGGCTTTAAAAACCTGTCGGCTTCACTGGGCCGCGCCCCTGCCGCGGCTGGAAGGCCCAGCATGGCCCTGAGCAAGCAGGCGGCCGATGCCCTGCAGCAGAACCTGCAGCGGGACTATGACCGGGCCCTGAGCTGGAAGCATAGCCGGGGGGCCGGCCTCGGCTTCTCCCCCGCTCCGGACAAGATCTTCTATATTGACAGGAATGCATCCAAGTCAGTCAAGTTTGGAGATTAAACTCCACTCTCTGATCCCCCCAGACAGCCAGCACTGCTTGTCTGGAATCGAACTCCTGCAAAGGTGAAGGACAAACGGGGTTGATCTGATCGGACAAACTGGGGTGAGGGCAGCTCGTGTTTTGGGAGCCCGGAGACTGTGAGTGGCTGAAACCTGCGGTTTTTTGTATTAAGCTTCCATCCCTGTCTGAAGATGGCTTGTGAGTAAGGACAGCTGACGTCTGTCGCGTGCTTGGTACGCACCAGGCACGTTCTAGGGCGTCTCCCTTGCCTTAGTGTATTTAAGCGTCACACTGATGAAATTAGTGCTGTTGTCCCCATCTGGTAGATGAGGACACTGAGGTCCAGGGATGAAGTAATAAAACTGCCTGGGCTCGTCACCCAGCCAGCAAGTGCCCAGTGGTACTTTGGTGCCCAAGCCCTGTGTCATTGCTCACTCTCAGTGTTCCCACGAGGGAATTTCACCCCCGAATACCCAGGCTGATGGATTAAAACGTCTTTTGATTAAAGAAACAGAAGTTTATTCCATGTCTAAATCTCGAGCAGGAGGTGGGATTCGTGTAAGCGGGAAGAGCAGGCTTGTTCTCCTCCTATTTGTGGCGCAGCCGCAGGCAGAGGCGTCTGGATTGGCCACCGCGCTCTCGTGGCCCTGGTCCCCCTGCCGCTGGGAAACGCGTTTTGGAACCAGTCTCGCCTTTGGCGTCTGCCTTCCTTGCGCCCCCAGGGCTGTGCTCGGATTTGATCTCACTGCCGGAACTGGATCCTGAACAGGATCCTGAACGGGGTTGCAGGGAGCAGCGGGTTAGTCCTCCGCACCAACCACTGGCAGCGTCAGCCTCAGGGATGGGTTGTTGCTTTTCAGCTACAAGGGAGAGAATCCCAGGTGACTCGTGGCGGTCACACGCCAGGAGGCACGGCTGTGAGGGTGACCGGGTGTTGCCCCATCAGCCACAGGAATGGGGTTTGCGGGCCTCATGCTCCCGCCAGCCGCACGCAGCTCCAGGTCCAGCGACCAGGGGACCAGGGCCCGGGAGCCCCTTCCCTCCTCTCACCTAGCGTCTCACCTCCCAAAGTGTAAGTTCAGTCGGGCCTTTTTTCACACCCCTTGGCCTGACCTCCCCCTGCGGATGTCGCATCTCAGGCCCGGACGGCCTGGAAACGGAGCCTCTCGTGGCAGGGAGTTCCCGTTGTGTGGGTTGGTTCGGCTTCTCACGAAGGAAACCCTGGCTTCCTCTCCGCTCTTCCACCCGCAGCGCTGGCTTCCTCAGGCTGCTGGAAAGATGGTGGTTGTGATTCCAGGCAGCCTGTCAGGACCTTAGACTGTTCCGGAGGAAGAAGAAAAGCCTGGTGGCTCCAGGAAACGTCCAGAAGCCCCTCAGGAGCCCTTTTGTGATGGCTCGTCGCCCAGCAGTGGGTCACACACCACTGCTCGTGTGTGAGGGAGATGGTCAGGCCAGTCAGGAGGGAAGACGAGCGGCTGCTGGCGAGATGGATGCGGATCCACTGATGCCCCGCAGGGCAGAGCGAGGCAGGCCGCTTGGACTCTGCCAGGCCGGGCCTCGGCTAGAGGTCTTCAGGGCCTCTGCTGGGAAGGGGTCAGGCCATTCCCTCAGAACATGAACTTGGCCGTGCAAGGACTCAGCCTGCAGGTACATCCGAGGAGGCCCGCAATGCGGGCTCTGCCTTTGCGTCAGCGCTTCAGGGCGCCTCCTCCTCTGATGGGATTCAGCACTCCAGGAACTTGCCCTGCTGTAAAGGGAACCAGCACTGCTACTCTAGTTGTCGTTTGCTTTTGCTTTTTAGGGTGGCACCCACGGCCATATGGATGTTCCCAGGCTAGGGGGTGGAATTGGAGCGATAGCAGCCTGGCTTACACCACAGCTCATGGCAACAGCAGATCCCCGACCCACTGAGCAAGGCCGGGGATGGAACCTGCATCCTCAAGGCTACTAGTCAGGTTCATTTCAGCTGCGCCAGGACTGGAACTCCTCTGAGGGTTTTCATCTTGCAGAGATCACACTGTCCAGAAGGACTGTGCTCTGCCATCTCCTGGGTGATTCTGGAGGGTGGCCGAGTGGTTGTCCACCAACCTGTCACCAGAGTAACAGCTCTCATTGGGTGTGACTCTCCTCTGGCCATTCCGTATAAACAGGCTCTGTGCCACAGGCTTTGACTTTCTAACTCTGTGTCACCATCGGCTGAAGAGTTCTACACGCTCGGGAAGGTTTCTTCAAGTCTGTTCCTGAGGCAGGATCTAAGCAGAGGAGGTCGGGCCACTGGGACGACAAGACGCCAGGTGTCCTCCGGTTGCCCAGCCTGTCTGGGTGCCCTGCAGGTACAGACCGCTGTGCTCCAGGGATGTGCACACTTGTGGGAGTATGTGTTCTGAGCTGGGCCTCTGTCCTTTTATGAATCACACCGCGTTGGCTCCCCTGCCCCCTTTCCCCCCAGGTCCAGGGCCCCCCTCACGCTGTCTGCAGGTTGTTGTGTTTTGGTGCAATTTCCCACGTTCTTCACTTGCCGACTCTGTAGCACACAGTCTGTCTCCCCTGGACGGGATGGTCTGGGGATTCTGGCTCCGCATCTGGGAGAGGCGGGCGGGGAGGGGTCTGGTGTGTAAGCGCAGCCAAGGTCTTCGCTGAGTATTGAACAACCCTGTTCTCAGACTTGCTGGCCGATTCTCCCCTGGGGCGTTCTTGCCACCCCCTCCTCCTGTGGCAGGGTCCTTCCCTCCTTGTAATTGCCTTCGTCAGCTCTTCCCAAAACCTCGTGCTTCGTAACCACTTTATTTCTTGGGGTGATTCCTGCTGTTGTGCTTCCTTAGCCCACTAGGTCCCTCCCTGAGGTCCCCTTTCCACGACTAGACTGGCCCAACAAAAGTATGTGCCCAGTAGGCACAGTTCTCACCTTAAAAATTGTGTGTTCAGCTTTACAGAGTTAGAACTGCTCAGGTGTGTGTGGTTGAAATAATGCCCCCCACCCCCCCTCCTCCAAGTCCTAGTCCTAATCTTGGGACCT
The DNA here is from genome assembly GCF_016906955.1 of Phacochoerus africanus. Lineage (NCBI taxonomy): Eukaryota > Metazoa > Chordata > Mammalia > Artiodactyla > Suidae > Phacochoerus > Phacochoerus africanus. Next base: position 29,949,178 of record NC_062548.1, read on the forward strand.
GTTAACATGTTATGATATAAACAAAAGGGAGCTTAAGTTACCAGATGGAATTAAGGTTGCTAATCCGGCTGACCTTAATAAGATTAGACAGCCTGCCCAGATAATCCAGGATTAAAAGTAGAATTTTGGAGACAAAAGCATCAAGGGACCTGTGGAACCCTCAACAAGCTGTCACTGGTTTTGAAGACGGAGGAGCCACAGAGCCAAGGGATGCAGGCGGCCTCTAGAAGCTGCAAAGGCAAGAAGACTGGCTGTCCCCTTGAGCCTCCAGAAGGAACACAGCCCGGCCGACACCTTCATTCTGGGGGTAGGCCCATTGAGACCATTCAGACTTCAGGCCAGTAGGGCTGTAAGGCGATAAAATCTCCAAGTTTTAAGCCACTAAGTTTGTGATGATTTATTTACTTATTTATTTGATAGACAAGAAATAGATTCATTAAGACAGGACGCTTATGAGCGATGCAAACGGGCAGGCAAGGAGGCGCCGCCAGTTTGTGGTAATTTAAAGCAGCCAAAGAAAATTAATACAGGTCCTTTGCAGAAGTCTTCCTCAGGTTTAAAATTTTCAGATTAATTGTTCCATCATTCTCCATGATAGCAGACTTCACCCCATGCAGGTCACGGATCTCAGAGACTGGCTGGTTGATTTAGAAACAGGTGAGGGGAAACCACACGGGACCGAGGCAGGTCTAAGCCTCCCCGGACCAGGTGATGGATGATTCAGAAGCCGCTCTGGCGGAACCTGTCCCCACCCAACGTGGAAGTCCAAGTGCAGGTTAGGGAAGAGCATTGGGAATTCTCTGACTCAGGCTCGGGCACTGATGCCATCTGCTGGGTACAGTCTCAAAGGAGAACTGACTTCGAGTGCCTAATTTGTGAATTTGCCAATTGACTTTCGTTTGAATGCATCATATAGTAAAAGTAGTATAGGCCAGGATTTTAACGGAAATGATTTTGTGAAGTAAAGCGACTCGGGAACATTTGAGCAAAACCACCATGCTTTCTGAATGCACGTTTTGTCCAGAGAAGGGGCATTCTTCAGTACCTGCTCTTCCCAATGGAGGCCGTTTTCTCAACAGAATTCTGGGGTGGGGGCCGATATTAGGCTGGCCAGAAAATCCATAAACCCATAGCATAATCTTGGTCCTAAACCTTTCAGTTAAAATATGAGTGTGTATAAATTCTTCTTATTTTTTTGCTATTTAGGGCTGTCCCCGTGGCATATGCAAGATCCCAGGTCAGGGGCTGAATCGGAGCTGCAGCTGCCTGCCTACACCACAGCTCACAGCAATGCCGGATCCTTAACCCACTGAGCAAGGCCAGGGATTGAACCCACATTCTCATGGATACTAGTTGGATTCGTTTCCACTGAGCCACAATGGGAACTCTGACTTCATATAAATTTAAAAAAATAGTTACTTTACTGAGATTTTTAGCCACTTACACTGTGCGGGCTATAATCGAGCTTTTCATGGAGTGGAGGTGAAATGCAGTCTGTGTTGAGTGCCTGCCTCCCCAAATACCATCGTTTGGGTGCACTTTTAACCTACAGCCTGGATGCCTTTTCCCGAGCAAGGGGTTCTGGGCTGTGAGTCACCACCACCAATATAAATGCTCTTACTGGTTCAAAATAAAACGACTGCGGGCACTCCTTCGTGGTAATACCAGAATCACCACTGGTATTACCAAACTGGTGATGCTGCTGAGAATTGGGGATGCAAACCAAGCCAGGCAGTGCGTTTGGACACATTCTCTTCTGGACAAGAGCCAGCAGGAATTAAGTGGACAGTCACGACCACCAGCGTTCCTTCAGGAAGTTTATTCAGTTACAGTATAGTTTCCATGGAAGCCACAGGCCATCTCAGATTTGACCTCGCTCTCTCCTTTAGTCCCACCAATACTTGCTAAATCCAGTCGAGCTGCTTTTGATAGCGAATTAAGGAGGGCACAGAGGCTCGTTCAGAGTGGACTGTTCTTCAAGTTTCTTTTTCCAGCTAAAAAACACCTTCCAGAAAAGAAAGACATTACTTGCATTCTTCCATTCCTCGCTAAAGGCCCATCTGAAGGCCGCCTGTGCCAAGAAACACTAAGACACTGTGCTCGCTAAGCAGGGGGGATCTGATGCCGTGACAGTTCCCACCTCACGGTCAGAATCATCCGGGTAGAGGCCAGAGCTTAAACCCATCTGTATGTGTGTCCCAATCAAAACAAAAAAGCAAAACAGGTCTTTCTGGACGTGACCCAGAGTCCCTAGGGTCAGGTCCTCGTTTGCAGAGGGAGCCTGAGGGCCAGCTCGGTCAGATGCCCCATGTCTGGTTGCCTGCTTCGCTTCTTGATGTATTCCAGGGTTTTCACCTAGGAGCAGAGAGAAAGGATCATCTCCTTTCCAGTTCGTGATTCTCTATCCTGGGGCCCAAGACAAATCGGCCACATTGTGAACCTGTACTTTCTTCTTAGCAGAAAAGGGAGTTTTTAAGTAAGGTTCCTTAGATGACAACTTGATTTTTTTTTTTTTAAATCTTTTTAGGGCCGCACCCATGGCATATGGAGGTTCCCAGGCTAGGAGTTGAATCAGAGCTACAGCTGCCAGCCTACACCACAGCCACAGCCACGGTGACACCAGATCAGAGCTGCATCTGTGACCTATACCACAGCTCATGGCAACACCAGATCCTTAACCCACTGAGCAAGGCCAGGGGTCAAACCCACATCATCATAGATTCTAGTTGGGTTCATTAACCACTGAGCCATGAAGGGAACTCCCTGAATTTTTTTTTTTTTTAAATGGCTGCACCCGCTGCATATGCAAGTTCCCAGACCAGGGGTTAAATCTGAGCCGCAGTTATGGCAACACCAGATACTTTAACCCACTGCACCAGGCTGGGGATCGAACCTGTACCTCTGCAGTGACCTGAGCTGCTACAGTCAGATTCTTAACCTGCTGCACCACAGCAGGAACTCCTCCCCTGAATATTTTTGCTCTATGGATCTGAGGATGCGGAACTTGTGGATACAGACTGCTGTCTGTGCTCTGTAGGGCCCGGAGCCCTTCTAGAAGTGGGGAGACATGCTGTTTGATGTCCAGGCCCTGCTGCTGTGCTAAGGCCACCCATGCCTGGCCAGTGGGCTCATGTCAATCGCTGGGACACCCAAGCGCCTCACCATGGTCCTGGTGTCGGCACAGCCATGCCTCTGTGCCAGGTGCCAGAGGTTGACGGAGAGCTGGTTGAGCCTGTTGTTGCGCAGGTCGCCGTGGGCCAAGATGCTGTTAAAGAAGGAAAGGCCCAGAGAGCTCTGGCGCTTCAGGGCCTGAAACAGAAGACAGAGGTTACTCCCTGGGACTGAGGCCCGGCCCAGGGTTGACGGTGCCCAGAGGTTCCAGGGCCAACCCTACCACCGATCTGGAGGGCGAGCTGCTTCACCTCCCTGAGCGCCAGCTTCTTCCTCTGCAGGACGGTCAAGGCTACGGGACCTCGCAGGGCAAGTGAGTCTGGATGAGATGACCCAGGTGAAGCCCCTCGCTCTATTCCTCCTGCTTGGGCATCACTGGGGTGGATGCAGAAGCAAGGGAGGCTTTCGTGAGACCCAACGCTCAGTGGGCTCAAGAACCAGCAGAGATGGGCCTTCTGGCTTTAACGCCAGAACGAGGGAAAACTCCAGGGTCAGATATGTCTCAGATGGGTCCTGAAGCCACCCGAAGTGTCCGTCACTTTCCCACCCCCTTGGGGGCGGGTAATGAAGACCAAAGATGGCACCCAGGAACAGCTCTCCAATGCCTGGTGCCCACACCCAGCTTTTCTAAGAGTCATTCTGTACTTTTTTTGGGCTTTTTAGGGCCGCACCCGTGGCATATGGAGGTTCCCAGGCTAGGGGTCCCATCAGAGCTATAGCTGTTGGCCTACACCACAGCCACAGGCACGAGGGATCGGAGCTGCATCTGCGACCGACCACAGCTCATCAACGCCAGATGCTTAAGCCACTGAGCCGTTCTGTGTTCTTAACACCAGCTCCTTCCTCTCTGGCTCAATGGTCCGATGGGAAAAGTACGCAAAGAAAGTGGAACCCAAGTGTCAGAGGTGGACCAGACCTGAGCCCAGCTTGAATGGTAAAGACAGAAAGACACACAATCTCCAAAATGCAGCAGGCCCAGGGGAAGGGATACTGCCTCCTGAAGGTAAACAGCACCTGGATGGCCCAGGTCAGATCACTTGGCTGTGTGGGCCCTGGCTGGGTACCCTTGGCTGGCACCGTGAACACCAGTGCTGGCAGGAGCCCGAGTGTCTGCGCTTTGCTCCTTGGCAGCTAGTGGGTGTGGAGCCACTCGTAGCAGTGTGCTGGGAGTGAGCTCTGTGCTTCACACAACTCTTTGATGTTCACAACTCTGTGGGTCGGCAGGATCTCCAACTCCTGCTTTTTCAAACCCTAACTAGGTGCTACTGGGAAGGGACGCCGCAGGTGTAATGAAGGGGAAGGACCCCATGGAGACCATCCTGGATGATCTGGGTGGGCCCAGTCTGGTCCCTTGAGCCCTAAAGAGCAGAGGGATGTCTTGAGCTGGAGCCAGAGAGAAGTAGCAGAAGACAAAAGCAGAGGGAAGACGAGGCAGAAGGTCAGACCACAGAGATTCAAGCTAGGGAAGGACATGACCCACAATGGCTGGCTTTCCAGATGGAAGAAGGGGGCCGAGAGCCAAGAAATGCAGGTGGCTTCTAGAAGCTGAGAACGGCCCCCAGCCAACAGCCAGCAAGGAAACAGGACCTCAGCCCTACCCCACGGGGAACTAAAGCCTGCCAACTCCAGTAAGCTGGCAAATGGATTCTTCCCGGGGCCTCCAGATAAGAGCCCAGCCAGGGAGTTCCCATTGTGGCTCAGCAGGTTATGAATCCGACTGGTATCCGTGAGGACATGGGTTTGATCCCTGACCTCGCTCTGTGGGTTAAGCGTGAGCCGTGAGCTTTGCCGTGAGCTGTGGTGTAGGTTGCAGATGCCACTTGGATCCAGTGTTGCTGTGACTGTGGTATAGACCGGCAGCTGCAGCTCCGATTTGATCCCTAGCCTGGGAACCTCCATATGCTGCAGGTGCGGTCCTAAAAAGCAAAAACAAAACAAAAACCCAGCCGGCTAACACCTTGATTCTGTGTGAAACCCAGAGCAGAGAAATCTTCTGATCTACCAAACCGTGATAAGTGCAGGTCGTTTTAAGTCGGTGGTGATTTCAAGCCCCAGTAGGAAAGCAACACACTTCCATTTTGCAGACGAGGCCCTGGAAGGTCAGAAAGCTCCAGGAACTTGCTCAGGCCCCGCTGCTGGCAAGTGCAGACTGAGGTCGCCCAGTTCTGGAGCCTGTGCCAGTACCCGCACCCCTCCCATGTCCTGCCCCGGTTCCTAAGATGTTCCCACAGGCCCCTGGTTAGCAGGGATCCAGATTCCGAAGAGGCCAAGAGATCTGCCTAGAGCAGCTACCTAGTTTCATCCAGGGAAGCGGGAATGCTTTCACATGGTCCAGACCAGTACATACTGGTTCCTGCTTTTTCTCCACCAGCCCAGGAACCGTCCAGCTGTCTTTCCATGTGTGCAGCCCAGAGAGTGGCAGGCCCTGTGCTACCCACTGAGCCAATTACTCCTGCTGCCCTCGCCTAAGGGGGAGCTAAGTCTCTTGAGGAAACACCAGCACAGTGAACTGCCCGGGAGCAATTAGGAATGCCACCAGGGGAGGGTGGCTGAGCGACAGGGGAGGGACTGAGCCTGCCTTGGCAACAGCCTGGACCAGATGATATCACAAACGGCTGAGCCGACAGAGCAGCACCGCCTTCAAGGCATGGGGGTCCCGCTGTCCCATCCTGAGCCTGCAGGCCAGGGAGGGGGGGGCGACACCACCTGACATGGATCACCAGCTGGTTGGCAGCTGCCCGCTTTGGGTCCCTCTGTTTAACCAGTGAGCTCTGGCCTGCTCAGGAGCCTGGGCTCATCCAGAGGGTCGCAGCCCGTCCCCCTCGCCTTTCACCCCGGCCCTTGTCTGATGCCTGGGGAACAGGAAGACCCTGTTTTCTGCTCCGATCTCCAGGCCCAGCTAACAGAAGGCTCTCGGATCCAACCAGAGTCTCCCCAGGGGAGGCCCTTTAACTACATTTCACTGAAGAAGAGAATTTTTAAAAGTCCATTCTGTACCTTCTCAAGCATTTTGCCTTTTCTAAAAACCCAGTTCACAGCTGCTTTATTTTTAAATTTTTTTTATTTGCTTTTTAGGGCTGTACCCAAGGCACATGGAAGTTCCCAGGCCAGGGGGCGAATCAAAGTTACAGCTGCTGGTCTATACCACAGGCACAGTAACTCTGAGCCACATCTGCGACCTACACCACAGCTCACGGCAATGCCAGATCCTTTTCCCACTGAGTGAGGCCAGGGACCAAACCCACATCCTCATGGATCCTAGTCGGGTTTGTTACTGCTGCGCTACAACAGGAACTCCTCACATCTGTTTTAAATGCACAGCCCGTTAAAAATGAGATTATTAGGGACAGGAGAGGGGATGAGGAAGAATGCTGGCCGACGTGCAAAGACCCAGGAAACTGAAAGCACACTGACCCCGAGTCAGGGCCTCGAGCCCCCTCCGATCCGCACCGAGGTTTTAAACAGCTTCTTTCGAATCTTTCCCGATGAGAACCATCATGTCCAGGAAGCTGGGAGGGTCTGGCTCGGGTCCCAGCCTCACCACACCCAAACAGACGGCTTCCCAAAGGATCCCAGCAGGGCTGCTTCCTTCACGGGGACCGAGGGGACCGGGCGGAAGCAGGCTGCCACTGGCGCTGAGAGACGGGGCCTGGGCACAGGGGGTTCACAGCGCCAGCCTCGCCCCCCCGGGCAGGGGACAGCGGTCTGAGGACTCACCCCCCACCCCCAGGGTTGCCTGTATGCAGCCCCACAGCACGTTGTCAGGAGGAAGGATGACACGTTCCACCTCGGGTCGGTCCACCCACGCTTCTCCTGATCAATGTGCACGTACGGACAGACGTGTTCAGGGAGCACCCTGGTGTTTATGTGAGTTGAAATGTCTCGGCAACATGCCAGCCTTGCTCTTCTTTCAGAATTATTTTGGAGTCATTATCACCATCAACGCCTCCTCCCCCAAGAGAAAAAGAGACATTAAAATCGTTCCAAATTATATGGTTTTGGGCTCGCTTTTTCTGGTGAGCCTGGGGGCCCTAGGCTTCGGTTGTTCATGCTGTCAGCTGTCACCTCTGAGGAGACCCAGCCTGTGGCATGAGTGTGAAGAAAGGCGTTTTCAAGCCACGTGGTGTGCTTCGTGGGCACAGCGTGTCAAACTTGAAGCAGCCCTACTCTAAGAGGCCCGGGCAAGGAGCTGGAGCCAGAGCCCCTGGTTGCAAGGATCAGGGGGGGTGCTGAGGATTCTGGAGAGCGTGGGCTATCATTTCCTCAACAGGCACTGGCGGAGCACCTGCTGCAGCCAGGCTCTGAGGTAGGGATGCTGGGGTGAGCGACAGATGGATCCCAGAGACCCACATCTTGAGGTTCCCACCGCAGGGAGCTTATATTCTGGTGGGGGAGGCAGGCCACCGACACGTGAACACACAGCGTTTCAGAGAGTGACCGAGTGTCCCAGGAACAGTACAGAGAGACCCAGGAGGATGGCAGCGACTTGGGACGGGGGTCGGGGAAAGCCACTCTGAGGAGGTACTTGAGCTGAGACCTGAAGGATGAGAGAGGCGGCCAGGGGAAGCTGGGAGGCAGAGAAAACAGCAGGAGCAAAGGCCCTGGGGCCTCAGTGAATGGTCTGCACACAGATCCAGTACTCACGGGATGAACCAATGTCCAAGCGCCCTGGGAACTGGCCGGGCAGCTGGGGGCACCTACCTCATCCTTGGCCAGGGTCTTGAGATGCTCCAGGATCTGAGCCATCACTGTCTCGCACAGTTTGTTGTTTTCAGCCAGAAACTTGGAGTCTCCGCCGTAGAGGCTGTCGTTGGAGTCGACTGATGGAAGAAACCAGAGCAGTGAGACAAGGCCAAGGCCAGGGAGGGGCAGCCATGGCACTTGGTGTCAGCAGATGGCAGGAAATCACGGCAAGGCCGATGGAAATGGCCAGAATTTCCCACCGGGCTTGGGGCCTCGGGAATCACAGAGAAAACGCTCAGCCTTCTGGACAGTCTGAGCCAGAGACCGGGGAAGCCTCCTCCTTCCAGCCCAGGCCCATGGTGACCAATCGAACAGCTGCCAATCCTGAGCCCTGGCGGACAGGCACCGGCCCAGCGCTTCACACGTGCCAGTGCCGAGTCCCAACGACCAGCATGTGCCAGAGGTGATGGGGACGCTGAGGCCTGGGCCTATCCCAGCCAGGATCCCAAACCGCGGCACGTTTCAAAGCTGAAGCTGTTAAGCGCTACCTCTGGCCGCCTGCCCTGTCCCTCCTCCTGAAAACTGCCACGGATAGGAGTTCCCTGGTGGCCTAGTGGTTAGGAGATTCAGTGCTTTCACTGCTGCAGCACCGATGGAATGGAAGGTTCCACTGTCTTCTAATCCTGAATCCTCTCACCCCAAAGGCCTCCCTCCACTCTGCTTGGGCATGTCCCATGACAGCCGCTGTCTAGAGAAGGACCAGCCGCGAGAATAGCCCGAGTTTGACCTCCTGCCCTCCTTCCTTCCTGTCGACATTTGGACGAAGCATGACCTGTGGGTTAGGGAGGGGAGCGACTCCACGAGGTGCTCTTGTGCACTTTGTGGTTTTCACTTAGTGATTCTTGGAGCTGCTTCCATATCAGCACATACGGATCTGCTGCTTTGCTGTGTGAGCTGAGCGGTGCCCCACTGCGTGACGGACCAGAACAGGTGTGGTCGGTCCCTCCTGCGAACACTTTGGTGGTTCTCTCTTTGTGTGTGTGTGTGTGTGTGGACAGGGCTACTGCAAATCCTGCCTTCTATAATGAAACCACAATCTCTCTTTTTTTTTTTTTTTTGCTTTTTAGGGCCACACCCATGGCATATGTCAGTTCCCAGGTTAGGGGTTGAATCGGAGCTTCAGCTGTTGGCCTACACCACAGCCACAGCAACACCAGATCCTTAACCCAATGAGCGAGGCCAGGGATTGAACCTGCATCCTCATGATAGACACTAGCCAGGTTCTTAACCCTCAGCCACAATGGGAGCCCCACAACCTCTGTCTTGCAGAGTAAATTCTTTCCCTTCATGCCTTTTCTCGCCAAATCCTCTAATTTTTCCTCCCTTTTGGCAGTGACCATGTCATGTGGACGTTCCCAGGCCAGGGATCAAACTTGCGCCAGAGCAGCAACCCAAGCTGCTAGTGACAACGATGGGTCCCTAACCCCCTTCACCACAAGAGAACTCCAACCAGATCCTGTCTAAACAGCTTTCACCCTGACTCCTGAATGCCGACTTGTACGTGGCTGAGCACATTATCTCCACCCGGTGTGGACAAGCGGCGTGCGCAGTTCAGCGCGGAAGCCTTGGGGCAGCCTCAGCACTAAGCGCCCAGGAAGAAGGCAGGCACAGTGGCAGCTCGTAAATGTTTCTCATTGGGTGGAGGCCTCAACTTTGGGCCAATGTCCCAGGTGTAGTGACACCTGATAAAGCAGAGGCCGTGCAGGTGCCTCGGGAGGTGTGGCTGGGCTTACACAGCCACAGGCACGCCGAGCTACTGCAGTCTGTGGTTTGGAGGAACTGGGTCTGCTTGGCTCATCTGCTGGAATGGAACCTGCTGGGCTCTTTCTGTCTCCACGCATCACCGTCCCCAGAGACCAAGCGAGAAGGAGCCTGTCTCCCAGGCATCCACAATCCCAAAGGATATTTCTGAGATCCGGGAAAAGCCCACGAAGCCGTGTGAGGCAAATAAGAGGTGACACAACAAGCGAGGGACACGGGGCTCTCTGTTTAACATGCAGATGGGAGAGGCGGAGAGAGAGGGCTGGGGTAGACCACCCCATCACGGTCAAAGTCACAAGCCCTCTGGCGGGGTCTGCACAGAGCTATTCCCGGGCAGGGGGGCAACGAGCTGCAGAACCACGGGATCAAGTTCAACAGGCACTGGCCACCAAGACAAGAAAAGCCAAGGTATGATGGTTGGGGTGGCTTCTAAGCTTCAAAGGTGTGGCCCCCAATGAGGGTCACTTACAGGAAAACTGGCAAGTACATCAACAGTCAATCAATCAGAAGTACGTCTGAATAGCCTAAATTTGATGGGGGAAAAAAAAAGTTTGACTTCACCAGTAATCAAAGAACAGAAAACTGAGTTCTCATGTGGTGCAGCACTTTAAGGATCCAGCATTGTCCCTGCAGTGGTGTGGGTTCAGTCCTTGGCCCGGGAACTTTCACATAGCGTAGGCGCGACCAAGACAAACAAATAAGCCAACAATTGTTTACAGACAAAAAGAAAAAAAAAAAAAAAACAGAAAACCAAAGCCACAGAAGAATTTCTAAACACCAATTTTTTTCAATTAAAAATTATATGTGATCATTTTTAATAGTCCCTATAATCTGCCTTGAATCTTTTGGGGATTGGGATACGTATAAGCATAATCGGCTGATGAGAGCATTTCAAGGATGCTTCACGTACATTTCGGGTTGCGATTTCAAGAATAACAACTCCTCCTTTTATCCCCAGCTTTTCATTTAAAGATAAAAATGTCAAGGCTCTAGGAAAGGGGGAACAGCAGCACACCAAACAGCATCCTCTCTCTCAGCCAGCATCACCTGTTGATGTCCTTTGCCACTTCGTGTAAGCTCTCTCCACGACACTCTCACAGACAGACATACACACCTTTTGCGGGGGGCGGGGAGGGGGGCTGAACCATTTGAAAGCAGGTGCAGACCTTGCTCTCCCGCTTCTCTGTGCGCAGGAGACCTCTACTCTGGGCCTGCGCTGCCCGTTTGTGGGACTGCTCTGGGGAGAATTTCCTAGGCCACTGCTGGCTCTGTAATGGTTCCTATGACACGGGTTGGCTGAACTGCCCTGGGCTGCAGGCATCCATTCCAGGTTTTCTTTGTTTTTGTTTTTTAGGGCCACACCTGCAGCATAAGGAAGTTCCTAAGCTAGGGCTTGAACCAGAGCTGTAGCCACCAGCCACAGCCACAGCTACATGGAATCTGAGCCGTATCTGTGACCTACACCACAGCTCACGGCAATGCCGGGTCCTTAACCCACTGAGTGAGGCCAGGGATTGAACCTGTGTCCTCATGGATACTAGTTGGGATTGATTCCACTGAACCACAACAGGAAGTCCCCATCCCAGGTTTTCTGAGACGTCTCTGGCTCTGGCTACTGTGTCTCCACTGCTGCCCGCGACGTGGAGGGGCCAGTTATTCCCCTAAGAAGAGAAAGAATCTGACGCAGCCATTCCCCAGCATCCGACTGCCGAGTGGCAAACTGCAGCTGCGGAAGGAATTTCCCCCGCCTCCACTGAGGGCTAGGAGAGTTCCTGGCAGAAACTCCCAGTCTTACTCCGGGCTGGAATCTTCTCTTGTTCAGATTAGCCCAGTAGGAGAAGAGAGAAGGCCTAGGATCGCCTGCAGGCAGCCCCCCAAGCTGCAGGCTTCCTGCGCTGAGGGGCCAGTGGGGTGTTGAGAGCAAGCTGCTCAGCGCCGGGTTCTGGGAGCTGGAGGCCCCAGTGGGGAAGAGGCTGACCCCGTCCTGTGCAGACAAGCAAAGGGCGATCACAACAGCATGTGCCAGTACTGGGTGGCACAGGGGACATAGGATCCTAAAATCTAGGCTTGGTGGAGTTCCCATTGAGGTGCAGTGGAAACAAATCCAACTGGGAACCATGAAGTTGTGGGTTCGATCCCTGGCCTCGCTCAGTGGGTTAAGGATCCAGCGTTGCCATGAGCTGTGGTGTAGGCCACAAACATGGCTCGGATCTGGTGTTGCTGTGGCTGTGGTGTAGGCCAGTGGCTACAGCTCAGATTCGACCCCTAGCCTGGGAACTTCCATATGCCGCAGGTGCAGCCCTAAAAAGCAAAGAAAAAAAAATAATTAAAAAAAAAATATATAGGCTTGGGATGGATTTTTTTGTTTTGTTTTTGGCCGCCCCATGACATGCGGAGTTCCTAGGCATAGGATCAGATTCCAGAAGCTGTGGCAGCACCGGATCCTGAACCCACTGTGCTGGGCCAGGGATCAAACCTGCATCCTGGTGCAGTAGAGATGCTGCTGATCCTGTTGCACCACAGCGGGAACTCCTTGGGATGTAATGATGGAATCAGTGAGATCCAGGCTGAACCCAGAAGGCTGAAAATTCCCCCGAGAAAGTGAAGAAAGGGATCACGAGCAGGGAAATGAGTTTTCCATGGTAACACTTGGTGGTGACAGAAGGAAGGCGAAAAGGGCGCATGTGAGAGCTGGGAGGGACTTGGGAGCTGGAGTATAGACTGGGGCCTGGGAATCCAGACCTGGTGCTCGCCGGGGAGGGGGTGGGGGGGTGGAAATGAGACCCGAGCAAATGGCCACTAAAAATAGCCCAAGATTTCTCTGCATCTGTCTGGCCCTGGGGTCCCAACCCCAAATGCTTCAAGGGCCTGGCAGGTGACATGGATGCGGGAAGGGGCTGCACTGACTTCCCATGGGCCCCTGCATTGTACACTTCAACTCTGTATCTATCTGCATATTAAATAAATACTCAGGGAGTTCCCATAATGGTGCAGTGGAAACAAATTCGACTAGGAAGCATGAGGTTGCAGGTTTGATCCCTGGCCTCACTCAGTGGGTTAAGGATCCGGCGTTGCCATGAGCTGTGGTTGTAGGTGGCAGACGTGGCTCAGATCCCGAGTTGCTGTGGCTGTGGTGTAGGCTGGCAGCTACAGCTAGGATTCGACCCCTAGCCTGGGAACCTCCATATGCTGCGGATGCGGCCCTCAAAAGACAAAAGACATAAATAAATAAATATTCAGGAGTACCTGCTGTGGCACAGTGGGTTAGGAATCTGACTTCAGGGGCTCAGGTTGCTTCAGAGGTAGGGGTTCAAGCCCTGGCCTGCGAATTTCCATATTCCCTGGGGGCAGCCGTTAAAAAAAGTATAAATTAATAAATACATATTCAGCGCCAAGAGTATCCTTTGCTTCCACATCAAGCACGCTCTCTGGCATGCTCGCATGAAAGCACTGGAGTGACTGCTCCAGGTAACTTCAGAATGGTCTCTTCTTATTCATCCGGAAAGAAAACAGCCAAGGCTTTCCTTATAAATGCAAAAAAAAAAAAAAAAAAAAAAGAGACCCGAGTCAAAGTCTGAATCTTTGTCAACACCATCTAAAAGGCTGCCTTGAATAAGAAAGAGATGAGGAAATGGAGCCCCAACCCTTGCAAAGCCTCCCCTGGTCCCCCCCAACTCTCTCCTACTCAGGCAGTTGGCAGGTCACAACTGTGCCTCCAGAGTAAACACAGCTGCGCTGAGGAGGCAGCAGAGAAAACCCGCCCTTCTGTTTTCATCTCTAGAAAGCGAGACAACCAGACTCCACCTACCGAAGACAGCCGCCCACTCTGTGCTGCTCCTCTGGCTCCCACAGTCCGCCCTGCTGTGTGGTATAGACAGAGGATTAAGTGAATGTGCTTAAGGAAGAGAAGAGCAAGGAAAGGGCCCATTCCTCTGCCAGGGTACAGGGTTTATAGACCCACTTCCGCGGCAGCGACTTGCTCTTGAAAGTGTCTCTCCTGTTCTGAGCCCTCCTTGCACCCTTCACAGAGAAGAAATAAAAATGCCAACAGGGAGTTCACGTTGTGGCTCAGTGGGTTACGAGCCCAACCAGTATCCATGAGGATGTGGGTTCAATCCCTGGCCACACTCAGTGGGTTAAGGATCTGGTGTTGCCGTGAGCTGCGGTGTAGGTCACAGACAGGGCTCAGATCCTGTGTTGCTGTGGCTGTGGTGTAGGCTGGCTGATGCAGCTCTGATTCGACCCCTAGCCTGGGAATCTCCATATGCCGCAGGTGTGGCCCCAAAAAGACAAAAAAAAAAAAAGCCAACAAATATAGGAAAAGCTCAACCTCACTGGCCATCAGAGAAATGCAAGCTATACTCATCAGAAGAGCCACAATGAACAAGATTGACCACATCAAAGGAACAAATGTAGCCCTCGATTTATGCCTGGTGGGAGTGTCAACTGGTATAACCATTTTGGAAAACTGGGAGACAGCATCTACCAGGGCTGAACAGAGGCACATTCCAGGAGCCAGCAGTTACCTGGCATATATATCTGACAGAAGTGAACAACAAGAGTTATGTTTTCAGGCAGGTTCACAGCAGCACTGCTCACACCAGCCCACAGCTGCATCCACAGGGGAAATGAATAAATTCTGGTATATCCATACAGTGGAATATTATACAGCCATGCAAAAGGATGAATGACAGCTACACATGACACAGAAGAAACTCACAGACCTAACATTGAGAGAATGAACCCAGTGACACCAAAGCATGCTAGCCAAATGAGTCCATTTACGTAAAAGTCAAAAACTGACAAACCAATCTGTAGTGTTAGAAGTCAGAGAGCAGTGTACCTTTAGAGAGGAAAGTGGTGGTGCTGGGTGGATGGTGCAGGGGACCTCTGCAGAGCTACTACAGTTTGATTTCTGGATCTGGGTGGTAGTCACCTAGGTATGTTCACTTTGTGATAATTCACTGAGCTTGATGGTCTATTGCATGTGTGTAATATGATATAATTAAAACACTGTTATTTTGGGAATTCCCTGGTAGCCTAGTGGTTAAGCACTCAGCACTGTCACTGCTGTAGCTCAGCTTTGATCCTTGACCTGGTGACTTCTGCACACTACGGGTGTGGCCAAAAAAAAAAAAAAAAAAAGGTTGTTCTTTTGAAATCAAGGAGGCAGCATAAGGCATGGGCCACAGTGAATTCCACTTCCAGCACTATTTGGCTGTGAGCCCCTGAAACAAGGTGGTTGGTAAAACCAAGCTGTCATCCGGAGTCTCCCCTTGCTCGTACGTAAAATGGGGACATGAATGTCCTTCCTCCTGAGAATGTGGTCAGGATTCAGAGAGAAAGAGTGGCATGGAGTCGGGTCCGCAGTAGGATCTCAGATCACGGGAGCTGTCATCACCGACATCATCAACCAGCCTCACTCAGTTACATCTTTTTTTTTTAATTGAATTTTTTTTTTTTTTTAGGGCCACACCTGCAGCATATGAAGATTCCCAGGCTAGGGGTGAAACTGGAGCTACAGCTGCCAGCCTACACCACAGTCACAGCAAGTGGGGCTCTGAGCCTTGTCTTCGACCTACACCACAGCTTATGGCAACGCCAGATCCTTAACCCACTGATCGAGGCCAGGGATCGAACCCATGTCCTCATGGATACTAGTTGGGTTTGTTAACCACTGAGCCACGATGGGAACTCCAAGTTACATCTTTCTGTATGTAACCCAACCCCAGCCAGAGGGAGCTGCTGAGAGTCACGACAGGAGACCACTCTTAGCACTGAGAATTTGCCCCTTGAAATTTCCAAGTGTAGACCCAGCTGCTTAACCCCTGAAGTACACATCTACTGGCCCAAGCACTTTGAACAACAGCGCCATTGTTTTCAGAAGCCACAAATTGGAACCGAGGATCTGACGAGCAGGAAGATGCTTAGGCCCAGGTCGCAAAGGTCTGGAAGTGGGACTGTCCCATGTTATATCGAGGACATGAGGAGGCTGCTCCACTGTGTGGCAGCAAGTTCAAAAGTGCGGGTCATACATGCGGGGGGGTGGGGTGGGGGAGCAGCCACCTTCTTCCTCCAAGCACCTGACCTGAGGGTCCAGATCAGGACCCACCTGTGACTGGGCAGGAACAGGCCCTGGATAAAGGTCATGTGTGTGCACATGAAACCACTAGAGCATTCTAGACTATTCTACAGCACACCCAAGACACTGTCCATCCCAAAGAGTGCTTCTCTGAAGTCTGTTTGCCAAAATGATCTTGGATGCTTTTTTTTTTTTTTCTTTTTAAGGGCTCACCCATGGCATATGGAAGTGCCTAAGTTAGGGGTCAAATTGGAGCTGTAGCTGCCAGCCTACACCACAGCCACAGCAACACCAGATCCATGCCGCATCTGTAACCTACGCCGCAGCTCACAGCAATGCCAGATCCCCGACCCACGGAGCAAGGCCAGGGATCAAACCGACATCCTCATGGGCACTAGTCGGATTCGTTTCTGTGGAGCCACAACGGGAACTCCTTGGATGCTTATTAAAGATAGAAATTCTCAGGCTTCTTCTTAGGGATCCTAATTTAGAAGGGACAGAGGGGGCCCAGGAATCTGTTTTCTTTTTTTCTCTCTTTGCAGCTGCAAAAGGGGGAGGGAGTGGGATGGACAGGGAATCTGGGGTTAGTAGATGCAAACAGACTATTGCCTTTGGAATGAATAAGCAGTGCGATCCTGCTGTACAGCACTGGGAACTGTATCTAGTCACTTATGATGGAGCCTGATAATGTGAGAAAAAGAATGTATATATATGCATGTGACTGGGTCCCTTTGCTGTACAGCTGAAAATTGACAGAACACTATATACTAGCTTGTATGGAAAAAATAAAAATCATTTAAAAATTTTAAAAAAGAGAAAATGAAAACACTGCACTTGACCTCCAGGAAGTTCAAGTGGGATGCAGTGCGCTGGGGGAGGGGACACGGCTACCTTTGTCTATGTGGTAGAGGTAGGTCTCCTGGCTCATGGCGGACAGCAGGTGCAGGACACAGGTGTAGATGCGGATTTTGTCATCACTGTTGTCCTCCCAGGTGTAGTCCTGGATCACGTTGAGCAGCTCTCGGACAAGAAACAGGACTCCATGTTCAGGATGATCCTGGTGGAGAACCACAAATGGATAAATAACCCTGGATATGAATCAGGCGGGGGGGGGGGGGGGGGAAGAAAAAGACAGAAACCCAGGTCCCTCCCTTTGGCAGCTGTAGGAAAATGAAAGTGCCACCAGCCGCAGTTAGACAATCAGAGGAAAGGGACAAAATGTTGCCCGCCGCACTAATCAACACGCTCTGGTTCGGGGAGACGGGCTTTGAGAGCTCTGGGTCCCAGGAAAGAAAGCAAAGTTACCTGTCAGCTTAATGGCCTGTTTCCAAAATTACAACCTTGCTCTTAGGTGTGTAACAGTCCAAAAAGCCCTGTTCCTCCAACTACCAAAGCTAGATGGCAGGTCGCATAGCAGATGCCACAGCAGAAGCCACCGACCTCGGGTAAACCCCCAAATGATCACTGTCACCACCCACGGCCCTGACTTTGAAAGGAGCCTCACTCTTCAAGGCGTTCAACAACATCAACAGCTAAATTGAGGCTCCTCTCTTGGGAGAGGAAAAACCCACGAGACAGTTGCAGAGCTTATAACACTGTTTCTCGAGTGCTCAACCGGATCAGTGCTGGGATGCAGAAAAAAGTCAGCAGCTTCAGCTGAGTTCCAAAGAAAGTACATGCTGTTATGCGGCTCCCGGGCTGAACACCCTCCAAAGACTTCTTCTCCCCCGGAGAATAAATGCCTGGCCCTGGCGCCATCACCTGCCGACCCAGCCGGTGTGCTGTGCCCCTCACTCAGTCCAGCGCCAACTTCCCGGCCCCCAGGACCAGCTGGACGGCTCAGGGTCCTGGAAGAACACTGAGGGCACACTCACCAGGGCTAGACGAGGACAGTTTAATGAAGGGTCATCAGAACGAAGGGAACTAATGAGGACAGATGACACCCAGGGCCTGGCAACTGCGGGAAGCCGTTTACCACCCCTGGGCTGAAAGCGTGCGGCGGGCAGTGGAGTCACCGAGGCTGGGGGAGGCCGCCCGGCAGCAGCTGCAGACTTGGATGGAAGGTCAAAGCCATTGCCAAACCACGACTCTGTGAGCGCTGCAGGATAAATACCCGAACTTGCTCTCCTCCTGCCCTCTAATCCAGCACAAGCCCTTCCCGCTGGCTCAACTGATTGGAAGCTGGAAGGAAGGACGCCCTGGTGATGTGCTCCCCAGAGGCCAGTCTCCCACACAGATCAGACAGAAGGGCAGAGGATGCTCCAAGGGGCGGCTTCAATGCCACCGGGGTTCTGTGCCGCCAACTGGAATCTTTATCTGCAAGATGTGGCCACACTGGCTCCTTGACAGGCCTCAGACCTTGTCTTCCACGTTCGCTCCAATACCAGGCCTTCCCTGACCTGAGTCCAGAGGCCCCTTCTCACCCCCCAGCCCAGTCTCCTCTCTCATCCACCACCATCCCCGTCACCCATCTCATTTTTTCAGGGCATCTGAAATGACCTCATTCATTCCTTTAGTGGACTACCCAACAGTATCTCTTGGTTCATCTGCTTCTCATGCTGGCCTAAAACCTCCAGCTGGACGGGTACTTCATGTGTTGTGCTTGCCGATTAGACACTGCCAGGAAGGCCCAGTGGACACAACACAAATGGTGTCCCATCTCCGTCCCTGCTTCCTGGGATGGTGCTGGGTACACTGCAGGCACTTGGTAGGTAAATAACGCTGAACGGAGAACTTTTTGTTGTTTTTTTAGGGCCACACCTGTGGGATATGGAGGTTCCCAGGCTAGGGGTCCAACTGGAGCTGCACCTTCTGGCCTATGCCACAGCCACGGAGATGCAGGATCCAAGCTGCGTCTGCGACCTACAGCACAGCTCACGGCAACACCAGATCCTTAACCCACTGAGTGAGGCCAGGGATCGAACCTGCGTCCTCATGGATACTAGTCAGATTCGTTTCCGCTGAGCCATGATGGGAACTCCTGGATTACATTATTTGAGTATCTTCTATACGCCAGGCACTGAGGTGGCTACGAAAACAAATAATAGGAGTTTCTGCTGTGGCACAGCGTGTTAAAGGATCCGGCACTGCAGCAGCTGTGGTGTAGGTGGAAGCTGTGCCTAAGATTTGATCCCTGGCCCGGGAACTTCCATATGCTGTGAGTGCAGCCATAAAAAAATGATAGTAATAGCTATCTTTTATGGTGCTATCAAGGCTACCACAGCTTTTCTTTTCCAGAAAGACACTTTCAGGACCCCCATCCCCACTCATTTCTCAGAGATGGGGAAGGAACAGCCCCGCTGGTACACAGGAGAGCCAGGATTTGAGCCCTGGAAATCTTGCTCCAGAGTGGATATTTAACTGCTCTATTTTTAATTTCTTTAAATTAATTAATTTATTTTTTTGCTTCTCATGGCCACACTTGCAGCATATGGAGATTCCCAGGCTAGGGGTCGAAACAGAGCTGTAGCTGCCCACCTACACCACAGCCACAGCAACGCCAGATCCGAGCCACATCTGCAACCTACACCATAGCTCACAGCAATGCCAGATCCTTAACCCACCGAGCAAGGCCAGCGATCGAACCCACATCCTCAAGGATGCTAGTTGGGTCCTTAACCTGCTGCGCCACAATGGGAACTCCTTACCTACTCCATTTATATTGACTCTCTACAGATGATTTAGTGGGAATTAGACTGTATGGAGCTGGCTGGTGGGGGGAAGGCACGCACAGAGCTGGCTGTTTGGAACTCAGCACGGAGGAGAAGTGTGATCGCCGAGGTGGCTGGGAGTTAACAGCTACGTGATCCGACGTGTGGATCCGCAGCATGATGCCTGCAAGGGGTAAGAACGAGGGGAGCGGGTGAGATGTCCATACAGCTGTTACCAAATACAGGAGCTGCTGTTATGGTATCAGCATGAAAGAAGACACGTGACGTTCCAAAGCCTGAGGGGCCCAAACGGTGCACCGACACTGCCGGGGCCACGTCCGCCTTCCCTTCCCAGAGTCGGCTCAGCCGGCAGCTCACTCCCGTCTTTCTTTGCTAATAGCTGTTTCTAATGTGGTGATTTTGTTCTGCTGGGTGGATATTCACAATCTCCTCTATTTCAGGATCTGCCCTGGAAAGAGACGATCTGAATCTTCCAGTAACTTCATTTCGATGCAAACTAAACCTTCAAAAAGGTGGAAGGGGGGTTACAGAGACGGGCAGGTTTGTTGCAAGCCCTTTCCGGCTTGAAACCAAAGAGACAGAGAGATTATTTCCAACCTGTTCCATGAGGAAAAAAAATTTTCCACGATAGCCACGCTTCAGTGGTTCTAACAGTTCCCTCCAAATTATACCAGTGCCACCAACTGAAGCAAGACAAACACAGATTTAAAAAAAAAAAAGAAGGAGAAGAAGATCTTGGATCTTATTGGCAATCCAAGCAGGAAAAGGTTTCCCCTGGTGTCTCTGCCCAGGCTGCTGCCCTGACAGCAAACAAATGCTTACGAAGTGGCTCCCAAGGGGTTCCTGGGAGGGATGCAAACCTCTCTCCGGCTCTCAGAGCGCTGGAAGGGGGCCTGGCCTCCACCACTCACAATATCCCTCTGAGTCCTTGGTCTGCAGGAATCCTTCTATTAAATGTCACTCCTTGAGGGAGTTTCTTTTGTGGCTCGGCAGTTAACGAACCCGACTAGGATCCATGAGGATGCAGGTTCGATCCCTGGCCTCGCTCAGTGGGTTAAGGATCTGGTGTTGCCGTGAGCTGTGGTGTAGATTGCAGATGTGGCTCAGATCCTACATTGCGTTGCTGTGGATGTGGTGTAGGCCGGCAGCTACAGCTCCGACTGGACCCCTAGCCTAGGAACCTCCATATGCCGCAGGTGTGGCCCTAAAAAGACCCCCCGCAAAAAAAAAGAGAGAGAGAGATTAGGATCCAGACACACCCAGAGGGAAGACCATGTGCAGACACAGGGAGACGGGCATCTCCAAGCCGAGGAGAAAGGGCCTTGGAAGAAATTAATCTCGCCCACATCTTGACCTGGGACTTCTAACTTCTAGAATTGTGAGACAATAAAAGTATGGCTGTTTAAAAAAAAAAAAACAACTGAAGCTCCCCGAGGGCCCTGTCGTTTTTTATGATGCTTTATATGATTGTAGTTACATTTTTTTTTCTCTTAAATGTCTGTGTCTTTGAGTGGGAGGACACACTTCCTGTGCTCACTGCTCCATTCCCACAGCAACAGATACCGACGGGGGAGGCGGGATGAATGGGGATGAATGACGCTTAGCACCTGGATACCATGTTCTGCTGCCGGCTGGACCTTTTCACAAAGATAAGCAGGAATGACACGTCCCTGCTGTGTGCCGGTGATCAGTGCCAGAAAACTGATGAGAAGAACACTTCCAGGGCCCACAAATTTCAACTGCCTCAATATGAGGCCTCTGGACTGGGAACACTGAACTTGTTCAATCAATTCTACTTTTCTGGTCCTACCAGATGTTGGGAAAAGAAATGCATGAGATCAATTACACAGAGAAGACTGTTCTGCGGTCCACCTAGAGGCTCACCGCTCCTAATACTGAAGCAGAATGCTTCCGAAACGCTCCCCGAGCAGCACTGCTTGCTGAGGACAGAGGGCTGTCTTGGGAGAATGCTACTTCTAGTATGAACTTGGGGCATGAATACAGTGGGTCAGGGATTTCATTTTGTCTAAAAAGGCTTCAACTGGGGAGTTCCCTGATGGTCTAGTGGCACTTCCACTGCAGTAGCCCAGGTTCAATCCCTGGTCTGGGACCTGAAATCCCATATCAAGTGGCCGAATGTCTCCGCAAAAAAAAAAAAAAAATTAATAAAAATAAAAATAAATAAATAAAAGGGCCTCATTTTTTCCTAAACACATAAAATGAACCCATGCTTTTCAAACCCATTCTTTAAAAGCCTTGGGCACTGTTGGTAAGAATGCAAAATGGTGCAGCCACCATAGAAAACAGTATGGAGAGTCTTCCAACATTTAGAAGGGAACTCCCAGGAGTTCCCACTGTGGATCATCGGGTTACAAACCTGACTAGATCCATAAGGATGACAGTTCAATCCCTGGCCTCGCTCAGTGGGTTAAGGATCTGGCGTTGCAGTGAGCTGTGGTCACTGACAGGGCTCGTATCCTATGCTGCTGTGCCTATGGTTACGCCGGCAGCTACAGCTCTGATCCAACCCCTGGCCTGGGAACTTCCATAGGCCACACATGCGGCCCTAAAAAGCAAAAATACTAATAAATAATAATAAAATGAAAATGGAACCCCATGTGATCCAGCAATCTCTCCTCTGGGTATTTATCCAAAATAACAGAAATGAGAATCTCAAAGAGACATGAGTGCTCTCATGTTCACTGCAGGACAACACAATGTGGAAACAAGCTACAGGTTCAATGATAGATACATGGATAAAGAAAATGTGATATACACTTAGGATGGAATACTACTCAGCCTTTAAAAAGAAATGCTTTTACACAAGACAACATGGGTGAACCCTGAGGATATTATACTGAGTGAAGTAAGCCAGTCACAGAAAGACAAATACTGTATGAGTCCACTGACTTAAGGCACTTAGAACAGCCATGCTCACAGAATCAGAGTGGAATTCAAGGGCTGGGAGGAGGAGGAAATGGGGAGATGCTAATCAGTGAGCTCACCGTTTCAATTAAGCAAGATGAATGAGCTCTAGCGATCTGCCCTCCGATATGGTGCCTTGAGTCAACAATGCTATGTCATGCTGTTAAAAATGGACTGAGGGTACGCAGCATGTGAAATGTCCTTACAACAATAAAATTAAAAAAAAACAAAGCAGAAAAGCTGTGCCATGAAAGGTAACGAGGTGAACCAGGAAAAAGTGGGATATGGGAGTCCTCTCACGAAGCCTCCTGCAGCTAGCCTGCCTCATGTACGGCTACAAAGGAAATCAATTCTGCTAAAATGGAGTTGCCAAAATATTTTTAGGAGTCCCCGTCGTGGCACAGCAGAAACGAATCCGACTAGGAACCATGAGGTTGCGGGTTCAATCCCTGGCCTTGCTCAGTGGGTTAAGGATCTGGCGTTGCCATGAGCTGTGGTATAGGTCGCAGACGTGGCTCAGATCTGGCGTTGCTGCGGCTGTGGTGTAGGCCGGCAGTTGTAGCTCCGATTGTACCCCTAGCCTGGGAACCTCCATATGCCATGGGTGTGGCCATAAGAAGCAAAAAAAAAAAAAAACAAAACCACCCACTTTTTTTCTATGAATTTGTTATACTGTAATCTATTACTTCTTGGTAAATATGTTTAAATAACAGACCTGGTGACGGGCCTAACAACTACCGCACTTTTTAAGGAAGGACACACGTAAACAGTATTTTGAAATATTTTCCACACTTGAAATGTGATACAAACATGTTGATTATTTTGGTGACAAAGTCCCAGCTACTGCAAGTGTTGCTGTGACTCACTGCCCGTAATTCATAATGGAGCACTGAGGTTTATCAAAAGTTATCTTTTTCTTGCTTTTTTTTTTTGCTTTTTAGGGCCACGCCTGCAGCATCTGTTAGTTCCCAGGCTAGGGGTCTAATCGGAGCTACAGCTGCCAGCCACAGCCACGCCGGCTCCTTAACCCACTGAGCGAGGCCAGGGATCAAACCCACAACCTTGTGGATCCTAGTCGAGTTCATTAAGCACTGAGTCATAAAGGGAACTCCCAAAAGATATCTTTTTCTCCTCACCTAAATTCCTATTTGCCTGGCCAGAGCCCTATGGGGTAGGTGGACCTGGGGTTAAGAACCCCAATGAGGGTGAGGGTCCTGAGACTGGATGCTGGCCGTGGCCTTGAATCCTTCCAGCCCCAGCCCGACTGCTCGTCTCTTCTATTCCACAAGAAAGCCCAGCATCTTCCAGCAATATCTCCTTTGACTTTCACTATCTTATTGTGGTTCCTGCCACTTGTCATCAAAATAACATCGCCATCGCCTTTTTCAGTGTTTACCGTGTGCTGAGGCCTATTCTTGTTCACTCAGTCCTCAGGGCATCCCAGGGATGCAGATACTATTATGATTCCCACTCTGTAGATGAGGAAACTGCAGCCCGGAAATGTTACATAACTGCCCGAGACCAGAGAGCTGGAGGGCGCAGGGCCCTGGGATCCCACGCTCAGCATCTTGGTCGCTCAGCATCTTGGTCTGGCGGCCTGAGCCCCAACCACTGAGTGACAGCCCTTGGCCACACAGAGCCTTGACCAACAGGCCCTGGACATAGAAGAAATAGAAAAACACACTGAGACATTCCAATCGCAGACTGGAAAACCAACACAGAGAAAGACAGAACGTCCCTCCACTTTCAGGGCTAAGAATACACATGAAGCAGGTCACAGAAAGACATCACCTCTAGGTCTTCTGGGGAAACGTACCGGAACTATTAATAACGTAGAAAAGAAGTTGCAGAGGAATTCCAGAAGGAATGACTCCGAGGGCCGCATCTTCCCGTCGATGTTAATCGTCTTTGGAACTTCTGGAATGAGGCTTATTGTGGCTTTGAAAAAGGCATCAGCTGCAAGACAGAGGACACATCTGTGTACGAGAAGGCTGCAGCATGCGGGGTCTGCTGCTTCTCCACA
Organism: Phacochoerus africanus; assembly: GCF_016906955.1. Lineage (NCBI taxonomy): Eukaryota > Metazoa > Chordata > Mammalia > Artiodactyla > Suidae > Phacochoerus > Phacochoerus africanus. The sequence goes on from NC_062548.1 coordinate 29,973,554, forward strand.
CCGTCCCGGGACCAGGCCTGAAGAGGCACGTGGAGGTCAGGCCACACCGAGGGCCCGAGAAGGCGGCAGGGCCCGGGAGCAGGTGTTCTGCTCCGTGGTTGTTGACGTGGTGGGACATTTGGTTGAGAGGGCACCGCTGCCGGCTCCTAGCTCTTTTCCTCCTTTGAGCAATTTGGTTCAAAGAACCTCAGTCAAGTTGGCTTTAGAGAACAAGTGAACAAAGCATGTGGCAAATTTTCACAGAGCGCACAGAAGTCACAGTTGCCTGGACGGGAGGCTTAACCGGAGCTGGTTCGGTGAATCTTTCTATTCACCACCTGTGGGAAGTGCTGTCAGGGGGCCCACTTCACAGATGGGAAGGGAGGCGTAGAAAGAGAAGTGACCGGTCCTGTGACACAGTCTTGGATGAAGAAGGGTCCAGTGACGGTGGTGGAACCCAGGTGCTCACACATGCATACACACGCACTCACACGCGCGTGCGCGCGCGCACACACACACACACACACACACACACACACACGCAAGCACACACAGAGCTTTAAAGACTTCTGACTACGAGTTCCCGTCGTGGTGTAGAGGAAACAAACCCGACTAGTGACCATGAGGATACGTGTTCGATCCTTGGCCTCGCTCAGTGGGTTAAGGATCCGGCGCTGCTGTGAGCTGTGGTATAGGTTGCAGACACCGCTCAGAGCCTGCGTTGCTGTGCCTGTGCTGTAGGCCAGTGGCTCCAGCTCCAATTCAACCCCTAGCCTGGGAACTTCCGCTCCAGGTGAAAGAGCCCTGAAAAAAAGCCAAAAAAAAGCCAAAAAAAAAAAAGAAGATAGTTTGTAAAACAAGCAGACCTCCAAGGGTGAGAGAAAGGAAGGAAGGGGAGGGGGAGGGAGAGAGAGGAGGCGGGATGAAGGGGAAATGGGGCTGAGCCAGAGGGAGCCAGCAGAGGACAGGGACAGGGCGGGGGCGGGAGGGAGAGAAGCCCTGGATGTGGGGGGAGACGGAGCGGGAGAGAGAGTTCTTTCTGCAACTGCCAAAGTCCGAACCATGAGAAAGAGCCTCAGGTCAAAACAGACACAACACTGACCTGACAAATGAAATTTTAAACTACCCGACGAGATCAAACGTTTGCATGGTCCAAATACGCTTCCACCCCGAAACGGCTTGCAGTGATGCAAAGAGAATGCTGCCCTGGTCTACCTCGCTGTGGGGTACACCCGAACCACATCTAGCACACCAGGGGGCCAAATGTGACAACTGCCACCCCTGGCCCGGGACAGAGGCCGGCCCTTAATGAGAAGAGTGTGTCTGAAGCTGGCCAGGTGGGTTTTGCCTTCTCTTCCTTCTTCAAAAGCAAAAACCACAGTACGGCATGTCCTCCTCTTAGGGCTTTTAGCATAAACTTACCTCTGCTTGGGGGGCCCCCTTCCCGGGCTGCTCTCGCCCTTCCCGCACTCACCTGAGCAAATTTATTCAGGGCCAACTGTGACAGGGCGCCCTCCTGGGCACTGTGGGAACACAGGGGACAGCAGCGGGCAAGAGCTGACAACGTAGGTGTGCTGATGAACACCTACCGACCCACGGGAGCCTGTCGTGTGCTTTGCTCTGAGGACAGGAAGCAGCTGATCTCGCCTCTCTGGGCAGGAAGAGGTTAGACACAGGGGCTCTGGGAGAGAAACCGCTCAGGGAGACAGAAGTGCAGGGTCTTTTCTCTGGCCCACATGCAGCAGTAAGTGGCACTGTCATGGAAACCAGAGGAACACCTAGGCCCTGTCCCAAGGTATTTTATTATATATGTATGTATGTAGTCTTTTTAGGGCCCCACCGGCAGCATATGGAGGTTCCCAGGCTAGGGGTTGAATCAGAGCTGTAGCCAATGGCCTACACCACAGCCACAGCAACTCAGGATCTGAGCTGCGTCTGTGACTTACACCACAGCTCGGGCAACACCGGACATTTAACCCACTGAGTGAGGCCAGGGATTGAACCTGTGTCCTCATGGATGCTAATCAGATTTGTTTCCTCTGAGCCACAACAGGAACTCCCTCTTTGTTCTGTTTTGGGTTTTTTTGGCCACACCTGTGGCATATGGATGTTCCCAGGCCAGGGAATGAAGGCAAGCCACAACCTAAACCGCAGCTGCAGCAATGCTGGATCCTTAACCCGCTGCACTGGGCCGGGATCAAACCTGTGTCGTCATAGAGACAATGCCAGGTTCTTAACCCTCTGCACCACGGTGAGAACTCCTGATCCATTTTTTTTCAAACAAGCTTCTATAATTCAACAGGTTTGAAAAAAAATTGTTCCAAATCCTTTAGCTAAGAGGCAGTATATGACTTTCCAATAGCAAATGGTGCATATTCTGAAAGGTTTAATTTGGAGACATTCAGCCAGAAGCAAACAGCAGTAGTTACAACAACAGTGAAATTCAGCCGGGCAGTCTACCTTTCATTTCAATACCCAGTAAGGACCACGGAGGCTTGTTAGAAAATTATCATAGAACTTTTGATAATTTTCTGTCTGAAACTTCAGCCTTTCCTGTTTCCAGTTTCCAAAGGTCTGCAGAACAGCAAAGGAGCGTGACAGTCCAGAAGGCTCCATGAGAACATGGAGAAATCAAAACACATCCAAACACAAAGCCACTAAAACGACAGAATGGTCACCAAAAGACAGGTCGCTAGCAAACCCTGGAAGAAAGTAAAAATAAGGGCTCAGCTGAAGGCAGTAAGTAAACTTTGGAGTTCCCATCATGGCTTAGCGGTAATAAACCCGACTAGTATCCATGAGGACATGAGTTCCATCTTTGGCCTCACTCAGTGGGTTAAGGATCCTACGTTACTGTGGCTGTGGTGCAGGCCGGCAGCTGCAGCTCCCATTCGACCCCTAGACTCGGAACTTCCATGGAGTACAAGTGTGGCCCTAAAAAGGCAAAAAAAAAGATACTAAGTAAACTAGCTATGTTTGGATTACCTATGCAATCTAACTACTGTAAACAACTGGGTTCTTCTGGTTTTTTTTTTTTTTTTTTTGCTTTTTGGGGCAACACCTGCAGCATATGGAGGTTTTCCAGGCTAGAGGTCTAATCGGAGCTACAGCTGCTGGCCTACACCACAGCCACAGCAACGCAGGATCCGAGCCAAGTCTGTGACCTACACCACAGCTCATGGCAACGCCAGATCCTTACTTAACCCACTGAGTGAGGCCAGGGGCCGAACCCAAGTCCTTATGGACCCTAGTCGGAGGATGCCGGGAACTCCTCTCTGAGGCCTCTTCTGGCTCCTGTAGAAAACCGAGGGGCCGGCGGCCTCCCACGAGCACACCCACCTAGAGATCCTCACTGTGTCTATTCCACGCACCGAGGCTCTGCACCCGAGTCTGTCTGAACAACAGGGTTCCATGTTCCAAGAGACCAAAATATCAATCAGACAACTGTCTGAAAGTCTCAAAATGCTGGAAATTAAGGTGCAGGTTGCTCGCTGTCAGTAGAGCCAAAAAAAAAAAAAAACAAAACAAAACTGAAGAGAGTCCAAATATTTTTCAGGAGGAGTTTGGGGAAAAAAAATGAAGGGGAGGGGTAGGGAAATAATTTCTAGTTCATCCCTGACAGCCAAAAAAAAAAAAAAAAGAGAAGCAAAGCACACTACTAAAGAGTCATTACAAAGAATAGGTTGGCTCTACATGGATCAACATGGTGGGTAGGAAGAGAGACCAAGATTTACTACTAAGTGAAAAAAAAAAAAAAAGGGCAAATAAAAGCAAATTGAAAAATACACGGGAAGATGAGTGCTCACTTCTCAGGTGGTGGGGGGGGATACTGTGTGTATATGTAATAGTAGAAAGATAGATGGGGGAAGAGGGCAGAGAGCACATGAGAATGAATATTTTTAAATGGCTACATAGAAGAAAAAGAAATCAAGAGAAACACACAAACTGTGAACAGTGGATTTTTTTTTTTTCCCCCATTTTTGGCCAGCCCGCAGCCTATGGAGTCCCAGGGCCAGGGATCAGATCCCAGCCATAGTCCAGACCCAAGCCGAGGCTGCAGCAATGCCGGATCTTTAACCCACTGTGCCGGGCCAGGGATCAAACCTGCGTCCTAGCGCTCCCAAGATGCTGCCAATCCCATTTTGCCACAGCAGGGGTTCCTGAACAGTGGATATTCTTCAGAGGAAAGGAGACAGAGCCAGTTACTGGTGACTTTCCTTTGGGGGCTGTTTACTTTTTTTAAGATCTACATTTCCATACTGTTAAGAGTTTTTTCAAATGAGCATGAAAAATGAAAATAAAAATCACTACGATTTAAAATAAAGTATAAGCTGCCTGTTTTTCCATAGGAAACAGGACAGTCTCCTCAAACGTACTCTATATGAGATAAAATAAACTCAGATTTAACTGTGACCTCTGGGAAGGAGTGCATCCTTCAGTGGCCTTGACATGGTTGCTATGGACCATGATCCCCTATATGAATCATAAGAGACATTCAAGAAGTGATAACTCAGGGAGTTCCCACCATGGCACCAGGGAAATGAATCCGACTAGGAACCATGAGGTTGCGAGTTCCATTCCTGGCCTCGCTCAGTGCGTTAAGGATCTGGCATTGCCATAAGCTGTGGTGTAGATCACAGATGTGGCTTGGATCCTGCATTGCTGTGGCTGTGGTGTAGGCCAGCAGCTGTAGCTCCGATTCCACCCCTAGCCTGGGAACATCCATATACTGCAGGTGCAGACCTAAAAATAAATAAATAAATAAATAAAATTAAAAAGTCCCTACAAATTTTTTTTTTTTAAATAAAGAAATAATTTCGCTCTGAATGTCCACACAATGCGAAAAGTCCACTCAGACACAGAAGTGACATGGCAGTGTCAGCGGCACCAGGGAAGGTGCCGGAATGGTCTCCCTCTTTTACCTCTGAATTGGCAAGGTTTCCAAGCACACTCAGCCCACGAGGTACCTGACTCACACCTCTGGGACACTGTGGGGACGATGCACCTTTCTGCTGACCCCGCAGCAGCTCACAGGAAGTCGTGAAGGTCTTTCTCTAGATATTAAGCTTGGATTTCCCTACGCAGAAAGGATTAGGCATTCCTTCCCTTCATTCTGACTATCTCCTAAATGAGGTTATCTAATGTTCAGTCTATAATAACAGCTCTCTAGCCACCACATGTGCTTGGGGTTAGAAATAAAACACTGGCTCGTGGACAGGAGGACTAACCTACAGAGCAGCACAGTGGTGGAGAGCCCACTTGAAGTCACTCAGTAGCCAGAGGCTCCCAGGCAAGTCACATCACACCTCGGATGTCAGTTGCCTTCTCTGAAGATCCATCACTCAGCAAACAATATGTACTAAATAAAACTAAACTGCTTTGCCAGGAATTCAGTTCTCTCCGCAATCGGTCCCCAAATTACTTTCCTAACTTGATCTCCCACTCATTCCTTACAGATGCACTGTTTTTCCAGCCTCTAGGCCTTTGCTCTCGCTGTGCCTTAGGCTAGAATGACCCCTGCCTCACTTCAGCAAAGGTCAGATTCCCCCTGACCTTCCAGACTTTTCTATGCCACCTCTTTAAGAAGCTTCTAACATTGTTTTCCTCGTTCAAGCCAAGGGTCACTGCTCTCTTCTCTGAAATTCCCTGGCCCATTTTATGAACATATTGCATGGCATGTATCATGGACGGCTTTGTATAACTGTAAACAGATTCGCTCTCCCCTGCAGCATGGAGTCTCTTTAAGTGCATTCCTGTTTCAGCACAATGCTTGGCACAGGGGCTTGCATGGAAAAAACAGCCCAGAACTGCTGGCAGGAGGAAACACACCATAAGTGTTTATAATTCGAAGAGGCTGAGTGGACTCTATGGGCAGGCTCACCCCTGCTCCTCTTCCGTGGGCTCCATCAGGAGGGGCCATCCACCCCAGCCCTCACCCCCCTAAGGAGGATGGATCGTGCGTGTTCAGACACCAAGGCCCATAACAAGCTTCAGGCCATCTGTCCACCTGGGAACCATTATAGCAAAAATGACCTCCTTGGTCCAAAGCCATCAGAGAGGCCTCCAGGCTTGAGAGAACAGCCACATCAAACCTGTTCTTCAGAAGATGCTCTGTCAGTAGGACTAGTCACATGACCATAAACACATAAATCCCAAAGACCTGGGGAGTGGAGACGGACCACTGCTCTCCATCATGAGTCGTGCCTTACTCTCTAAGGCAGGAAAGACGGAATCCTTTTTCTCCTCCCCTCCACTGCCCCGGCTACCTCCATCAGCAGCTAGAGTTCACGGTGGCCAGTGGGCTTCACGACAGCAGGCTGTAGGCTTCCCTTGCCGCACTCCCATGTGCCTCACAATCAAACCAGCACAACAACACCACGCAACGTGTCTACAAGACTCAGTGTATGTTTAAATCTATCTTCTTTTCTTGGTCCTATAATTAGGAAAACGAATTATTTAAAACCTACCAAGAGGGCTTTTTTTTTGGCCACTCCCACAACATGTGGAAGTTTCCAGGCCAGGGATCAAACCTGTACCACAGCAGCGATCCAAGCCGCTGCAGGGACAATGCTGGATCCTTAACCTGCTGTGCCACAACGGTACTCCAAAAACCCACCAAGAGGCTTTGATGAGCCTCTTCTCAACAGCAGGGTTGCTCAGGAGTTAGGTTCATACCAGGAGAGGTTTGGTCTCATTTCACATTTATCAATCTCACTAGGAATGCTCAAAAAGAAAAAACATTCTCTTAGGGCTCAGTTGGTTAAGGATCCAGCGTTGTCACTGCAGCAGCTTGACTTGCTACTGTGGCACAGGTTCAATCCCTGGCCCAGGAACTTTTCCCTGCTATGGGTGCAGCCAAAAAAGAAACAAAGAAAAGAATTATCAGCCATTATTATCACGCAGGACCATTCATTCCTTCAACATTTACTGAGCAGCCATGATCACCTTCTGGCAGATTTCTCAAGATTCTGCACATGAGAAGCTGGCTCTCAGGACTCTAGGCTTGCATGGAGTCTACAGCTCCAAGGCGCCATGGCATACTTTTGTCTTTTATTTTTTGTGTTTATCTTTATAGGGCCACACCTGCGGCATATGGAGGTTCCCAGGCTAGGGGTAGAATCAGAGCTGCAGCTGCCGGCCTACACCACACCCACAACAACGCAGCAGGGTCCAAGCCTCATCTGCGACCTACACCACAGCTCACGGCAACGCTGGATTCTTAACACACTGAGGGAGGCCAGGGATCGAACCTGCAACCTCATGGTTTCTAGTTGGATTCGTTTCTGCGGCGCCATGATGGGAACTCCATTACTTCCATTGTAAAACACCTTCCTTTCTGAGGTTAGACGCTGTAAAGTTGAAAGAACCAAGATAAAAATAGAGGGAAGAGAGCCTGCTCTTGCTGTGGAATGGTGGTAACTTCCAGAAAGAACCACTGACAAACAAGGGCAAGGAGCTACTCGGTGATGGTGAAAGGCTGAAGGGGCATCTCTGCGTCCATCGAACTGACAAGTACTTGAGCAAACAACTGATGCACAGATCCTTCTTTCTGCTAAATCCCTGGGGGCCCTGGGTGACCTTCGACCGAATCCCCGCAGGACCCGGTCTACATGCTGAACCGACATGTCCAAGGACCAGAACTGGCCTCCTTCTGATAAGCCTTCGTCAGCATCCCACACCCGCCTGGCCAAGGGTTCAGTGGGAGTTCACGTGCGGGGCTGACCAGCCCTTGGCACAGCCACAGCCTGATAAAGAAGATACAGCCGAGGGGGATCAAGGGAGGCCAGAAAATGAACAGAGGCAAGGGGATGTCTTACAAGCTGCCGAGCGGGAGAAGGTTTCAGGGAGACGAACCAAAGCAGCCCATTGCCACGAGCTCCATTTAATTTATATTTAGCCTTCCCATTCTCCGTAATTGAATGTATTATTTATCTTGGCCAGCAACTGCTGCCTGTGGCTTTCGGAACAACAACAACAGGCTTTTAAGGCTTAGCGCCCCGCAGCATTTAGAGACTGGAGCAACACCATCAGATAAATTATTCAGCATGAAGTGGACGCCACGTTCCTGCCCCCTGCAGCTGCTTAAAAGGCGGGTGAGGCAGGTGAGGTGTCCAGGGCTCCCCCACTGGGGGCACTAAGGACCCACACCCAGGTCAGGGCATTCTGACGCTGCTTCTCTCTGGGTGTGGACCAAGGGCCTTGCAGCCAGGAAACGGCCCTTTGTCGCTCTCCTCCAACAATTCTTGAGAGCAGCAGATCTTTGGTGGGGGCGGGGAACCTTTATTTAGCTTGAGAATTTGTTTTGCCTTATTTTTTTTGGTCTTTTCTAGGGCCGCAACCACTGCATATGGAGGTTCCCAGGCTAGGGGTCAAATCAGAGCTGTAGCCGCCAGCCTACGCCAGAGCCACAGCAACGCAGGATCCGAGCCAAGTCTGACCTACCCCACAGTTCATGGCTACACTGGATCCTTAACCCACTGAGTGAGGCCAGGGATCGAACTCGCAACCTCATGGTTCTTAGTCGGATTCGTTAACCATGCACCACGACGGGAACTCCTGTCTTTAAAAAAAAAAAAAAAAAAAATAGCATGAAGCCCTCTAGGGGATCGGGTCAAAATAGGTACAACGTGGTGCGAGATGAGGACAAAAAGCCAGCGGGCACCAGACTCCAGGGAATTTACTCAGGAGGTGCTCAGGAGTTGGGAGCGCAGCCAAGCAGTGTGAAAAGGCTCTGGGATGGCAATCGGGTTTGAAGACTTCAGTGCCCAGGGCAGCCCCACGTGAACAGAGATCCAGATCAAGATACCAGAACTGCCCTGTCCAGCGCTAAAAGAACAGGGAAAGGACCCCCCTTCCACCCATCCAGAGTGTCCATCCAAACCGACTGGAGCAGGTGGTGAGCCCCTGACTCAGGCCCGACGGTGATGCCATGTGGGAGATGAGGTGGAAGCGAGGGGAGGCAGTCACGGAGGACACCAGGCCAGCACGCATGGGGCTGCAGAAGCCGCCCGCAGTCACTGACGCCGCCTGTGTGCACTGCATGTGCTGTCCGGCAGAGCTGTGAAAGGGCATGACCTTGAGCCACCCAGCTCAAGGGCAGAGCTGCCTCCATGACCCTAGACAAGCTACTTCGCTACCTTCTGCCTCAGTTTCCTCACCTGGGAACCGAGGCACCAACCACAGAACTGGCCTTCCAGGGCCACTGCCAGGGTGGGGTGTGGGCACAGGGCTAGCCGCGCACCGAACGCTCCATAAATGGCACCGGGATTCTTTGACTTTTTGAGTCAGAGCCGCTGGGGAGAGCCTCGCAGCGGGGCTCTGCCTACACGACTTTGGTACAGGCCGACCCAGGAGGTGACAAGGGCAGCAGGCAGCAAACACCTGGGACTCAAACACTCTGCCTGAGGGCTTCCCCCCAGCCCCTGCCCTGGCTCGAGGACCAGGATGCTGATGCCCCAGAAGTAGCCCTCGGTCAATGACAGACAGAGCGAAGGGTAAATTAATAACCTGTCTTCCCTGCCGCTCAGGTGGGTGTGACACCGAGGCCCCAGTGGGAAGGACCCCACTAGCACAATCCTGGCTCTGGGATGTCTCTGCACCATGTACAGAAGTGGGTCTTGGCCATGATGGAGAATAATATAAAAAAGAATGTGGAGTTCCCGGCGTGGCGCAGTGGTTAACGAATCCGACTAGGAACCATGAGGTTGCGGGTTCGGTCCCTGCCCTCGCTCAGTGGGTTAAGGATCCGGCGTTGCTGTGAGCTGTGGTGTAGGTTGCAGATGCGGCTCGGATCCCGCGTTGCTGTGGCTCTGGCGTAGGCTGGCGGCTACAGCTCCGATTGGACCCCTAGCCTGGGAACCTCCATATGCCGTGGGAGCGGCCCAAAGAAATAGCAAAAAAAGACAAAAAAAAAAGAATGTGTATATATATATATACACACATATGACTGGGTCACTTCGCTATATAGCAGAAATTGGCACAACATTATTAATTACCTCTAATAAAAAAAAAAGAAAAAAACAGGGAGTTCCCGCCATGCCTCAGTGGAAACGAACCTGACTGGTACCCATGAGGACTGGGGTTCGATCCCTGGCCTTGCTCAGTGGGTTAAGGATCCGGTGTTGCCTGAGCTGTAGGGTAGGTCGCAGATGCAAGCCTGGATCCTGCATTGCTGTGACTGGTGTAGGATGATAGCTGCAGCTCCGATTCAACCCCTAGCCTGGGAACTTCCATATGCCACAAATGTAGCCGTAACAAGCAAAAAAAAAGAAAAAGAAAGAAAGAAATGAAAGAGAAAGAAAAGAAAAAAACGAAAGCAAAAAACCAAAAAGAAATGGGTCTTGGGCAGAATTCTGATCTCTAACAGAAAGCCCCAGAGAGTATTCTCTCTCCACCGATCAGATTCTACTCCTGCATGGCTGGGCTTCCAAACCAGCATCGACAACAAGCGAACGTGACGGGGTAGGAACCAGCAGGCCGGACTTGTGAAGCCTTTGGACACACTCAGCCCGGGGTGTCTGAGCCGCCTGACCTGGCCTGTCTCCAACAGGTTTAGCAAGGTCCTAACGGGAACGTCCCCATACCCTGTCATCTGTCGGACTCGATAAATGTGTGCGTGTCCAAGGTCCCGCCTCCTCAAGAAACAGATGTAAAAGTCATCACTGATGGATCACTTCTGTTTTCCTTCCCTCCCCGTTAAAGTCATTTCTCTCTCCACACACACACACAGACACAGAGCTGAGGAGGCGTCTGTAAGGAACTGGGGAGGGCTGGAGAGGAGAGGCGAGGGATGGGCTTACCTTGGGAGAGGCACTGATTGGCCAAGGCCACCTGACCCGAGTGCAGGTAGAGATTGAGGCGGGTGAAGATCCCCCCCAGGGAGGGAATGGTAATGAAGCAGTAGGCGACACAGGCCTAGAGGGGGACAAACAGCGGGTTACATGCGGCGGATTCCTTCGCTTTGTTCTTAACCTCCCCGTCATGAACCCTAATTCTCCCCCTTGCCTCTGCAGTTTCTGCCCCTTTGGGAGGAGGGGGATGGGCAGCTAAGGTGTGTCATGGTGTGTGAAAAATAAATCCTCATCCACCGCCTAACAGATAACAATACTGATAAGTTAAAGCAGCAGCTGTTTAAACCCAGGAATTAAAAATATACAGGAGGGATTCCCCTAGCGACACAGCAGTAACAAACCCAACTGGTATCCTTGAGAACACAGGTTTGATCCCCGGTTCCACTTAGTGGGTTAAGGATCTGGTGTTGCCGTGAGCTGTGGTGTAGGTTGCAGATGCAGCTTGGATCGGGCGTGGCTGTGGTTGTGGTGTAGGCCTGCAGCTACAGCTCCAATTAGACCCCTGGCCTGGGAACCTCCATATGTCACACCTACAGCCCTAAAAAGACAAACAAACAAACAAATAAGCAAACAAAACCCCCCAAAACATAGGTAATGTGAAGAAGAAACTGCTCAAGAGTTTCAGGTGGTTGACTGTCAGGAGAGAGGTATAAGGTGAGAGAGGGCAGGGCTGGGATGCTTATTTTTCATTGGAATCTTTTTATTATTCACTTTTTTTTTCTTCTTCTTCTTAAGGCTGCACCCTCAGCACATGGACGTTCCCAGGCCAGGGGTCAAATCCCAGCTGTTGCAGATACAGCTCAGATCTGGTGTTGCTGGGGCTGTGGCACAGGCCTATAGCTGCAGCTCTGATTCGACCCCTGGCCCAGGAACTTCCAAAACCCACACCTATGGCCACAAAAAGGAAAAAAAAAAAAAAAAAGATGGGAACTTATCAAGAGGGAAACTAGGCTTTCCAGTTACAGGCACAAGCCAGAGATAATTCAGCAAAACTGCAAATCCATCTCTCAACCACCTTCCCATAGCATGTATTAAAGTTCAGACTCCTTTGATCATTTCTTTTGAAAACATTTAAAAAAATTGGACCGTTCACAGATACACAAGGAAAAATCTGGAAAATCAATACTAACCCACCCTTAATCTTTTTCTGGGAATAACAATTCTGAAATTTGCAAAAGAAACAGCCCACTGGAGTTCAAAGTCTGTGAGTCTTATCTTAAGAACATACCCGGACAAATGCGGCCGTCTTTCTGGAATGATTTCCTTTCATGACTTTTCTTGTTTCCATGGCCAACCGGTTCACACTCTAGATTTGTTAATCAGTAAAAAAGAAATAGGAATGAAATGCTGGCTGATTCAGAGTAAACATCTTCCACAGCGACTTGGACATTACCTGCCTACGCATCAGTAAGAACAATCTAGCCAGAACCACAAGTGGTTAGCGCCAGACCCTGACACGGCCGAGGGGTCATCACCCAGATTCAGTCTCAGCTTGAGCAAACATCTGCAAGGAGCACTCACTGAGTTAAGTCATGTCTATCCACTGGCTTGATAAATGACCGCTTTCTGGTTTAATGAATAGCTAGGGTTCACTGACTCCATTCCCAGAAATCCCACATGCTATGTAAGCTCAAGATCTTAGAGATCTTATGAGAAACCTCCAACTCTGACCCTACAATGAAGGCTGGAACACTGACAGCCATAAGAACGGTCATAATAGCAGCCACATCATCACTTGGAGCACCAGGGGTGTGCTAGGAGCTCGACATTCTTAGCTCAATCCTCATGACCCTACAGGGCAAGTACTATTACTTCCCCTGCCTTGGAGGTCTCAGCATTTAGGTCTTAAGTACAGCAATGCCACAAAGCCTGAAAACCAGCAAACAAATACATGCAAAGGTTGTTCTCCTAGAATTTACATGAAGCAATTCAAGAGCCTTAGGGAACCTCTACGCAGCAAAAGTTTGAGAGTTCCGCTGTGGCGCAATGGGACCTGCAGCATCTCTGCAGCGCCCGGCGGAGTGGGTAAAGGATCCAGCATTGCTGCATGTGCAGCGCAGGTTGCAACTGTAGTTCGGATCTGATCCCTGGCCCAGTGACTCCATATGCCGTGGGGCAGCCAAATAAGAAAATTAAAAAAATTTGGACCTTTGGTTCCCAAGCTGCCATGACACCCCAGGGTGTCACAGCAAAATCAAAATCACAGGGGCATTTTGGAGACAACCACAGCAAGGCTCAAGCGTTGAACACTGTGTAAAGCATTCTGTCAGGGAGCTCATAGCTCATGGACCATTTCTTGTGGTGATGTTGCATCTTTCCAAAGCTGGACTTTTAGCAGCTGCTTGTGATAAAGAGCACTGTGCAAAAATCAATGTGGGGGCGTTCCCTCTGAGGCTCAGCGGTTAATGAACCCGACTAGGATCCCTGAGGAAGAGGATTCGATCCCTGGCCTCGCTCAGTGGGTTAAGGATCCAGTGTAGCCATGAACTGTGGGGTAGGTCACAGACACGGCTCCGATCCTGAATTGCTGTGGCTCTGGCGTAAGCCAGCAGCTGTAGCTCTGATTCAACCCCTAGCCTGGGACCCTCCATATGCTGTGGGTGCGACCCTTAAAAAAAAAAAAAAATCAGTGTGTGTTGGGGGGAATCTATTTGGAACAGAATATAGGACGGTGGTGTCCCATCTGATTCTAAGGTTTGAGAAGCTGTACAGAGCCCAAGATGGACACATGCTTCACTAGTAAGTAATCACGATGATTTATGAACAGGACGAAAACATACTGTTTTTCTTTCAATTTACATACATTGTTGTTTCAGAAGACTATCAAGTTGTTAGGGCATAAATTCTTAAGCTGTTTGAGCCCAATTTCTTAATAAACAGAACGGTTATTTTGTCTTTCTTTTGGCCTAAAGGCACCATGAAAAGCTATGGAAAGGCACCACGATCCAAGAAAGCTGAGACTGGGTGGTTAAGCAACAAGGAACTCTGACTAGGTTAGTATTTCAATAACTAAATAATCAGTGCAAGTCCCAACTCTTTGTTATTGGCATGAGAATATGCAGATTTCAAAGAAAAAGAGGCCAGTAAAACCACTCGAAAGCTTAAGCAAAGTTGCAGCTTTCATCAGCCCTTGAGAAAACACCTTTCATACCTTGGGAATAGAAGCAATATGGGGCCAGAAGAATCCCAGATTAACACGGATATGTGGAGTATTAATGACCGATACATATGTATCGAGAGAACCAATGAATGAATGAAAATCCTTACGTGGATCAGCTGCACAAGAACAGGTTCCAGATTGCAGAACATTGACCTGGCCTCCACGTAAAAGCTCAGCTGTTGTTCAAAATCACGGCCAAAGGACACCTAGGATCAAGGACAAAGAGGCTGACAATGTTATCTTCAGGCAATTGCGAGCACACCATTGGAAAGGACTTTCCGGAGCTTTGTGGGGACAGGGGAGATGCTGTGATGACAAGGCACCAAACATTCCACAGATACGGAATGGGTGCCTATCAAGGGTGGGTAAGCACATACCCACATCCGCCCACTGGAATATGGTCTGACCAGGCTTTACAGGACCTCACCCCGCATACAGCCCAAATGCAACTACGGCCACCTCAGCGTCATGACATGGGCACTGAGCAGCACACAGAGAGACCAAAAGGTATACAACAGAACCTCCAGATGTAAATAGGATTTCCCAGGCTAGAGAGAAACCACTGGAAAGGAAAGGATGGAATTTTCTTTGTCAGTTGTGGCCTTTTCACAGAACAAAATCTGGTTATTGGGAGCCATTCGTCCAAGGGGTTTCCTAATAAGGGCCACACCTCTCTGCTTCCTGATGGGGATTCTGACCTCAGCAGCTCACTGGTGGCTGCCAGAGTCATTGATGGATGTTTCTCCACCATTAAAAATCCCCTCTTCTCCTCTTTCTTCAAATTTATGAACAGATGGTTGGCAGGACAAACTTTACTGCTGCAGCCACCCGTTTTGTCCAGAGGAGGCTTAACATTCTTATTTCCAGAACAGCTATCAGGTTTCACAGCTTAGTTCCTGATATTCTTTTCCATTATAACTTGGTGACTTTCAGACAAACTCATACAAGGATAAATACCATGTGATCAGCACAGAACTCACGGGACTGGGGAGGCACCTGTTCACAGTCACAGGGGCATTTCCCAACGTGGGGATTCAAAGCCTAATCCTGAATTTTCATCAAAATCGCTATTTTACCCACAGAGGCAGGTGGATTGTTAAATCAAGCCCTGTTGTTCCATGAGTCACTTTCAAAGGGATCTAGTGATGTTCAACTCAGTCAGCTTTTGTCCTGACATTTCTATTCCAGCAGCGCACGGAGCATGAAGGCAAAGGTGGTTCTGGCTGTGACGGAACGGGTGGTTGTTCCCAGAGAAGGTTGTGATGATGGCCCCCGCTCGGCTTGTCCCTTGGCAGCATCTCTGTGGACTCCTCCCATCCGGAGGTGGGGTCCTCTTTCCCTCCCCTCCAGGAGGCTGGCCCCGGGATTTGCTCTGACCGACTGAACACAGCAGGAAGCAGCACCGGTCACCGTGTGATTTCTGAACCTCAAAAGGCCCTGCAGCTGCTGGCTTCGCCCTCACCAGGCAAGAGCTCACCGAGACAGTGAATGATGAGGGACTGGCGGACAGGAAGAGGTAACGTGTCTGAGAAATGAGCTGCCCCAGCCAACAGCCGGCACCGAGAGCCCAGCTGGAGGCTGTCCTGGATCCTCCAGCCCCAGTTTGGCCACGCCTCTGACATCGCACCGAGCAGCCTGGTCACCAGGCCAACCCACAGAATTAGAGGAATTGATAAAAACACTGTTATCTTAAGCCACTAAGTTTCAGGGTGAGTCGTTCTATAGCACAGGCTGACCAGGACAAGTGGAGGGTGGACGTGTGGCATTTCACACCCCCACCTCCAATCATTTTCACTAGCATCTGACGTACAGCACACACACAAGATTCTTCAGGAAACCCCTTCTCCCAGAGTTCCCTGGTAGATCGGTGGGTTAAGGATCCAATGTTGTCCCTGCTGTGGCTCAGGTCACTGCTGTGGGGCGAGTTTGACCCCTGGCTGGGGAACGGCTAGATGTCATGGGCGTGGCCAAAAATAAAGGGGTGAGTCCTTTCTCCAGCTCCTAGTCCTCAGACTTGGTGGCCCAGGTATGCCTGCCTCCTGGGCCTGGCCCGGCAAGTGAGTGTGCTTGTTCTTTCCCACAGCTGCAATGTGCTTGGGGATGAGCTGGGGACCCAAATTAATCCAAAGAGACTCAGCCCCAGGACTTCTGCTGGAGCCCTTCCCGCTGCAAAGCTGGACAGCATGGAAACCTGGAGCTCTCGGGGGGAGTCAGCCTGCCTGGGAGGGACGCCAAGAGAGAAGCACCACGCGCCAAAGACACACACTCGGCAGGTCCTGAGGACACCGCAGGGACCCCAAGTCCAGCTGCTCCTTCCGAGAGGTCC
Organism: Phacochoerus africanus; assembly: GCF_016906955.1. Lineage (NCBI taxonomy): Eukaryota > Metazoa > Chordata > Mammalia > Artiodactyla > Suidae > Phacochoerus > Phacochoerus africanus. Next base: position 29,989,869 of record NC_062548.1, read on the forward strand.
ATCCCGGGACTCCATGTCACATCAGCCAGTAAGTCCCTCTCCCGCCCCCCCTCTTTTTATTTTTGCCTTCGGCCAGTTTGTCTTGGCGCTCCTTGCCCCCAGGGGAGTGCTGGCTAATGTAAGATGTTTTCTAATTTCATCTTATCTCAATAAAAATGAAAGCACCAGGGAATATAACGTTAACCGCTTTCACCAGAGGAAGCATAAACAATGACATCACATTTCCAAGTGTGCTGCAACTTCTTCCCCAATTCTTACCATTTTTATAAATCCATTAATCAAATAGGCCAGCATTCTTTTCTCGTCCTCAAGAGTGAGTGCACTAAAATCAATAATTGTACATAATTAACACTGAGGTAATAAATGAACATTTCCAAAGGGGGGGAAAAAAACATGAGAAGCAAGCAATTTAACAAGTCAGAACATTTTGTGTTTTCTAGATTTAAACGGCTTGTATGTGATGTGCTTCTTTTGATGAGAATGTGTACTCTAAATTATCATCATTGAAATGTGTTTCTCATCTCTCTCAAAGACTCTGTTCTCAGAATATGCTTATTAACAGCAAGAGAGAAGGTACCTTTCTCTTCTTTGGAATGTGGATAGCAAGGCACAACTGCAAACTTTGTGTTTCAGAGAAATTTCACTCAACACTTTACTATGAAAAATTGAAACATACAGTATAGTTGGAATGATACAGGTAACACCTATATACCCTGTTATCATCTTACGATATTTGCTTTATCACATAGCTACCTATGCTTCTCTTCATCCATCAATATACCTTATTTTACAATATTTGCTTCATCACATAACTATCCACACCTCTCTCCATCCATCAATCTGCCTTATTTAATTCATAGATCTCCGTCACTATTTAACAGCAAATTTAGTATGAATATAAATGAGAAAATGTCAAGTCCTAATAGTTCTGACTATACAGGTAAAGGTTTATCAATCATTCCCCCGATGTATTTAAAAAAAATTTTTTAAAAGCCAAAGACCAAGGTTCTTGTTTGTTGGCGTGTTCTAAGGGGAAATAAGTATGTATTGGCAAAGACGGCACATTGTCCTCCAACACAAAGTGTCCCCTTCCTTTTTGGAGACTACATTTCCCAACCTCCTTTGCAGCCAGGAGTAGCCACGTGACAGTTCTGGCCAATGGGATGTGAATGCAAGTGATGTATGAGCCTTCTAAGTTGTGTCCCTAAAAGGAAGCTGCTGTCCTCCAAGGCCTGCAGGCTGCAACATGGACACAGTCAAGGTCAGCCACCTCCACCAGGGAGATAAGGACAATACCCCAGAGAGGAGAGCAGAGCAATAAGACAAGAAAGCTGGGTTCCTGGGTGATGTTCTAAAGCGGAGCTCTCCTACCCCCACCTTTTGGGTTCCCTTTTCACAAGAGAAAAGCATCTTCTATTTTACGCAGGCCAAATATCAATGTCCGGCTCATACAAGTACCTGTCAAAGTGGTTTTTTTTTTTTTGTATGTCTTTATCTCTATGTTTGTCCAACTAAAGTCTACTGGTTCCATTTATTACAAAAAGTCTCAATATTTGGATTTGGATAATGACTCATTAAGTTGAAAGAACAAAGTCATGAAATAAAGATTCCTAAGTTTGGCGGGGGGTGGGGGGGGGCGGTAAGGGGAAGCCAAAAGAAATACAGTTCATCTTCTGGATGGGTTAAGTTTCAAAACAATTTTCTCTATTCTGGTAACATTTTCCAGTGAATCAAGCTGCTGTGTTTAAAAATTCTTTGGGGACTAAAATTTCAGCCACAAATAAGCAGGAACTGTTTCAAGCACAGTCGAATGAAAACAAGTATTAAAAAAAGAAAAAAAAAAGATAAATAAATAAAACTGGGATGTAAAGAAAATAATTTGATCTTGACCCAAAGGGAAGGCTGTGGCTAGGTCTGAACCTCAAGTTCACTGAACAAAGCCCTTCCTGTAAAGAATATAGGCAACTTCATTTGAATTTCAAATAACTGGCTAATAATGAAAAAAAAAAAATGTAAAGGCTATGTTACTGGACGAGTGACCTCATTATCATACGATCTGCTGCTCTCAGAAATCTCCAGGAGACACGGAGCATGAGTTCACTTGGATGAAACCAGCCTTTGCCTCCCAACAGAAATCCCTTTGTAAAAACATCTGCCATCTCATTTTCTCAGGAAGGTTACCCTCGACTCAGCCTCCTTCCTCTCCCGGACTGGAAGGAAGGTCCTCGTTAGAAAGGATCTTAACAGACCCCATAAAATAGTATTATTCACAGTGGCAGCTTAAAGCAGTAACTCCCGCATATATTATTATGTGGCAATAAGACCCAATCTGGGCTCGTTCCAGCATTAAGCGTGGCTTACTTCACAGAGTCATGCATGGTCTTGCAAACATGCAAAAGGGCGTTCAGAATGACTGGGTCCTTGGTGGGCTCTTGCTGATGCCTAGGAGACATTCGGAGAAAACAGTGAAAACCACGAACAGCGACAGCACTGAAAGCATGGATTTAGTTCTCACATACTGTACACATGTGAGAAGCAGCAAATTATCCGGTTGGCACTTCACACCACCCAGCTCCCCAGCAATGGGCAAACATTCTGGTTTTCTCTTAATTCTTCTTTAAATGACAATTTTGTTCTCCTAACATTTCATAACTCCTAATTGCAAAATCAGGGTACAAATTGCTACATTTCCTAAGCCAGGTAATGGGCAAATCTGTTTCCTTACTGTGTTTTTTGAACCTCTGACATGGTCCACCACCTGACGACAACTGGGTTAAGTGTCAGGTAAAATTATTAATTTGATTTCTCAGATAACAGAAAAAGGCAAGCTCTTCTAACAAATTGTGATGCAAGTAAAAATATTTGTTTCAAGTATATGGAATGAAACTTTTAGGAATTTAGTACAAGGAAAGCTTAAAATACATATTTAAGCAACTTCTAACTAAATTTTCCAAACTCCAGTGATTTGAGCTCCATCTTAACATATATACATACATTCATATATATATATATATATATACATACATATATATATACATATATATATATATATATATATATATATATATACACTTTTAGGGCCACACCAGTGGCACATGGGGTCAAACAGGAGTTATAGCTCTGCCCTATACCACAGCCACAGCCACGGCAATATGGGATACAAGCCGCAGGTGCGACCTATACCACAGCTCAGGGCAGTGCTAGAACCCTGACCCACAGAGCGAGGCAAGGGATTGAACCTGCATCCTCATGGACACAAGCCAGATTCATTTCCACTGAGCCACAATGGGAACTCCCAACATATTTTTTAACCATATCTATCTTAATATTTAGTGACTTAACTTTTTTTTTTTTTTTTGGTTGTGCACACAGCATGCAAAAGTTCCCAGGCTAGGAATCTACCCTTCGCCACTGCTGTAACCAGAGCCACAGCAGTGATATTGCCAGATCCTTAACCTGAGAGCCATGAGGGAAGTCCATAAAGTAACTCTAACTTTTAACCTTGTCCTAAAGAATAATATATTTGAAGTCACTGATTAAACCAGTTATATATTATCTAACATAGCTTAAAACAAATATACAACTTTATTATTTTTTTATTTTTTTGCTTTTTAGGACCACACCCACCACATATGGAGGTTCCCAGGCTAGGGGTCGAATCGGAGCTGGAGCTGCCAGCCTACATCACGGTCATAGCAACGCGGAATCCAAGCCGCATCTGTGACCTACACCAGAGCTCAGGGCGACGCCAGATCTTCAACCCACTAAGCAAGGCCAGGGATCAAACCTGCGTCCTCACCGATGCTAGTCGGATTCATTAACTGCTGAGCCACGGCGGGAACTCTTAAATACATAACTTTTGAAATAAAATCTCCCCTCTGTATATCACCTGAAAGTACTTCAAGTACCACCAGCAGTAGACAGTTTTGGGAAATGCAGATTTAGTCAATAAAATAAAAGAAACTAAATTGAAAATAACAAATCTATACACTGAAGGTGGAAACCTTTCGAGCTCTGGTCCTCATCTTTTAAAATGTTACTCCCGAAGAGGACATCAATAGACTGCTCCTTCCCCAGACTGGAGTGAAATGTGGGTGACGGCCAGGCTCCTGCTAATACTTATTACTCTGTCTTCTTAAGCACTAACTATGAACTTTTCTCCTGGCCGCTCCTTTTTACGTGGTTTCCCTCTCAATGCTATTTTAGGTATAAATACAGACACTCAAAGTGCATCAATTGATTTCTTATCAACAGATTTCACAAGGGCAGCGGGGAATCGAAGCATCTGATGACTCCGTGTTACCCTTACTTGATAAAAACTTCCATGATGCATCTGCAAACCTCCACACGCACACCCTCTTTTTGGAACATGTCCAGAAATGGCAGAAATTTCTCCTAAAAAAAAAAAAAAAAAAAGGGCACTCTTCTGCAATGTACACGAGTTACTGAAAGGAATTTGTGGGTCACTTCTTCTTTGAAGGTCAAAACAGAGGAAAAGTGGTTCATCTTTCTAGGGCAGGTCTGATCGGGACTCACATGAAAGCAAAGAGAGGACCCTGATATTTTTAAAGCAAATTACACCTGCCCAGGGATTTAGGGCTAGGACAAGTTGTTTGGTGAATCTTCTGGGCAACTTTATTTTTATTTATCTATTTTTGCTTTTCAGGGCCGCACCTGTGGCACACAGACGTTCCCAGGCTAAGGGTCCAATTGGAGCTACAGCTGTCAGCCTACACCACAGCCGAAGCAACACCAGATCCGAGCTGCATCTGCCACCTTCACCACAGCTTGGGGCAACATGCAATTCTTAATTCACTGAGTGAGGCCAGGGATCGAACCGGCATTCTCATGGACACCATGTTGGTTGGCGTCTTAACTGGCTGAGCCATGGAAAGAACTCTGGACTTTTTTTTTTTTGGCATGTGGCAATTCCCAGGCCAGGGAGCAAATCTGCACCACAGCAGTGACCTGAGCCACTGCAGTAACACCACCGGATCCTTAATGACTAGGCCACCAGGGAACACCTGTCAGAGGAATATAATAAATCTCACCTGTCAGACAACTATGAGCTGGATGTACTTCATAGTGTCAACATTAGGTTGTGGGATAGAAAGCAGCTACCGCATGAAAATCAACCAGGAGAAGGAACATCCAATTTGCCTCCAAGGTTTGAGAAGCTGTGTGATGCCCAGCAGATGACTACATATAGCCCATAGCGAGGAATGAATGAACTAAACACAGTATTTCCCTTTCAGTCCAGGTGTATTATTCTCTCAAATGCTGCCTAAGTTGTTATGACATAAATATTTAAGTTATTTAGACCTACTTTTTAAATCATTTTTTAAACTGACTTATAATGTTGTGTCAATTTCTGCTGTGCGGCACAGTAACCCAGTCATACACACACACACACACACACACATGCTCTTTTTCTCATATTATCTTCCATCAGGTTCTATCCCAAGAGACTGGATATAGTTCCCTGTGCTGTACAGCAGGACTTCATTGCTTATCCATTCTAGATACAATAGCTTGCATCTCCTAACCTCAGACTCCCAGTCCATCCCACTCCCTCCCCCCGCCAAATAAAAAAAAAGTATTTGGGGGGGGGGAGGGAGTGGAATCAAGTATTTCTTTTGACCAAGGACACCATGAAAAATGTACTGAGATACTAAAGGAGACTCTGACTTTGACATAAATTTCCAAAGATAATTAAGGAATGCTACTTACCACTGAGAAAAGAACTGAGAAATCGTGGAAGTGTGCTATCACTTTCTTAATTATTGACTGAAGCTGCAAAACAAAACAAAAAAATACTTTTTTTTAAGGCCACACTCATGGCATGTGGAAGTTCCCAGGCGAGGGGCTGCATTGGAGCTACAGCTGCCAGCCTACGCCACAGCCACAGCAACACAGGATCCGAGCTGCAACCTAGACCACGGCTGATGGCAACGCGGCATCCTTAACCCATTGAGCAGGGCCAGGGATCAAACCCCCATCCTCATGGATCCTAGTTCATTACCACTGAGCCACAATGGGAACTCCAAAAAATACATTTTTAATGAAATTTATGTAGTTTTAAAAAGGCAACCCTCATAGCTTGCAATCGCAATTACAATAAGGAAACTCTGTTTACAATCCCACCAACAGTGTACTAGGGTTCCTTTTTCTCCACACCCTCTCCAGCACTTATTGTCTGTAGACTTTTTGATGCTGGCCATTCTGGCTGGTGTAAGGTGGTACCTCATCGTGGTTGTGATTTGCATTTCTCTAATAACGAGTGATGCTGAACATCTGTTCATGTGTTTTTTGGCCAGCTGTATGTCTTCTTTGGATAACTGTCTGTTTAGATCTTCTGCCCATTTTTTGATGGGGTTGTTTGTTTTTTGGTATTGAGCTGTAGAAGGTGTTTATAAATGTTGGAGATTAATCCCTTGTCAGTTGATTCATTTGCAAAGATTTTCTCCCATTCTGTGGGTTATCTTTTTGTTTTGTTTAGGCTTTCCTTTGCTGTTAAGAAATACAATAAGGAAAATCTGGATTGCACAAGGAACAGGGAGTTACTAGGCTAGGCCTTGTCCGAGTGTGAGTTGGCCCATCTCTTTTTGGGCTGTGCCCTAAGCATGCAGAAGTTCCTGGGCCAAGGACTGAACCTGAGCCACAGCAATGACAACAGCAGATCCTTAACTGCTAGGCCACCAGGGAACTCCTGACCTTGCCCATCTTATTCCATAGGCTTGGGGAAACACTTCTCAGCTTTAATTTCGTGTTCTGTAAAATGGAAAGCAAAGCAGTCCCTTGGCCATCGTGAGGATTAAGTGGGAGAGCTCCTATAAAGGGCTCTGAGCAGGGCCTGTCCTTCCAAGCTCTTCAGGTCAGCTATGGCTATTCAAGAGATGGACAAACTTTTTCCAGAAAGGGCCACAGTCATCGCAACTACTCACCTCTGCTATTGTAGCTGGAAAGCAGTCAAGGACACTATGCAAACTGATAAAAGTTTATGCAGGACAATAGGTAATGGGCTACCTGGGCTGTGGTTTGCATATGCTTATTCTGGCTCTTTGTGGCCCTGTATTTTGTTTGGTTTTTTCGGCCACAGCATGCAGAAGCTTGACGTGGGATCTCAGCTCCCAGACCAAGGATTGAACCTGGGCTGTAGAGGGAAAAGCGCCAAATCCTAACCATTAGACCACCAGGGAAATTCCGGTGGTCCTGTGCTTTTTCTTTTTTCTTTTTTTTAGGGCCTCACCCTTGGCACATGGAGGTTCCCAGGCTTGGGGTCAAATTGGAGCTACAGCTGCCGGCCTACACCACAGCCATAGCAACTCGGGATTCAAGCTGTGTCTGTGACCTACACGACAGTTCATGGCAATGCCAGATCCTTAACCCACTGAGTGAGGGCAGGGATCAAACTCGCAACCTCATGGTTCCTAGTCGGATTCGTTTCTGCTGTACCGTGATGGGAACTCCAGTCCTGTGCTTTTTGACTTCTTCACCGGAGAGGCACTGGACTGAGTTGGCTACGGGGTCAAAGTCACGGCATGACCTGAGGATGGCAGCACAGTCTGTGACGTCTATCCTGGATGCCCAGGTACTAAGGTCCACCACTCTCATCCTGAGATGGGCGAAGTCCTACACGGGAGAACCAAGAAGGCCTTCTTTCTAAATAAAATATAAGCCCTTATCCCCAGGTGCTGGCAAGAAGGGAAAATTTACCGACAAGTAATTTATTTATACCAAAAACGCTGCTGTTTAAAGCATCTGCAAAGGAAATGGCTCACGGCCAAAAAGATAGAATATTAAGAGGGACACACCCTACTTCATAATCAAATACTTTACTAGGACATCAAGCAAAAGGACTTCCAAATGTCACAGCAAACAATGCTCCAAGGCAGAGCATTCAAAGAGATTTCAATACTACCTTGTTAAAAATAGTTCCTGAAACCTTATCCACGGCAACTAATCCCTTCAGAACTAGACTCTTTTAACACTTAAGTGCAGGCACACACAATGCATTTCCTCATTTTTAAAAGATGGGTATTTTTCCCCTTCAATATTTTATTATGAAAATGCAGAAACATAAAGAAAATTCAGTGAATATATAACAAACACCCATTAACTCACCACTTAGATTCTACAAGGGCTAACGTTCTGCTATATTCTCTTTACTGATCTATCCATAGATCCAAGAGTAGAATTTATAAATACACAATCCATGCACATTTGTACACTTTTTATCGCGAAATAATTCCAAACTGGCAGAAAAGTTAAAAGAATAGTACAGAAAACTCCCAATGCCCTTTACCCAAACTCACCAATTGTTAGTATTGCGCCAAATTTGGTTTATCATCCTCTCCAGACATATTAGATCTTTCTGGAAGCATATGTAAGTAGATTGGTCCCTCACCCCTTAATACTGAATCTGTATGTCCCAGGAAGAATCCTATTTTCTGACAGTTCTACTTTGGTGTTTTCAAATTCAGGACAGTTAATAATATAATTATAATACTTCTCTCATTCATATCCCAATCTTGTCAATTGTCTCAGTATGTTCCTTTTTTTTTCTTCTTAGGGCTGCACCCATGGACTATGGAAGTTCCCGGGCTAGGGGTCCAATTGGAGCTGTAGCCGCTGGCCTACACCACAGCCACAGCAACGCCAGATCTGAGCCATGTCTGCGACCCACACCACCGCTCATAGCAATGGTGGATCCTTAACCCACTGAGTAAGGCCAGGGATCGAACCCGCAACCTCATGGTTCTTAGTCGGATTCGTTAACCACTGCACCACGACGGGAACTCTGTAACTAATTTTCTTATACTAAGAAAATTACATTGAAATCAATAGGCAATAAGTGCCAGGACATCATGTTATTAAATAAAAAAGAAAATCTTAATTAGGCCTAAACATATTCTATAATAAGTGATCCTGAGCTGGATTCTGCACTGGAGGGGACAAAATTCTGTAAGTTCACTAACAAAATTGGAACATGGCCTAGAGAGGAGATAACAGTAATGTATTAATGTTAAGTTCACTGAAGTTGATAACTAAACTGTGGTTACGGGAGTTACAGTCGTGGCTCAGTGGTCAACGAATCCGACTAGGAACCATGAGGTTGCAGGTTCGATCCCTGGCCTTGCTCAGTGGGTTAAGGATCCGGCATTGCCATGAGCTGTGCTGTAGGTCGAAGACGCGGCTCGGATCCTGCGTTGCTGTGGCTGTGGTGTAGGCCGGCAGCTACAGCTCTGATTAGACCCCTAGCCTGGGAACCTCCACATGCCTCAGGAGTGGCCCAAGAAAAGGCAAAAAGACAAAATAAATAAATAAATAAATAAACTGTGGTTATAAAGGAGACTGTCCTTGTTCTCAGGAAATATGCATTGAACTCTTCAGAGGAAAAGTGCCATGATACATGCAACTCATCCTCAAGGGATTTTTTAAAAAATTTACATGCATATGTAGGAGCATACATGTGCATGGGTGTGTACACGTAATGATAATGATAAAGCAAACATGGAAAATGCTAATGGTTGGTGAATCTGGGTTAAAAAAAAATGATGGGAGTCCTCCGAGCTATTCTTTTAACTTTTTGATAAAGTTTGAATTTATTTCCAAATAAAAATGAGCTTAACTGAAAAACAGAGGAAGCTTACTGGTGCCAAGCAACTGTACTTCCTCGCCTAATCCTCTGAGGGCAGGACTATTATTATCATCCCCATTTTACAGATGAGAAAACTGAGGCATGACAAAGCTAAGTAGCCAATTAAAGGGCACGCAGCTGGGACATAGCAGAGCTAGGGTTCAAACTCAGGATCTTCTGCCATTACACCTATTTAATTAAAGAGAATAAGATGCCTGGAGTTCCCTTTGTGGCTCAGTGGTTAACAAACCCAACTAGGATCCCTGAGGATGGGGGTTTGATCCCTGGCTTCACTCAGAGGGTTAAGGATCTGGCATTGCCGTGAGCTGTGGCGTAGGTCGAAGACACAGCTTGGATCCTGCATTGCTGTGGCTGTGGTGTAGGCCAGCAGCTATAGCTCAGATTCGACCCCTAGCCTGGGAACTTCCATATGCCGTGGTTGAGGCCCTACAAAGCAAAAACAAAAAAAAACCATGATTCCTAACAGTGTGCAAATGAGCAATGTGATCTGTCACCTGAGGGTAGGAGTCTTCGAATGCACGATCTGGAGTCATGTGCTTGATGACATCAGCCAGGACAGTGTTCACCTCTCGTTTCTAAGTGGGGAAAATAAATTAAACCTGCATTAGACACTGACGGGTCGTCGCTGACCATTTTTCTGGTGGGAAGAAGTAACCTTTTCAGAATAAAGCATACAACTTCCAGGAAACAGTTTTGACTATTCTGCTCAAAATAATCTAAGGGGGGAATCCTACCCGCATCACAGCCCTAAAGACTGTACATCTGCACCAGGTCAGGACTAAAACACAGTTCTCAAGGGTTCTGGGGCATTATACTGCCCCCGGCTCTCCCCGAGCTGGTGAAATCCAATGTACCAATCACCTTTTACCCGCCAGTCCCAGGCCCCTCCCCCGGGGGGCTGCAGAGGGCAGCGGGGCATTATGGGAAGAGCACAGATGGGGCCCCTACAGACCGGATGAGCCAATGCCCACTTCGCTTTTGTCAGCTCTATCAGGGGTTGGCCAACCACAGTCCAAATCCAACCCAGGACCTTTAGGCTAAGATTGGTTTTGTTTTCGGGTTTTTTTTTTTTTTGGCTTTTTAGGGCTGCACCCATGGCATATGAAAGTTCCCAGGCTAGGGATTAAATCAGAGCTGTAGCCACTGGCCTACACCACAGCCACAGCAACACCAGATCCAAACCATGTCTGTGACCTACATTATAGCTCATGGCAACACTGGATCCTTAACCCACTGAGCAAGGCAAGGGAATGAACTCGCGTCCTCATGGATCCTAGTCGGTTTTGTTACCACTGAGCCATGATGGGAACTCCCTAAGAATGGTTTTTACATCTAAACCAAAAGAATAATAACAATAAGTATCTAAAGTATACTAGGGTGAAAAAACATGCTTAACTTCGTATTATGCAGCATTTCCCAAACTCACCTGTAAGTATGGAACACTTTTGTTAGAGTTCACATATTAGTGTTCCATCACACTATACCATAAAGGATGCAATTTTCATAAATTAAGAACAATTACCATAGTTCCCATCGTGGCACTGGAAATTAATCCAACTAGAAACCATGAGGTTGCAGGTTTGATCCCTGGCCTCACTCAGTGCGTTATAGTGTTGTGAGCCACACGGGAAGTCCCACTCAGTGCGTTATGGATCCGGCATTGCTGTGAGCTGTGGTGTAGGTTGCAGATGTGGCTCAGATCCTGCACTGCTGTGGCTGTGGCATAGGCCAGCAGCTGTCACTCCAATTCAACCCCTAGCCTGGAAGCCTCCATGTGCCACGGTGCAGCCCTAAAAAGCACACACAGGTACATACAAAAAAGAACAATTACCATCATAAAAATGCCTAAGTTAGACTTGATTATGAATATGAAAAAAAGACACACTGTAATTCTTTCAGAAACAATACCTCAGCCACATACCGTGAAATGCTTGCAGGTGTATTCTACCCATACCTCGGCACAATTAATGTAATCCTACAAAAAAAAAAAAAGTAAAAAAATATCTTTACAATAGAAGGCCAGGATGGACTGTCAGGGCCAAAGCTCAATACGTGCAAATCCCTTTGAAGGATCTGACAACAAAGAGTTGGTCAGTGATAGAAATGTCATGAGCGGTTCCTATACAGAAAACTCTGGCTCACTGGTAGATTTTATTTACCCTGAGAGGTGAGATGAGAAAACACAAGCTGCCTGAAACTAATTAGACTTTCATTCCAGAATTGCTCCATGGCCCAAGACAGCAATCTGGGAAGCTCTGCCATGCCTGGAGAGTGGGAAGAAGGAAAGGGCGGCAGGGGTCGTGGTCAGGATTCCTCCCCACACCTCCGCACAGACAAGGACCATGACCATGACTTGGTTGAAAATTCAAGCTGTGTTTAAAAATACGACCCCCCCCCCTTTATTTTTTGGCTCTGCCTGTGGCATGTAGAAGTCTCCAGGTCAGGGCCGTGACAATGCCAGATCTATAACCACTAGGCCGCAAGGGAACTCCTAAAAATATGACTTCTGAATGTTTTGAGAAAACACAGGCCTCCTGACTTTAATAAAAAAATAAGCCATTTGTCCTAGGGAGGGGTGATGTATAAATGTTATAAAAAAGTCACGAAAAGCACAAAGATTTTAGGTAAGAAATGATGTGTTTAGATGCACAGAGGAGGGGGATCCACGGAGAGAGACAATGGCCAGCTTAGTAAGGCTCTCTGCCCCGGAAAACACTCAAGAATGGGAAAGAACGGTCAAGGAAAAAGAGAGTCTGGCACCATATCTCTTCTTTCTGAGACGTCAAGGAAAAGAGCTGTGAATGTGGCTTTTGATGCAAGGCTGCTTTGAAGCACTGAAGTACAGACACCAGGGGCCCAGAGGTTTTTGACTTAAAATATCCTGAATAAGCTGTTTTAGTTAGCCAATCCGAGTTAGGTTAAACAGAGAATCTCAACAGCTGGACTTTAGTGAGGATTTTGCTGAACTTACCACAGGTATATGATTTTATAAATACGTTTCTGATTTTTCAAAATTATACCACTGTTCTTTGTGCCCCACTCCGCCCTAGGGCTGCACCTGCAGCATATGGAAGTTCCCAGGCTAGGGGTTGAATCGGAGCTGCAGCTGCCAGCCTATACCACAGCCATGCCAGATCCAAGCCACATTTGCGGCCTATGCTGCAACTTGTGGCAATGCAGGATCCTTAACCCCCTGACTGAGGCCAGGGATCAAACCCGCAACCTCATGGATCCTAGTTGGATTCGTTAACCACTGAGCCATGATGGGAACTCCATACCACTATTCTAAATATGATATCATAAATGCAGTGATGAGCAAGTTTATAACTGGGCTCACTTTAATACTTCCTTCTCAATAATGACTGAATCAGATGCTACACATCCATATTCACTTACTCACTGAGTTATGGTCTGAATGTGTGTGTCCCCCCGGCATACATACGTTGAACTCCCAGCCCTCCGTGTGATGAAATTAGGAGGCGGGGCCTCTGGGTGGTGATGAGGTCATGAGGGTGGAGCCCTGGTGAATGGAATTCTTGCCCTTATAAAAGGGACTCCAGAGAGCTCTCTCTCCCTTTCTGCCTTGAGAGAAGGAGAGGCTGGCAGACTGTCACCTGAGGTCCTCACCAGAATCCGACCATGCTGACCCCCGATCTTATGCTTCCAGCCTCCAGAACAGGGAGAAATACATTTCCGTTGTATACTAAGCTACCTGGTCTATTGTATTTTGTTATAACAACCTGAATGGACAAGGACATGGAGCTAGTAAGAGAAGAATAGTGCTGGGGGTGGGGAAGTCTCACCACGCAGACAGCCAATAGCATTTCCCTAGAGGCAGCCATATAAATTGCTAGCGTGTTGCCTAAAAGGACAGTGAGGCAGGAAACCCGAACCTGTAACATGCTGACCAGCATTACACGTGTTGCAGCAGCTCACATCACTTGGTCCCTCTTCCCAAGACTTCTTATGCCAGAAATATGGGGGGAAAGAGGCTTCCACTGGGAGTTTCTTTCATGGCTCAGTGGTTAACGAATCCAACTAGTATCCATGAGGATGCGGGTTTGATCCTTGGCCTCGCTCAGGGGGTTAAGGATCAGGCGTTGCCATGAGCTATGGTGTAGGCTGCAGATGTGGCTTGGATCCCGAGTTGCTATGGCTGTGACGTAGACTGGCAGCTGTAGCTCCATTTTGACCCCTAGCCTGGGAACTTCCATATGCTGTGGGTATAACTCTAAAAAGCAAAAAAAAAAAAAAAAAAAAAAAGAAAGAAAGAAAAAAAAGAAAGAGGCTTCCACTGTCTGTTAAAGGAATGGAAACTGGAATTCCTTTTTGTTCATTACTGGCTGGCTGTTGATCTTCAATTTAAGAAGAGCCTGCTAAACTGGTTTTTTCAATTCCAAATACAAGTCGACCCTGAAAGAAGAGAGGTTTGCAGCACTGACTCTCCAGGCAGTCAAAAATCTGCATGTATCTTGTAGTCAGCCTTGTACACCAACAAGTCCTCTGTATTGGTGATTCTGGTTCTGTGGACACAACCCACTGAAGACTACGTAGATTATAGTATTTACTACTGAAAAAAAATCCATGTATAAGCCAATCTGTGCAGTTCTAACCCGTGTTGTCCAAGGGTCAACTGTGCTGTAGACTGCTGCTCTTTGGATGCTCTTTCCGAAGCTCCGGGTCTTTTAAAGTCTCAAGTTATTTATCATGTTATACCTTTGATGCATCTTAAGGCCTCAAGAATAAGACATATTAGGGACACAAAAATCAAAGAAATACATCTTTAAAGCTATCAGTTATCCATTACAGGTTAACAATGCAATGACAGGAAGCAGACTTATTTAAACAACAACAAAAAAGAGGGGTGATAAGTTGAAAGAGAAACGTTTTAAGAGGACAAATACACTGCATAACTTGGACTCAAAGCAGTCAGTCTAAGGTCGACAAGGTCACCCACCTGTGGATTCTTCAACTTAGTGATAACTTTCCAAGCTTCATTGAGGATCTGAAGTCGGTCACCCTCGGGGGGATCAGCCAAGGCCAAGTTTAACCCCAGTGAGCGAAAAAGGAGATGCTAAGACATAGAGCAAACCATTACGATCCTAGGGATTTTAAACCAGAGTAATTTGAGGCATAAAGGAAAAGGCTGTAATGCTTGGCCTGTCTCACACTTACTCTTCCAACAATCTCTGTCTGAGGGTCTACCTAATGGTGCACGTCAGACTCTGCTCAAAACAGAGAGCTGCCTCTGTGCACTGGTCCAACGTGTGGGCCATAACATTCTGCTGGACAAAGCTTTCCAGAAAGGAGTGACCATCCAGTTTTACAGGTGTGAAGACCAAAGTGGTCCCTACACGTGTCTAGTGAGCTAACTGATCGGGTTGAGGGCTCATGGAGACCTGACTCGAGGCAATTACACATGCCTCACAATCCCAGGGGCTGACTCATCGTCCACTGTGTTCTTCAGAAAGAGCCTTTGCTTGTTTTCCTGTTGGCCCAAGCTGCCCCCGACACCGGACAGTGTCTGCCTGAAGAGCTATCAGGCAAACACTGCCTATCTGTTCTCCACCGAGCCGGAGGCCGAGAGCCTACCTTGGGGAAGCCAGACTCATGGCACTCTTTAATCATGCCGATGAAATCCATGGACCGTGTGGCGATGAACTCGGCCCGGAAGGCTGACATCACAGAATTCAAGAGCAAGGCACTGCAAGACATACCATGCCCAGGTCAGCAGCGCCTCCCTGAATGAAAGGCTCCTTAATTTTAGGATGTACGTTGCCAGGAAAGATGACGAATAGCCCTTTAATGATAAGCTTGGCGGGGTCAGGGGGATGAGCAAAAAGGCAACCTCTAGAGACTAGCGCGGTGTCCTACGCATCTTCGGAACTTAATAAATATTCACCTGAGTGGAAGAATGGATGGATGGGTGGCTGAGTCAATGGATGTACAGGTGAATAAGAAAGTCATCAAATTCATTTAAACAGAAGAAAACGGAGCCTTCCATAGGCTGGTGCACTAATAAAACTAAATATTAAGTAAAAATAATGATCCAAGCTACAAATATATATCCACATTTCTCTTTTTTTTTTTGTCTTTTTGCCTTTTCTTGGGCCGCTCCCGTGGCATATGGAGGTTCCCAGGCTAGGGGTCCAATCGGAGCTGCGGCCACCAGCCTACACCAGAGCCACAGCAATGCAGGATCCGAGTCGCGTCTGCAACCTACACCACAGCTCACGGCAACGCCAGATCGTTAACCCACTGAGCAAGGGCAGGGATCAAACCCGCAACCTCATGGTTCCTAGTCGGATTCGTTAACCACTGCGCCACGACGGGAACTCCCTACATCCACATTTCTTATGAAAAGTACTGTTCTAGGACCTAGGGACCTGGTTGGGAACAAAACTCACTCCAGTCTGCTCACATATATTCCACCAAAAGGAGAGCAGAGAAGAAGCCTCCGGAAGACAGGAACTTGGGTTTATCCTGACCTTCCCCATTGATCTCAGCCCCACAGGGAAAGAACTACTACTATACCCATTTTACAGACAGGAGACCGAGGCACAGAGGGGTCAAAGTAAGTGACCCAAGGTCAGAGGCTAAGAAAGAGTGAAGCCAAGTCCTAAAGCCAGGCACCTGGAGTCCCACATTCCTGATCTCCACGCTGTCCTGCTTCTCTATTGGCCCTCCTGCCCAAGCAAGCATCCTGAGCACCAAGAAAGCAACCAACCCCATTTTCAAACTCAGGCTTTATGAAATTTCAAAATACTTACTTGTTTCCTAGTTTCTTACATCTCTCCATCATCTCGGTTAACAGAGCCTGGTCAAAAAAAAAAAAAAAATAATAAAAACCACCAAGTTGGAGGACCTAAAGCGATACTTCTTAGGAACGGACTTCCAAAGTAACACTCTAAAATAAATGTAGCCGCATGCCCATATCTATCATTCTCTGTGCCCGGCAGGGATGGGGAGGATGGAGGAGAAAAAGTTCATGCTGGTGGCATTTCATACAACGTGCCAGGCCTCAGGCACTCTTGGCATCCAGTCTCACCACTGACGTTTCCCCATCCTTTGGCCAATGATACAGGAGGTACCATTCCTCCTGCAGGGTACATCAGAGTGGTACCTGCTGTGCTCTAGGGCACCAATGAGAATGAAATGTGCTTTACTCCCCTAGACCCGCCACGTTCGTGCCTGTGGATTTCTCAGTATAAAAAATAACCAACATGGGGCCAGGAGCTGGTGCTGGCCCGTCATGGTGAGAAGCACTTGGGTCTCATGATGTCACGTCTCACAACAACCACAAGGAGGCAGGCTCTCTAGTCTCTCATTGCACCAACGAGCCACTGAGCCACTGAAGAGGGATGTGCTTGGGCCAAGGTGACATGGCCAGTTATGCAGGGCTGGACATGACCTGGGCAGTAGGGCATCCAAGGCCACGCCCTTCGCTACACTTCCTCTCTGTGCTTTTGGAAGCACATCCCCTCCCCCTGCCCCCAAAAGGAAGTAAATGTTTAATTCGCTGGAATACAATTAATGGCTTGAGAGCTATCTCAAGACAATTAGGTATCTTTCAAAAGAGCTCCTGTTTTTAAAAAATCAATGGGAGACGTATTCCTATAAGGGCAGTGGTTTGGGGAAGGTCCCGAATGCCACAGACAAGGTCAATCCCAAGACGAAAGAGCTGACAACAGCAGCCTAGACCCTGCGCACTCACCAGGCACCTAGAACTAGCCCCGGGGCTAAGGGCTTTTCATTTGTTTTCCCATTTACTCCTCACGATAAATAGCCTTTGAGACTCATTAAAGTGGGGAGACTCATCCTCACTTTACAGACAAGGAGGTCAAAACTCAGCTAGGTGAAGTCAGTTCCTACTAAGCAGAAGAAATGAGATTTGTACCTAAGTCTGGCCTAGAAATAAAATGAGTCTTTAGTGCCATTCTGCCTTTTCCAGCTGTGTCCCTCTGTGTCCTGGGTATTGTCCGCATAATGAAGATGTGCGGAGATACTATTGGTACCCCCACTGCCAGAACCCTGATTTTATTCAGTCTTCGCTCTCTGCCCAATAAAAAGCAGCTTGGGTCCTGTTATGGAGTGAATGATGTCCCCCACAATTCACACAGTGAAATGCAAACCCCCGACGGGACTGTGTTTGGAGACAGGGCTTTTAAGGAGGTCATTCATATTAAATGAGGCCCTAACCTGATAGGACTGGTGTCCTTATAAGAAGAGGAGGAGGAGTTCCCGTGGTGGCTCAGTGGTTAATGAATCTAACTAGGAACCATGAAGTTGCAGGTTCGATCCCTGGCCTTGCTCAGTGGGTTAAGGATCCGGCATTGCCATGAGCTGTGGTGTAGGTCACAGACACAGCTCGGATCTGGCATTGCTGTGGCTGGGGTGTAGGCTGGCCGCTCTAGCTCCAATTCGACCCCTAGCCTGGGAACCTCCATATGCCGCAAGCACGGCCATAAAAAGACAAAAAAAAAAATCCATACACCCCTATGTTCATAGCAGCACTATTCGCAACAGTCAAGACACGGAAACAACCTAAATGTCCCTCGTTATAAATGGACAAAGAAAATGTGGTACATATACACAATGGATCTACTCAGCCACGAAAAGAATGAAATACTGCCATTTGCAGCAACTAAAGATGATCACAGTAAGTGAAATGAGTCAGAAAGAGAAAGACAAATACCACAGGATATCATTTACATGTGGAGTATGACACAGATGCTTTTATCTACGAAACAGAAACAGACTCACAGACACAGAGAACAGACTTGCAGTTACCACGCGGGAGGGATGGAGTGGAGGCCTGGGGGGAGCAGACACAAACTATTACATATAGAAGGATAAACAACAAGGTCGCACTGCAGAGGCAGGGAACTAAAGTCAACATCCTGTGCTAAACCATAAAGGAAAAGAATATAAAAAAGCCTGTATATGCATATGAATAACTGAATCACTTTGCAATACAGCAGAAATTAACACAACATTGTCAATCCACTGTACTTTGATCAAAAGAAAAAAAGACAGCTCAAGTTAAGCAACCAATACAGGCAGACCTCAAAGATATTGTGGGTTCGGTTCCAGACCACGGCAACAAGGAGAATATCCCAATAAAGCAAGTCACACGAATTTTTTGGTTTCCCAGTGCATGTCAAAGTTATGATTATACTGTAGTCTATTAAAAGTGTAATAGCATTATGTTTTTGAAAAATGCACATACTTAAGTATAAAACACTTGATTGCTAAAGAATCCTAACCATCCTCTGGGCTTTCTGTGAGTCATAATTTTTTTGCAATAGTTAACATTAAAAAAAAGAAAAAAAAAAAAGGAGTTTCCATTGCAGTTACTTGGGTTCAGGGTTCAAAGCTTCTCAGCATTCCTGACCCACCTCCCTGAGCCATTCTTCACAGCTAACCAACACTGCCTTCTAAACTCTTTCTCAGGACGGACGGTCACAGGATCTTAGGTGGCTATTTGCCTCTTTTAACCTATTTTTTCCCAAATTCCTTCCATTGAATATGTATTTTTATTAATGAATGTTTTCTGATTATGAAAATTCTCGCCTATCCATGCTGCCTCTTGCTTTTTTCATGGCTACCAACTGGTTCTCCTCTCATCCATCTGGCAGGCTTCTGCCAGACTGAAGTCTTCAAGCACTGCTTTTTTCAAATCATCCCCCTGACCAAAAATCTGGAGTTCCCGTCGTGGTGCAGTGGTTAACGAATCCGACTAGGAACCATGAGGTTGTGGGTTCGATCCCTGCCCTTGCTCAGTGGGTTAACGATCTGGCGTTGCCGTGAGCTGTGGTGTAGATTGCAGACGCAGCTCGGATCCCGCGTTGCTGTGGCTCTGGCGTAGACCGGGGGCTACAGCTCCGATTGGACCCCTAGCCTGGGAACTTCCATATGCCTCGGGAGCGGCCCAAGAAATAGCAAAAAAAAAAGACCAAATAAATAAATAAATAAATAAATAAAATCTTTAAGAGCTGTTGGGTCTCCGGGACAGATGTTCAAGTAGCTCGGCAGCCTGGTCCACTCCCCGTCTGCCTCCTTCCTCCCTCTTTTCCAGGAAGGCTTGTCTCCTGATTTTGCCTCTTAACTGTGTGTTTACACAGGTCCCTTCCCTCGGCCCCTCCTCTCCTGGCCCCCACTCACCTCTTGGCTTTCAAATCAGCCCAGGCTTCCACTTGCCAAGGCCAAACACAATGATGGTAACCACCCCCATGGGCCTGGCACCTACCACGCACCAGCCCTTGGCCATGCGGTGACTGGCATTATCAAAGTCACCTCCAAGCAGCCCTTCTCGGAAGATTCTATCATTAGCCCATTTTACAGCTGGTAATACTGAGGCACAAAGAGGTCAAGCAGCCCAAGCAACACAGCCAGTTTGAACCCAGATCTGCCTGACTACCTGCCCTGGCCTCTACCGATTTCCTCTTCCCTCTTTCAACAGTGACAACCTGCATCGCATACCATAGCAAGGGATCATGGGACTGCATACCAGACAAGACAAAAAGCTGTTGAGGAGTTCCCATCGTGGCTCAGTGGTTCACGAATCCGACTAGGAACCATGAGGTTTCGGGTTCGATCCCTGGCCTTGCTCAGTGGGTTAAGGATCTGGCTTTGCCAGGAGCTGTGGTGTAGGTCACAGATGCTGCTCAGATCCTGCGTTGCTGTGGTGTAGGCTGGCAGCTGTAAATCCAATTTGACCCCTAGCCTGGGAACCTCCGTATGCCAAGAGTGAGGCCCTAAAAAGCAAAAAAAAAAAAAAGCCTTTTTGAATACTCACTCCCTGATTTGGGGAGAGGGGATTTGACAGTTAAATTTTGATTTGAAATTTCAGGGGTCAGGTATTTGCAGATGACAGCATTTCTCCCTTTTCTCAGCCAGATTAACTCCACATTCCCCACCTCACCTACCTGTCCTGTGTATCGCCAACCACTGCAGTCTAACTCCTAGATTCTGGAGCAGGGGCCTCTTAAAGACACACAGGGCCCAACTCCCCAGTGCACACGCCCCAGCCAGCACCAAAGAGCTTGCAGGCATCATACTGTCACACACATTTTCCATACCACCCTCCACCCTGACATTCTGCTGCTTTTTGAAAACGATGATTTTTTCTATGAGATACTGTGAATTCCTTATTTATAATACCCCAAGAATCAGAGTTTATTATTATTCGGGTGACCTAATTTTTTCAAATCACTTCTTTTAGTGCAATAATGATTTCCTAGAGTTTTACTCCCCAGGAAAGCGCTATTCCCAGCTTCTGCCATCCTTTGGGATTACTGGTGCTTAAAATAAAAAGGAAGAGTGCCCTATGGCACGTGCCTTTTGTTTTTAATCCAATTTCACTTTTCATTAAAATAAGGAGGGAAAGAAACAAGCGTTCTCATTTTCAGACACATCATAGTAACAGGTGTGAACACTCTCAGGCCAGTATGTACTTCAACACGGGTCCCCATCAATTTAAATGACCCCGTAACAGTCCACTGAATATACAAACCATAATTTAACCAATCCCCTTCTAATGGTTGTCTTCAGTGTTGCACTAGCATGAACACAGCTACATGTGTGTGTGTTTATGCATCTATCCAATTACTTCTACTGGATATTTATGGGGTTTTTTTTGGCCACACCTGTGACACTTGGAAGTTCCCCAGCCAGGGATCAAACTCATGCCACAGCAGCAACAACACCAGGTCCTTAACCCACTGAGCCACCAGGCAACTCCTTCTACTGGAGATTTTTAAAAGTGAGATTACTTAAGCAAAGTTGTATTTTTCTTCTTCTTCTTCTTTTTTTTTTTTTGGCTGCACCCACAGCATGTAGAAGTCCCTGCGCCAGGGATCAACCTTGCACCATGGCAGTGACCCAACCCACTGTAGTGATAATGCCAGACCCTTAACCTACTGCACCACTGGGGAACTCCTCTTTTTTCTTTCTCTTCAAGGCTGTAAATATGTGTATGCAGCTGCTGGGAAAAGGCAGGCATATTTGAATTTTGCTTTGCTCTAGGTATCCTTGTTTTATAACAAGGCCTTTTTCCCCTTCACACGTAGAATAAATTCTCAACCATCAATAACAAGACAAAGGCAGCTTCATCTGTCACAGCAATGATGACAATTTGAACTGGTGTTCTACTGAAACTGCTCCTCCGTCTTAGGGGGAAAAAAGACCATTTCTGCTACGATTCGGACTTCCCTTTAATTCCTGACAATGCTTCATTAGACAAAAAAGAAAGAAAGAAATCATATAAAAGCTATTATGTATCTGAGTTTCACTTTTCACAAAACAGAGAAAAGATTCCCTGCTCTAAGGACTTTATTAACTCATTAGAAACACAAAAGAAATGCAGGGAGGTTAGTGAAGAGGCAGTGAAGCCATGAGCCCTGGAGTCAGATTCGATGGTGTTTTGTGTCCAGGCACCACCATTTTCTAGCTGTGTGACCTCATGGAGGTGTTTGCCCTCTCTGAGCCCCCACTTCCCCCTCCCAGAGCTGTTCACCAAGGCAGTGGCGGAAACATGCTGAGTGCAGACCCAGCCGCAATGCTGAGGCTGTGGCCTGACTGTGCCACAGGGCACGCAGGGGCAGGGGCCTCTACATTCCTCCTCGCTGGGGAACTTCACACTGAAGCCACTAGGCAGTTACCTCGGGGGCGTGGTAGGAGATGCACTGGAAGATCCAATCCATGGCAGGCGAGTACAGGGGCAGGTAGGACGGCAGCTCCACTCCCTGGACCACCAGCTGGTTCTGGACCGTATCCCCGTGAATCTGCAGGAGCCCAAAGAATACGCTTAGAAAAGGGGCATGGGGGTCGTGTAAGAAAGAAGAGCATGGAACTCAAGACTGTGCGGATCTGCTAGCCCAGGGACGGCCCCGAGAGAAATGGCCTGGTTTCTCAGGTTTTTGAAAACTAGAAAAGACGCACAGAAAGCGTCCCATGTCACCAAGCTGAGCTGTTCTGGGAATGTGTGCTGTGCCGAGAAGTAACCTGATAAAAACGGAGTCAGCAGATGCTGAAAAGGAAGGCTGATCAACAGGAGCCGTTTCCTGTTCACACACGCATATTAATTCTCTCTGCTTGTTCAGTTCAATCAACACATTTTAATTGCCTGTGACAGACGCGAGTGTCATTTTCCAGGGTTTACAAGTTGAGAGAGCTTTAAGGCAATCTCGACGTGGAAAGCCAATGGGTTTCATGAATTCGTGATCATGGAACTATCGTATCGATTAACCGTTCTGTACCTGTGTTCTCTTACCTGTTTGAATGTGAGGAGGAAGTCAAAAAAGTTCTTATTTAGGCTTTCTTTGAGATGTGGCGCCACCTCCATGCCCACCTGCAGCCAAACAAAATGAAATTACCTTTAGCGTAGAAAAAAGCAGGTAGAGGGCAAATAACATATACAGTGCAATGTCATTTCACATGGACAGACAGGCAGAGCGAGGGCCTGAAATTTAATTTTGTTGTTGTTGTTGTTGTTGCTATTTCTTGGGCCGCTCCCGCGGCATATGGAGGTTCCCAGGCTAGGGGTTGAATCGGAGCTGTAGCCACCGGCCTACGCCAGAGCCACAGCAACGCGGGATCCAAGCCGCGTCTGCAACCTACACCACAGCTCACGGCAACGCCGGATCGTTAACCCACTGAGCAACGGCAGGGACCGAACCCGCAACCTCATGGTTCCTAGTCGGATTCGTTAACCACTGCGCCACGACGGGAACTCCTAATTTTTTTTTAATGAATGCTTTTTCTTTTTTTCTATTATAGTTGCTTAAGTGTTCTGTCAATTTTCTGCCATATAGCAAAGTGACCCAGTCACACACACATATGTACATTCTTTTTCTCACATTCTCCTCCATCAGACTCCATCACAAGTGACCATACTTCCCAGGGTTACACAGCAGGATCCCACTGCTTATCCACTCCAAATGAAATAGTTTGCATCCATTAACCCCAGACTCCCAGCCCATCCCACTCCCTCCTCCTCTCCCCTTGGCAACCACAGGTCTGTTCTCCAAGTCCATGAGTTTCTGTTCTGTGGAAAGGTACATCTGTACCGTATATTAGATTCCAGATATAAGTGGTATCATATGGTATTTGTCTTTCTCTTTTGGACTGACTTCACGTAGTATGAGAGTCTCTAGTTCCATCCATGTTGCTGAAAATGGCATTATTCTGTTCTTTTTTATGGCTGAGTAGTATTCCACTGTGAACTTTTATTCGTTTGCTTATCTGTTTTCTTGTTCAATAACCTTGTCTTGCTTTTGTAAGAAAAACCACAGAAGCTATTTTTAATGGAAAAAGGGCAACATGTGCAGTGATCATCTTTGCAACTTTCCAAAGGTAATGAAAGTATTTCTGAACTGAAGACCAAGTGAACAAATCAATGCAGTACTGAGGAGAAACGGACTCTAGATTGTGTACACAATATTCCCTTCCTCTCTAAAAAATGATAAACTCACATGTGGCTGTACTTATTACATGAAACAAAAAGATTCTGGTATGTAATAGAGTCATCTGGGACTTCACTGTTGCATCATTAAAATATACAGCTTCAGTCTTTGCTGTGCAGTCGTGGAAACAGACATAAATTTGGATGTATTTTAGCCTATTTTACACAAGGCAAGCACAAAGCCTAACGATACTATCATCCATCAGCTCCTATGTTCACTGTTTTAAAAAAAGACTGCTGTGTTTTCAGCTGAAAAAAAAAAACAAAAAACTGGCTCATCATAGAGAAGGTGGCCAGAGCCCTAGGGTTGGAAGTGCAGGTCTGAGCTAAGGTGGGGTGCTGACGTACTTAAAGCGTTATAATGTTCCTTAAACCAAGCTCGCCGCACCGCAGTTCCACACTGCTGCTCTGGCACGAAAACAACTCTGTAAGGGGAGTTGCTTTCTGGGACCTGGTTTCTTCCAAAGAGGGCAGATTTCTGCCACTCACCCCCCTCCTTACCCAGAAGTCAGGAAGATTAATGATAACGATGTTTGTTAGATGTCTGTAAAGAATTCCTTTGAGAAGAATTATGCAAGAGCCACTGGGGCGGTAAATTCCAAGGGCAGTTCCAAGGGCTGTTGGGGGTGTTTCCAGGGACAAGCACAGAGATTTAAAACAAACCAGAAGAGAACACCAACAGCAAACGGCAGAGGCACTTTTACTGTGTTCTGGATTCTATTGTCTTTCCTTCCACTAATCACTTCGTAGAAAAGGCGATAATTACCTGTTAGGCGATAGCAAAAAAAAAAAGGCCCAGTGGACAAGCAGTGGGGAGGGAGCTGAAGGGGCCACGACTTAGGAGTTACTCACACTTGCCTTTAATAAAACAGCTTTGCGCTCCCCCCCCACACACACACCCTGCCTGCTCGCTGCCTTTGTGTTTTGTTCGCCTCTTCCCATTAGGCCAAGGGAGCAGCTTGGGAATCTGCGTGGGTCTGAAAGATGTTCACCTAGTGCTGGTTCAGTGTTGCTGGTTACTCGCAACTTCCATCCCCATGGACCCACTCTGAGCCACACGGGGTGGGCACACGAGCCAGGCTCTTAGGAGGCATATCCCACCCCATGGCCACAGTGATTGGTCTAACCCTGGACAAGGGACCCAAGGTGATCCAGGCCAGAATCAGCCCTGAAACTCTGGCTGGAACTACTGGGGAACAGGCACTCTGGCCACTGGTCTGAAGCCAAAAGGATGAGAGCCTTTCCGCCTCACAGAAAGAGAAAGCCACGAAGTCAAGTCACCCAGAGATGAGCAGAGCTGAGCAGGGGTGGAGGAGATGGTTCCAGCCCTGGCTCAGGGGCCCTGGATCAGCCATGCCTGCACCACCCCAGGCTCTTCAGAGGCACGGGCCAACAGATCCCTGCTTCTGCCTCAAAGTAGTGTGAACTGGGGTTTTGCCACTTGCAATTCAAAGAATCCTTACGAATACACAGTGTCTTGGGTTTTTTTGGCTACACCTGTGGTATGCAGAAACTCCCTGGCTGGGGATCAAACCTGTGCCACAGCAGTGACCCCAGCCACACAGTGACAATACCAGAGCCTCAACTCACTAGGCCACCAGGGGAACTCCTCATCACATTCTTTTTATATCAAAAGATTTCAGTAACCACCCCGCTGTGGGAACTGGTGCACTGCCTGGATTGGCACAAATGACTCCAATACAGCTCCTGTCATCACAGCTCATTTCGGGGGGGGGGGGGGGAGTCTATACTCTCTCCTCGTTGGCACTGAGTTTTCAAGTTGCATCTGCCATTAATAGGCAACCAATATCATCTTTCGCTAGCTCATGTACCTTACTTCAAACTTTATAACTAAACAGGATTGCGAGGAATTGATACTCGCCCCCGCACCTATTTCTCTTTAACAACTGTGTGTCAGAGACACACTGCGATTCTAAATCTTTCCCACTCTACTGTTACTGACGTCAACGTGAGTTCAAAGAATGTGCCATGTCCTACAAGGGGAGAGGAGGCAGAGCGCAAACACGCACACGGGGGTATTCTCACATCTTCCCCCCCCCCCACCCCCCGCAGGATCCGGCAGCGTTTTGCACATGTTAGGCCATCAGCAAACAATGACATGGAAGAAGCATTCAAGCTTCAAGTATATTCTTAAGCTGAGGCTCTAGGGCTCTAGGAAACATATCTGATATTCCTGTATGAAAACTTCACGCCAAGTTTCAAACAGATGGCAATGCAGAAACACTTTGGCCTCTGTTACTATGAGGGAGCAGGTGCCCTTAGAATGGAAAAGTTCTTTGCTTTCTTTCTCTCCTTCCTCCTTCCCTTCTTTCTTTCTTTCTTCCTCTCTCCATCTCTCTCTCTCTCTCTCTCTCTGTCTCTCTCTTTCTTTCTCTGCCAGCTACTCATGCTGAGGGCAAGGACTGATTTCTTTGTGATGCTGGAGACCACAGGGCTTCTATCACAGGCTGGATGTCATGTAAAAGAAGCAGATCGAAGGTTATGCCCCCTGTCTTCTAATTTCCCAGGATTAATTATTAAGGACCACTAGCCAGGGGTGGAGGGTGGTCTCCAATGGTAGCGTTGTCCTCAAGGAAGTCTGGGTTTCATCAGAACCCTCCAGAATAGGGACAATAACCCCTCTCTAAATGATACTGCTGGAACTAGCAAGAGGGGCTCCTGCTGAGAGCAGAGAGAGGCAAAGGTCCCATGTGAGTTAAAGAAAAAAGACCTGTAAATTCTCCCTGGGGTGCACTTTTCATAACTGAAAGTCTTACTTAGCTTTTTTTTTTTTTTTCTCTTTAGGGCCACACCTGCATATGGAGGTTCCCAGGCTAGGGATTGAATCAGAGCTACAGCTGCTGACCTACACCACAGCTCACGGCAACACCAGATCCTTAACCCACTGAGCGAGGCCAGGGATTGAACCCAAATCCTCATGGATACTAGTCAGATTCACTTCTCCTGAGCCACAACAGGAACTCCTAGTTTTTTTGTGTATATATATATTTTTTGATGGCAGAGTAGTATTTAAATTTTTTTATTATAATTGATTTACAATGTCTGTCAATTTCTCGTGTATGCTAAACTGACCCAGTCATACATATATACACATTCTTTTTCTCACATTATCCTCCATCGTGCTGCATCACAAGTGATTAGATACATAGTTCCGGGCCATGCAGCAAGATCCCACTGCCCATCCACCCCAATCGCCATAGTTGGCATCTCCTAACCCCAGACTCCCAGTCCATCCCACTCCCTCTCCCACCCCCTTGGCAAACACAAGTCTATCCTCCGTGTCTTACTAGTTTTAAGTAGGAGCTTCACTGGGCTTTAAAGGAGAGAAAGGCCGAGTGATTTACAACCCTCACCCATCGGAGCAGCCCTGCAAAGGCAGGCGACACAGCCCCCACCGCCCGCCGTTGTCGCCAGGAGCGCCTCGCCCTGCCAGGCAGCCCGTGCCAACTCACACGCCGAGCCAACTCTTTAACATAGAGACCAAGAAACCAGTGAGACAAGTGAATTCAAAGACAAAGGGAGAGCAAGTTTCAAGTCAATGAAAAGCAACCTATCAGCCGAAAGGCCTTGGGAGCCTCCCTCCCAGCCAAGAAGGGAGAAACAATTAATTCTGAAAACCAGTTCATTGGTAAGAAGGTGACCTTAAATGCCCCCTAATTAGAGTGACTGCTAAGTGGGTCTACTTTGAAATTAATTTTTAAAAGGAACCCTACCGCTCGGTGGATTTCTGTGGACAAGCTGTGCCCTAAAATTAGCAGCTAATAAAGCCACTCTTGCAGTGACTTGTGAGGCGGCAGGGAGGCAGAAGCATGACCATTCAAGGAGAGGGGACACGGTCACACACGGGAGAGTGGGGACGGTGCTTACCCTGCACAGGTAGGCCCTGGCGTACACCGACACCAGCGGGTCCCCGATCCCCCGGATCATGCAGGTCAGCCTCGGCAGACACTCTGAGATCCCCCTGTTAGAGACAAAAAGACGGCACAGCGTCACATTCCGCACTAGAACTCCACTCATTCAGTTTCAAAATAAAAACGAACGGGCGTTCCCGTCGTGGCTCAGCTCTTAACCAACCCAACTAGGATCCATGAACATGTGGGTTTGATCCCTGATCTCGCTCAGTGGGTTAAGAATCTGGAATCCGGCGTTGCCCTGAGCTGCGGTGTAGGTCGCAGCTCGGATCCCACGTTGCTGTGGCTGTGGTGTAGACCGGCGGCTGCAGCTCCGATTGGACCCCTAGCCTGGGAACCTCCACATGCCACAGATGCAGCCCTAAGAAGCAAAAATAAATAAATAAATAAATACACAAACAAAAAAATGAATAAATAAATAAAATAAAAACGAAGCTCAATTTCCTCCACTGAAGGGGGAAAAAAAAAACAGTTTCAGGAATAAATCAAGGTCAAAGCTTGAGTGTTCGAAGGCTATGTAATGAGAGTCTTTCTCTCAGGACACAATTCATTCTTTGAATGGTTTCTCTTCTCTTTACCGTGTGCTCAGTGCTGGGTCTCGCTACTTTTTTCCTCCTTGAGGCTACATTAGTTTTACTAATTTAATAATTTTTGTCTCCCAATTATTTTCCAGGGACTGGTCGCTCCATGACCATGTCGACCCATCTGCCATGTCTGGATTCCCCTTACACTGATTCCCTGCCCTGGGCCCTGCGCTTCCTAGCATGGGACACCCGGCACCTCGGGCCAACATCCGCTCCCCCATCAATGGGAACTGTGACTTATTTCTCCTGCCGCCTGGGATTCCCATCTGCCTGCGGCATCATTTGCCCCCCGTTAGTGGGGCAAAATAACTGTTTCTTCTACATGGCGTTATCTCCCCTATGCTCCACCAGGCATCTCTGGGTCCCAAGTAAACCCACTTGGGACACATTCTAAATCCAACCTAATTACTCCTCAGAGCACTGGGAGGCAGCCCGGGGCTTCGAGGAGCTGATTATCCACATGCTGTCCAACACCGCTCGGTACTACACCAGCCCCTCGGAGAGCAGATCTCATTTCTCCGGCTCTGCAAACTCCTTTCCAAACAACGTCCAAGGTGAACCGGAGTAGCAGAGAGCTTAGGGGCAAAGGCTTTTGCTTCTGGCATCTCTGTCCTCATCACCCTGGACAGCAGCCAACAAACACTGAGTGAGGGCCCCCGGCTGCGGCGCTCACTGGGGAGTGGGCAGCTCAATGGACCCTCGAAGACCCCTTCTCAGGGCCCTGTTCATGCAGGGGGAGAGCAGGGGCCAGAGACGCTAAGTAACTTTCTCAAGACTACATGGCTAATAACAGCAGAGCTAGGACTGAAATACAGGAGCTCCTGCCGTGGCGCAGAGGAAGTGAATTCAACTTGTGCATGAGGATGTGATTCGACCCCTGGCCTCGCTCAGTGGGCTAAGGATCTGGCATTGCCATGAGCTGTGGTGTGGGCCACAGAAAAGGCTCAGATCCTACATTGCTGTGGCTGTGGCAGAGGCCAGCAGCTGTAGCTCTGATTCAACCCCTAGCCTGGGAACCTCCATATGGCTCAAATGTGGCCCTAAAAAGCAGGGGGTTAAAAAAAACCTACAACAAAGGCACATAACCAATCTTCCATGAGCTGCTCAACCATCCTCTCCCCGCTAGAGTTGTCTTCTCTGTAAGATGGAGAGTAAAATGCCATCTCTGGAGTTCCCGCTGTGGCTCAGCGGGTTGTCTCTGTGAGGACGCAGGTTCGATCCCTGGCCCCACTCAGTGGGTTAAGGATCTGGCATTGCCATAAGCTGCAATGTAGACTGAAGATGTGGCTCAAATCTGGTGTTACCGTGGCTGTGGTATAGGCCATAGCTGCAGCTCTGATTCAATCCCTGGCCTGGGAACTTCCATGTGCCGCAGGAGGAGCCCTAAAAAAAATAAAATAAATAAAGCTACCTCTACTTCATTTAAGAAAATGGATGGAAGGTGCTTAAAACACCAGATCTGCTACATACTAAGTACTCACAGAATGACAGCTACTATTACGTTGCCACTAGCGTGTGGTGTGTGCATGTGTGCGTGCATGTGTGTGAGAGAATTTTTGGAAATGTGTGGTTCTGGACATTTAAGAAGAGCCTTACGTTTTGGAGAGGAACTTGTTACACTTCAGGATGGATGCTTCCACGTAACTACAAACACATTCCGTTAAGGAAGACATTTTCCAGATGGCCTGTCCCCTCCAGGGAAAAGCCTCAACTATTCATGAAAAGAACGAGATGTGTCCTCAGGACAGGGGGCCACGGTGGCTCTCAGCATTCCAGCGAATTAAATTAGCTGGTGGCTTGTGGTTTCTACATCTGCTTTGCAAGGTCTTAGCCTCATTTAAAATAAAATTTGGAAAATGTTACACGCTGGTTCATAGCGGCGTGCTGAAATCTGAACTGGGTCTGCAGCATTTCGAATCGAGGCTTTAGGGGAAAGGATGAAACTTCCAGAACTAAGATTCCATCTGTGTCACATTCTCGGTCCTTCAACACTGGTGTTTGTGCCGAGAAGCTTGATCCCGTTCAAGTTCTTGGAACCAGAGAAAATACATAAAGATACAGCATCGTAATTGAGAAAATTAATGTGGAAATATTCCTTAGGGAAATGAAAGCCTGGTACATGGCATCATATTAAAAAAAAAAAAAAAATACAGAACCAGAGCCCAGGGGCTTCTTGGACAAGGTGGCTGGCCCCGTACTTGCAGGGACCGAATTTTCGACAGGAATTTCAGGGCATCCCATCACATGGCTTCCATTGAACAGTGCAATGCTTGCAGCCTGTCTTTAAAATCATCAGACAACAACAACAAAAAAGGATACAATCTCGGAATCAGTTCCCTGATGGAAGCAATCTTGAAAAACCAATTTAAGCATGTTTCTTTGGCTGTGTCATTTACGTTCTCTGGAGAGAAGTGATCTGTAATACAGAAATAAGCCCCATCAGCCTTCCTCGTTCTTGGGATCTGTTACAGCTGCTCTGAGTCCTGGGATAGGAAAATGTTACGGCGGAGCAGAATTAGGGGTGGGGCACCCAGTCCTGTGTCTTTCCTTCCAAATAGCGTTATTACTATTAGGAAACTCTTGGTGACCATGAGCTCACACACAGGGGCTTTCGAAGAGCCAGGCCCTATTCAGAGGGTGTTCCAGATGTCAGCTCACCTAATTCCCACAAGAGCCCTCTAAGTTATGCACTTTCATTGTTCTCTCTTTTTTTTGGGGGGGGGGGGGTCTTTGTCTTTTTAGAGCTGCACCCGCAGCATATGGAGGTTCCCAGGCTAGGGATCAAATCAGAGCTACAGCTGCCGGCCTACACCACAGCCACAGCCACTTGGGATCCGAGCTATGTCTGTGACCTACACCACAGCTCCCAGCAACGCTGGATCCTTAACCCACTGATCGAGGCCAGGGATCGAACCCACAACCTCATGGATCCTAGTTGGGTTTGTTCACCACTGAGCCACAACGGGAAGTCCTATTTTTCTCTTTTATAGAACCAGAGGCCGAGGCACAGAGACATTTAGAGACTTGCCCAGGGCGCACAGCAAGCTGGACTTCAACTCAAGCAGTTTGGCTCCTCAGAAGATCCTCTTAGCCACTGCCTCTAATTTAATCCAGAGGTTCTTGGTGTCCCCACCAGTAACTGATGATACTACGGAGTATTGGGCCCAGATGCCTGGGGAACCTGCAATGCTAACATGAACTATGATGGAAGTTTGTGCTCTAAATATCACATGGGGAGCTCCCATCGTGGCGCAGAGGAAACGAATCCAACTAGGAACCATGAGGTTGCGGGTTTGACCCCTGGCCTCGCCCAGTGGGTTAAGGATTCCAGTGTTTGCCATGAGCTGTGGTGTAGGTCGAAGATGTAGCTTGGAGGCTGTGGCTGTGGTGTAGGCCCGTGGCTGCAGCTCCCATTTGACCCCTAGCCTGGGAACCTCCATATGCTGCGGGTGCAGCTCTAAAAAGTAAAAAATAAAAACAAGTAAATATCACATGGACCAGACTTTGAAACCAAGACCCTGAGGTGAGAAACTAGACAGAGGGAGGCTGCCAGCTTTATACGGGCACAAGGACTTGAGTCACCTTGTGGTTAAGCTGCCACTTTCCCCCATTATCCGTTCCCTCTTTAATAATAGAACTTACATTTTCTGCTGGGCACAGGGCCACCCATGCAGCTCTGTGTGCCCTGGGCTCAAGTTCTGCTTCCAGGATATAAACAGAAATGCAATGTCTGGGAATTTGCTGTAAGGGAAGGGGCTTGACCTCCACTCTTTCTTCCTTCCTGCTGGCCGGAATGCAGATGCAATGGCTGGAACCTCCACTACCATCCTGAACCACAAGAGTGAGATAGAACCTGGGATGGCTGGCACCACGAGCTGGCTGCTCTGCTAGCCCTGATCTTTTTTGTTGTGATTTTGAGTTTTCTGGCACTGCCAACCAGGCCCAAGCATGACATACATCTTAATAAGGAATGGAAAAGGGTATGAAAAAAAAGAAAACAAAAACAAACACAAAATCTGGTCAACACCAATAAGGCCCTTGTTGACCTCCCACTGCGAAAATGATTTCTTCTAAACATGGGAGCCTGATTCCACCACTCGATGTGCTTTTATATTTGTTGGATTCAATCAACATGGGCGTAATTAATTACTTTTTTTTTTTTTTTTGCCGTAGCCACAGCATGCAGACATTCCTGGGTCAGGGCTTGAACCCATGTCACAGCAGTGACCCAAGCTACAGCAGTGACAATGCCAGATCCTTAACCCGCTGAGCTACCAGGGAACTCCTACTTTCGAACACAGCCAATGAATGTTAGCTTGTTGGTCTCATCTTGTTGTCCAGTGGGTCGCTTTTGTCCCTGCTTCTACTTTCTGCTACTTGGTGGCACACCATGAAGGTGATCAAAATACCTGTGGAATCAGCCAAAAGATAAAATTCTAGGTATCTCACTAGCAGAGAACAGTCATTCATCACAAGTGCAGATACTAGGGAATTGCAATCTCAAGTATTTACCTGTTTTTAGATGTTCTGGCATGCTTCATTCATTTGAAAATTTTTTACTTGCCATTTTCAAAAGGAAGGGAAATTACCATTTTTCCCTTTCCTGGCCTGAACCAGTGCAGCACTTAAAAGTAACTTTCTTTCAAGTTCTAAGAGATCCAGACCAGAAAAGATAAGTTATTCTTAAATCCATTTTGTCAGTCTTGCCTTTTGGAAAAGGGACGGGAGGAGTTAATTTCCCTTCCTTTGACTGAATCGTGTGCCTTAAGACCCAAAAGCAAAAATAAGTCTCTAAGGTCATTTAATAAAATCCCTCACTTTCCAGTCGAGGGAATGCAGGTGCAGAAAAGGGTGAGACGACAGTGATTCAGGCTGCCCAAGAGAGCCGGACATCACACTTAAAGGCAGGTGGCCCCGTGTGTACACACTGACTACAAGCTACACAATAATCTGCAGATACAATTGAGAAGCTTTAGGCTTTCCTGTCAGCTGAAGGAATAATTGAGGAAAAAGATTATGTTATTCAGGACTTTAAAAAAAAAATTTTTTTTTTTTTGTCTTTTTAGGGCCACACCTGCGGCATATGGAGGTTCCCAGGCTAGGGGTCCAATCAGAACTGTAGCCACCAGAGCCACAGCAACGCAGGATCCAAGCCACATCTGTGACCTATACCACAGCTCATGGCAACACTGGATCCTTAACCCACTGAGCGAGGCCAGGGATCAAACCCGCATCCTCGCGGATGAGAGCTGGGTTCATTCACCGCTGAGCCACGGAACTCGAGAACTTTAAAATTTTATAGAAAAAGTAAATGAATAAAACTGGAAGGAAAAATATGTTACAGCAAACTCAATCTTACATTCCTTTACTTCATCTGCTCCACATGAATGTTTCAGGCTCTGGGGAGCTAAGAGTACATAAGAGAGACCCTGCCCTCAGGAAGCTCACATTCCAGTGGGGAAAGAGCACTGTCAACACAGAAAAGAATAAGCAGGCAAACAAATAAGATAATATAGAACAGCAGTCAACACCACGAAAGATGAAAAACTAGGTATAGCAAAGAGTGTTAGGTTAGTTTCATGAAATAGGGTGATGGTCAGAGAAGGCTCCTGCAGATGCAGCACTTGAGCCAAGCCCTGAATTATAAAAAAGGAGCCAACCATGCTCAGATGTGGAGGAAATGCACTCCCAGAGGCAGAAACAGCATGTGCAAAGGCCCTGCGGCAGGTAGGACCTCTGGTGCGGTCAAAGAATGGGAAAGGGAGCCACACTGGTGAGGGCAGGAAGGGAGAAACGGCTATCACAACCATAGTCATGCAGGGTTGTGGTCCTGGTGAGGCGTCCGAGGGGTTTTTTTAAGTGTGACAGAAACTTCCTGGAGCATCCTGAGTGGAAGAATGACATGCCATGACACGATTTTTACTTCAGCACTGGGGCTGCTACATGGAGAATGAATTCCGCGCTTGGAAACTAACTCCAAAGAGACTCTGATGTAACAAAGGGCAGAGAGATTTTCTTCTGGCTCCCTCTTATTTATCTTTCATGGTGCTTCTTTTTTCAACCCTGAGTTCTGTGGCTATTTTAGGAGAAGGGAGGAGACTAGTGAGTCTAGTCCTCTTTCATTTGCCAAGTCGCTACCCTGGCAGTGAGAGGTGTCTTTACATAACAGTGCTTATAGGGGGGACTGAAAGGCCAGGTCAGTTAAGGATGCTGCTTAGCCAGATGCAGCCTACATCAGACACGGGGAAAGGAAGACAGCGAGGCCCACGGGTGATGATGAAAACCACCACACAATAAACCCACGTCCCTTCTCCCAAGTTGGAAACAAAATTGCTTTATCCCTTGGAATACATCATCGCCTCACTCAGAGGCTGGATTAGGAAAATGTTGGGGAAAAAATGACCACATCTAGTAGCATGTACTTTCTGTGAACCCAAAGGGCACTGGTATCTTTCTGAGCTCATAAGAGATCAGCTTTAGTTAAAAGTCCTGAAGGTAAAGGGCTCAAATACTAAGTTCACCATCAGAATGTGATTCAAATGGAAAGAATGAGTTCACATGCCGCCGGACTTCTCTCTCTGCATAATTTCTTTTGCAGAATGCTGCACAGTAGATTTCAAAAGCTTACTTCACAATTATTGTTAAGACTTGCCCCAGAGTTCCCGCTGTGGCTTGGCGGTAATGAACCTGACTAGTAACCATGAGGACCCGGGTTCGATCCCTGGCCTCGCTCAGTGGGTTGAGGATTTGGTGTTGCCGTGAACTGTGGTGTAGGCTGCAGATGCGGCTTGGATCTGGTGTTGCTGTGGCTGTGGGGTAGGCCGGCAGCTATAGGGAGCTTCCATACGCTATGGGTAAGGCCCTAAAAAAAATAGTCATCCCAAGATTACTGATGTTTTTGAGAAAAGTCTGTCCCTTTCCCTTTCAGGTTCTTGGAAATGGAAAGAACACATGCAGATTTTATCTGCAAGGGGGAAAATAAAATTATTTTCAAGAAAACAGAAGCCTGATTTGCATCACTCAAGGTTAAAAAAAAAAAAAAAAAAGGTTAGAAAACCCCTACCTAGGTTTAATTCTGTCTGCAGACTGTAGAGTTTACAGGTGCCAGGATAGTACATGGAAGAAAAGCTGACAAGCGTAGTTAAAACATATGTAGGGAGGGAAGAATTTAGTGATAAACATGCTAATATATTTAGACAAGAACTAAAAGTGAACATGAAAATAGTCTTATTTTTTTTGGCTGCACCCACAGTAAGTGGAAGTTCCTAGGCTAGGAACTGAACCCACGCCACAACTGCAACCTGCGCCAAAATTATGGTGATGCCAGGTCCTTAACCCGCTGTGCCACAGGGGAACTTCCAAAAATAGCCTTTTAGTTTGAACTTTCATAGTTTAGGTAGAGAGAAAGTTACCAGTAATTTTTCCTTAACTAGCCCTAAAATGCTGTTTGGTAGTTAGCGAAAACTGAGAGGGAGGAAAATTATTGTAGTCAATGCAAACACAAATGCCTCTGGGGGCCGGGCAGGGATTATAAATAGTTTTAAGTAGTTAGGTATACAGCATTAGGAAGAAGTAGGACCTATATCAAACAGCATTTTTAAAACTACTATTATAGGCAAAGAAAACCCCTACCTAGGTTTAATTCTGTCTGCAGACTGTAGAGTTTACAGGTGCCAGGATAGTACATGGAAGAAAAGCTGACAAGGGTATAGTTAAAACGTATGTTGCCCAATTTCCCAAATCCCCAGGCAGAGAGGAGGCCCTTCCATTCAGGCCCCTGAGAAGCCTAGAACAGGGGAGGAGCTGGTAAAACACATCACAGGTGTGGAATTCCCCCTGTAGTGCAGCAGATAAGGAGCCAGTGTTGTCTGCGCAGCGGCTCGAGTTGCTGCTGAGGCACTGGTTCGATCCTCAGCCCTGGGCAGAGGGTTCAGGATCTGGCATTGCATCAGCTGCGGCTCAGACCCAATCTGTGGCCTGGGAACTTCCATAAGCCATGGGTATGGTCTCTCTCTCTCTCTCTATCTCTCTCTTTCTCTCTATAATATATATACACACACATATCTCGATCAATCACAGGTATGACGTGGTGGAAGGAAGGTCTAGGGTGCTATCCAGTAGAAATACTGTATGAACCATATTCAAAAAGGTAAAACAAAACAGGTGAAATTTTAACAATATACTTCATTTAGCCCAATTCATCTAATATATCATTTCAACATGTAAGCAATGTAAAAATTAGAGTGATACTTTATGGTCTTTTATTTAAGTCTCTGAAATACAGTATATATATATATATATATATATATATATATATATATATATATACATATATATTTATACTCAGAGCACATCTCAGTTTGGACTGGCCACCTCTCTATGCTCAAGAGCCCCATGTGACCAGTGGCCACCGTACCGGACAGTGCAGGGCCAGCGCTCAGAGCCAGGCTCTCCTTAAGTGGTGGCAGGGCATGGTACGCCTGATTCTTCCCTGCTGGGTTTGCCTGCCTAGGGTGAGACAGGATGATTCCCAAGAGCTTTTCTAGTCCTAAAGGTCTGTAGAGTTTGGTTGTTCTGAGAAACATGCACATTACATCACTTTGACAATGTAGACAGATGGAACAATGCAGCAAGATGGGAGGAAAGTAAAAAAAGAAAGGAAACAGAGAGAAAGAAAGAGACAGAGACAGAGAGAGACAGGAAGTTAAAGAAAGAAAAAGAAAGATTAAAAAAGACAGGCAGAAGTTCCCGTCGTGGTGCATGAGAAATGAATCCGACTAGGAACCATGAGGTTTCGGGTTCGATCCCTGGCCTCACTCAGCAGGTTAAGGATCCAGCATTGCCGTGAGCTGTGGTGTAGGTCACAGATGAGACTTGGATCTGATGTTGCTGTGGCTGTGGTGTAGGCTGACGGCTACGGTTCTGACTCAACCCCTAGCCTGGGAACCTCCGTATGCTGCGGGTGAGGCACTAAAAAGCAAAAAAAAAAAAAAAAGATAGATAAACAGACAAAAAGAGGTCAAATTATGGGTTGCCATCACTGACGTCATTTCTTCAGCCTTCAGGGAAATCCTGCTGCTAGAAGCAGAAATTGGTGGCGCGGAGAGGGGGTGAGCTTGCTGTTCTAACTTGCACAGATAAGTCCGCCTCCTCTGAGCACCGCTAGGAACTTGAAAGGAGGAATCAGAGGGAAAGGGCGCTGTGACTGAGGGTTCCAGATTGCCGGCCTCCTCAGCATCATTTATAGGACAAAGGACTCTATGTGTGCTCTCGTTGTCTCATTCTAACCTCCTAAGAGTTTAAAACTGGGTGGCAATAAATGGAATGCAAACATCACTGGGGCAGAGACTGTAGATTCAAAGCATCTATCATGACTGATTTATTTGACACTTCTTTAATATATATATATATAAAGTTGGGTTTGTAAAGCAATTTGCTTCTTAGGAAAGACAGGAAAAATACTAAAATCTCAGTTGGTATAAAGGTTCAGCTGAATTTGACTGTAATATCTTTCCATGCCTGCAGATTCACATGACTTGCTCAAATCCCTAGTTTGTTTAAAAACCTCATGCTTGGAAGACAAAGGATCAGACATCTGTAAAGACATTTCTTTTATGTTTAACACAGCACAAAAAAAAAAATTTTTTTTTTTAACTTTATTTCGGGTCTCAATAAATCCTGCCTTGATATAAACTTTCTAACCCTTGGAGTTCCCATCGTGGCGCAGTGGTTAACGAATCCGACTAGGAACCATGAGGTTGCGGGTTCGGTCCCTGCCCTTGCTCAGTGGGTTAAGGATTCGGCGTTGCCGTGAGCTGTGGTGTAGGTTGCAGACGTGGCTCGGATCCCGCGTTGCTGTGGCTGTGGTGTAGGCCGGTGGCTACAGCTCCGATTTGACCCCTAGTCTGGGAACCTCCATATGCCGTGGGAGCAGCCCAAGAAATAGCAAAAAGACAAAAAAAAAAAAACTTTCTAATCCTGACTCTAGGGCGGAATCAAGTCCAGGGAGCAGCTATGACATTACCTGGTAAGACGCTGCGGTTATCCACACACATGGAAAAGATTCGCTCGTACACCAGCTTTCCTGGGGAGAAAAGGACATACGGTGTCAGCCTCACGCTCCTCATGAGCAAAAACCCTAAATTAATGTGCGTTAATTAGAGACACACAGGGGACCTCGCCCAAATGAGCTCCAACTGGTGACAGTATGCTGCCACCTAGTGGGATAAAGTTGTAGCCATGACTTTTAATTTCAGATTTTTTTAATTCAAAGAGGGGACTTTTATTTTCTGTGAGAGGCAGAAAAGTGACCTCATCAAGAAATGACAGGAGTTCTGGTTGTGGCACAGTGGAAATGAATCTGACTAGCATCCATAAGAATTCGGGTTTGATCCCTGGCCTCGGTCGGTGGGCTAAGGATCCAGTTACCATGAACTGTGGTGTATGTAGGTTGCAGACGCTGCTCAGATCCAGCATTGCTGTGGCTGTGGCTGTGGCTGTGGTGCTGGCCGGCAGCTGTAGCTCTGATCTGACCCCTAACCTGGGTACTTCCATATGCCATGGGTGTGGCCCGCAAAAAAAAAAAAGAAATAGAAATGACAGAATACAGGTTTCCATGGAGAAAGCCAGTCAAGCTAAGAGAGGCCCTCCCGCAGCGTGGGCTACTTACAATTACAATCACCTAAAGACACTTGCCAAAAATATTCCTTCCTGGGTCCACCTCAGAGCTAGTGAAAAAAGAATATTTTGGGGGTCGAGGACTAGAAATATAAATTTTGAATAACCTTGCTAGGAAGTTGTTATATATGCTCAAGTGTGGGAGAACTATTTTTTTTTTTTTCCTTTGGCTGTGCCCACAGCATATGGAAGTTCCTGGACCAGGGATCAGACCCGTGACCTGAGCTGCTGCAGTGATAATACCGGATCCTTAACCTTCTTCACCAAAAGGGAATTCCAAGTGTGAGAACTAGCGATTTAGGCAGGTACCATGGGTCTCTGCGCTAAAAATGACCTCAGGGGTGGGAATCTCTAGAAACTACCCAGAGCCTCCGTCTTCCCTTCTAAACCAGGGGGTCTCAGCTTTGGCCCAACACTCAGAGCACCTGGGGTGCTGAGGCCCGCGTCTACCCTCAGAGGGTCCAGCGTATATGGTCTGGGGTACAGCCGGATCATCGGAAGTGTTCTCAAAGCCCCCCAGGTGTGCAGGTGAGCTTCGGGACTACTGCCCCCAACTCTGGATTCAATTTAGAGGTTCCCAGGAAACCTCAGGGATCAAGCCCCGGTTTCTCAAAGCCACTCGCCTTTGCCCTCCTGGCAGGAAGTGTTTGGTTACCTGCAGTCTCAGGCTCCCCACGGCAGCCACACCTGCTGCCGAAAGAGGCCTCCTCTGGGATGACCCCAGAACTCCCAGCACTGGGACGACAGGCAGTTTACCTTGGCCATGACACAGCACAGCAAGCCACTAACTTCTCACACCTCCAAAGGACCCGGCATACAAGAACGCAATGTCTGGAGTTCCCATGGTGGCACAGCGGAAACGAATGCGACTAGGAACCATGAGGTTGTGGGTTCGATCCCTGGCCTCGCTCAGTGGGTTAAGGATCCCGAGTTGCCATGAGCTGTGGTGTAGGTCGCAGACAAGACTCAGATCTGGCGTTGCTGTGGCTGTGGTGTAGGCTGGCGGCAACAGCTCCGATTAGACCCCTGTTCTGGGAACCTCCAAATGCCACAGGTGTGGCCCTAAAAAGACAAAAGACAAAAAAAGAGAGAGAATGCAATATCTTTACTTCCTTCAGTGTGCCATCTCTCTAAAACTGGCTTTTTTTTTTTTTTTTCTTTTTTAGGGCCATACCTGCAGCATACAGAAGTGCCCACCACAGCCATAGCAAGGCAGGATCCGAGCCGCATTTTGACCTACACCACAGCTCATGGCAATGTCAGTCCTTAACCCACTGGGCAAGGCCAGAGATCGAACCTGCATCCTCATGGATCCTAGTCAGACCCGTTAACCACTGAGCCACAAAGGGAACTCCTCTAAAACTAGCTCTTTTAAAAAAACAGGAAAACATAATTTCTCCACAGTTCCCTTGTGACTCAGCAGAGTAAGGATCAGCCTTTTCACTGCAGTGTCTTGGGTTGCTACTGTGGCAAGGGTTTCATCTCTGGCCCAGGAATTTTCATGGGCCTCGGGCGCAGCCAAAAATATTTTTTTTTAGGTTTTTTTTTTTAATTTTTTTTTTAAATTTTGTTGTTGTTGTTGTTGTTGTTGCTATTTCTTGGGCCGCTCCCGCGGCATATGGAGGTTCCCAGGCTAGGGGTCGAATCGGAGCTGTAGCCACCGGCCTACGCCAGAGCCACAGCAACGCGGGATCCGAGCCACATCTGCAACCTACACCACAGCTCACGGCAACGCCGGATCCTTAACCCACTGAGCAAGGGCAGGGACCGAACCCGCAACCTCATGGTTCCTAGTCGGATTCGTTAACCACTGCGCCATGACGGGAACTCCTTTTTTTAGTTTTTAAAAAGAGAAAACACAATTTCTATATTTCACTTTCATATTCTAAGACGCCTTTAACTAGAGAATTTTTTTTTTTTCTTTGTCTTTTGTCTTTTTTAGGGCCTCACCCATGGCACATGGAGGTTCCCAGGCCAGGGGTCGAATCCAAGCTGCAGCTGCCAGCCTACATCACAGTTCGTGGGATCCAAGCCACGTCTGCGACCTACACCACAGCTCACAGATCCTTAATCCACTGAGCAAGGCCAGGAATCGAACCTGCATCCTCAAGGATACTAGTCAGGTTCGTGAACCACTGGGCCACGACACGACGGGAAGTCCTAGAGAATCATTTTTGACCAAAGGAGTTTGGTGATATTTTTCTTTGCTGAGTCAGTGGCCAACTATTTTGAGAAATAATACCTGATCCTAGATTTATTTCCTTTCTTGATAATTTCTTATAAATCAAGGGCCCTAAAGTAGATCAATGACAACAGCTAACGTTTTCGGAGCACCGCCCTTTGTGCCTGGCACGGTTCCAAGTTGGTTACACTGATCCTGCAAGGAACACATCATACGCTTCCTACATATTCTCTCACTGAATTCTTCTGCATGAAATCCCCAGAGGCAGGGTCTGTGAGGCCCACTGCTCCAGGGAAGAAACCAAGGCTCAAGTTCACATAACCCTGGCGGAGGAGAGACAAGGGATGAAGGTGGGGAGACACCAGAGCCCCAGCCCTGTGCTGCCTCCAAGGAAATCCCATCGAAAGTGCAGCCACGCCTGTGTGCTACAGATGCCCGGGGCCGCTCCCCACATCCCTGCCCAACTCGAGGCTCCACCCTTGACCACCGAACACCTGCTCCCCTGCAGACACACCCTCCTGCGGAGCGCAGTAACAGCGGCGCACGCCCGATGGACCACAGCACTCCAAGCTGCCACCCAAGCAAAGCCAGTCTCGCTCCATTTTTATTTCATTTTATTTTGCTTTTTTAGGGCCGCACCCACAGCATATGAAGGTTCCCAGGCTACAGATCAATTGGAGCTGCAGCTGCCAGTCTACACAACGACCACAGCCATGGCCACAGCCACATCAGACCTGAGCAGTGTCTGCAACCTATACCACAGCTCACGGCAAAGACAGATCCTTAACCCACTGAGCGAGGCCAGGGATCAAACCCGAAACCTCATGGTTCCTAGTCAGACTCGTTTCCGACGCGCCACCACAGGAACTCCCACTTTGTTTTTAAAAGGCGAAAACTCCTCACAAGCCCTAAAGCGTCCCCACGTGTCCTGGAGCACCTGCACACAGGCTGCCTCGTGGTCCTGGGAAGAGCTACCTGCATTGGATCCAGACCTGGGCACTCCTAAGAGCGCTGTGAGTATGCCCACTGTTCAAAATTTTACACGGCTGCAGAAGGAAATGAATGATGTTTCTCTCTCAGCCTGTCCCACCCAGATCACAGCCCCAGCCTCTGTCTGAGGGCCCCACTCTTGATAGTTTCTTTCGTATCTTTCCAATGTTTCTTTAGGCAAATACATGTGAATACAACTGAGTATATGATTTCTTGCCTCCTTTTCTACACAAAACAGGACATCCTCTACAGCGATCCTGCACCTTGAGCTTTTCATGTGATGACATACCCCGGGGATCCTTCTGCATGGGACCCCGAGCCATCCTCACTCTTTCTCAGAGGCCTCCTAGTTCTCCATTGTACAGACATGCTGTCATCTGTTTCACTGCTCCCCTATGGATGGTCACTCAGGTTGCTGAGATGAATTCTCAGAGGTGAAGTTGATGGGTCAGAGGTACTGACATTTGTAGTTTTCATGGAAAGAAGTTCCCCCATGAGCCAAGTTCAACAGCAATAAAGCAGGTGCTTTGCCTGCAGAGAGAGAACTCAATGAGTTCCAGCTCCACCCCTCACTACCCTGGGGACCCGGGCAAGCTGCTTTACTTCCTGTGCTTCAGGTTCCTCTTCTGTGAAATGGGGGGAAATACAGACCCTACCTCATGGAGCCGCGATGAGGTCCGTGTGACTGAATATCACGGGAGCTCCGAGGACAGAGTCAGGCCCAAGGACATTATTTGCTGGGGGTTTATCCCCGTTAGTCTCAACTCCCAGCCTAGGTCACCACCGGGACACAGCGAGGATGGCAGGCATCTACACCCGCTCCTGGCTGGCTGAGGTGTGCAGAGGCTGGCAGAAGGGATGCCCCCAATTCTCACAAGGCTAACCTCTCGATCCGGCCGGGCTGGCAGGCTCATCAGCGGCCCAGAGCTAGGGTCAGCTCTAGGATGCTGACTCATGCAAAACCAACTGGCAGGAGGCTGGCGAGGGAAACCACAAGGCCAGGGTGTTAACTCACCAGGAGAAACAGAACTGTCAGGAGAACCGGCCACAGCCACTGGCCTCCCTCGCTGGTTGAAGTCCTCGCCCCCCCCGGGGGCAGGTGGGGTGTGAGGATTAGCTGAGGCCCAGGCGCTGTGTGACTTGATGTCTATTCTGAGAGCCTCATGCACCATCCACTCAGGATCCCTTCCTGCTTCTCCACCACGTCCCCGGGTCCAGGCCACCCTCATTTTTCACATCGGCCTCCCAACTGGGTCCCTCCCTTGCCCTCAAGCTACAGTTAAGTCTCAACAAGGCAGTCACTGGGAGCCCATTAAAACCCAAATCAGGGAGTTCCTGGCATGTTCATTAGTGGTAACGAACCCAACTAGTCTCCATGAAGATCCAGGTTCGATCCCTGGCCTCGCTCAGTGGGTTGGGGATCCGGTGCGGCCGTGAACTGTGGTGTGGGTCACAGGTGAGGCTCGGATCCCACGTTGCCATGGCTGTGGCATAGGCCAGCAGTGTAGCTCAGATTCTATCCCCTAGCCTGGGAATCTCCAAGCTGCAGGTGCAGCCATAAAAAGAAAACAAAAAAAAAAATCAGAAATTCTTCTACCTTCTCTGCTTCACCCCCCCACCCCACCCCCACCATGGCTCCTCACACCCTCAGGGTCAAAGTCCAAGTCCTTATCATGGCCTCTGTGACCCAGCAGGCTCTCTGGCCATGGCAGCTCCTGGGCTACCACCCTCGTCCCCACCCCTGCTCACACCCTTCCAGCCACCCTGCCCTCTCCGTTCTCCTGCCAGGCCTGCTCCCACCCCTGGGGTCTTTGCATCAGCTGTTTCTAGATCCTAACCTGGCCCCACAATGCCAGCATGTGACTCAG
Organism: Phacochoerus africanus; assembly: GCF_016906955.1. NCBI lineage: Eukaryota > Metazoa > Chordata > Mammalia > Artiodactyla > Suidae > Phacochoerus > Phacochoerus africanus. The sequence continues at coordinate 30,034,227 of NC_062548.1, forward strand.
CTCTCACCCCCTTCAAGTACTTGCACACACATCAGCTTCCCAGGCCTTCTCTGAAAATGCGATTTAAAAGCGCAGCCCCAGCAATCCCGCTCCGGAGCCTCTATCCAGAGAAAACCATGACGCGAAAAGACACATGTACTTCAGTGTTCACGGCAGCACTATACACAATAGCCAAGACATGGAAACAACCCAAATGTCCATCAACAGAGGAGCAGATCAAGAAGATGTGGTACATATACACAATGGAATATTACTCAGCTATTAAAAGGAAAGAGGGGAGTTCCCGTCATGGCTCAGTGGCTAATGAATCCGACTAGGAACCATGAAGTTGCAGGTTCGATCCCTGGCCTTGCTCAGTGGGTTAAGGATCCAGTGTTGCTGTGAGCTGTGGTATAAGCCAGCGGCTACAGCTCCGATTGGACCCCTAGCCTGGGAACCTCCCTATGCCGCAGGCACGGCCCTAGAAAAGACCAAAAAAAAAAAAAAAAGAAAGAAAAGAAAAAAAGAAAGAACGGCATTTGCAGCAACACGGACAGACCCAGATATTATCATGCTAAGTGAAGTCAGACAGTGAGACACCAACATCATGTGCTCTCACTTACACGTGGAATCTAAAAAAAGGACAGAATGAACTTCTTTGCAGAACGGATACTGACTCACAGACTTTGAAAAACTTATGGTTTCCAAAGGAGACAGATTGGGGGCTGGGGAAAGGGGCTGGGGGTTTGGGATGGAAATGATGTAAAATCGGGTTGTGATGATCATTGTACAACTATAAATGTAATAAAATTCATTGAGAAATTAAAAAAAAATTCATTGAGAAATTAAAAAAAAAAAAAAAGTGCAGCCCCACGCCCACCCCCTGCCACTTCCCTCACTTCCTCACTCTGCTCTGGTCTGGCTTTTTTTTTGTCTAACACACAATCGGTTTTACTTATTTGTTCTGTGAATTCTCTCTTGCTGTCCCAAAGGTGGGGATTTTTGTCCCATTTATGGATACATCCTCAGCTCCCAGCAATGCACGACACCCCCTCTTCCAGGTCATCTGAACCCGAAGGGCCTATCGTTTAGCTGGAACATCACTTTTTTGAGCCCAGGTGGTGCCTACTCCCCTTTCTTCTGGCAACAGCAGCACCCCTTTTCCTTTGGGGTAACCCATGTCTGGATAAACCACCTATGTCATTCCCCCAGATCCCAAACTGGCTCAGGGACTGAGTGTGATCCGGGCCAGGCCAATGAGATAGAATTCCAGGACTCCTGTTGAAAAGCTTGATTAAAAGGAGTTCCCACTGTGGCACAGCGGAAAGGAATCCGACTAGTATCCATGAGGATGCAGGTTTGATCCCTGGTCTCACTCAGTGGGTTGGGGAATCCAGCGTTGCCATGAGCGGTGGTGTAGGTTGCAGACGAGGCTTGGATCCTGAGTTGCTGTGGCTGAGGTGTAGGCCAGCAGCTATAGCTCCGATTCAACCCCTAGTTTGGGAACTTGCATATGCCACACGTGCAGCCCTAAAAAGCCGAAAAAAAGAAAAAAAAAGAAAAAAGAAAGAGGGGTTCCCGTCGTGGCTCAGTGGAAACGAATCCGACTAGGAACCATGAGGTTGTGTGTTCAATCCCTTGCCTTGCTCAATGGGTTAAGGTTCTGGCGTTACCGTGAGCTGTGGTGTGGGTGGCAGATATGGCTTGGATCCTGCATTGCTGTGGCTGTGGTATAGGCTAGCAGCTGTAGCTCCGATTGGACCCCTAGCCTGGGAACCTCCATATGCCTTGAATGTGGCCCTAAAAAAAAAAAGAAAGAAAGAAAAGCTTGGAAGTTCTTTCTTTGTCCTGCAACGCCTAGCAGCAAAACTGACAGAAGCTGAGGACACCTTGTGGAGCTTGAGAATAAAGCCACTCCAGAAAAAGCAGTAGAAAAAGCCAAGGTCCTGAAGATACTGTTGGATGCCTGCATCCAGCTGCACCTGAAGCCAGAACCTACCACTGGACTTTTCAACAGAAGCCAATTAATATCCCCCTTTTCCGCCAAGACTGATAGGAGTCGGGTTTTCTCTCACTTGTCCTAGCGAATATGCTCAGATCCCTGGCCTCCTGTGCAGAAATAAATGGCTCCCTCTCATTCTGCTTTCTGACACGTTAGCTCTTTCGGTGGGTTTCAGACGAGACTTGCCAGGTTGGGAGCCTCCTGGTCCTTCCTTGGCAAGACAGTGAAGGTCTTCTGATCTCCTCTGTTCAGTTTTCGAAAAAGACTGTTTCCTGGGTCTCTGGGGGCACCTCACGGCTAACCGCCTCCGGGTTACACGGTTTGGGCAAACTGCTAATGCCACAATGTTCTAACCACTGACCATCACCAGGAAGCATGGAGACCCCCTGTTCTCCAAGCAGCTCCAGATTATTCTCATGAGTCTGGACCCCTCTGCTGGGCTCGCAAAGATCCCCAGGCCTGAGGGGTGAGGTTTGAGACAGGGGAAGCCACAATCATGCTCGAAGACCTCACAGGAGCTGCAGCCATCATCCAGGCGGCAGAGGACTGTGGCTTGGACTAAGGTTTTAACAGTGAAGACAGAAAAATGGACATCCTGGAAAAGCTGATTTGAAGAACTTGGTGATGGGAAGTTCCCACTGCGGCTCAGCAGGTTAAGAACCAGACATAGTATCCATGAGGATGAGGGTTCAATCCCTGGCCTTGCTCAGGGGGTTAAGGATCTGGCATTGCTGCAAGATGTGATGCAGGTCGCAGATGTGGCTCAGATCCAGCACGGCTGTGACTGTGGTGTGGCAGGCAGCTGCAGTTCCAATTGGACTCCTGGCCTGGGAACTTCTATATGCCACAAGTGTGGCCCTAAAAACCAAAAAAAAAAAAAAAAAAAAAGGCAAGTCCACCATCCAACTTCTGGCAAAACAAATGTACTTCTTAGATCTAAGATGAATAGAATGAGTACTTACCAAATGTGTCAAGTATGTCGGTGATAAGAACAAATTTGCTTGGATAGAACTGAATGACACTTGTGTCCGAAAGAAGCTTTGAACACTAGAAAGAGAAGAAAAAAGACAAATCACTCTGTCGTGTCTGACTGAATTGGAATGTTCCGGGCCTGGAAAACCAAGGATTTCTACAAACAAGTGTGGGTGTTTACCCTGTGCCAAGCTTGCTATTAGTCACTAGCCATATAATGATAAGCAAAACTGCTGTGCTTTCTGTCTTTTTAGGGCTGCACCCATGGCATATGGAAAGTCCCAGGCTAGGCGTCGAACTGGAGCTACAGCTGCTGGCCTACACTACAGCCACAGCAATGTGAGATCTGAGCCTCACCTGCAACCTACCCCACAGCTCATGGCAACACTGGATCCTTAACACACTGAGCGAGGCTGGGGATCGAACCCGCATCCTCTTGGACACTAGTCGGATTCGTTTCCACTGCGCCACAATGGGAACTCCTGCTGTGCTTTTGACAAAAGGAGCTGACTGCTCGCAACAGATCCTCCTAAGGAAAGACACAACCACCTACCCCAGGAAGCCACGCCTGAGGAATCTTATCCAGAAGGGGCTAGACTAGGGTCAGCATTCGTCACCGAGGGAAATCAACCAGCATCCTTGCAGATGACTCCGTCTCTGCTTCCTCTGGTTTATTTCAGCATGATCTTTTTTTTTTTGGCCTTTTTAGGGCTGCACCTGTGGCATTTGGAGGTTCCCAGTCTAGGGGTCCAATCGGAGCTACAGCTGCCAGCCTACCCCACAACCACAGCCACACAGGATCCGAGCAACATCTGCAACCTACGCCAAGCTCACAACAACACGAGATCCTTAACCCACTGAGCAACGCCAGGGATCGAACCCACAACCTCATGGTTACTAGTCAGGTTTGTTACCACTGAGCCACATTGGGCACTCCCCATTTCAGGATGATCTTGCTGTTTAAACATTCTTTTTTGTGAAATGACCCATCCGTAAATCTCCAGGGTTTCTTAAGCCAGCATCTATTATTTATACTCACAAGTAAATTTCCTTCCATAAGGAAACATTACAAGCATTAAAGAGTTACATTTTTCTCTGGAACTACACTCTGCAATGTCGAGAACATTCTTGCTTTGCAGGGAATTGCTCAATCCTTCTGCTATGACTCCCTCCTGGGGGCCATCGACGTGTTCGGGATGCATAACAGAAGGCTGCAGCCACAGAGCATGGCCCTCAACACCAGATGAAGTCATCTCGTATAATCAGAAACAAACATCTCTCTCGACTTTGAGGAATGCAAAGCCAAGCCCTGAAGTCTTTACAAATGCATTAAGTCAAGAGAAGGAACTAGGTAACCTTGCTATGTTTGTATCATCCCAAAGGCTGAACCTCAGAGAGAAAAAATGGCCTGGAAAAGCAGGAACTGCTTAGACACCGAGAAAGGGTCCCTCGTGTGTATGCGCCTCCGACGCACAGAGCCTGGCTGGCAAGTTCATCCTGCGAGGATGTAGGCTGACACGTGTTTTCGCTTTGGCTTGGTTCCCCAGCATTTAAATTCTTAGATGCATCAAGTTTCTCCTGAGCGTGACATGACTAAAGGTAAACACCGTGTCTAACTTGTAAAACATCCTCTTACCGCCCCGCTGGTATTTGGGGGTTGGGGGGGAGGGGGCTGTGCACTGTTCAAACAGTGACATTGACACCAAGTGTGGCATCTGGATGTACCCAGAACTCCGTTTCCTGACACCTTGCTTTGAGTTGTTCCCATGCTCTTTATGAGAGCTCCAACTTAAACAACCACCCCGTGAGACTTCAGGGCTGGAAAGAAACAAACAGCTCCGAATCCTAGAGACTGTTTACCAGACGCAGCTCTTGGCTCCTAGGGCCTCTCCCCAGGTCCCACCCGGAGCCCCACTGGCGAGCTGAGAGGGAGAGAGAATTCAGATAGAAGACTTCACGTCGGACCCAGCTGGGGCTTCCCAGCACCTGTGCACTGTTTTGTCTCCCACGTCAGTGTCACAGGACATAGGGTGTGTGTGTATGTGTATTTGTCTTTTTACGGTTGCACCCGGGGCATATGGAGGTTCCCAGGCTAGCAGTCACATCAGAGCTACAGCCGCTGGCCTACACCACAGCCACAGCCACTTGGGATCCGAGCAGGGTCTGCGACCTACACCACAGCTCATGGCAACACCGGATCCTTAACCCACTGAGCGAGGCCAGGGATTGGACCCACATCCTCATGGATGCTAGTCGGGTTCATTAACCACTGAGCCACAATGGGAACTCCTGGAACATATATTTTAGAAAGATAACAGGAAGTAGAAAGTTTTTCTTAATCCACAGTTCAAGTCCTAATAATGTTATAAATTGAAGTTACCTTTTAAGTCACTATTTTGAAGATCCCACTTTTTTTATTTTTTAAAAGCGTTGGTACTGTTTCATAAACCAATAAAAATCAGGTAACACATTAAAAATTAGACTCTCGGAGTTCCCATCGTGGCTCAGTGGTAACAAATCTGACTGGGATCCATGAGGATTCAGGTTCCATCCCTGGCCTTGCTCAGCGGGTTAAGGAGCCAACGTTGCCATGAACTGGGGTGTAGGTCAAAGATGCAGCTCAGATCCTGGCGTTGCTGCGGCTGTGGTATAAGCCGGCAGCTGTAGCTCCAATTCGACCCCTAGCCTGGGAACCTCCCTATGCTGTGGATGGGGCCCTAAAACAACAACAAAAAAGAAATAAAAAAAAACAGATTCCCTGCTCCACTTCAAACCTACTGGTCAAAACCCCTAGCCAAGGAGTGTCCACAGCTATGCAATGGGATCAGTGGCGTCTCTGCAGCGCTGGGACACAGGTTGGATCCCTGGCCCAGCAGAGTGGGGTTAAGGATCTGGTGTTGCTGCAGCTTCGGCTTAGGCTGCAACTCTGGCTCAGATCTGATCCCTGGCCTGGGAACTCCATATGCTGGGGGGCAGTCAAAAAAAGAAAAAAAAAACAAAAAAAAAACAGAAAAACAAAACAGAAAACCCCAGTCGAGGCACCAGGGAATCAGTATTTTTAACAAGGGCCCCATGTGACTGCTACACTGAAGCAAGCCTGGGACACACCGGGTTGCGAGAACCACAATCTGTACCACACTCTGCATGGAACAAGCATTTCTACAAATCAAGGGTTCTCAGCTTTGGAACCATCGGGGGAGCTTTTGAAAATAATGGCGCCTGGGCCCCACTCCCAGAGATTCTGATTCAGCTCTTTGGGCTATGGCTCGGACATCAAATTTTCCGATAGGTCTCAAGTGATTCTAAATGTGCAGCCAAGATTGAGAACCATGGTTATAAGCATTTCCTGAGCAATTGATAAATTACTCTGCCTGTAAGCAATGAGATCCTGCTGTATAGCACTGGGAACTATTATCTAGCCACTTATGATGGAGCCTGATGGAGGAGACTGTGAGAAAAAGAGTGTTATCTATGTATGTGTGACTGGGTCACTTGCTGTACAGGAGAATACCAGACACTACACTGTAAACCAGCATGATGGAAAAAATAAAAATCATTATAAAAAAAAATAAATTACTCTGCCTGAAATACTTGCTATGGAACTTATTAACTCTGGAAGAAAAAAACTAAAGGAGCATCTTTTTTTTTTTCCTTTTTGGCCCCACCCTCGGCATATGAAACTTCCCAGGATAGGGATCGAATCTAAGCCGGAGCTTTGACCAATGCCACGGCTGCAGCAACTCCAGATCCTCAACCCCTGTGCCAGGCCGGGGATTAATCTGGCACCTCCAGAGATAAACTGGATCATTAACCTACCCACAGTGAAGCTCCTAAAGAAGCTTTTTTTTTGTTGTTTTTTTAGGGCCTCACTCCCAGCATAGGGAAGTCCCCAGACCAGGGGTTGAATTGGAGCTTCAGCTGCTGGTCTATGCCACAGCCATGGCAATGCGAGATCCGAGCTGCCTCTGTGACCTACACTGCAGCTCACAGCCTTTAACCCACTGGGAAAGGTCAGGGATCAGACCCACACCCTCGTGGATACTAGTAGGATTCTTAACCTGCCGAGCTATGACAGGAACTCCCAGGATCATTTCTCTTGTGTTTCCGATCAGCGATATTCTAGAAAGACACCAGCAATTTCTAAAATTAGGCTGAAATTAAATAACACAAATTTGAACCTAAGCAAATGGATACATGAAGAGATAACCTAGAGTTGAGGACTAAGAAAGTATGACTGGATGGATAAACGAATGAATGGAAAGAAAGAAGGAAGGAAGCACACTAAGTAAAGGACAATTACTGCCTAGAATGCATTTCTTTTAATTCTTTATTTTTTGGCTGCACTCACAGTATGCAGAAATTCCTGGGCCAGAGACTGAACCCCAGCCACAGCAGCAACCTGAGCTACAGCAGGAACAATGCCAGATCCTTAACCTGCTGGACCACCAGCAAACCCCAGAATATACATTTTTTTTTCTCAATCCTAAAAATCAATGAGCGAGATAGAAATAATAGAATGGAAAAATGAGCAAAAGGAATCAATAAAAGGCATTTTACAGCAATAGAAATCCTGATGGCCAAGAAACATGCGAAAAGATGCTCAATCTTATTGTACGTGGGGAACTACAAATGAAAACAGTAACAAAACATGATTTTAATACCTCCTAAATTGGGAAAATTAATACAGAAAGCTCATACCAAATGTTAGGAGGCCACTGAAGAGCACAGACGCTCACACCCCCGCTGCTACTACAGGGCAGGCGGGCACAGCTACTGTAGAACATAGCTGGGCATCGTCTGGAAAAGCAGACGAGGCACACACCCAACACTAAGCAAATCCACTTTGGGGGAGAAGCCTTCATCCAGAGAAACGCTGGACGCGGTCACAGTGGATGTGGCCTGTGGTCACAGCAGTCCTGCTCATGAGAATGAAAAAGGAAAAGGAAAGAACCAGATGCCCAGCGACGGAGTGAACGATACGTAATTACACATCAGTAGGTTAACTGTGGTTAAGAAGGCAAATCCCTCCAACTGACCTGTAGGGTCAGGGCAATCCCTAGCAAAATCACGGCAGGTCGTTTTGCTTTGTTTTGGTGGCGGAAAAATTGACAAGGTGATCCTAAAATGCATATGGAAATGCAAAGGACCCAGAAGAACCACCACGATGTTGCACAAGAAGAACAAAGTGAAAAGGCTTCTACCGCATAGTTTCAAAACTTATCATAGGAGTTCCCGTCGTGGCGCAGTGGTGAACGAATCTGACTAGGAACCATGAGGTTGCGGGTTCGGTCCCTGCCCTTGCTCAGTGGGTTAAGGATCCGGCGTTGCCGTGAGCTGTGGTGTAGGTGGCAGATGTGGCTAGGATCCCGCGTTGCTGTGGCTCTGGCGCAGGCCGGCGGCTACAGCTCCGATTTGACCCCTAGCCTGGGAACCTCCATATGCTGCGGGAGCAGCCCTAGAAATGGCAAAAAGACAAAAAGACAAAAAAAAAAAAAAACTTATCATAAAGCTACAGTAATTGGGATGGTGTGGTGCTGGCATAAGGAAAGACTGACAGATCCCCGGAATAGACCTGAGCATTCCGAAATCAACCTTCCCATTTATGGCCAACTGACATGTGACAAAGGTGCCAAGATAACTCAACAGGGAAAAAGTCTTTTCAACAAATGCTGCTGAGACAACGGGATATCCAGAAGCAAAAACAAACTAAGAGGCTTATATTACACAAACAAGAAACAATTCAGAATGGATACACAACTGTACAGCACAGGAAACTATACCCAGTCTCTTGGGAGAGACCATGATGGAAGATAATACAAGAAAGGGAATGTATATACAGGCATGATGGGTCACTTTGCTGTGCAGCAGAACTGACACGTTATAAATCAACTACAATAGAAACGTTTTAAAAAGACATTTCGTGACCCTGAGTTATGCAGAGTTCTTAGCGACAACTCCAAACACATAAGCCGGAGTTTCCGTCATGGCTCAGGGGTTAACGAACCCGACTAGCATCCATGAGGACGCAGTTCAGGTCTGATTCGACTGCTAGCCTGAGAACCTCCAGATGCCTCGGGTTCAGCCCTAAAAAGACAAAACAAAAAACAAAAAAACAAAGGCATGAGCCCAAAAGGAGAAAACTGATAAACTGGGCTTCAATAAAATTAAAAACTCCTACACTTCGAAGGATGCCATTATGAAAATAAAAAGACAAGCCAGAAACTAGGAAGAAAGACATGTAGACTGTGTATCTGATTAAGAACTTGTATCAAGGATAAAGAAGAGTTCCAACTCAACAAGATAAATAACCTGATTTTTTAAATGGGCAACCCTTGAATAGACAGTTCACTAAAAATGATATAAAAATGGCCAATAAGCATATGAAAAATGCTCCGCATCATTAGTCAGAAGGTACATCATGAGTCAACAAATTAAAACAATGAGATACCACTTCAAACCCCTGAGGATGGCTATAATTAAAAAGATGGACAACAGGAGTTCCCACTGTGGCACAGTGGGTTAAAGGATCTGGCATAGGTCGCAGTTGTGGCTTGGATTAAATCCCTGGCCAAAGACCTTCCATATGCTGTGGATGTGGCCATTAAAAAAAAAAAAAAGGACAATAAGAGTGATCAAAAAGATATGGAGGAACTGGAACTCTCATATACTGCTGGTGGGAAGACAAATGGTATAGCCATTTTATCTCTTTTTTTTAGGGCCGCGCTCATGGCATATGGAGGTTCCCAGGCTAGGGGTCAAATCGGGGCTATAGCTGCCGGCCTACACCACAGCCACAGCAATGCCAGATCTGAGCTGCGTCTGTGACCTACACCACAGCTCATGGCAACGCCAGATCCTTAACTCACTGAGCGAGGCCAGGGGTCAAACCTGCAACCTCATGGTTCTTTGTTTCCACTGTGCCACAGTGGGAACTCCGGTGTAGCCATTTTAGAAAGCAATTTGGTCATTTCTCAAAAAGTTAAACATAAACTTACCATCTAGCTTAGCAATTCCACTCCTAGAAAATCTATTCAAGAAAAATGAAAATATATGTCCATATAAAGACTTGTATGCAATTGTTCACAGCAGTATTATTCATAACAGCCAGGATGGATACAAACTAAATGTCCACCAACTTGTTAACAGATAAATAAAACGTGGCTATGCATGTAATGAAATATTTGTCAGCAGTAAAAATGTTGAAAGTACTCAAATTGCAACATATATGAACCTCATAAAATGATAAGAAGCCAGATGCAAAAGATTACATATGTGAAATGTCCAGGAAAGGAAAATTCATAGAGTGAGGAAGCAGATCAGTGGTTTTCTGGGGCTGAAACTGAATCATGTAAAATAGCTGCAAAACTCTATAAACTTGCTAAAAGTCACTGAATTATACATTTACAGTGCTGGGTTTGGGGATACATATAAAGTATCTCTCAATGAAGATGAAAACACAAAACGAAGTAAAACCTTACTGCAGAGCAAATAAGGGGGACCGGGCCCATTTCTCCATACTCTGTGCCTCGACTAGTGTTTCTGGATAAAGATGGCAGTCTTTACAGTGTGGTACTGGTTCCAAAACAGACATACGGACCCAAGGAACAGAACAGAGAAGCCAGGAATAAATGTAAACACCTACGGTCAATTAATCTTCGACCAAGGAGGCAAGAATATAAAATGGGGAGTTCCTGTCGTGGCTCAGTGGTTAATGAATCTGACGAAGAACCATGAGGTTGCAGGTTCGATCCCTGGCCTTGCTCAATAGGTTAAGGATCTGGTGTCGCCGTGAGCCATGGTGTAGGTCACAGACTCGGCTTGGATCTGATGCTGCTGTTGCTGTGATGTAGGCCAGCAGCTGTAGCTCCGATTGGACCCCTAGCCTGGGAACCTCCATATGCCACAGGTGTGGCCCTAGAAAAAAAAAAAAAAGACTATAAAATGGGAGAAAGACAGTCTTTTCAGGAAGTGGTGCTGGGAAAACTGGACAGCTGCATGTAAATCAATGAAACTGGAACACATCCTCACATCATGCACAAAAATAAACTCAAAATGGCTTAAAGACTTAACGTAAAACAAGATACCATCAAACTCCTAGAAGAGAACAGAGACAAAACATTCTCTGACATCAGCCCTACAAATGTTTTCTTAGGTCAGTCTCCCAAGGCAACAGAAATAAATAAAAGCAAATATAAACCAATGGGACCTAATCAAACTGACAAGCTTTTTCACAGCAAAGGAAACCATTAAAAAAAACAAGAAGACAACTTACAGAATGGGAGAAAATAGTTCCAAACGATGCAAATGACAAGGGCTTAATCTCTAGAATAAATATACAAACAATTCATATAACTCAACAGCAAAAAAGCCAACAACCCAATGGAAAAATGGGCAAAAGACTTGAATAGACATTTCTACAAAGAAGATATACAGACGGCCAACAAGCGCATCAAAAAATGCTCAATATCTCTGATTATTAGAGAAATGCAAATCAAAACTACTATGAGGTACTTCACACCTGTGAGAATGGCCATCATTAATAAGTCCACAAATAACAAATGCTGGAGAGGGTGTGGAGAAAAGGCAACCCTCCTGCACTGTTGGTGGGAATGTAAATTGCTACAACCACTATGGAGAACAGTATGGAGGTACCTTAGAAAATTATACATAGAAGTACCATATGACCCAGCAATCCCACTCCGGGGCATATATCCAGACAAAACTTTCCTTAAAAAAGACACATGCACCTGTGTATTCACTGCAGCACTATTCACAATAGCCAAGACATGGAAACAACCTAAATGTCCACTGACAGAGGAGTGGATTAAGAAGATGTGGTACATATACACAATGGAATACTACTCAGCCATTAAAAAGAACAAAATAATGCCATTTGCAGCAACATGAATGGAACTAGAGACTCTGACACTAAGTGAAATAAGTCAGAAAGACAAAGACAAATACCATATGATATCACTTATATCTGGAATCTAATATACGGCACAAACGAACCTTTCCACAGAAAAGAAACTCATGGACATGAAGAACAGACTTGTGGTTGCCAAGAGGGAGAGGGAGGGAGTGGGATGGACTGGGAGTCTGGGGTTAGTGGATGCAAACTATAGCATTTGGAGTGGAGAAGCAATGCGATCCTGCTGTATAGCACAGGGAACTGGATTGAGTCACTTGTGATGGAACATGATGGAGGATACGGTGAGAAAAAGGACATGTGTATGTGTTACTGGGTCACCTTGCTGTACAGTAGAAACTGTTAGAAAATGGTAAATCAACTACAATGGAAAAAATAAAAATCACAGTAAAAAATAAAATAAGGAGTTCCTGCTGTGGTGCAGAGGAAACAAATCCAACTGGGAACCATGAGGTTGTGGCTTCGATCCCTGGCCTCGCTCAGTGGGTTAAGGATCCTGCGTTGCCGTGAGCTGTGGTGTAGGTCGAAGACGAGGCTGGGATCTGGTGTTGCTGTGGCTGTGGTGTGGGCCGGCAGCTACAGCTCCGATTAGACCCCTAGCCTGGGAACCTCCATATGCCGCAGGTGCAGCCCTAAAAGGACAAAAGACAAAAATAAAATAAAACAAAACAAAATAAAATAAAATAAAATAGAAGGCAGTCTTTAAAGTGCCACAAGTCAAATAGTTACTCTTCACCAGATGTGGAGTTAATTAAACACTTTCATGGTTATTTTCTTTTGGAAGACATGAATCAAATCTCCTCCAGATGTAAAACTCTTAGAAGTCACCGTTCTAGACCATGACACTCTATGCAGAGATGGTGCCAACAAAAATATGTTGAAGAAGCTCTTGTTAGTTGAGATACTGGCTCACTGGAGCCCCTCAGCAAGCACCCTCCATCGCGTGCCTGCAGGATGAGAGAATCCTTCGAGAAGTATTTACTTTGTCCACGAACAACCACAAGGCAAGGGAATCAGGCTGGGGTTTGCCTCTGTCATGAACACCAAAAAAAAAAAAAAAAAAAAGGCCCCCCAAAAATAGCACCTGCCACACAAAGTGTCACCGTAAAAGACTTCAAGTACCCAGTGTAAAGACTCCCAGACTCTGCTAAGCCTCTCTCCAGAGAAAAGGATTCGAAAACAAACGTTGCCTTCCCGCGCCAAGAGACAAGAATGAGCTCTGTCCTTCTGAACCAAAGTGGCTGTTCAGAAAATACATTAACCTGCTCTGGAATCCGAATGCACACTTATTCCTCTGAAGTGTGCTTTTGCGTATGTTTTGCCAAAACAGGATGATCTTAAGAGTCAAGAAGCGAGACAAGCTGTTTTCCCTACAGAACTTGCTCTTGGGATCCAAGCGTGGTCCTGCATCAACAAATTCACCACCAAAGAGGAGTCGACAAACATACCTCTCCTCACACCGTAACACCCGCTTTCTCTGCCAAACATCATCATGCAGCCCAAGATCCCAAAGTGCACATGTCAGAGACACCACAACCATTAGTCTCCAAGATACAAAAAAAAAATCTGGCCAAGGAAACCCGAAACACAGTCGCTCACTCTTTAGTCTACACAAATCATAGACGCATCAGGTGCTGTAACAGGACGAATGAACTGCACAACTCGTGGGGAGGGGGGGCGCGAGCCAGACGACATTAATTCTCTAACGGAGGGTGAATTTCCCGGATGTGTACAGTGCACAACCTGTGCAGCTATACATGGTGTCCCTGGGATTAGATGTCTCATAAACACACTGATTCATAATCATAGCCTTGCAGAGGACATAAGTGAAAATGGAACAGATGAAAAAAATTAGGGTAAGACCCTGAAGGCAGGCCTCTGAAAACCCTAATTATCCACAAAGGAGTTTTACAAAGGAAATTCTGGTGGGGGGGGGGGGGTGTGAAGAATAAAAAAAAAAAGGCACTCGACCTTACCTGGATGACTATTTTTAGAGCCTTCACTTTCTGGTCCGAGGCCCAGGCGTCCTTCAGGGACTGGTTGAGCTCCTCAATGCGGTTCACATAATCCTGTTGAGTCAAATTCAACAGCTCCTTCTGGGATCCCTGTGGGCAGAAAGGAGAAGGATAAAGGCGCAGGGATAACACACACTGCGGGACGCCCGCCCACCCAGAACAACAGAGACTATGAGCCGAGTTTCGGTCTCTAAGTCGCCCTCATACCCCGACCACGACTGATAGTTTTGTCCTGTGATCAAAAGGTTCTCTGAGTTCGCTGCCAAGATGGGCCCAGTGCAGTGACTGAGAGACTGGCCTGGAACACATGTCAGACCTGCGCCACCCCCAGCTCAGCGGCTTTCTGGTTGTTTGATTCTAGGTGAGCTGCTTTCCTCCCTGAGGCTCACGGGTGAATGGTGATGACACGATTGACCTTATTCAGCCATCCCCGGGGTGTGCGGTGTGCCAGGCAAGGTGGTATACCAGATGCTCCAGATACCAGGCTGAGCAAAGAGACAGCATTTCAGCCCTAATGGAGTTTGAGGGACGGAGGACAAGATGGACGTTCACACAAAACTGAGACACATGCTTGGAGAAAACAATTCTACGAAAACACACATCCAAGTTCTCAGAATCTGAGAGGCCCACTGTAAGAGCACAACAGTTTTATATACCACTAAGGAAGAAAAGACACTGATCACGGACATGCACCAATTGAGAGACACAGCCCAGCTATTTTTTGGTCTTTTTAAGCCCACGTTTGCGGCATATCAAGTTCCCAGGCTAGGGGTCCAATCGGAGCTGCAGCTGCCAGCCTACGCCACAGCCTACGCCAGAGCCATGTGGGATCTGAGCCGCATCTTCAACCTACACCACAGCTCACGGCAACACGAAATCCTTAACCCACTGAGAGAGGCCAGGGATCAAACCTGAATCCTCATGGATACTAGGCGGGTCTGTTACCACTGAGCCACGACGGGAACTCCTAGATGCAGCCCAATTTCAGGGATAGTCAAATGTTGGGTAAAAGGTGCATCTCTGAATGGACTCTAGACATGTGGTCAAGAATGGTCTCCTGGAGTTCCCGTCGTGGCGCAGTGGTTAACGAACCCAACTAGGAACCATGAGGTTGCGGGTTCGGTCCCTGGCCTTGCTCAGTGGGTTAAGGATCCGGCGTTGCTGTGAGCTGTGGTGTAGGTCTCAGACGCGGCTCGGATCCCGAGTTGCTGTGGCTCTGGTGTAGGCCAGCAGCTGCAGCTCCGATTGGACCCCTAGCCTAGGAATCTCCATATGCCAAGGGAGCGGCCCAAGAAATAGCAAAAAGACAAAAAAAAAAAAAAAAAGAATGGTCTCCTGAGGGAAGCGATGCTTGAGACAAACTCTCAGGGATGGACGGGTGTTAACCAGGAAATGGAGGGAGTTAACTAGACCAGGGGAGAGCATGCAGAACAGAGAACAGACCACAGCAAAAACCCATGGCAGAAGAGGGCGAGGTCATCACATGGATGAAAATGACAACAGACGTAAAGACCCAACACCACCCTGGCACACAGTTCATGCTCATTAATCCTTGGCTATGGTTAAGAAGCTGTTTACACAGCTCACAGGAGTGAGGGTCATGCTAACCCACATGAGGAGGCCAGGAACCAAATCTTTTTTTTGCTTTTTAGGTCCACACCTAAAAAATTCCCAGGCTAGGAATTGAATTGGAGCTGCAGGTGCCGACCTACACCACAGCCACAGCAAAGCCAGATCCAAGCCACATCTGCAACCTATAACACAGCTGGAGGCAGTGCCGGATCCTTAACCCACTGATCGAGGCCAGGGATTGAACCCATGTCCTCATAGACACTACTCAGGTTCGTTACCACTGAGCCACAATAGGAACTCCACCAAATATTTTTTTCATATGAATGTTCCCTAGAATCCAAAGCAAAGAGGTTTTTTTTTTTTAAACTGAAATATAGTTGATTTACAACGCTGTGTTGGTTTTTGGTGTACAGCAAAGTGACTTGGTTGTACATATACGAATACATTTTTTTTCATATTTTTTCCATTATAGTTTATTACAAGATATTGAATATAGTTCCCTATGCTCTACAGAAGGCTTTGTTGTTTATCTATTTTATATACAGCAGTTTGTATCCGCTAATTCCAAACTCCCAATTTATTCCTTCTCCGCTCTTTGGTAACCATAATTTGTTTTCTATGTCTGTGAGGCTGTTTCTGTTTTATAAATAAGTTCACTTGTATCATATTTTACTTTATTTTTATTTATTTATTTTTGTCTTTTTGCCATTTCTAGGGCTGCTCCCGCGGCATATGGAGGTTCCCAGGCTAGGGGTGGAATTGGAGCTACAGCTGCTGGCCTACACCAGAGCCACAGCAACACGGGATTTGAGCCACATCTGTGACCTACACCACAGCTCACGGCAACGCCAGATCCCTAACCCACTGAACAAGGCCAGGGATCGAACCCGCAACCTCATGTTTCTTAGTCAGGTTCGTTAACCACTGAGCCACGACGGGAACTCCATTTGTATCATATTTTAGGTTCCACATATAAGTGATATCATATGATATTGGTCTTTGACTTACTTCACTTAGCATGATAATCTCTAGGGCCATCCATATTGCCACAAATGACATTATTTCATTCTTTTTTAAGGCTGAGTAATAGTTGAGTGTGTGTGTATACATACATACACATATCCATTCATCTGTTGACAGACATTTAGGTTGTTCCGAGTCTTAGCTATTGTGAATAGTGCTGCCAAATATTGGGGTGCATGTATCTTTTCAAATTAGAGTTTTCTCTGGATATATGCCCAGGAGTGGGACTGCTGGAAGAACTCTTGATTAAATAAATATAAGAAGGAGATTCAGGAAACCTGGACCGATCCCAACTGCTCACTTGCACTGTGAGATAGGATCCTCCCTGCCCCTCTGCTGTAGGAGGAGCTACGTAACTAATTTGGACAAATGGGCTTCGAGCACAGCAGCATGGGTCCCTTCTGAGCTGAGGCCATGAAAGTGAGCCCTTCTTCTGCTCTACGGTGACGAAGCCATCAGCTGGGATGGCAGCACCTCGAGATGGTGGTGCGTCCATCACCTACACTGGACGAGTAATGCAAGGAAGAAATGAACACTTGTTATATAAAGCCACTGAGATATGGGGGTTCATTTGTTACCGCAGCACAACCTAAACTTATCCTGACATGCTACATTAACCTGGAAGCCACGGGGCAGCCATCTGCTGCTGTGAGCAGTATTCTTTGTCCCCATTGTAAGATGAAATGAAAAGGTATAGTCAGATGAATGCCCAAGGGCACCCTGTGAATAAGCAGTCCATCTAAGGCCTGTAGACTCAGAATTGTGACAATGACAGCAGCTAACACTTGCAAAGCATGTACCATGGGCTGGGTGAGGTCTAGTCACTTCACATACATTAACTCCTCTAATCCCCTGTAACAACCCTAAGAGGTATGGACTAGGTAGCACCACCCCCACCCACCCCACCCCCCTGCTTACAGATAAATAAACTGACGCACAGAGCCCAAGCTCTTGAGCACCTTGCCCCACAGATGGTAGATCCACGATTCAAACCCAGGCAGTCTGGCTCCAGAGTCTGCCTTCTTACCCGCCGCCGCTGCGCTGCTTCTCCAAGTGATACTTCAGAGGCTGCAAACTCACCTGTCTCCAAGGGCCAGGCTAGTAAGGTCTATGAGTGAACTGGGCCAGGCAAGCTAACGGTGCACACCCAGGTTAAAAGCAAGAATGTGGGCCCACAGTTATCAGGTGGGATGTAGGAGAAGCCAGCAATCTGGATTCATCTGTTCAATTTGCAAATTTTTATGAGTTGGTAAATGAGTCATGTTCTTTAAAAGTACAGGCAGGCTAATTAAAAGATTCTGCAGCAGATGTGATCATTTTACACCACGTGGGAGATGGCTCCAGTTGGCTCCCACAGTTCGACCTGTCCCCAGATGCCCCGGATTTGCTCAGGCATCACGGTGAGAAAAGCGCCTTCAGAAAACCAGCTGGCGGCGGGTTCCTGTGAGCTCGGCCAACCGCACCACTGGCATCTTTCTCTGAGTCGGCAGGTGCCTCGGAGGACTGAACACAACACACAGCCACTGAGAGGGACCTCGCTTGGCAGAAGCAGTGGAAGCACCACTCCTCGCTGTGCTCAGCAATTACTCACCTCCTCGAAGTCATCCAGCTCCTCCAGTCTGGTCCGAACCTTCTCTGACATTGCAGATGCAGCGGTACCGGCTTTGCCTAAACAGAATGGACTCAGGTCACATAGGTGGCTTTCCTCTGTCACCAAGGCCCCCAAAGGAAGGCAATCTCTCCACTTCATCAGGAATAAAGAGGCCAGGGAAAAACTTCATTACAGAAAACTCTGAGATTTTGCTAGCAACATCCTGATGTAACCAAAGTTTCATCAAAAACATTTCTGCTCAGGAGCTGCCCATGGGAGCATGGCAGGCCAGCCTCAGAGAGGCCCCTTGACATTTGATGCTGGAGAGGGTGTGGAAAAAAAGGAACCCTCCTACCCTGTCGGTGGGAATGTAAATTGGTGCAACCACTATAGAGAATAGTACAGAGGTTCCTTAGCAAACGAAATACAGAACTACCATATGTTCTAGCAAGCCCGCTGCAGGGCATATACCTGGGGAAAAAACATAATTCATAAAGATACACGTAGGAGCTCCCGTTGTGGCACAGAGGAAACAAATCTGACTATTATCCATGAGAATGAGGGTTTGATCCCTGGCCCTCACTCAGTGGGTTAAGAATCCGGCGTTGCTGTGAGCTATGGTGTAGGTCACAGACATGGCTCGGATCCAGTGTTGCTATGGCTGTGGTGCAGGTCAGCAGCTACAGCTCCAATTTGAACCCTAGCCTGGGAACCTCCATATGCCGCAGGTACGGCCCCAAAAAGACAAAAAAAAAAAAAGAGAGATAGTAACAATAACAAAAACTTACCTTTTTCAGATCCCATAAAAAGATTCTGCAGAGTCAAAAAAAAAAAGTATTAGTATTTTTTAAAACTGACTGGATTCTATGACCAGTAAAAACTTGTAAAATACTTAAATTATTATTCAAGTAGCACTAAGACAAGATGACCCATCATTCTCCAACGAAGCCATTTACATAACCAAACGAAAAATAGAAATATTTATTCAAAGGAAGAAAATACAGCTCACTAGAAACTCCAGAGATTCATATTTGTACTCATTGCGGGACTCTTAATTAACGTGAGAGAATAAACAGCAAAAGTTTGAGGACAATGGTGGCACACAAAAACATTTAGCTTACTCTAAATCAGGGTTTCACGACCTCAATAACACTGACATTACAGGCTGGAAAGTACTCTGGTCGGGGCTGTCCGGTGCACAGTAGGACACTGAGCAGCTCCCCAAACCCTTGAAATTTCCTAAGTGAGGAGAGGGATCCAGGAGTCTTTGGTTTCGTTTTGGAAGCTCCTGAGCCTGAGGGCTGGTTGTCAGGGGAACCAACCACATCTTAGAGGGTTTCAGCCCCACCTCCCTGATTTCCCAGAAAGGGAGAAGGGCTGGAGATTGAATTCACCGTCAGTGGCCAGCAGTTTAATACTCCTGTCTATGTACTGAAGCCTCCAGAAAAACCCAAAAGGACACGGTTCAGAGAGCTTGCGGGCTAGGGGACGGGAACACATCCGCGTGCTGCCGTGTCTTTGTTCAGGACCTCACCCTGCACATCTCTTCATCTGGCTGCTGGTTCACATCCGTTAATATCTTTAATCTCCTTTGCCATAAACCAGGAATCTAGTGAGTCCACAGGTTTTTGAGTTCTGTGAGCCACTCTGGGAAATTAACCGAGCCCAAGGAGGTGGCTATGGGAACCTCTGATTTGTACTAAGTTGTTCAGAAGTAAAGTAACAACCTGGATTTGGGACTGGCATCTGAGGGGCAGGGGTGCAGTCCTGGGGGACTGAGCCCTTACCCCGTGGGATCAGATGCTTTCTCCAGGTGACAGTAGCAGGATTGAGCTGAATTACAGGACACCCAGCTGGTGTTGGAGGACGGCTTAGTCAGGGCGAGAAAACCTATATACTGGAATTAGGTGCAGAATCATAACAAAAGACATTACTGGAGTTCCTGCTATGGCGCAGTGGGTTAAGAACCTGACTGGTGGAGTTCCCGTCATGGCCTGGCGGAAAGAAACCCGACTAGTATCCATGAGGATGCGCGTTTGATCCCTAGCCTCATTCAGGGGGTTAAGGATCCAGCATTGCCATGAGCTACGGTGTAGGTCGCAGACGTGGCTCAGATCTGGCATTGCTGGGGCTACGGTGCAGGCTGGCAGCTGCAGCTCCAATTCAAACCCTAGCCTGGGAACCTCCATGTGCCACAGGTTCGGCCCTAAAAAGCAAAATTTAAAAAAAAGAAGAAGAAGAAGAAGAATCTGAGTGCAGCCACTTGAGTCCGTGCAGTGGCACAGGCTCAATCCCTGACCCAACGCAGCGGGTTAAGGATCCGGCATTGCCACAGCTGTGGTGTAGGTCAGAGCTGCAGCTGGGATTCGGTCCCTTGCCTGGGAACCTCCATATGCTACGGCTGCGGCAAAAAAGAAGACCAAAAATTCCTACTAAATGCAAAATGGAAGCTGCGAGGAGTGTACTGGTACTCACGATGGAGAGCTTTTCTGTGGTCGTGTACCGGGCAAGGATTTCTCCTCGTTTGCTGGCCCAAGGCTCAAAATCGGATCCGACAATGGAGTTATCATCTCTGTCTCGTTTCTTTCTGGAGCTGTCCTAAGGAAAGGCAAGAGGGTCTCCTTAGCAGCTATTTTTGAGTCTTTTCTTAAAAAGTATAAGCAAACGTGGTGAGGCCAGTTGAGAACACAGTATTTCATAACTGAAATTTGCTAAGACTTAGGAGAACTTAAAGGTTCTCTCCAAAAGATGGGTAAATATGGGAGGCGAGAAATGAGTTAATTAACCCAATGAAAGGGATCCTTTCACAAAGTTATGTGCATCAAATCACAATGTACACTCTAAATATCCTACAACTTTGTCCACTGTAGCTCAGCAAAGCTTTAAAAAAAAAAAAAAAAGTATGAGCAGAAGGCAGACAGTCTCTCATTGCAGAAGCTAAAAGATCTGTCCAAAGGTTTACTGTGATAAACATTTTTCAGGCCAATTCACCACGCAGGGCCAATAAACTTATCCAAAGATGCTCAAACTCATTAAAAATCAAGGAAAGGCAAACTGAAAGAGATCATTTTTCGACAATCAGAATGGCAAGATTTCCAATGACTGCTAAGATCCAGGTTGGCAGAGACACAGGGGACGGGCACTCTGAAATACTGCTGTGCTGGCAGGAGGGCAAACCGGTGAAGGCTTTTTGGAGAACAGTCTGGCAGCAGCTGTCAAAAGCTTAAGAACGTGTTTGTTGCCTTGGAGTTCCTGCTTTGGCTCATCGGGTTAAGAACCTGACGTAAGTGTCCGTGAAGATGCAGGTTCCATCCCTGGCCTCGCTCAGTGGGTTAAGGATCCAGCATCGCCACAAGTTGCGGCATAGGTCACAGAGGTGGCTTGGATCCTGCATTGCTGTGGCTGTGACGTAGGCCCACAGCTGCAGCTGTGATTCTGCCCCAAGCCTGGGATCTTCCACAAACTGCAGGTGCAGCCCTGAAAAAAGAAAATGCCTACGATGCAGTTAACTGATACTATTATTGTTGTTGCTTACATATGAGTATGTATCTAAATGCTCAGACATCATTGTCATAAATATCTATAAAAACACAAAGAAACAGTTAAAGACGATACATTTCACAGATGACACGGATGACTTCTAGAGTGGGGCAAAGAATGAGGAAAACTGGTCAACAGGACTTCATCAGCAGTGTTCGATTTTTTTTTTTATGTGAAAATGGAGGGACTCTTTTATGTCTTTATACAAAAATAAATCTGAAAGAAAGACTATAAAAAGAGTGAAACGAAAATAAAGAATTTTTAAATGCTTAAAAAAAAAAAAAAAAAAGGAAGCAGCAGCAGTTTCCAGGATCTACACCAGCCCCTCACCAGCTGTGTCCTCGCATCTGGATGATCTGAATTGTCACAGCCAGGATCCACTGCGCGTTACTTGTGCAGTAAACACCCCCAATCCCTGGCACCCTCGGGACCGACCACCAGCTGGGAGTGTTACCATGGCAGCCGTCAGGGTGGCGGGGTCAGCAGAGGCTGCGAACATGGAGAGGGGGTCGGTCCCATCCAGCACGCTGCTCAGAGGGTCCACCATGGAGCTGGAGGATGAGGAGGACGTGGAGGAAGTGCTCCCCTTCCGGCTCACTTTCTTTGTCTTTGACTCGGTGACCTGTGGGGAGAATGTATGGAGGTAGAAGCCAAGTCTCCGATGACTCTGCCCAGTGAAACCCTCAGATGGGCTTCCCCTCGTCCCACTGGCTGGACTGACCACTCCTTTGCAGGGACACTTATTTTGGGGGACAAAGTGCTATGGCTCCGGATCCCAGCTGTGGAGGAAGGGATGGGGAGAAATCAGGGTCAGGAAGGGAGCGACACGGCCACTGCGACGCAGAAGGTAGCAGTGCCATAACTGAATTCTTGCAGGGCCTTCTTCCCCAAAGTGTGGGCTCCGGACAAGCAGCGTCCACATCACCCGGAGGCTCTCAAGCCCCGCCCCACACCTCCTGCATCAGAATCTGCATCTCCCAGCAATGGCCTAGGGAGAGTGATGGACTTGGATGTGGGAGATCCCTGGGTAGTCGGACTTGAAGCCAGTCTCGGTGGCTGCAGAGCCATCTCATCGTCACTAAGCAGTGGGTGGTTAACACACCCCTTCTTGGAGAACCTCCCCCAATGCTACTTCCTGGTGTATGTGTTGGGGGCCACGTAGGGGTATTGGGGTGTGAAGCCATGTTTTTGTTCCACTGGCCCCCATCCCTCCCCAACGTCAGACCAGACTGGGGTGAACCCCATGAGCCAAGAGGATCCACCCAGAGTCTGTATGCTGGGAAAAAACAAAAAAATTTTTTTAATTTTTAATTTTTAATTTTTTGGCCGCAGCATGCAGTGGCTTGATGTGGGATCTCAGTTCCCAGAGCAGGAATTAAACCTGGATGGCAGTTGAAAGCCCTAATCCTAATCATTAGACCACCAGGGAACTCCCTGTCTGCTGAAAACTGAGAATCAACATCAGAAAAGCTAGTCAGGCTCCCCTCCTTCTTAAATGAGGAAGCTATGAAAACTAGGGCCAGAGGCCGAGGGACAGTGATGCTGTGACACTTTGGGCATGTGTCCATTGGGAAGCAGAGAGAACCAATCTTGGGGAGGGGAGAGGGGAGAACAGAATGCAACCGAATGATGCAGAAAGAGTATTGGATAAAAAAGAATTTGACTGGCCTTTGTCCCTGGTTCCTGGAAGGGAAACTCTTAAAGTTCTAAATCCTTGGGGCATCTGTCACTCATAAGCCCTCCGTCACACCTGTGTTTATGCTAATGAGAGGATGTAGCATGGCCGCTGTGGTCACAAGAAAGACCAAACATATATATGATTAGAGAGTTGGGACTCTGAGCCAGGTGATAACAGCCTGATCTCCGCAGAGAGGAGGGAGGCAAGAGATCCAGGACAATCAGGCGACCAAGGAAGCAACAAATCATGTCACATAATAAAACCCCCACAAAAAGTCTGGGCACCAAAGCTCAGTGGAGCTTCCCAGTTAGTGAATGCGTGATGTACTGGGAGCCATAAGCCCCCGACTGCACCAGCAGACGACCCTCCAGATCTTGGCCTACATGTCTCTTGCCACTGCTGGTCCTGCATCCTTTATAATAAAATCCTAAGTGTTAAGCATTAGGCTTTTCGGAGTTCTAGGAGTCGTTCTAGTAAATTATCAAACCTGAGGGGAGTCGTAGGAAATCCATGGCTTTGTAGCCAGTTGGTCAAAAGTGCAGGTGGCCCGGGTACCCCCAAATCCACAGCCAGAGTCTGAAGCTAGGGTGGTTTTTTGGAAGAGCCTGTCCTAAACCTGTGGGGTGTGCCACGAAGCCTGGGTGACTGGATCGAGTGCCTCCCACTGCTGTATGTGTGTCGGCTTGGTCGGCCTGCCATCCCTCCTCCATCTTCGGCTCAACAGTCCAAACTCTGGGAGAGCAGCCCTGCCCGATTCTCCGCTCTGACAGGCCTGGTGGAGAGGCCTCTGCGCCCAGTCCCCAGGAGGGACACTCACCCCAGCCCAGTCAATCCACTCTTTCCCACCCCAGTCACCTCGGCTGATGCAGGGAAGGACACACAACCCAACGCGGCACATGGCAACTGGGGAGAACAGACTCTCCCCGCTGTGGGGTTGCTCAGCCAGCAGGATGGAGACTTAGGGCTGCGGCAGCGGATCTGTTAGCACGTGGCGAGTGAGCTCCCAAGAGTGGAACCAGCTCACTGGGGGGTCAACTGCAGCCCCGTGAACTCACAAGGATCTAGGAGGCCAAAGCTCGGACTTGCGACCTCCTCCTTTATCTAGTCTCCGTCTGTGCTCAGGTCCTGTGATGTCCTCAGTATCTGCTGGCATCTGTCAACCTCATCCCACCCATGATGACAACCACATAGCTTCTATTACTTACTAAGAAAAACTGCTAACAGCAGGGACCATCTGTGTCTCCTGCTTGCTTTTTGTCTTGTTTTTGTGTCTGTCTGCTTTGTTTTGGCTATGCCCTCGGCATGCGGAAGCTCTGGATCCAACCTGCGCCACTGCAGCCACCCAAGCCACAGCAGTGACCGTGCTGGATTCTTAACCTGCTGAACCCCCAGGGAACTCCTTTTCTTTTTGAAATAAACTCACAGATGGACTAGATACTATTCAGGACAGCACCCTATATTAGTAATTACAGAGTGATCTTAATATTCCAAATAGACAAATTAAGAAGTATTTTGTAGAGTTCCCGCTGTGGCATGGTGGGTTAAGAATCAACTGCAGTGGCTCAGGACACTGAAGAAGCCTAGGTTCAATCCCTAGCTCAGCACAGTGAGTTAGAGAATCTGGCATTACTGCAGCTGTGGCTTGGAATCGATCCCTGGCCCGGAAACTTCCATATGTTGCAGGCTCGGCCTGAAAAAGAAGTATTTTGTTTACACCTCTAAACCAGGAACGAAGGCATCCCACACTCGTGAAGACCTCATTAATGTGAAAATGAGAATAAACACGATGATGGCTGTAACCAATGTCACAAAAAATGGGGCAGAGAACAAACTGGTTAATTTATATACACAAAAGCAGCTCCCAAGGGCAAAATGAGAAAGACCCAGGAATACTGGCTATAATTTCATGGAACAAGAATGTCACAGAAGGACTCCTGACAGTACTTACAGTTATGGGCTTCAGGGGGTGATAGTCCCCAAACTCCAGTGGTACAGCCTCCAACCGGCATGATGCAAACTCAGCCTTGTAGTTCCTATTCCTCGAATGCCTGGTAAGCAGCAAAACCCAGAAGAAACCAGTTAGCTGGAGATGCACACACCCTAAAAAGTTTTTTGCCAAGACTTCCTCAATGATAAAGTAGTTTATGGTGGAACAGCGTTTCTACCAAGACCATAAGAAATGGTAAATTTAAAAAAAAAAAAAAAAAAAACATTTTGGCATTCCTGTTGTGGCTCGGCGGGTTAAGAACCAACTACTATTGATGAGGATGCCGGTTTGATCCCTGGCCTCGCTCAGTGGGTTAAGGATCTGGAGTTGCTGCAAGCTACAGTGTAGGCTACAGATGCAGCCTGGAACTGGTGTTGCCATACCTGTGGCGTAGGCTGCCAGCTGCAGCTCAGATGCCACCCCTAGCCTAGGAACCTCCATATGCTGCAGGTGCAGCCATAAAAAGAAAAAAAAAATTTTAAGTTCTAAAATCAGTTTGACGCATAAGGAGCTGCCAAAGCATACAAGACCTGTGAGGTCAGACACCAGGACAACCTTCTTGCCCAGCCGTCCCTTGCCAGGCACTGGTGATTCTCATAGGACATGAGGGTGACGCCAGCCAGAGGGTAGCTGCTAGGAGGCAGGGCAGCCAAGGAGCTTTGAGGAAGACTCAGGGGACTGGAGAGACAGAGTAGCGTTCAAGGCTTTGCAGACAGCCAGGGCTTGAAGGAAGAGCTTGTAAAGAGAGGAGGCAGCAGAGAAGTGAGAGATGCGGTTTGGCTTCCCCCTAAGTCAAGCTGCATAGAGCAGGGGGAGGAAGCCACACAGAAGAGCAGCCAGTTCTCCTCCGTCTTATGGAGATGCAGCCAGAATACTGGTACCAGGAGTGAGGTGCTATTATAACAAAAACCTAAAAATATGGAAGTAGCTTTGGAACTGGATAATGAGCAGAGTTTTGAAATACATGCTAGAAAAAGCCATGGCCCTGGAATCTCCCTGAGATCCGGTGGAAACGAATCCAACAAACATTCATGAGGATCCGGATTCGATCCCTGGCCTTGCTCAGTGGGTTGGGGATCTGGCGGGGCTGTGGCTGTGGTGTAGATTCAGCAGCTGCAGCTCCAAGGTGACCCCTGGCCTGGGAACCTCCATATGCCAAAAAAAAAGGTCATGGCCCTGAATGGATTAATTATCCAGTGATTACTGTGAGGGCTCAGAAAAGAGAGGAAAGCTGTAGAGAAAGTTTCAGCCTTCTCATAAAATACTCAAGTCATCAGGAACAAGATGCTGGTAGAACCACGGAAGGTAAAGGCCTTTGTGAGGAGGCCCCAGACAGAAAGGAGGAACGTGTTATTGGAAGCCAGAGGGAAGCAATCCTCCTTGTAACGTAGCCATCAGGTCTTTTGGTTTTTTTCTTTTTTGTCTTTTTAAGGCCACATGTGAAGCATATGGAGGCTCCAAGGCTAGCGGGTTGAATAGAGCTGCAGCTGCCAGCCTATACCACAGCCACAGCAACTCAATATCCGAGCCAAGTCTGCGACCTACACCACAGGTTACGGCAACATGGGATCCTTCACCCACTGAGCGAGGACAGGGATCAAACCCACATCCTCATGGATACTAGTCGGGTCCCTTATCGCTAAGCCACAACGGGAACTCCCAAGTAGCAAATAGTTTAACCCAATGAGCAAGGCCAGGGATCAAACTCACATCCTCATGGATACTAGTCAGGTTCCTTATCGCTGAGCCACAACGGGAACTCCCAAGTAGCAGATAGTTTGGCTGAATTAGGTCCGTGCCCTAGCATTTGGTGGAAGGCAGAACTTGTGAGTGATGAAATCGGAGGGCTGGCTGAAGAAACTTCTAAACAAGGTGTGGAAGGAGCAGCCTGGCTTTTCCTGAATGTTTACGGTAAAATTCAAGAAGAGTGAAATGACTTAAACAACCTCAAGACAAAATGGCTGGCTGGTCAAAAGACAGACTTAGGAGTTCCCGTCGTGGCGCAGTGGTTAACAAATCCAACTAGGAACTGTGAGGTTGCGGGTTCGATCCCTGCCCTTGCTCAGTGGGTTAATGATCCGGCGTTGCCGTGAACTGTGGCGTAGGTTGCAGACACGGCTCGGATCCCGCATTGCTGTGGCTCTGGTGTAGGCCAGTGGCTACAGCTCCGATTGGACCCCTAGCCTGGGAACCTCCACATGCCGCGGGAGCGGCCCAAAGAAATAGCAAAAAAAAAAAAAAAAAAAAAAAAAGACAGACTTAAAACCTTGGAAAGGTCTCAGTTTCAAAGAGAACAGGAAGCTGGCCCCTTTGTTTCCTTTTGGAGAAAAGCCTTGATTGAATTCATCCCTTCCC
The DNA here is from genome assembly GCF_016906955.1 of Phacochoerus africanus. Taxonomy (NCBI): domain Eukaryota; kingdom Metazoa; phylum Chordata; class Mammalia; order Artiodactyla; family Suidae; genus Phacochoerus; species Phacochoerus africanus. Next base: position 30,061,870 of record NC_062548.1, read on the forward strand.
ACCCACCCCCTCTCCCAGCCCCACTCTCAGCTCTCGACTTCATGACCATTTGTGTGAACTCCCAATCTAACTGTGCCCTGCAATTGGTCAGCTTTACTCAATAAGCCCACCAACCCAGAAACCTAACACAGTACAAATGACTGAGATCCTGTGTAGGTTTGTTTCTATCCCTTTTATTTTTTTTTTTTTCGGTCTTTTGTCTTTTTAGGGCTGCACCTGTGGCATATGGAGGTTCCCAGGCTAGGGGTCTAATTGGAGCTGTTGCTGCCAGCCTACACCACAGCCACAGCCACAGCCACAGCCACGCCAGATCAAAGCCGTGTCTGCGACCTACCCCACAGCTCACGGCAACACCGGATCTTTAACCCACTGAGCGAGGCCAGGGATCAAACCTGCAACCTATGGTTCCTAGTCGGATTCACTAACCACTGAGCCATGACGGGAACTCCCCAAACTCCTTTTAATATGCTACCAGCCAATCCTTGATTTATGAGACACACACACAAAAAGCCCAAAGGAGTTCCTGTTGTGGCGCGGCAGAAACGAATCTGACTAGGAACCATGACGTTGCGCGTTTGATCCCTGGCCTCACTCAGTGGGTTAAGGATCTGGTGTTGCCATGAGCTGTGGGGTAGGTCGCAGACACAGCTCAGAGCCCAAGTTGCTAAGGCTGTGATGTAGGCCAGCAGCTGTAGCTCCGATTCGACCCTTAGCCTGGGAACCTCCACATGTCAAGGGTGCAGCCCTAAAAAGACAAAAAATAAATAAATAAATAAAATTTGCTTCTTTTCCTCCCACCAGTCTGTCTTTGTCAATTTTATTTTAGTCCAGCCCTAAGAACTCAGGGGTGGGGGAGGATACTTTCCCCTCCCTGACACTACGTACCAGGATCCAGGCCAAGCCCTTCACCTCTATTTCCTCATTTAATCAATCCTATGAAATGATTATGTCCATTTCACAGATGGAGAAGCTGAGGCTGTTGATAACTTGTAAGAGGTGAGCAAAGGATAGAGACAGATGCAACTGGAGGGGGCCTGTCTCTAGTCCTCAGCAGTCCTACAGATTACCTACAGGTCAACTTGAGAGTCTGAGAAAGCAGTTTGTGTTTTTTAAGGACTAAGCTCTGAAATTTTAAGTTTGAAGGGAGGGAATTCTTTGGGGAAAAAAAATCCTGCTTCTGGAAATACCTTTTTTTTTTTTTTTGCTTTTTAGGGCCACACCCATGGCATATGGAAGTTCCCAGGCTAGGGGTCAAATCGGAGCTACAGCTGCTGGCCTACACCACAGCTGCAGCAACACCAGATCGGAGCTGCATCTGGGACCTACACCACATCTCACGGCAACGCCGGATCCTCAACCCACTGAGCAAAGCCAGGGATCAAACCCATGTCCTCATGGATACCAGTCAGGTTTGTTTGCTAAGCCACAAGAGGAACTCCTGGAAATACCTTTAAAAAGAAAAAAGGAAACAGTTACCCTTCCTGAAAGTCCATGTCAAATTGCTATATTGTGATTTTTCAATCGCTTCTTTCATTATTTCCTCAAATTTGCTCTCCGTTCCTTAGCACTTCCCCTGGTTTGGGAAATGAAAAGCATTTTCTGCAATGCCTGGGTCTTTGGAAAGGCTAACAGTGACCTCTAGTGGGCATTTTCTCAAAACACCTTACTTTTCCTGCCAACACAGCTGATACAGCTGGTAAAAAAAATTCCCATAATCCCAGCTCCCAGCAATGCAAAAGACTGGTCCAGCTCCTTGGCAGCCACCACAGGGAAAAAAAAAAAAAAAAAAAGTCAACATTTCATACCTCTACTCCTGGCTTGGTCTGGCCCTTGGCTACTCCAAGGGTGGGCCACAGATCACCAGCAAGCTGGGGAGTGCTGAAACATCCTGACCTAAGAATCAGCGTCCACATTTCACCAGAATTCCCAGTAAAGGCTGACACGGCCCTCTTTTTAAATTTGACACGCTGATACACAAATTTTAACCTCTGATAACATAAATGTGTAAAAATCCTTTTATCAGTTAACCAAATTAATCTCCTTATATTGGAAATTGAAATCCACTGCTTTTTGAATTCTCAAGTGATTTTTGAAATTACTAATGACATCATCTGGCCACACAGGTTTTCGTCCCCCAATCACAATATACTCCCGCTCCCAGATAAAGTCTGAAAATGATGTTGAAATTCTGACTCCAGGAGTTCCCATCGTGGTGCAGCAGAAATGAATCTGACTAGGAACCATGAGGTTGAGGATTTGATCCCTGGCCTCACTCAGTGGGTTAAGGATCCGGCATTGCTGTGGCTGTGGCATATGCCAGTGGCTACAGCTCTGATTAAACCCCTAGCCTGGGAACCTCCACATGCCACAGGTGCAGCCCTAAAAAGACAAAAGACAAAGGAAAAAAAAGAAATTCTGACTCCAAAGAGCAATATTTTAAGACTGCTATGGCCACAGGACTGAAAAGGAAATGTGATCCATGGTGTACTGGGCCTCACATGTGAGGTTAGTGATAACAAAAAGTGTGGGTGAGGAGTTCCTGTTGTGGCTCAGTGGGTTAAAAACCCAACACAGTGTCTGGAAGGATTTGGGTTCGATCCCTGACCTTGCTCAATGGGTTAAGGATCCAGCGTTGCTGTGTCTGTGGTGTAGGTCAGCAGCTGCAGCTCCAATTTGACTCCTAACCCGGGAACTTCCATATGCCACAGGTGTGGCCCTTAAAAAGAAAAAAAAAGTGTGGGTGAGAGGACACATTCTGGGGAGACCCCCGACAACAGAGCAGAACTTGGGAGCCCTGCAACCCAGGAGCCTCAGTCCAGGACCTAGACTGGAGGGCCAGCTGGCAATCATGATTAAATCAGAGGTGTGAGCGCCAAACCTCAGAGCACCTCGCAGGCTGTAAAACTAGTGCAACTGCTTCATCTTTCTGCCTCCGTTTCTTCATCTGAAAAATGGGGCAGGTAGGATTAGATGAGATGTTGCATGTCAAGGACTTAGCACAGTGCCTGGCACAAACCAAAGCCTCAATAAATGTCAAATTTAATGACAGAAACACACCTATCTGTGGGCCTCTTCAGTTTTCTCATTCATTCAATAAATATTACTCTACACCTACTATCTGCCAAGCTCCATGCCAGACACTGGAGATACAAGCATGCCTAAAACTCAGTCCCTTTAACTTTACGGAGCATCAAGTCTACTGGGAGAACTGAACCATGAACATGAGTGACCTCAGACAGAAATGTTTAGAGCCAGACTAGGAACTGTAGAGACCCCAGGTGCTAAAAGGCTTATGGTACCTCTCTCTGTAAAAATAACAAAGGTAGAAATGTCCTGGAATTAAACAGCATCTTCCTTGATTTTTTTATTTTAAAATTCCAGATCAGTTCGCTGAAGCCAGATGTTTTGGCATTTAAGCCTTAGTGATTCTCTAAAAGGTGCTTTGCAGGACTGGGTCAAAGAAAATTCAAGGCAGGGCTTACAAACACTAGGAGGCATCCAATCCTGACCTGGTGTATCAAAGCTTTTGAAGGAAGACTCTTAAAAGGGTTAGCCAGGTGAAGTGAACACGAGGAAGACAGCTGTTTATCAAACATAAAACCAGAAGGATGTATTTCTAAAGTCTAGGGCTGTATATTTTTTCATTTGCTTACTCACTCGTTCAATGTAAACCACTTCACATCTCTTGCAGAAAAAGATCAGAATACAATCTCCCTTCCTGAGATGTAGCAGAGAGCTCACGTCGCCAGATAATCCTACTGCTACCATCACAACTTACTCCAGTTCTTCACACGCTGGTAGAAACAGCTGGAGCCTGAAGCACCTAGCTCCTAGCTACTCCAGCCACAAAAGCCCCAACAGGCACATCAGCCTTGGCACCCGCAGTTAGTTAGCTCCTTCTAACTGGGATGAGCTTCTGTTCATCCTCCAAAACCCAATTGAAGACTCTTCCTCTCCCAAGCCTTCCCTAAGGCGCCAGGTGTGGTTGTGCCTCCTCCCGGTGCCTTCTTTGGATATCTTTCTATTCTGGGTACCTGCCCCCACTAAACTCTCAGCTCCCTTAAGCCAAAGGAGTATGTCTGAGGGCTCTGCATCCTCAGTGCCCGCTGCAAGGCCCTGCACAGAGCAGGATGCACGGCAGCCCTTTTACAGATGAGAAAAGGAAGTCTCCCCCAGCTGAACCGAGTCGTTCAGGAAATGGCCAAGTCTCCCATTCTCTGCATCCAGCGCCCCAGAACCCGCGCCGACTTCTGGAAAAGCAGAAGCTGGGGAAGTTGTTTTTTTAGGGAATGAATGGAGAAGGGAGAGTGGGAGGCCGGGGGAGGGGTAGCGGGAGAAAGAACTAAGATCCCACCCGTCCGGTTCAGGGGGTTTCTCTGAAGCCAAGTAGCGGCGGGGGATCTGAGGTCAAGACAACCCAGGGGTGCGGTGGGAGCCGCCTCCAAACCCCACAGAGAGCAGTTCACACACTCCCTCGCAGAGACACGCACTGAGACAGAGACAGAGTCCCGGAGACAACCAAGGACACCCTCCCCCTGAAGCCCACCCGCCGCTTCTTCCTTACCAGGGAAAGGTGGCCATCTTCCCAGTCACATGACCGCTAGTTCAGGGACTGCCAGCCCAATTCGCCCTTCCAGACCCCGCCCCCTCCATGCCGCCATGATTGTGAGGGGCAGCGTCGGCCCAGTAGGCCAGAGTCGCCCGCCATGATTGTGAAGGGCGGACACCCTCCCTCTAAGCACGAGCTGCCCGCCCCTCTCCGGCCGCCATGATTGTGAGGGGCAGCGTCGGCCCAGTAGGCTGTCGCAGCGCTGGCCTGCGTCGGGAGTGTGAGTGGCAGGCGGCTGCCTGACCCCCCCGGGGCCCCCTGGAGGCGGTGAAGAATCCAGACACCCGGGGGTATCGGACGCTAACTGCGGCTGGGGGTGGAAAGGGGGTGTTTGGGATCCAGCCGGCGCGAGCTTTCGCGGCTAATTCGCAGTTTGATCCGGTAAGCCACGCCCCTTCCCCGGGCCACCGTGTCCCCTCTGTGCACTGCGGAAGTTAGGCATTTCCGGTATCCTCCTCTTGGGTCCTTAAGGGCTTCCCTGGATCATAGTGTGACAGCTCTCAACTGGAACTAAACTGGAGAAAGCAGAGGTCACCTTTCCTCCGTCTTGGCGAAGCCCTGCGTTTCTATGAAGGTGGATGTTCATTTCCGCTGCAGAACTTCTGTGCTCCAGTGTTTTCTCTGATTAAAAAATAACTACACTGAGCACCTTGCATTCACTCTTCATGTGCTCCTCACTGCAAACCTCTGAAGTAAAAGCGATTATCACCTGTTTCGGCTGGTAGGCGCCCAGCCCGGGTTGGTTAACAACTAATCACAAAGCAGCATCTTATCCTCACTTTTTTTGTTTCCCTTTTCAAGCGCCTTTTCTGACAAAAAAAGAGGTTGGAAAACCACATTCTTTTGAGTGTCTTTGAGGACGCCCTCCCCAGGAAAAGACAATAGAATAATACACACTTAAACCTGTAATGGAATGTGTTGTTTATCACGCTGAATCCTAGTTTCTTCATCTGTGAAATCAGGATAATTCTGACGGAGGTGAAGGGAGATACATATGAAATGGCCGGCAAATGGTCAGTACTCACTGGAAGCAGTACGTGACTAGGTAAGCTTAGATCACATCGTGCCTTCTGTGACCTTCCTGTTTTCAGAGCTCTGTCTGTCCACAGCAAGAGACTGACTCTGCAGTAGATCATAAAGCAGGGCTTCTCTCCTTTGAACTGCACAGGCTCATCTGGGGATCTTGTTCCATGCAGGGTCTGATTCAGGTCTGGGCCAGGACCTGGGCTTCTGCATTTCTTACAGGTTTCCAGGTGGCCCTGCTGCTGGTCTCTGAATACAGAAGGGACTGTGGTAGTTGTAGGTGTAAGGGGGCGGGGGCGGGGGCGGGTAACTCAGGATTCACATTCAACCATGCCCACTGAATCCAAGCCCTGTACAGCATGTCTACTATGCACAGATAAGGGGAAGTTACCCTGAAACACTAAAGTTAGGGGAAGGGTGAATAAGGGATTTTCCCCACCATAGGCTGAGAAGCAGGATCACAGTTCTGGTGGCACCTTTGTCAGCCACCTCAAGAAACTGAATTGCGAACCAGAGAAACTGACCAAAACGTAACCGGTTAAATAAATAAAAAGGTAATATTTTACTGTCAGGCATAATTTTAGTAAGACAGCATAGCTGTCCTCAGAGCTGTCTTTAGAACCTAACCAACGTGGCTCCACTGCACTGTATTCCAATCTGATTTGCTGTAATCTGTGACTGGGTCTCCTTTGGTTTGTTGGTTTTTTTTGTTTGTTTGTTTGGTTTTGTCTTTTTTGCGGGGGGGAGGGGGTTTAGGGCTGCTCCTGCAGCATATGGAGATTCCCAGGCTAGAGGTCTAATTGGAGCTACAGCTGCCAGTCTACACCACAGCCACAGCAACGCCAGATCCAAGCCTCGTCTGCGACCTACACCACAGCTCATGGCAACACCAGATTCCCCCACCCACTGAGCAAGGCTAGGGACCGAACCCACAACCTCATGGTTCCTAGTCGGATTCGTCCACCACTGAGCCATGACGGGAACTCCTGGGTCTCCTTTGGTTTTTAAAATTACTTTTATAACCTGTATGTATGCACACTATGGTCTGTTAGAGCATCCAACTTCATTTGCTTATTGAATAACTATTATTCTTCACTGGGGGGAGGAGGGGGATTGTATGGGTTTGTTCACAGGACAGTGACACCTAACAGAAAAAAAAAAAAAAAAAGACCTTCATCTCCAGCATGGGCCCTTGTTTTCAGCTCTGAATGATTAAGTTCCCAGTCATATTCATCATTCTCAGTGTAGGACATCAATGAGAGTAAGGATGGCCTTAGGAAAAGGGCCTTCTCACACTGCCCTGCAGATGATCAAATGCAGTATCTCCTCAAAGAGAGGTAAGAAACGAGGACCACTTTTCTTTTCTTTTTTTTTTTCTTTTCTTTTTACTGCTATACCTGCAGCATATGGAAGTTCCCAGGCCAGGAGTCAGATGAGAGCTGCAGCTGCTAGCCTACACCACAGCCACAGCAGCGCGGGATCCAAGCCGAATCTTCGACCTGTGCTGCAGCTTGAGGCAGCACTGCATCCCTTAACCCACTGAGTGAGGCCAGGGATCGAACCCACATCCTCACAGAGACAACAACAGGTTTTTATCCCCCTGAGCTGCAGTGGGAACTCCCCATTTTTCTATGCTCATATTCAATGATTAGGCAGCACCAGGAACTGGTTTGTTTTTTGTTTTTGTCTTTTTTCATTTTAGGGCCTCACCCATGGGATATGGAGGTTCCCAGGATAGGGGTCAAATTGGAGCTGTAGCTGCCAGCCTACACCACAGCCACAGCAACGCAGGATCTGAGCTGTGTCTGAGACCTACACCACAGCTCACGGCAACGCATCCTTAACCCACTGAGCAAGGCCAGGGATCAAACCTGTGTCCTCATGGCTACTAGTCGGATTCGTTTCCTCTGAGCCAGCATGGGAACTCCAGGAGCCGGAATTTTAACGCTGTGCTAATCTAGCAGCTTTGTTGTACGCTCCAACCTCAGCATTCTCTCCCATCCGCTCCTTAGCAGGCGCCCAGTTCTTAGTAAGCTAAGACATTTCCAGGTCCAGTGAACTTCCACCCTCTGAAAAGTCCAACTCATGCAAAAAGCAAATAATGAAATACACCTTTCATGGGTCTTGTAAAAATGATCATATTACATTATTAAATGTCTTGGCCACATACTTTTCAAAAGTCCTTTCTTTGGTAAATAAAAAAGATCAAACTAGATTTCCTTTAAGATGAAAAGTTTATTTTGCCTTTTGCCTAGAAGCAAAACTAGTGAAAATTAAAATTAAAGTATAAAAATAAATATAATTTACATTAATGGGCATTCCACTCAAAGTAAAAATAACAAAAATAATGTATATAAATAAAAATCCATAAAAGCACAAAACCATGTCTGGCACTTTCATGGGCAAAAGCTGTGAACATTAAAAAATGTGTAAAACTCACAAGTTTTTATTAAAAAAAGAAATACTCAAGTTTCACATCCTTAATCTAAAACTGGTTTTAACTTTCTCCAAAACATACTATTTGTTTTAGCCAGTTTGCTTTAGTGTACATGAAACCTGTAGCATCTATCTTTCATACTGGAAAAACCCACAATATTAATAAGCTGTATCCTGAGTTTTCAGAGTGATAAAGCACAATTTATCATATTAAGAAGATAATTGGATATACTTTGCCTACAAATATAAATTGGTAACAGAGACATTTTTGACAGTCTTCTGTTTCTAATTTTCTGGTACACTCATGAAATAAATGATACATCTCAATAAAGTCCATCAAGTTTACATCCAGAAGATGTTATTTTCTGACTACAGCTGGATGTGAAAGTTAAATTTTAAATGGAACTGCAACTCAAAGAAAACAGTATCTCCACACTCTGTTTTTTTTTGTTTTTGTTTGTTTGTTTGTTTTTGCCACACCCACAGCATGCAGAAGTTCCCTGAGCCACAGCAGTGACCCCAGCTATTGCAGTGACAACGCTGGGACCTTAACCCATGCGCCACAAGGGAATGCCTATCTCCACACTCTTATAAAGGATATTAAGAATACATATAGTCTACATTTTCAAAATACCAGTATCTTTTTTAAAATTCAAGTTAGAAAGATTAAATGTACACAGTCCCAATTTTATGCGAGAAACACAAAGCCCTTTTTGGAAATGGCATGATAAATTAACAGTGACATTATTTTTCATAAAATACGTTCCCTTGGTAACTTTTTTTATTTATATCTTCAACGAATGTATTAATGATAAAAAACCTTAAACATCAGTGCCTCTTAAGTAATGCAAAATTTCAACTAGACATTATTATCCCATTTGAGAATCTGAATTTGTCATAGTATGTAGCCCTTTATCCTCTCCTAAATCAGGCATGCTTAAAAAAAAAAAAAAAAGAAAAGAAAAAGAAAAAAAAAGCAGACTATGAAGAATTAAACAGACAAAATACAAAATGTAACTGCATGCAACGTTATATTCCATTTTACAGAAATGGATTTAATAATGCGTTCATTCCTAAGCGCGACTACATTCAAGAAGATTGTGCTCTCTTCCTCAAGTGTCACCCTCCACAGAAAGATTTTATAATTCAGTAGAAATGTTTCTAATAGTACAAGGGTAACATACATTAAGCCTAACATTTCTGCAGAACAACTAGTTCTTGAGAGGAATGTATACTTATGACCAAAATGGTGATGCCCAGCTATTTCTGTGGTAAATTTTAGGTGGACCACAATCAGCAGGCAAGTGTTTTATCCTATGTGGTTACACCACAAGCCCAAGAATATGAGAGGGTAGTCAGAGATCTTCTAGTTACAAAACCTGGGAAAAACTTTCTTCTGCAATAATTTCCCCTTGAATAGAACAGTATCTATTATTTTTTTTTATCAAATTCTGCAGTGGGCAAAGATGAATGAAACTTATATTGCAGAACTTAGAACTTATCACACCTTTTCAGTATTTATAGAAATAAACACAAATGTCTTTGAAGTTTACAAAAAGATTCTCAGCAGACACCTGAGTAATAAAACAAACAATGTTTGTACAGGTTAAGGACAGAGATGACCCAATTACTAAATACTAACTTGTCTTCACCCAAAAAACTGACAGTAAGAGGCAAATGGGGAGAGGGGGGCAGGATTAGCCAGAGCGACCAAAATATCCAGCTGATTTCTCAGCCCTCTGACATCACTCTGACTGTGTAAACCAAGTCCAGAGTTAAATACCAAGTCTTGAGCAGGGAGAATAATGCAGATCCTAACCCTTCCCCCTTTGTTATCCTAATGAGTGCTGTCTTCTTAAATTGTCGCAACATTTGGCCGCTTTCTTTGGATTTTTCCTGCATATACTCCTAAAAATAGAGCAAAAGTAATATTATTTCTCAACACTGGTTTTTCTGGAATGATACCATTAAATGAGTGCTCACTATGTACCAGGCACTGAGCTAGGCAAAACATATTATCATATTTAATCCACATTTAGACAATCATGAGGTAGAAATGGTTACTACTATTTTAAGGATAATAAAACTGAGACGTGGGACAATGAGGCACTTGTGTAAGTAAGAGAGCTAGAAGCAGACACTCTGAGAACCCAGTTCCACCTAATTTGTTGCTGTGCTTAACCATTTTGTGTTACTGTTTCCTACTCTGCTTTAATTACTGGTTTCTGAATTTCACGATATAGGTCAAGCACAAGACATCAGATGAACAAATATGTTTTAAAATATATGAGATCAGAGATTGCAATTTACCTTGTAAAAACTGTAAACAACTTTAATTGCTTTGCAGCAAACTTTACTGACTTGTAATTTACTTCGGTTTAAAAGTATGACAGTCTATCTCCACAATAAAAATAAGTTTTCTCGGAGTTCCCATTGTGGCCCAGTGGTAACAAACCCGACTAGTATCCATGAGGATGCAGGTTCGATCCCTGGCTGTGGTGTAGGTCGCAGACACAGCTCAGATCCCGAGTTGCTGTGGCTGTGGTGTAGGTCAGAGGCTACAGCTCTGATTTGATCCCTAGCCTGGGAAACTCTGTATGCCGCAGGAGCAGTCATAAAAAAAATAAATTAAAAAAATAAAAAATAAATGAAAATTTTAAATAAAAAATAGGAAAGAACTTTAGTACTTGTTGAGATACATATTATACATGTTAATATACATGTTAATTCAAGGGTTAAGTACATTCTTATTAATAATTATGTTGCAATGCAACTAAACCACAATAGTTCTACATACTGAACTTCACTGTACATATTAACTACAATGACTTCCTATTCATCCTTATACTGTTGCGTATTACCAGATAGAAACAGTAGTTGCTGTTTTACTTAGAGGTTCACAAGTGACAAATAGTGGAGATGAAATGCATGAGAAAAGAATATGGAGAGTAGTCACTGTGGCAATAGATAATATTAGGCAAAACAATAGTAATTCCTCAACGATTTGCCAACTAGCTAGCAGTTATCAAAATATAACACTAACATGGGAAAAAATTGAAAATGTCTTAAAATTCCACACAAATCAACGATTTGCCAACTAGCTAGCAGTTATCAAAATATAACACTAACATGGGAAAAAAATTGAAAATGTCTTAAAATTCCACACAACTTCACAAGCAGCAGATCTAGTGTTTGGTCTGAGTTCTTCCAAACAGTTATCTTTCAAACCAGTTGATTCCACCTCTGGAATAAGCAGTGAATTCCCAAAGATGACCAATTATCCTCTATGAATTCAACATTATGAATTAATTCACTATATACATTCAGAAGGTCAGCAATCAATTCAAAGTTGTGATCAATGTCTTGTGCCCTTTTTGAACCTATGTGAACTACTGGTAATAACATGAAAAAATATATATTGCCTATTTCCTCCTAATTTGAAGGAAATCACTTAATAATAAAAGCTCTAAAATATGAGAGTTTTTATTAATAAATTATATACTAATGGGAAGATAAGAATTGATTAAAGACTTAATCTTCACTGTCTGGTGATTAGGTTTCTTTTAAAAGTTTATAAAGCAGTATAGTTAAAGCAAAGCATTTTTAAAATATTTTTAATGGATCATATAATTTCTGGTGAGTTTATCATACAGTCTTAACAAAAATATCTAAAAAATATTAAAACATTAGCTTGTTTTGCATTAGCTCAAGACTGAATTTGTCTTCTTGCCACCATAAATATAATTTTAAAATAGTTTTAGTTTAGCTCTTAACTAATTCTCAAATAATGAACATAAAGATTTAGCTCAAGCTTTTTATGGAGCAGAAGACTGACTTCACCCCCTCCCACCGGGCATATTCACATGTGATCTTGTGGTCAGAGGGAGGAATTTTTCCCCTTATGTGCAGGTACAAATATTCCCGGGTGATACACTTTCCCAAAGCTGAATAAACATGCACAGATGCAGACATCAGATGGTTATATTTTACTCATTTACAAAAACTTCTCTGAATTAAGTTTGTGTAATTCTACAGATTTTTCATAATTTGTTACAGAAATCAGGATTGGGGCTACAGCTTCACTAAGATTTCCTGACTGCCACAAAATACTAACACAAATGATCACTAGGAGGAATGACTGTGAATATGCCAAAATTATGGTGGCAAGGAAAGACACTGGATCCCGCTGGTGTGGCCTGTGTCATGGGGCGGCTTGTGCACGTCTTTCTATTGAATGGGCTTCAGGAACTCATTTGCTACACACCTGAAACAGGCGCTCTGTTAGGCATTCTGCTCTGTGAAGACTTCTGTCTATTTTGCACAACCCCCTTCACTGATGTCTTAGGGGTTCTAATTGAATATAAAAAAATTAATAAGTCACTTGCATTAAGGTCTAAATGTTCAACATTCAAAGAAAGCAACCACACGGCATCAACTGTTCAAAGCACAATAAGCTTGAAAAGAATTTAAGTCTCATGCACACGTACAGGAAGGGAGCTATACTTTTGCTTCAGCAGGAGACTATAACCATGGCTTACGCTTTACTGGAGAATCGCTTTGGTGATGATGAACTTACTATGTGAATGCTTATAATATTTAATGAGCAAATGGTATGAAATGAAAAGTAAAAACAAGCCAACATAAGATGACAATTAAAATATAATACACAACAGTACACCCAAAGGGTTATCTTTGCACAAAACTTTATAAGCTCTGCTAATGCAATAAAAAGATCACATTTGAAAAGTTATCCTTTATCTAAAAAGCACAAAATTATTTTTCCCTCTCAAAGCTAATCTTGATTTGAATATATTTTTTAAGTACCCATGTGTGTTGTTGCATTCTTACCCTTGTCTACTCAGTAGCCTATGAACAGGTGCATTCTGTCCTTGATTTGGCTGAAGGACTCTGTTGACAAAGCATATAAAATATTAATTTGATAGGATAAATTCAGTTTTTCCCCATTTTCTTTCAATAGATAAAAGATGATAACACTCGGGTAGAAGGCATCTATTAAATGATTTGGCCTATACACTAGCACCAGGCAAAGCAAATCGATTACAGAGTATTAATATGGTACTTATTTGCTCACCAAAAGTCCAAACCTTAGTTTTTCATCAGGAAAGAGATGTCTAGCAAGTATTAATCCTTGTGCTTTTAGATAAGTTACTTATATACTTTACAAAACCTTTGCAAACATCTGAGAGACAGAATATCACTCTTGTAACTGCAAAAAACAGGTCAGAAATATTAAGCTAGCTTTCTAAGTTTTTTAAATAAGTATCAGATTTCCCAATGTGGCACAGTGGAAACGAATGCGACCGGTATCCTTGAGGACACAAGTTCGATCCCTGGCCTCATTCAGTGGGTGGGGTATCAGCGTTGCCGTGAGCTGTGGTGTAGGTCTCAGATGCAGCTCAGATCTGGCGTTGCTGTGGCTGTGGTGTAGGCCAGCAGCTGTAGCTCCAATTTGACCCCTAGCCTGGGAACTTCCATATGCTGTAGGTGTGGCGGCCCTAAAAAGCAAAAAAAAAAAAAAAGCAAAAACAAAAAACAAAAAAGTATCAAAGTCCTCTCGGACCGCGGACTGAACTCAGGACATATGGGGCTCAAATTTCCATCAGAGATGCATGTCTGACTGAAAGCTCTAGGAACATCTGGTCTGACACATGACCAGGTACCTGACCAGGTGTTACTATGTTCTGACTCTGCAACCCCCAACTCAGCAGGGAGAGACTGACTGATGAACTGATGAGAGATTTACTGATTTACTGTAGAAAAGCAAGCTCAGGATTTATAAAATTTTCTTTCCTTAAAAATTGAAAAATAGGAGTTCTGGTTGTGGCACAGCAGAAACGAATCTGACTAGTATCCATGAGCATGCGGGTTTGACCCGAGGCCTCGCTCAGTGGGTCACACGCGGATCCAGCGCTGCCAGTGTGGTGTAGGCTGACAGCTACAGCTCCAATTCCACCATCTAGCCTGGGAACATCCATATGCCACGGGTGCGGCCCTAAAAAGCAAATATCAATCAATCAATTAAAAAAAAAAACTGAAAAATAGCCTCTCACCAAGACTAAGTGATTTTTTCTCACCTTGTTTCAGAAGGATTTTGCTTAACCAGAAATTTCTTATTTGGCATTCCCATTTCTGCAGCTCTAACACAATATAAAAATAAGGACACACAAATAATGTATTTAGAAAGGGGGAAAACATGATTACAAATGCAATACAGGATCAGAAACAATCGCCATTTCAAAGTTGGTATACTACTGAAGGACCTTATGATAAGCACACTAAAGACAAATTTCAAGAAAGAATAGTTTTAATAGGATACTTTCAGGATATTCTTTGCATTAAGCTTTTCCCTTCATGAAGTCTTTAGGTATTAGAAAAAGTATATTTAAAAGATAGAAAATTAACACTGAAAGATTAACTATTTTAAAGATGATTTGATTAGCTATCAATTACACAAGTTGAACACGGACAAATTTATTAGTTAGTAAAGATCAGATTTTACCACCAGATCTGAATAAAATTATTTATATAAAGGGATTTCTATCACCTCAGCTGCAGAAAAAATTATTTCTAATCTGAATATACAAACCAACAGATGATTAAAATTTATTGGCTTTGATAATAATTAAAATGTGACAAGACATGAAAGAAACTTACTTCATGTACTTCTTCCTATCAAGAGACTTCTGTGTTGCAGCTGAAAGGGCTACTCGTGGACTTTTCATTTTATCCTTTAAAACACAAGTGACATCAAGCTCTAGTAGTATCAGTACTACCACTGAATTATAGGATGACCTCAAACTGCATAGAAAAGCTTCTCTTACTAACATTTTGAACTTTAACAGCCTTTATAACTGAAGCAGGCTGATTTTTTAAATTAAATAATTAAAGTTATTTTCCCTGCCGTGGCACAGCAGAAATGAATCCGACTAGGAACCATGAGGTTGCAGGTTCAATCCCTGGCCTCACTCAGTGGGTTAAGGATCCAGAATGGCTGTGGCTGCGGTATAGGCTGGCAGCTATAGATCCAAGGTGACCCCTAGCCTGGGAACTTCCATATGCCATGGGTGTGGCCCATGAAAAGCAAAAAAAAAAATTGGTTTCCCCAATGAAATAGTACAAATTTCACTTGTCTTTTGCCAACCACACCAAGATCATTGATTCAGACCACAGATCTCCAACACTCTGATGTACAGCTGACCCTTGAACAACACAGGTTTGAACTGCATGGGTATCTTACATGCAGAATTTTTTCAACAAATACACTGGAGAAACTTTTGGAGATTTGTGACAATTTGAAAAAACTCACAGATGAAATGAATAACCTCGAACTATCCAAAAAAATTTTAAGTATGTCATGAATGCATAAAATACATGTATATACTAGTCTATCCTTACATAAACATAAGATGAGTGATATTTAATATAAAATTAATGTGTTAAGTTTTCTAATTGTTTTATAACTTTGCTTTCAAAAAGTTAATTACCATATAGTATCCCTGCCTCTTTCTCTCTCTTACCCTTTCTCTCTCCCTCCCTCCCCCTCTTCTCTTTCTCAACTGCAACCTATCATCACAGATGAGTGGTTTAAAAAACAAAAAAAAGAAAAACACTGTTTCCAATACTGCATTATGAATGAAATACTGTATCCTATAATTATAACAATTTATTCCTTACTGTATGGGTTAGGCTACTGTGAAGCAATCACATTGATTACACTAAGCTCCCAGGCTGCCTCATTATCAATGCATGAATCATTATAAGTATGAATTTTTCACATTATCTTTTCATTTTTGATATCTAGTATTAAAATAATACAAATAACATCTACACAGTTTTGTATCATATAAGACAATACCAATATAGGTACTAACAGATACATTCATCTTGTAAACAGATAGAAATTTATGGTATTGATAAATACAGCACAGTACTTTAAATGTATTTTCTCCTCATTAAGTTTTTTTTGGAGTTCCCATTGTGGCTCAGCAGTAATGAACCCAACTAGGATCCATGAGGATGTGGGTTCGATCCCTGGGCTTGCTAAGCTACCATGCCAATCGGACCCCAACCCTGGGAACCTCCATATGCCGTGGGTGCAGCCCAAAAAAAGCAAAAAAAAAAATCTTTTTTCTTGGCCATACCCACATGTGAAAGTGCCCGGGCCAGGGATTGAACCCTCACCACAGCAGCAACCCAAGCCACTGCAGTGACAATCCTGGATCCTTAACCTGCCACACCACAAAAGAACCCCTTCCTTAAAATACTGTTAATAATATTTTCTTTTCTCTAGCTGAAGTCATTGTAAGAATATAGTATATATACATAGAACATACAAAATATGTGTTAGCTGACTATGTTATTGGTAAGGCTTTCTGGTCACCAGTAGGCTAGCAGTAGTTAAGCTGCTGGGAAGTCAAAAGATATACTCAGATTTTTGACTGTGGGTCACTTCTAACCCCCCATGTTGTTCAAGGATCAACTATTTCAAATGAATATCCTAGTGCCTGGCGCAAAGCTCCTAAAACCCTTGTAATCAAACCTCCCGGTAGGAGCATCTTTCGTTCTAACATTTGATCCTTCACCTCTGTTCCTGACACAGAGCTCCAAAACCCCTTGGAATTTCCTGCGTGATAGAAGCATCTTTGGTGGGCTCTGGATGAGGGCTAGTACCAGAAAGACTAAGCATCATTGCAACCTTGGAACTTTCATCTTCCTGGGACAGGATCGGGCTAGGGATTGAGATAATAATCAGTCCTGCCTTATGATGACACCTCCGCAACATCCAGATGCCAGGTAGCTGCCGCACACCCTCCACCAGGACAGGAGCTCGGCTCTCAGGACCCTTCCAGATCTCACCCTGAGCATCTCTCCATCTGGCTGCTCATCTGTGTCTGTATTCTTTATCATATAATAAACCATGAGATGTACAGGACTGGTCCCCTGAGTTCTATGAGCCATTCTAGAAAAATTTTCAAACCCGAGGAGGGAGTCACGGGAACCCCACTTTACAGCCAGTTGGTCCGAAGTACAACATAGCGGCAACATGGAACTTGAGACTGCCTCCTTAGTTGGTTAGGACCTGACACTAAGTCCAGGTAGACGGTATCAGAACTGAACTGTACGACACTCAGTCAGTGTCAGACATCTGGTGGGGGGGAACCTGCACATCTGCACAACCTGAAGCATTCTGTGAGTGTAAAAGAAACCTTTTTTTTTTTTTCACTCACTAATTTAAAAATTAGGTCACATACCATTTGCCTGAGCATCTTCTCTTTGCGGGCTTCTCGATCATGACGTAAAATTGACATTCTTTCAGCTGCATCCATTACAAAGAATATGTCGTGAATACCATACAGGGCAGCTCGTAGCTAAGTTAAAAGAAAAACATTTTAAAAGATGAGGTTAGAGTTCAGTTTTATGATGTACACTCTTATTTAGAGAAAAAGGTTAACGTTTTGGTTGAAACCTACTTTCAGTGGTTCAAGGAAGGGAGAGAAATAAAACATTTCCATTTTCTGAAAGCCTTGAAGACACACGCATTACCTGAGCTAACACCCTTTCCTGAAGAGAAGCATCTTGTGCTGAAACAACTCCTCTCTTTAATGGTGCTTCTGACTGAAAACTTCTTATGAATTCCATAGTGTCCTGAAAGAAGAAAGGTTCCTTCAAACACCATTTTTCTCAGAAGACTGAATGATCACTGGAGTTACTTTGTGTTCTTTTTCTCAGGTAATCCGAAAGACTATGAACGCAATAAAACTATTACATCACAAGTCCCACAGCACGCACTTTAAAGTGAGATAAAAACGCACAAACTACTCCATTTACATATTTTTAAAATTATCTGAATGAGATTAATCAATTTCTAAAACATCCTATATTACAGTAACTAAAAAAGATTTGCCCTGCCTAAGTTCTGAACTTTCGTCAGTTCAGTTCTCACAACACTGATAGAAACTGGGACAGAAATGTAATACAATTTACACGATCCTCTTACTTTTACAGTTTGTCGAAGCTGTTTCAGCTTATCTGTCTGCATAAGCCTACGAGTAAGAAATCCTTTTGCCACTGCTGTTACTTTGTTAAATTTTGCCTGCACTTCTGGACTGAAAACCTAGAAGAAATAAGACAGACACGTTTTAATAATATGAGCATTATACTCAAGATTGTTTTTCTTAATCTATTACAGTGAGCTAAATTCTTCTATATGTGTCTCTTCTGTGTGGTTTAATCTCTAATAAAAACTAAGCTTTTGATGTACGGCAAAAATAGTTATGGCTCATTTGCACAACTTAAGATACTGTAGCTCTTTCAAAAAGACAGACACACAGACAGACATGCAGCCAATATTACTAAGTTTGCCTACCTGAGACCACTTCGTTTTGGCCCTTCCAAAAGGCCTTGTTACTGAGAGTTTGGTCAAGCCACCAGTTGATGCTGCCCAGAGGTAGAATGGTACTTCATTTGCAGAACCAAAGCTATGCTGAAGGGCAGAATTTGTGATACCTTGAGAAATATACATATTGTATTATTCCTGATGTCAAATAATCAGAATACACAGAACATCCAAATAAACACGCCACTCACGAAGAATAACAACTCCTCTGAAACCGATCCACAGGCAGACTTAAAATATTCATGAACTTTCAGCTTATACACCAGATGGATCTTTTCAACACAAACAGCATCTCAGGATAATTGAAGATGTGGAGATAAGCTCTTACTGGAACAGGGGAATTAGATGTAATTCAAGATCACTCAGGAGATAGCAAACTGTGTTTTCACTTGAAGAATATCACCTGCTGCATGAATGAACAAAGACTGGGCTCTGAGTCAAATTTCCTGAGGTTTTTCTTGCTAAGGTGGCTTTTCTCATGAACACCTGCTCACTGGCCTTTGGTTTACTGCTATCATTTCATTTTTCACCAGCGGGCAAAGAGCAGTGGGTTAGACATGGAATTACTTGTAGAAAGGAGGTACAATTTTAAAGTGTGCCAAATAAAATATCCTACTATAACTTCTTCGAGTAGTGGGAAAGTATTTTTTAATATTTACCAGAACTATTTGAAGTCTGGAGTGAGTCCACTTGAGACAGCACTGTTTCAAGCAAACCAGAGTCACTTATCTTTCTCCATTCCAAGTCCACAGCACTGCTAATGTCCAATTCAGAGGTTTCTGCTGTCTCTTTTAACATTTTCTCCTGTTCTTCTATTTCCTGTAAATTAAGTTTCTTGTAACATGGTGGCTCTTTTGGTTAATTACAAATAGTATCCTTTTAGGCTTAGCTAAAAGTATGTATAATTATCAGCAAATTATTATTTATTTCCAGGTTGTCCTCCCACAAATAAAATTGACAATTTAACTGACTTTAAAATGTGATCTATTGACTACAATAATCCTAAAACAAGTGTCCTTCTTCTACCAGAATAAATCTGTCAACATCTACTTATAAAACACTTCTGAAAAACTATTAAAAGTTTTGAATCAAGGAGTCAATACAGTATCCTTTTGATAAATTCTGCATTTATTTTTAGATAGGGATCTAAATATTTTAACTCACGTTTTGGCAAGACAAATACTCTCCATGTCTCAAAATCAAGGACTCGCTTAGATTAAGCTGTTCAGGGGAAATGATTACGAGCATCCTGTCCATGACTAAAACTCCACTTACAAGCCCTTTGCCCTACATTTTCATTCCTCACCTTCTGCAACCTTTCCTGTTCCCTTTCCTGCTCAGCTATGAGCAGTGACAACTGCTGGGCGTGCTGTTCTTCCAGTCTCTTCCGCATTTCTTCAAAAGCTAACATCTTGCTTTTTAACATCTCCTCGCCTTCTGAAAGAAACACATGCCCTCAAATTCAGAAAATTGACTAATATCTGATGTTTATATCATCAATTTAAAGCATGCTCCTGACCAGAAATACTCCTGGATCTGATATAATGCAATCGAGATGTAGCCAGGTGCCCACTGTGAACCACATTCTCTGCTGCTGATGCTCTCAATTCAATGCTACCAAACAAAGGTCTGCATCTCATCACCCACACCCACTCGTTCGACACATCCCGTCATGAGCTGAACTGATGGGGCCAAGTCTATACATTCCATCCAGACTCTCCTCACTCCAATTAACTTCAAGATGTGGTTCTCATGGGCATCTCACTTCTATTCTTTTGTTTTTGTTTTGTCTTTTTGCCATCTCTTGGGCTGCTGCTATGGCATATGGAGGTTCCCAGGCTAAGGGTCTAATCGGAGCTGGAGCTGTAGCCGCCAGCCTACGCCAGAGCCACAGCAACACAGGATCCGAGCCACATCTGTGACCTACACCACGGTTCACGGCAACGCCGGATCATTAACCCACTGAGCGAGGCCAGGGATCGAACCCGAAACCTCATGGTTCCTAGTCGGATTCGTTAACCACTGAGCCACGACGGGAACACTTCACCTCTATTCTTTCGATGCTCATCCTTCTCCAGGATTGCTGGTATTGCAGCTCGTAGTCTTGCTTTGTTTCGATTTTTTTAAAAATAAATGTTGCTTTGATAGTGTAAAGATTCCAAAAAGGATTGAACAGTAAAATTCCAGGTATTTTAATTACTAACTTAAAATGTATTAAATCAGTATGACTGTGCAGCTTACTGGATAGAAAGTGGCGAGACACATTGGAATGTTGAACTAGCAAATATTACACAGACATAACACATATATATTCAGGGATCCATTATAATTCAACTAAATTCAAGCAATTCCTTCTTTCCGGAGTTCCTGCTGTGGTGCAACAGGCTCAGTGGCGTCTCTGGAGCAATGGGAGGTAGGTTCGATCCCTGGCCGGGCACAGTGGGTTAGGGATCTGGCATTGAGGTAGCTGCAGTGTAGGTGGCAACTGCGGCTCGGAACTGATCCCATGTGCCATAGGGTAGCCAAAAAAAGAAAAGAAAAACGAAAAAAAAAGTTTTTGCTTTCCAAATACACAATAATTTTCATTAAGATGTATTTCTTTGTTATTTGTCCTACCTGCTATGGTAGTCCGATAATTTGTTCCCAAATACATTTTATTTAGTTACAACAATCTGCATTTGTTCACAGGCAAATTTTTGTGGGCAAGGGGGGGCTGGAAAAGCAGGAGAATTTTTTACTTTCAGCAAGAAAGGAAAAAAGCCCTCTCAACCACTCAGCCAACAGGAGGAGTCCATTCAGCTCTATCTTAAAAACTTCATAAAGGGAAGTTCCCGTCGTGGCACAGTGGTTAACGAATCCGACTAGGAACCATGAGGTTTCAGCTCGATCCCTGGCCTTGCTCGGTGGGTGGACGATCCGGCGTTGCCGTGAACTGTGGTGTAGATTGCAGACGTGGCTCAGATCCCGAGTTGCTGTGGCTCTGGCGTAGGCTGGCGACTACAGCTCCGATTAGACCCTTAGCCTGGGAACCTCCATATGCCATAGCAGCAGCCCAAGAGATGGCAAAAAGACAAAAAAAAAAAAAAACTTCATAAATGAATGCCTGTCCACGGGCTCTGTCACTGCGAGGTATGCCCGAGGGAGGCAGGCCAAGCTGTGGGCAGCTCAGCACACTGCATGGCTTCCCTTGCCTACTAGCCACCCGGCTGCCTCCAGGACTGGCCTCGTCTCTCAGGCACTGGCCTTGTGAAAGCACTGCTGGAATCACCATGTGGTTGGTGTGTATACTTTGGGTATTTACTGAGACAGCCTCTAGCCGGCCATGTCTTCTGCTTGGAGAATCCAAGCTGGCTTCCCAGGTATCAGCTGTGGTTTTTATTAGCATTCTTATGAAGTCACATGGGTTTTAAGCAGTCTGCCCCAAACCAACTATATTTTGTCCTAGAAACCATATTACTTTCAGTGTATAATTTTACAGAATATGAAGCTTTTCTCAGGAGGATATATATCACGTTAAGAGTTGAAATGTGAGAGTTCCTGTCGTGGCTCAGCAGTAATGGGTCTGACTAGTATCCATGAGGACACGGGTTTGATCCCTGGCCTTGCTCAGTGGATTAGGGATCCAGCGTTTGCTGTGGCTGTGGTGTAGGCTGCAGCTCTGATTCGACCCCTAGCCTGGAAACATCAATATGCCTCAGGTACAGCCCTAAAACAAACAAACAAACAAACAAACAAAAAAGAGTTGAAATGTCTGTTTCTAAGAACTTGATTTCCTTGATTTACGGGTCTTCCATATCAGTAATGGGGAATGTTTCAACAATTTACTGTTAATTGGTTAACGAATCCGACTAGGAACCATAAGGTTGCGGGTTCGGTCCCTGCCCCTTGCTCAGTGGGTTAACGATCCGGCGTTGCCGTGAACTGTGGTGTAGGTTGCAGACACGGCTCGGATCCTGAGTTGCTGTGGCTCTGGCGTAGGCTGGTGGCTGCAGCTCCAATTCGACCCCTAGCCTGGGAACCTCCATATGCCGCGGGAGCGGCCCAAGAAATGGCAAAAAGACAAAAAAACAAAATAAAACAAAACAAAAAACCAATTTACTGTTAATATAACACCAGACTTAAAAGAAATCTGAACTGATTTTCACTAATTAAGACACAATCCTTGAAACACTACTCACAGAGCCTTATTTGACCTATTTTCTCTCATAATTTGATGTCAAAGTGTTTACATAAGGGTCAACTACATGAACATCTCACTACAAATGACGGGACAAATTGATGAAAATATTAGAAACCACAGTCCAAAAGGAAGACCTCAGGAGTTCCCGCCGTGGCCTAGCGATAATGAATCTGACTAGAATCCATGAGGACAGGGGTTCGATCCCTGGTCTTGCTCACTGGGTTAAGGATCTGGCGTTGCCGTGAGCTGTGGTGTAGGTCGCAGACGCAGCTCAGATCCCGAGTTGCTGTGGTTGTGGCAGAGGCCGGCAGCTACATCTCTGATTCGACCCCTAGCCTACGAACTTCCATGTGCCATGGGTGCAGCCCTAAAAATTTAAAAAAAGGAGAACATCACAACAATACACAGGATTAAAACTATGAATGACGTTCCACGCAAGAATTGTTTCCTCCAGTCAGTGAATAGTATTCTAACACCAAGTGGATTATGAACGATTCCTAATTTAAATAAGAAAATCTCTTAAGAAACCCTAGCAAATGGTGATAAACTGTAGCTAATTAGGCTCTCTGATAAATGAAATGAAGTCCCGTGATGAAGAGATGAAAAGTTATTATTCTCTAAATTGTGGATTGCAAATATTACAAAAAGAGGCCATCTGCTTGTCAGATAATAGACACTTTCTTACCTTTAGAACTACTTTCCAAGATTTTATTCTTGTTGATGTAGGCAGATCCCTTAGGGTATCTTTTCTCTGGCAAATGCTGCCGTTCCTGTTCAGCTATTCCAGTTGCTATGACATAAGGACAGTTTTCTTTTTGCAAATTATCAATATCTAAATCGAGTCTCCGTTTAACTTTCTCAAAACTGTTCTCCAAAAACTGTTCATTTCCACAGGACACGGTAGGGGTGTCCATCTGCTGTCTGGTATTCTGGTTTTGCATCAGTAAAGGAGACGGGTTTTTTACGTCATAAGACTTATTCAGCTCCATTTGTAAATTGCAGGCGCTTTTCTCTAACAAACTGGCTGACTTGAGTCCACTCACAGTTCCGAAGTTTTGACTCGCTACACACTGACTGGCGGCATACGGCTCGTGCAGCCTTTGCGACGCAGGACATGGAGTGTCCGTTGCGTGTGGTCCTCTCCCCTCAGACGTTAACTGACCTCCCAGGAGAGCAAGTCCATGAATAACTTTATTTTCTAACTGATTTCCTGAAGATTGACGTACCTGACTGGACTTCCCTATAACCATTTCCTGTATGTCTTCAGACGTAGTTTTGCTGACATAAACCTTGCTTGAACAAACTCCCGTTAAATCAACTGGTAACTTTGGCACAGTTTCAGGTACGCTTGTTTTTTCTTCCGTGTCTTGAGCAACTAAATCTACTGCCTGTTCTTTTCCCTTGGGACTTAACTCACAAGCATTTATGGGGTTATTGATAAGAATATGACATGCTGACGACGGCCGAGAACGCCTTCGATGCATTTTAGGACTCAGGCTTGGCTCTGGGCTAGGTAATTTGGCATAGGAACCAGTAAGACTCCTGATAACATTATTTTCATTAACAAAAGTGGGAATGCCTTTAAAATCAGAATCAGGCTCTAAAACGGTGGAATGACCCGTTCGTACGGGTATGTCCACTTTAGAAAAGCTGCCTAAAACTGATGTATTCACGCTGCTTGCTTGAGTGGAAGCACCTTGGAGAAGAACATTGGATTTATTAAGGCTTGGTTTGTCAGGAATAACTGAACCACAGTGTTTGCCTATCAGCGGGGGCTTCTCCTTGACATAGTCAGACACTTTATCAGCATCATTTTCTTTGTCTGAATGACTTTCATTAACACTCCACTTTGCACTACTTCGAAAACTGCGTCTAGACTGCTCTCTTTCTATATATTCCTTTGACTTTTTCATCAGGTTCTGAAGACTCATTATGTAGGGATCTGGAGCAACTTCTTCCAAAAGTGGCAGATCCCGTTCTTCATTTGTTGGAAAGAGACCATCAGAAATAAGTGTCTCTTGTGTAGCTGTTGAGGTGGTCTTTACAGAAGGTTCGTTTTCTGCCTGGCTACTATTTGAACTGTCACATTGCTTCAGATAACTAAATTCTTCTTTGTCCCTAGCTAAGTTTATCCCATTAGATGTAAATTGGTCCTCATTATTCAAAGGCAAAATTCCAGTTATCTTTTCAAACTTTGCTAAAGTAGAGTGCTCAGCAGGGCTTGGCAAGATATTTGGAAATGCAGCAGGAACATTCAAGTTTCTGACTTCGGAATTAGAGTTAACTGTTTCAGTCTCCCACTGCTCAAAATCACTGGCATTAGGTGCTTTTCGAACCTGAAAAAGGAAATTTAAAAATTAGTGTTTCTTCTCCACACAAAGAACCTCTCATTTCATTGCTTTCCTAAGTAAAACTGAAATGGAAGATTCAGAGTTCTAACGTTCAAAAACACAAACAAAGACTAAAGTGAGCTTTTCTATGGTATCTATAACCACATGGAGCTCAAATTATGATAAAAAGCCTCTACTGGTCATCGCTGCCTATTTATTAAAAGATTAATTAAAAGAAAAAAAGGAGGAGTTCCTGCTGTGGTGCAGCAGGATCAGTGGCATCTTGGGAGCACTGAGATACCATTTGGAGCCTCCGCCCAGCACAGTGGGTTAAGGATTTGCCTTGCCGCAGCTGTGGCTTAGGTCACAACTGCAGCTTGAATCTGATCCCTAGCCTGGGAACTCCATATGCCACAGGAGTGGCAAAAAAGAAAAAAATTTATTT
This sequence comes from Phacochoerus africanus, assembly GCF_016906955.1. Lineage (NCBI taxonomy): Eukaryota > Metazoa > Chordata > Mammalia > Artiodactyla > Suidae > Phacochoerus > Phacochoerus africanus. The sequence goes on from NC_062548.1 coordinate 30,087,310, forward strand.
TATTTACAAATTTTTTTAAAAAGGGAGTCCCCTTAGCAGGTTAAGAATCCAGTGTTGTCACTGCTGTAGCTCTGGTCACAGCTGTGGCACAGATTTGATCCCTGGCCCAAGAACTTCCTCATGCCATGGGCCAAAAAAGTAAATTATCTAATCTGATACAAATATGACATATGTGCATATATGCACACATACATTCACATACCCATGGCAATTTAATCTTGAAATAAAAGCATTTTCCTCAACTTTCCTCTGGTTATACGCAATTAACATCACCACCTGCTCCTCTTATGAAAACTATCTCCTGGGGATAACAATGTATAAGATAAATAGCAAGTAATTAAATTTCTTACATAAATGATTTCTCTTTAACAAGAACTAACTTGCTAGGGATACTGATTAAGCAAAAATAATTCTGTACTAGGACTCCTGCCTCCCATATCCTTAACTCCAAATTTTAACTAAAACCCTTCCATATGATGAGACACATTTGTGGTGACAGCTCAGCAATATAGCTTAATACTTACAAAAAATAAGAAAAACTTTCAACTTAAAGCTTAACTCACTAAAGCAAATTTCAACTTGATTAACTGATGATTATTTGAAACAGCAATGTGGAGTTCCCACTGAGGCTCAGCAGAAAGAAAGAAACCCAACTAGTGTCCATGAGGACGCAGATTCGATCCCTGGCCTCACTCAGTGGGTTAAAGGATCCAGCATTGCTGTGAGCTGTGGTATAGGTCGTGGATGCAGCTTGGATCTGGCATTGCTGTGGCTGTGGTGTAGGCCAGCAGCTGCAGCTCCAATGCTACCCTAGCTGGGAACTTCCATGTGCCATGAATGCAGCCCTAAAAAGGGAAAAAAAAAAAAAAAACCAGCAATGGGTCCATGAGTTTTTTTTGTTTTTTTTTTTTCATTTTTTTTATTACTCAAATGAATTTATCACATCTGTAGTTGTACAATGATCATAAGGGTCCATGAGTTTTTGAACAAGCAAAATAAATTAAAAATTTGAAAAAGATGAGAACAAGTATGTACACAAGAGATCTAACAGGAAAAAAACAAAATTACATTGTCTCTAAATAATTTGATTTTGCAGAAGAATAAAAAGTGAACTCGGATGCCTTCTAAAGATCATACAAGGATCTCTGAAACTGGCAGAAATTATCATATAAATGCAGACTCCAGAATTCTGAGTTTTAGAGATTTTTAGGCTGTGTTGTACTTTCTTTTCCTAGAGAATATGGCCCTATTGTTTCACATTACAACTCCCCAGACATAGAATGGTTTCCAGGTACGACTGTGCAATAAACAGCACAGCAAGGTCTTCCTGGTCACGACCTCACACCCAAAATAAAACAAAAGGGATTTACATTCATGACACATTTTCATAGGTTTAAGTCAAGTAAATTATTTCTTCAAAATAGCTAAACATTTCGCATTTGTAATATGCAGCAGCCATGCTTTAGTATGTCACTTTTTGTACAGCCTTTGGTTAGACAGTTTAAAGAACAGCCAAAAAACTAATCAGAGGATCACAGGTTTTACAGGTAAAACAGGCCTTAGAAATCTGTATGTATTATATAAAATTTCTCTACACAATTAACTCATTGTACCTGTTGTATGAGGTAGAAAGTTTTCTAACTCAACAACAACCTCATTAGTAATATCTGATACATTCCCTCAATGGACCGAGAATGATATGCCATTTTTTGTTCTAATAATAGGAAACATCTAGTAAATAAAAAACTCACCCTTACTGTGCTACTCATTGTTTTTTCAACTCAATATGAGCAGTAATTATACTTTACAAATTAAAATCTACTACCTACAGAGAAATGAAGGCAGCAGTTGATGGGAAATATCCTAAGGCTCCCTGTACATGGATCATCTAGTACAAATCACACAAACCGCACACCCCTAAGATTATAAAAAATTTAAAAGATGTAAGCAGCGAAACAGTGCTATAAATGGCAGAAATTAAGTGTTTTATGTAATTCACTGTTTTTCTTTTTAGTGCAAAATGATCCTAACCTTAAAACAAATTATTTACACAAGTTTAAATTTAAATAAAAATTACTGCAAAAGGAATAGATGTGTTGTTTAAATAGTTTCAATTGTATCTAAGATGCATCTAGGCAAGTCTATTATCTCATCTAAATTGCATTTGTGTATCTACAGTGCAGAATTTTCACCAAAAAAGAAAAATGGGGGGGGGGCGGTTATTTGCTTTAGCAGAGAATGAAAAGAAGGTCATTGAGTCAATAGTCTGATTAGTTCAGAGGTAAACTACAATGGCCAATTCTAGCATTTTGTCACTGAGAATTCAATGTTTTTAGAGTCATAAGACACACACAATAAGCCATTATATTCTGTGTATGGGCTACTGTCTAAGCACCCTCTGATTCAAGTACTGAGCATCACTAACAAGCAAGTGAATTTTCTCTGGAGTAACTGAAATGGAATATCACAAATTACGAAGCTTCTCAAACATTAACAGTATACTGGTACTAACTAGTAAGGCAAATTTATTTCTGAAAAATTATCATCAATGCTTACCTCATGATTTCTTAAGGGTAATTTAAAAGAGCTCAAATTACACACCTGAACATTTTCAAGAATCTCCTGGACACGAGTCAGTAAAGCTTTCTTCCTATTAACCTGCTTTCTTGCTTCTATCTCAAGTGCTTTCTGTTTTTCTTGTTGCATTTCCTTTCTTTTCTCAATATTAAGCTGAAAAACATTACAAATATGTAATTATTTCTCATAAATATAAAAAAACCATAAAATCATAAAGTTTTGAACCAGAATGATTAAAAATGTATACAACAGGTAAATACCGTGAAAAAACTCTGCACAGTGGTTGGGGAAAGTGACTGGGCTGGAACATGGGAGCTCTTTCTGCGGGAGGACAATGTTATGTGTGGGTGTGAGTTATAAATGGATGCCACGTGTTAGAATTCAGAGAACTTCAACACTTAAGAGCTGTGCCTTTTATTGCAAGTAAACTCTCAATTAAAAAATATTTTTTAAAGAAAAAAAAAAACCTGTTCACTTATCAAATGCTCTTAAATGAGAGACAAAATTAACCCTTTTGGCTACTGCTGAGCTTTTCATTTGGTGACGTCTGACTTCACTGGGTCAGTTAGAGTCTTCAGTTTCTAATCCTCTAATCAGTATACATTTACCTCTTTGCGACCTCAAGAAAATGCCCAAAGGTTTAATGATGAAAGAAACAGTGCAGAATTTTCACCAAAAAAGAAAAATGGGGGGGGCGGTTATTTGCTTTATTTGCGGTTATTTGTCTACAAAACCAGAACACATATTTAAGTCCACTTCTTTGTAACCTCCAGTAAAAATATAATGTACCTAAAAAGTTGCAAGCTTCTAAGCATTATATCTTTTTACAGTGGATTTAAATCTTAATTACCAAGTCCTGGGACCTTTAGTCACATGTTAATGAGTCAAAACTTTAGACTTGTGCAAAATGGAAAACTTGTATAAAAAATTATTTCAAAGTTGCAATATCTGACTATCGAATGCAACATAAAAATGTAGAGTAAGGTCCACAAACATTAGATTTGACTCATAAGTAACTAATGAAGTCACAGAACCTAAACAAGGCTTAGACATTTTGGCTCATATTAATCTAATCAAGTGATATATCATCCAACAGCTAATAAAAATATTTTCAATTTTTTCTTTTTTGCATGGTAGCAAAGAGTCATTCCACAGTTTACTTTGCTAATCGGAAAAGAGAACATACATCTTTGGGAGTTCCCGTCATGGCTCCGTGGTTAACGAATCTGACTAGGAACCATAAGGTTTCGGCTCGATCCCTGGCCTTGCTCAGTGGGTTAAGGATCCGGCGTTGCTGTGAGCTGTGGTGTAGGTTGCAGATTCGGCTTGGATCCCAAGTTGCTGTGGCTCTGGTGCAAGCCGGTGGCTACAGCTCCTATTAGACCCCCTAGCCTGGGAACCTCCATATGCCGAGGGAGCAGCCCTAGAAATGGCAAAAAGACCAAAAAAGAAAAGAGAATATACATCTTTAAAGAGTCATCTGGCAGTCATCACTGTAAAAGCAAGTGTTCAAACTAAATAGCATTAGTAGGAGTTCCCGCTGTGGCTCAGTGGTTAACGAATGTGACTAGGAACCATGAGGTTTCGGGTTCAATCCCTGGCCTCGCTCAGTGGGTTAAGGATCCGGTGTTGCCGAGAGCTGTGGTGTAGGTTGCAGACGCGGCTCGGATCCTGAGTTGCTGCAGCTATGGAGTAGGCCGGCGGCTATGGCTCTGATTCGATCCCTAGCCTGGGGAACCTCCATGTGCCACAGAAGCAGCCCAAGAAATGGCAAAAAAAAAAAAAAAAGAAAAAAGAAAAAAAGAAATAAATAAAATAAATAAGTAAATATCATTAATAGAGGAACACCTACACACTAGGTAACTTCTGATTTAAGTGAATATGAAGTACACAGCATCATCTCCAAAGAATAAAAATATTTAACCTGACTCTAACCAATTTTTTTTTAATTGAAGTAGAGTTGACTTGCAATGTTGTATTAGTTTAACCAAAGTTTTAGGCTAATTTCTAGTTTTTAGGAACTACAGAGATTGGAGAGTAAGTTAAATATTACCACAGAAGAACAATTAAACAAATCCAAAATATAAGGCATTCTACAAGATCTCTTTGAAAATTTAGTATCATACATAAGCTATTAATGAGAATGGATAAACAACAGGTCCTACTGTATAGCACAGGGAACTATATCTAATATCCTATGATAAACCATAATGGAAAGAATATTAAAAAAAAGAATGTATACATAACTGAACACTTTGCTATACAGCAGAAATTAACACAACATTGTAAATTAACTATACTTCAATGAGAAAAAAAAAGAACTTGGGAGTTCCCATCATGGCTCAGTGGTTAATGAACCCAACTAGTATCCATGAGGATATGGGTTCAATCCCTGGCCTTGCTCAGTGGGTTAAGGATCCCGCACTGCCATGAGCTGTGGTGTAGGTCGCAGCTGTGATTTGGATCCCGAGTTGCTGTGTCTGTGGCATAGACCAGCAACTATAGCTCTGATTCAACCCTGTTGAAATACACATGGGAACCTCCATATGCCGTGGGTGTGGCCCTAAAAAAGAAAAAAGCAAAAAATAAGAAATGAATAAATAAATTAAATTAATGAACACTTACCAGTGGAGAAAGTACAGCCACTCCATGGAAGCGAATAAGTGAGATGCTTTCAGACTGGACAGGTAAAAAGCTCTCTGTGGATAGTGGTGCTTCTCGGATCCTGGCAAGACTTTTCTCACAAAACTTCTCATACTCCTCCATCTTCTCACAATCACACTACAAGAAAGGAAAAGCCATTTTTAATGTGTTGATAAAAATAGATCTTAATTTATTTGGAAATATGGAAATATTCCTATAATTCCTATAATTCACAATTATAGGAAATATTCCTATAATTCACAATTTCTAGAAAAGACTTCAAGACCCTGCCCAGTTAAGCCTTGCTTCATATACGAAATATTTCTGAAGATTCTGTATATAATTCAATCTTTAAATGATTAGTTTAGAAAAGTACTAAGAACTCAGCAACGACACCTTCTGAAAGAAAACAAAGTTCTATACCACCTAACTAACTTCTGATTGTAAAATAGAATATTATCTTTTCTTTAGCATGACTTAATTACACAGCACAAGAAAAACTAAATAATACAAAGGTAAGAATGCCCTTATAGCTCCCTCCCAAAAAAAGACAAAAGGGTTAGTTAAATAAAAAAGGATATTTACTTTCAAAAGTTCTTTTTCTATCATGGAATTCAAAGTCTATGACTTGCATATCTTAAGAATATCATTTGAGGAGTTCCCTTTGTGGCTCAGGGGTTAACGAACCCAACTAGGAACCATAAGGTTGCAGGTTCATCCCTGGCCTCGCTCAGTGGGTTAAAGATCCAGCGTTGCCGTGAGCTGTGCTGTAGGCTGCAGATGTGGCTCAGATCCCAAGTTGGTAAGGCTGTGGCATAAGCCAGCAGCTGTAGCTCCGATCTGACCCCTAGCCTGGAAACCTCCATATTCCGTGGATGTGGCCCTAAAAAGCAAAAAAAAAAAAGAAAAAAGAAAAAGAAAAGAAAAGGAATATCATTTGACTCCATGATAACTGGCCAAATCAATCAGAGGTGGCAGTTGGAATCTACTGGCTCGCTTATTAATTCTACTTTATTGTTGAAAAGTGGAACCATCACCAAAATACTTAATCAGCCCAGCAATTTCAGCGAAACTGTGATGGTGGCTATGAAAATACAAGGTAACTCGGAAGGATTAGCTACCAAATTCTTTCATCTAGCAAGCATTAAATATTTGATTGCCTGTTTCCATAGCATTATGTCTGGCATTGTTTCCTATAAATAAACAAGGGAAAGTAAAAAGGGAGCTATCAGGGGATTCATAACCAATAGGGATATGAACTGTGAAACAGAAAAACAAATACAATAATGTTCCTTTAGTTCATTTTAAAACAATTAACAAAGGAAAAAAAGAGGGGGGAAGGGAAATTCAATTCATGACGTGGGATAAGCAAAGATGACATAAGATACAATATGATACTGTCCTAAGCTTCAAGGTACTTAAAAATTCAGTACACTAAAGTACCAGGGACAAATAAAAGCACAACTGGAAATGAAGAAAAAATATATTCAAAATTATGATTAGACTATGAAAAAAAAGACACATTGATTCTACTTTTGATTCTTACTAAGAGCAAAACTTCTTCCTACCATCCCATCGATTTTAATTATTTCTATATTCAGTTTATGCAAAGTGAGTTTAATTTCAAAGAAATGATTTTCTAGAGTATAAATGAGGTTATTCTGCAAACTTATATTCATAAAACAAGCAAAAGTAAAAAACAAACACAACACCTTACTACGTGATAACCATTTAGCAAGGCCTCATTGTTTAGTCTGGAGTTCAATGCCCATTATGATATTTTAACAATCAAAATAGGCAGAAGCTAAGAAGATATAAGAGAAATTCAAATGACACATATCTACTAAAAGACTTCAAAATATTTTTAACACAACCCATGCATCCAGCATTACAAGAAACAAAATAGATTACTAATGCAATCAATGTAATATACTTCCAATGGGTACACAAAACAAAGGAGGAAAGGTCTGGGAAATTTAAGGAAATAAAATATCTCTATGGCAATAATTTTGTATTTCTTTCAACAACATCATGTATATGCCTCATTGCTTCGGAAAGTAAAATCTGCAGCCTTTAAACAGTACATGTTTGTCAAACATATTATAGACATACGGCCACATAATATTATTACAGCATGACTTACAGCTTATGATAATGCATTAAACATCCAAATACAAGTCTAATATGATGACTCTGGAAATTACCAAGTAATCCGAGAACATGATTGGATCCTTCTTATCCTTTAGTCTCAGCTTGCACGTCCCCTCTTAGCCCATCTCAATCACCCCTGCATCATTCGCTATCTCCTTACCCTGCTGTTTCCCCATTTTCATAGCACTTACCACTATCTGAAATTATCTTGTTTATTTCCTCGGTTCTTGTCTGTCTTCCTCCACCAAAATGTAAGCTCCATAAGCATAGGTACCTTCTCAGTCTTGCTCACCACTGCATCCCCATTACATAGGACAGTGTCAGCACACAACGGGCACTTGATAAAAATATTGAATAAATAAATTAGGATAATTAGCTCAAACAATAATGTAAACCAGAAAAAAGAAGACAGTGGCTATACAGCCAAGAAGCTAGCAAGGAAGAATGGAATTTAGCGAACAGTCGTTTCATGGGTGACCCTATGCTCAGAGAACCTGGTACCTCTAAACTGCAAAGGCAACCGTTTAAAAAGTGAGCGACGGTCTCCTACATAATTAAGCAAGAGAGCACTTAGTTTCTCATGCCACAATTACCTCTGTCAGCAGAGTTTTATTTTAAGGGAGGCTTGATTACAAAGGCCACTCCAACCACAAATCTACAGCCCCATACTTAATAATTTGTTGGCTGCATCAAGTTCAGACATGCCTTGTTTTCTCCATGACCATGATCCTTCCTTCTCCAAATGAGCCTCTTTGCAAACCCCAGACTCATGATTCTGCTACCTGCTCCTCACCACAGTTCTATCAGAAAGGTTGCTGAAGGTAGTGGTAGAAGTAACACAGAACACGATTTGATTTTAGATCTTAGCTGGTTGTTCACCCATCAGTCCTCCCAAAGACAAACTTCTAGTAGGGGCGATAAAGGGGCAGGTGGGATTTCCCTGCTGGCTCAGTGAGTTAAGGATCCCGTGTTGTCACTGCTGTGAGATGGGTTCGATCCCTCGCCCTGGAAATTTCACATGCCACATGCACATCCAAAAAAGAATAAAGAAAAAGCAAAAAATAAATTAAGAGGGAGTTCCCATCGTGGCTCAGTGGAAACTAATCTTACTAGCATCCATGAGGATGCAGGTTTGATCCCTGGCCTCACTCCGTGGGTTAAGGATCCAGGGTTGCTGTGAGCTGTGGTGTAGGCCGCAGATGCAGCTGGTATCCCTCATTGCTGTGGCTGTGGCTGTGGCTGACAGCTGCAGCTCTGATTGGACCCCTAGTCTGGGAACTCCCATATGCTGCGGGTGTGGCTCTAAAAAGACCAAAAAATAATTAAAAAATAAAGGGGAAGGTTTCTTGGGCACACACTAGCTATATGTTCATGGCAATTCACTTATCACCTCCATGCCTCAGTTCACTCACTGGTGAAATAGGAATAATCAGGATATCTGTCTCGAAGGAATTCTGTGAGAATTCAATGAACTAATACATTTATGGCAACTAGGATGCTGCAGGACAGGCAGAAAGCATCAATAAATGGGAGAGGTTTTATTATAAAAAAGCTGATGATGACTATGATTTTTTTCACTAGTTTATGAACTCCTGGAGATCAGCAACAGTGTTTGGTTCCTGGTAAGACTCAAATTTAACTCAAAAACATGGAAACGGGGACAACAGCTTCCTCCTTCTACTGTGTCCAGACCCCTCCCCATTTATATCAATCTCGAGGCACCTGCCATTTGCCCAAATTGGAGGTAGGGAACGGGGATTACAACCAGATAGAAGCAAGGGATGGGAATCATCTAGCAGCATCAAGGGCAAAGAAGAGAATTTGCTTTTTTATCCTCAGGCTTATGCTCCCCCAGAGAGTCGCAAAGGGAGAGTAAACAGCGCTCCTAAGGCCTTTGGCTGGTGATAACCGGCGTTCAAAAAATGTCCAGTACACACCCTGGGGACCAGAAAAAACGGTCCAAACAGTTTTATCAACAGGAGGTGGTTCCCCCGCTCTGGCCCGAGTTTATTTACCTGGGACCCTCTGCAATCGCCCCAGCGCCCCACGCCCACCTCCCTCAACTCCTCGGATAAAGCTCCATCCCGAAGGCCCTCCTGGTGGTACCAGCATCTGAGCATCACCTCCGCGCCGGGGGCCACGGGTGCCCCGCCGCCGCACATGTCGAGTCTTTCCAGGGGCTCGAGGCCCGGGACCCTGGCACCTGAGCTCGGGTTCCATCAAGAGCCCGCCCTCAGCTCCTCCGCGCGCCAATTCCGCCCGCTCGGCGGCCTCGCAGCCCAGACCCGCTGAGTCAAGCCCCTTCTCACGCACACACCTGATCTCCCACGACCGCGGTAGCTTTCCTCCCGTCGCTCCGGACCTTGGCAGGAAACAGAGGGCTCAATTGGTACCGAGCGAGAGGAGCTCCGTCCGCCGCCGCCTTCTCCTCCTCCTCCCCGCCATATTACGGGTCTCAGGCGGCAAAGCGGGCTCCTGGCAACCGCCGCCGCCGCCGCGGCCGCAGCAGCCAGCCGGACTCCACCTCTCGGGGCGGCACTTCCGGCGGTTGATTCCTGGGCCGTTGGAACTGTTGGGCCTCCAGAAAACTACAATCCCCGAGATGCTTTGCGGGGCTGGGTACGCGTCTCCGCCCAGAGATGGAAGGCGTAATACTTAGAGAAGGTGCCGGTGCACGCTGGGAGGCGTAGTCTTTATTGCAAACTCTCAACTTTTTGTTACGTTAGGAACGCTCTTCATATCTGAAGCTCCCTGAAATATTCCTTGAAGTTGTTTTTCACTCTGTATAGAGATAACTTCTTTCTGTATAATCGTCGGAATACCTACAACAGTCACCGAATTTTTTTCTCTATAAATAAAAAATTACCGAATCCTAGACGCCAACTCTAAGCCTCAAATCCCCATCATTTTGCAAATCAGTGGGAAAATACGTCGGAGAAAAGAAGGTAACAAGCTCAAGATTGCAGGAATAGCTCAGAATGTTTTGACAAAGTGCTCTATTGAAACATGTTACCACCTTTTCAAAATATGATTTAGAAGCTAGCCCCTTTCCACTTACTAAATCGGCCTTAACTTCTGCGTCTCTCACTGACCCTCTTTCCCTGCCTATTTTTGCATATGTAAAATAAGAGTTTTAAAAATGCCTATCACAAGGGAGTTTGTGAGGAACATCTGAGATAATTCTTCCAGTGCCTTGTACAGAAGCCCCACTATTAGCCCTTAATAGGAGAAGTAAGGTTAGGAGAAGGAATAGCAGTAGAAAAATCACGGCTTAAAACTAGGGTGGCATGGGAGTTCCCTTGTGGCGCACCGGAAACCAATCCGACTAGTATCCATGAGGATTCGGGATCCATCTCTGGCCTCGCTCATTAGGTTGAGGATCCAGCATTTCAGCGACCTGTGGTGTAGGTCACAGACGTGGCTGGGGTCCGCTGTTGCTGTGGTTGTTGTGTAGGTGGGCAGCTGAAGCTCTGATTTATTTGGGCCCTAGCCTGGGAACTTCTATATGCCGGCGGGTGTGGCCCTTAAAAAAAAAAAAGCAAAAAAACAAAAACAAAAAAACTAGGGCGGCATGATATCTGTCCTGACTCGGTCATTATCGGCTCAATTCATTTCACTTCTCCCGGTCTCAGTTTCATCGTCCGTAAAATAAAGGCATTGTTAACATCCTTTCTAACTTTATAATCCGATTTGCCTCCTTTGCGATGCTATTTCATTCCCTCAGAATCGGAAAAAGCCTTTTAAAGTCGACTGAATTTAGTCTTATGAGATCATACCTACCCATTGAGATCGTTGTGAGAATAAATGAGATAACGCATAAAAGCAGCTGCAGGCACGGAACTGGAACATGGTTATCTCCTCTATAAATGATAGCTGTACTCCCTAAAACTAGTATTTTCCCCCACGAGAATGTAAACCCCATGAAAGCAGAGAACCTGCCGGTCCTATTCACTTGCTGTTGTCCTGGGCATCTGGACTGGTGTTTGCACATCCTGAACTGAATTACTAAATAATCCAAACCTCTTCAAGATTTCCTGGGAAGTTTCCTAGAGGGCAGAATGGAGTCATTAAACTCTTTTCCAGTCCTACCACCGTAAGACTGCTCTCGTAGCCCCCTCCTTCCTTCTAGAGTCTGAAAGCCCTGGTGGAAGTCCACACCCCATAATAATCCAAAGCCTCTTTGGAACGCTGCGGTGACCCTGGGCTGGTTGGGAGCCTGGGCTGGTCTCCAGCCTGTGCCCGCCTCCGCTGCCATGGCAGCGGCTCCACCCCCTCCTAGCTCTGGAGATCCCCGGCCCTGATTGGCTGGACCTCGGGCTCCTTATCCGGAAGCGGTCGCTGCCGTCGCCATTGTGCGGCGTTGGTCCGCTCAGAGGTTACCGTCTGTGATCAGAGCTTTGGCTCTCGTCCTAGCTTCTCGATTTCCCATCTGGGGAGCCCGGCGGGCCCGGGACTCCCGTCCGTGCCGGTGCGGGCGCCGGCATGTGGGTGTGGGAGGAACAGGGGGGCCTCATGGGCCCTTTCTCTTTCCTGCTGCTGCTGCTCCTGCTACTGACGCGCAGTCCCTTCAATGCCTGCCTCTTCACCGGCAGTCTCTACCTCCTGCTGCGCCTCTTCAGCTTTGAGCCGGTGCCCTCCCGCAGGGCCGTTCAGGTGCTCAAGCCCCGGGACCGCGTCTCTGCCATCGCCCACCGCGGTGGCAGCTACGACGCGCCCGAGAACACGCTGGCGGCCATTCGGCAGGTGAGTCCCCAGGCCTCGCGCCCCTCGACCCCGGCTGGGATCTTGGACCTCGTCCTGTACTTCAGAGGTTCCCCAGCCTTCTCTTGATAGCCTTCCCACCTCCCCATGTGTCCACTAGGAATACGTTCAAATGGTCCTCGATCTCTAAATTCTGGAAAATCTCCCGACGTCAGGTATTTATGGAAAACTGCAAATGCTTGTGTGTTTCCTATGTGCCCGGCATTGAGGATAGTTATAAGCAAGACAGAAAGGGCCCCTGCTTTCTCAGCTTGCATTGGAGTGGGGGAGACAGCCTTAAACAAGCGAACACATAAATGAGATATTTAAGAGAGCCACGAGTTCAATGAAGAAATGGGGAAATGGGATAAAGAATGACTGGAGGGAAGAGTTAATGCTGTTTTAGACAGAAATTCTCTTGGAAGAAGTCACCTTTAAAATGAGACCAGGATTTTGAGGAGCCAGCCATGGATCTACGGGGAAAGTGCCCTGGAAAAAAGGGAACAGGAACTGCAAAGGTTCTGAGGTGGGAATGGTGTTTGGACTCTTCCCATAACAGAATGGGCAGTATGTGGCCTGACTTCAACGAATAGGGCAAAGGCTGGTATGTGAATAAAGTGGGAAATGTGGCCAGGTTAAGTAGAGTCTTGATCAATGGTTAGCACTGCAAATACTTGTAAGTGGATCACCTTCATCGGGGTTGTCTTTCTTTGTCCTCCAAATTATCGAAGTCATCTCCTTATCACCTCTCCCCATGCTCAGACAAACCTGGCAGTGGGACGCCTGATATTTTCTGCCTCCCCTTTGCACAAGGCTGGCTTGCCAGTGTCACCTGACTTCATCATAGGGATAGCTTCCATAGAAAGAGAGCTTGGCAGGTGGCTAGGCACTTTTGCATCTGTAGAAATGTATCTGATTCTCTTCTCTGAAACATTATTGGTAGGAAAGAAATTAAGTAGGTAGGAAAACCGTCTTGAACACACACAGCTCCTTCTAGAATTCACCCTTCTGAGTCCAAGCCCCAGTGCTCTTTGTTGTAGATGAGAATATGTTCCAGGATTTAAAACTTGGACTGATTGTCCTTTCTTTGGCCAGCTGGGGACGGACACTGTTGTGTAATGGGCAAGTTCCTTAAGTGCCCTGTGTCCCAGTTAGAGTCATGAGTAAGATGTAGCAAGCAAGGCACCCCAGAGGACCTTGTCTCTCTCCAGTCCCAGCTCTGACAGTTTCCCCATCTGTAAAATGGGAAAGGAGTTCCCTGGTGGCTCAGCGGGTTAAAGACCCAGTGTTTTCACTGCTGTGGCTTGGGTCCCTAGCCCTGGAACTTCCAGTGCAACCAAAAAGAAAAGAAAAGAAAATAGGAATGGGAGAGTTTCCTTTGTGGTTCAGCGGTTAACAAACCCAACCAGGATATATGAGGATGCGGGTTCAACTCCTGGCCTTGCTCAGTGGGTTAAGGATCCAGCATTGCCATGAGCTGTGGTGTTGACTGCAGATGCGGCTTGGATCCCGTGGCATAGGCCGGCAGCTACAACTCCAATTTGACCCCTAGCCTGGGAACCTCCATATGCTTGCAGGCATGGCCCTGAAAAGCAATAAAATAAAATAAGATAAGATAAGATACAATAAGATAAGATAAAATATAAAATAAAATAAAATAAATAGGAATGATAGTAGTATCCACGTAATCGGGTTGTGATCCATTGAAGTAGCCCACATCTAGTGCTTGGCCCATGCTGAGACCTCTGCAAATGTAAGCTCTTTAGGCCAAGAATCTAAAGATGGCTTGGTTCTTTAAAATCATCTCAGTGTAAAGGTAAAAAACTTGTCTGTCAGAAAGGCAGCCTTTAACTGGTGCAGGGCACCTGACTCAGACTATGAACCAAGTTATACCTTTTATGATTCTTTCCCTTTAGTTGTGATGGAAGGGAGACCACGGCTCTTCTAGCATTCTGCCTAAAAGTAAGTCTAAAGACATTGAAGAATGTATTTTAATTCCAAACTTAAACTCGGAGAGGTTCAATGACGTAACGTAGCTACACAGGAGACAGAATTGTCATGAAAAGAAATAATTACCATAGGAGAAAAAAGCATGTAATTGTTATTGGCTTCCATTTCAACTTACCTGTATGTAAGTTGCCTTAAAGTGCAACTCAGTGTTAATTGAGCACGGAAGGTATTCCTAAGTGGTTACCAATGAATGCTGTCATTTAGGAACATGTCTGACTGATTATAAATAATATTAAATGAGGGCGTATACATGCAAAGTACACATACACGTATTGTGTCTCATATCCTATTGTGTTGCAAGGGAATGATAGCTGAATTCCATTCATGTCTTATATGTTCCAGTTGAGCATTATTGTAATATATGTAATTAAAGGAAGCAACATTGTGCCAAGCTGATTCCTGGTTTTAAGAGGAGGTGAGATACGAGGAGTTCGCTGGTGGTCTCGTGGTTAGGACTCAGCGCTTTCACTGTTACTGCCCAGGTTCAATCTCTGGTCTCGGGACTGAGATCCCACATCGAGCCACTGCAGGAGTTCCTAGGTGGCTCAGGGGGTTAAGGATGCAGCATTGTCACGGCAGTGGCTCAGGTTACTACCATGGTATGGGTTCAGTCCCTGGCCCTGAGAACTTCCACATGCCGCAGGTGCGGCCGGAAAAAAAATGTACTTTGCCCCCTCCCACCAAAAAGAGGAAATTACATGTAATTTTGCTTGTTTGAATGTAAAGTCATTATTAATGAACTTTTTAGCCGTTATAATTTAGCTGCTAAAGACAGCTAATACAGATTGCAGAAGATAAGGTCACATCCTCCCTCTTGACTTCAAAAGAAATCTGTGGTTTATTTCCTTCAAAGTTTGGGTCTTTTTGTCCTCTTCTTCCTCCCTTTGCTTGTTTGCAAATCATAGTTTATATTCTTAAACATTTTACTATGTAAAAAGTCAGGGAAGACCTTCTAACAGTGGTAGGATTTCTGGTAGATTATACAGTAGAGAAGGAGGAGTTCCCATAATGGCTCAATGGTTAACGAATGGCCGAGGGTGCAGCCCTAGAAAAACACAGAAAGACAAAAAATAAAAATAAAAAATAGAGAAGGGAAAATGGGAAAGAGGTGAAAGAAATGTATTCTTCTTTTTTCTTTTTTTCTTTTTTTTTTAAGCTTTTTTAGGGCTGCGTCTGAGGCATATGGAAGTTTCCAGGCTAGGGTGTAGCTGCCAGCCTACACCACAGTCACAGAAACACCAGATCTGTGCTGTGTCTGCAACCTACACCACAACTCATGGCAACGCTGGATCCTTAACCCACTGAATGAGGCCAGGGATCGAAGCTACAACCTCATGGTTCCTAGTCAGATTTGTTTCCACTGCGCCACGATGGAAACTCCCTATAGTGCAGCTTTAAAAGTATAATTCAGATTATACACTGCCCATATTTAAAACTCTCCAGTGGTTTTTCTCTTGTAGTTAGGTAAAATCGAAACCTCTTTCATGTGAGAAAAAAGGATGTATATATGTATGTGTGACTAGGTCACCTTGCCTGTACAGTAGCATATTGACAACACTGTAAACCAGCCATAATGGAAAAAATAAAAATCATTAAAATTTAAAAAAAGGAGTTCTTGTCATGGTGCAGCAGAAACGAATCCGACTAGGAACCATGAGGACGCGAGTTGGAAGAATTGTGGTGTACAGATAGCCAATAAGCCCATCAAAAAAAGATATTCAACATTATTAGCCATCAGAGAAATGCAAAGCAAAACCACAGCAAGGAGTTCCTGCTGTAGCACAGTGGGTTAATGATCCAGCTTATCTCTGGTGTTGCTGGTTCAGTCCCCAGCCCAGCACAGTGGGTTAAGGATCTGGCGTTGCCACAGCTGTGGTGTAGGTTGCAGATGGGTCTCAGATTCGATTCCTGGCCTGGGAACTTCCATAGGCATGGGTGCAGCCGAAAAAGGAAAAATGAAACAAAACAAAACACAGTGAAATGCCACTTCATACCCACTAGGATAGCTATAATCAAAAAGACACAAAAAGAAATATTGGCAAGATTGTGGAGACAGATAGTGGAAAACTAGTTTGGCAGTTCCTTAGAAGGTTATACATAGTATTACTGTCTGATCCAGCAGTTCCACTCCTAGGCATGTATTCAAAAGAATTGAAAACATGTATCATACACAAAAACTTGTCCAAGAATGTTAATAGCAGTATTTGTAATAGCCAAAAAGGGGAAACAACAGAAATGTCCATCAGCTCATGAAAGGACAAATAAAATGTGATATCTCCACACAATGGAATATTACTCGGCAAGCAAAAGGAGTAAGTCCCTATACCTATTATAACATGAGTTGAAAATTGTATGCTAAGTGAGAGAAGCTAGTCTACCACATCCTAGTTTGTGTAATCCAGAGCAAGTTTCTTAATCTCTCTCAATCTCCTTATCTGAAAATGAGCACATTTATAGCACCTTCCAAAGGGTTGTGAGGATCAAATGAACTCATACATTTAAAGCACTTAGAATAATACCTGACAAATATAAAAGGCTCAATAAATAATAGCGATTATTGTTGTAGGACAGCAAGAGATTAAAGCAAATATGGCAGAATGTTAACATCCGTTAAGTCTTTTTTGCTGTATACTACTGTGTATGTTTGCATAATTAAAAAAAAAATTTACCTTTCAAATCTTGATCTTGGTGAGCAATTTCATGCCTTCACTGTGACAGAGAAGCCAAGGAAGCAAATGTTAAGTAGCGTGTCTCCGAGGAGCAGGGCCTATAAAACTTTATGTTCATGTTCTCTTTGTAGATAAATTCTTGTGTGTCTTGTCAGACTTACCGACTTGTCGGCCAGCAGCCAGCGCTGCTCACCTAAACAAAAGGCAGTGCGCGCTAGAAGCAGGCTCATGTCTCTGCCCTAAGGATGGAGTTAAACCAACAGAAATCGGGCTCATCCTCGTTACGCCAAAGCAGTATTTGACCAGCAGTATTTATGCCAAAGATTTGACTAATCAACACACACAGGGAATCCTCAGAGATACTGCACCAGAGTGTAGGCAAACAATAAAGCTGGACGAAATATTTGTGATCGTAAGCCATTAATGGCCCATAGAGTTAAGGCAACCAGAAAAAACAAATTCCAGGAGTCTCCTCATCTGCCCCTCTGAGAGTAAAAAGAGTGGAGAAATTCAAGTTTTTGAGGGATCTATTAAGTGTAGGCATTGAAGGAGTTCCCGTTGTGGCACAGGGTAAACGCATCCGAATAATAACCTCGAGGTCGCAGATTTGATCTCTGGCCTTGCTCAGTGGGTTAAGGATCTGGCGTTGCCATGAGCTGTGGTGTAGGTCGCTGACACGGCTTGGATTCTGTGTGGCTGTGGCATGGGCCTGCAGCTGTAGCTCCAAGACTCACCCCCTGGCCTGGGAACCTCCATGTGCCAGGAGTATGGCCCTAAAAAGCAAAAAAAAAAAAAAGTGTGGCATTGAAGTCAGATTAACCTCCATGAAAAAGAAACAGGCTGGGTTATTGTTCGGTATAGGCAGGGAATGGAATCAGTAAGAGAAACTGTCTCCTTAGCCAGCCCTGTGGCTCCTCTTGAGTGTGTAGATTGCAAAATGACATTTGTGGCCACTTGACATTAATATCGTTGGTGTTTTTGTTAAGGCAGCTAAGAATGGAGCAGCAGGCGTGGAGTTGGACATTGAGTTTACTTCCGATGGGATTCCTGTCTTGATGCACGACAACACGGTAGACAGGACGACGGATGGCACCGGTCGATTGTGTGATTTGACCTTTGAGCAAATTCGGAAGCTTAATCCTGCAGCCAATCACAGATTAAGGTAAGCGGTGTATTGTCACCTAAACATCTTTCCGCTGGTGTTGGCAATTACAGCAGGACACTGGCACTTTCTAATTTCTGCTTCTCCTCCAGGAGCGTTGTTTTCAGCTGTACAGAGGTGTCCCAAGGAGTGAGCAGGTGCCATGAACATCAGAAATAGGGCATGGGTGTTCTTCATCTTTTCCTACTGAGGCCCCTTTTGGCTTCAGAATTATTCTTAAAAGGCTTTACTCTTAACAGGACGATTTGCCGTTATATAAATTTGTATATATGTAAATCAAAGCTAGTCTTTAAGATGTTCCAGAAGAAAAGGTTTTCTATGATCAAATAAGATCAAACACTATGTACTCTAGATGTTCCCTTTGGGAATAAACAGTTCACATCCATCAATTCTTACCTTTACGTTTCCCAAATGAATATGCCCACATAACTCATGCCCTTCCCACCACTGACAGCTGTCAACACCTTGGAATTGGTGTACTGGGTAATACACTTCGAAATGTGTTTATTTAAATCCCTGTCCTCATCTTTGTTGTAATACTGAAAAATGTGTTCTTACTCTTATTCGTGTCAAATCAGTTCTCTGGGCAATGATCGGTACTCCTTGAGTTTTGAGTATTTGACCCGTGATTAAGTTATAGTCCTCCCTAAAAGATGACTCAGATTTTATTTTCCTAGGAACTGAAAGAAAGTAAAAGTCAGCCAAAGGAAATCATCCTTTAGAAAGAATATTGATAACACTTGGAAGCTCTGAGTCCAGGTTGCTGGAATTGCTCTCTGCTGTTATAGATACTTCATTATTCTGCTCTCGTCAAGGGAAAGGCTGGTTTTAATATTACAGTGATGTTGTGGCTAATAATAAAAAGATGTCAGGTTCAGAGTCAACACTTAAAGCAAAAAATGCTTAGGGTCAGCATCATCCTTAAAATACTTTAAAAAAGCACAGTATCAGAGCCAGTATACCATCTCAGTGTCTTTAATCCAACCATCTTCATTCCGCAATTCAAACAGGTTGCATTTTCTTTGCTTGAATAGCAAGTAATTGGCTTGTGTGTAGGGACTATGTTGTAGGAAAAATAGGTATTTTCTCTAGAATTACCCTCAGTGTCCTGCATTGCTCATCTGAGATGGGAGCATGGAACAAGGCTGGCCAAAGGAATAGCAAATTTATGTCTCTGATTTCTCACTCCCAAGGAACAGGCCTTGAATAGAGTGGCTGGCACAATTCCCTGTACTATTTAAATTATCTTTATCTTTTTAAAACCAAGATCTTCAGGTTGAATTGGCATAAATTAAATCACACAGGGCGAACTATCCAAGTTTCCATTGTGGCTCAGCGGTAAGAAACCTGCTAGTATCCATGAGGATACAGGTTTGATCCCTGGCCTCGCTCACTGGGTTAAGGTTCCAGCGTTGCTGTGAGCTGTGGCGTAGGTCACAGACGTGGTTTGGATCCCATGGGGCTGTGGCTATGGCTATGGCATAGGCCAGCAGCTGCAGGTCCGATTCGACCCCTAGCCTGGGAACTTCCATATGCTATGGTGCGGCCCTAAAACCAAAAAAAGAGAGAGAGAGAAAAATATCATTATGTGAGCTGATTTTATTTATCAGACACTTAACTTTTCTTTCTTTTCCAGAAACTTATATATTAGAAAATTATTTATTTTAAATAGTTGCACTTACATAAAAACACAACCTACAGTTAGCAAATGTAGGCATTGGTAGAAATTTCTTCTGCGTAAAGTTCTGTTGGGGCAATTACAATCTTAAAATTAAGTCTCTGAGTTCTCTAAAGATATATATATATTATCTATATATATATATATATACACACTCTGCCCTGCAGTGACTAGAGTTACTAATTACATTATAAATCCAATGATTGCCCTAAAATTAAATGATTTCTGTTGTTGCCGTTCTTTGGCCAAGAATAGCTTTTCATCTGATTCAAGAACAGATCCTGAGTTATCCTTGGATTTTGCTATGGTTGCAGGAAGGAAGTTGGGGAAAACATTCTTTTCCTTTGGTTGGGAGGCATGTGTGTCAAATGTCTGTCTGTTTCACTTACCGTTTCCTTTTTCCTGCGATGTGCTGTGCCTTTTCCCTCTCTTGTAGGAATGATTTCCCTGATGAAAAGATCCCCACCCTGAGAGAAGCGGTTGCAGAGTGCCTGCGCCATAACCTCACAGTCTTCTTTGATGTCAAGGGCCATGCAAACATGGTACAGTTTATAGCATAGCCTGCACTTTTTTAAAGATGTCTTTATTTACTCCCTAGTCAGTTCCTAAATTAATTATGTATTGTATTACTTATATTTTCTTCTTAAATGATTTTTACAAATTATATTTGCTTAAAGGAGCTTTGCAATGCAGAAAGGCACATCTTCAAGGAAACAGTAAATCATGGAACCTTTCTAACGTTCTAACCTGTGACAGAACCAGTTAACAATTCCCAGTATTCTGCTACTAGCCCAACATAGAAGAGTCAGGGAGTTCCTGCTGGAGCACAGTGGGTTAAGAATCTGACTGCAGTGGCTCAGTTGACTAGGAAGGCAAAGTTTCGATCCCTGGCCCAGCGCAGCCGTGGCGTAGGTCGCAATTGCAGGTCAGGTTCAAAGCCTGGCCCAGGAACTTCCAAATGCCTTGGGTATGGCCGTAAAATACAAAAAAAGGACAAGAATCAGATTTTTCTTGTGTAAAGCTTTTATGAAAGATATTAAATAATCGGTACAGTGACACTTTTTGAACAAACCAACTCAAAGAACCTCATAAAAAGGACTTCAGGAGTTGGACCCATCACAAGACCAGTTGCATCTGGCTGATAAATGAGTCAACTATGGACTGATTTTAATGAGAACTCCTGTATTTAAAATTTCTGATAGCCGGAGTCCCCACGGTGGTGCATAGTGAACCCGACTAGTATCTGTGAGGACAAGGGCTTGATCCCTGACCTCCGTCAGTGGGTTAAGGATCCTGAGTTGCCCTGAGCTGTGGTGTAGGTCACAGACATGGCTCAGATCTGGCATGGCTGTGGCTGTGGCTGTGGCCAGCAGCTACATCTCCAATTCAACCCCTAGCCTGGGAAGTCCATATTCCACAAGTGCAGCCCTTAAAAGACAAAAAATGAAAAAAATAAAAACTTCTGATAGCTATCTTCTTTTACATAGATTTATTCCTTCTTCGTGGTTTCTATCCCTTATGTATAGTGATATATATTTACTATTTATTCAAATATGTATGACATTCCTAAATAAAATTTTGCTTAAATTTTAGAACTAGAATTCCCATTGTGGCTCAGTGGGTTAAGCACCTGACCTAGTGTCCATGAGGATGCAGGTTCTATCCGCGGGTTAAGGATCAATGGGTTAAGAATTTGGCATTGCTGCAAGTGTGTCGTAGGTCACAGATGCAACTTGGATCTGCCATTGCTGTAGCTGTGATGTAGGCCAGCAGGTGCAGCTCTGATTCGACCCCTAGCCTGAAAACGCCCATATGCCACAGGCATGGCCTTAAAATTAAAAAAAAATTTTTTTAGAACATACGTTTTTTTTTGTTTTTTTTTTTAATTTTTTTTAATTTATTTGTTGTTGTTGTTGTTGTTGTTGTTGTTGTTGTTGTTGTTGCTGCTATTTCTTGGGCCGCTCCCGTGGCATATGGAGGTTCCCAGGCTAGGGGGTCTAATAGGAGCTGTAGCCACCGGCCTACGCCAGAGCCACAGCAACGCGGGATCTGAGCCGCATCTGCAACCTACACCACAGCTCACGGCAACGCCGGATCGTTAACCCACTGAGCAAGGGCAGGGACCAAACCCGCAACCTCATGGTTCCTAGTCGGATTCGTTAACCACTGCGCCACGACGGGAACTCCAGAACATACGTTTTTAATCATAAAAACACATTATTGCAGTGGAAATCAATGGGAAGATGTAGTTCAAATTACATTTGTTCACTTATAACCAGCTTTTCAAGTATAAATTCTTTTTTTTTTTTTTTTGCATTTGTTCAACTTGGGTATTTTCTCTGGCAATAATTATAACCAGTAATAACAGTCTTCTAATTGGAAGTTCTGATGATAATCAACTTTTGTTTTTTTTAATCAATCCCAGGGTATTATTGAAACCAGTTTTTCAATCCGGAAACATGGGCCTTTAACTTAAGTATAGTAAACTCCCATTTTTTGAAGAAAGAGGAGAATTGTGCTCTGGCAACTTATTAGTCTGATAAACTGATAGTTTCATACAGTGAGGTTTTCCAGTCACTCTGCATCCGAATCACCAGGAATACATATTAAAAAATAAGGATTCCTGGGAGTTCCCGTCGTGGCACAGCAGAAACAAATCCAACTAGGAACCATGAGGTTGCAGGTTTGATCCTTGGCCTCCCTCAGTGGGTTGAGGATCTGGTGTTGCTGTGAGCTGTGGTGTAGGTCACAGACGCAGCTCGGATCCTGCATTGCCCTGGCTGTGGTGTAGGCCGGCAGCTACGGCTCCAAAAGATTCCTGAGCCATATCACTCAGCGATTAAATCCTGAAAATGTCTAGAGTCGTGGGGTCAGGGAACATGTATTTTTAATGATACAGCCAATGTCTGAGAACCTTGATAGGTCCTACATCTCACCCACGGTGTGCTGACCTTCATGCTTATTTTCTTAGAATAAGGAGGGCTAAAGACAGGGAGAAGACTTTTTTTTTTCTTTTAATCCGGCTCTTTGAGCTTTCTTGTTGAGTGCTCACAGATGGTTTGGGCAGCATCGGGTAGAACATAGTGATCTAATTTACCAAAACAGGAGTATAGAGGAACAAGGGTTGGCAGCAAATCCGAGACACTAGAACAGGAGCCAAGAACATGGGCTCTGGAGTCCAGCAGATGGTGATTCAGCTCTGTCACTTAACTGCGAGGTATCCTTAACCTTGATAAGCTTGTTTCCTTATGGGTAAAATGGGAATAATATAAGAAACGACCCCCTAAAGAGTTGTCATGAGAATTAGATAAAGAATGTAGGTGAGGGAGTTCCCGTCGTGGCTCAGTGGTTAATGAACCTGACTAGTATCCATGGGGATTCGGGTTTGATCCCTGGCCTCGCTTACTGGGTTAAGGACCCGGCATTGCCATGAGCTATGGTGTAGGTCACAGATGCAGCTCACATCCTGAGTTGCTGTGGCTGTGGTACAGGCTGGCAGCTGTAGCTCTGATTTAGACTGAACCCCTAGCCTGGGACCTTGCATACACTGCAGGTGTGGCCCTAAAAAGACAAGACCAAAAAAAGAATGTAGGTAAAACATCACACTCTTCACGTTCATTCACAAGAAGAAAACCACTTTGGCTGTGTAGCTCACACTCCATCGCAGTAGGGAAGGGAAACATGACATGCGTAATTTCTATGTCATTTTTTTTTCTCCTTTTGGAATGCATTTTGTTACTTATAGTCAGTTATAGGTTATGTGTGACTTTCCAAAAAATTATTTCAAGAATTATGATGTAGTGACATAACATCCTCCCTAAGGTCTGGTCGCCTCTCTTGTCAGCTGGTCCTGTTGCTCAGTGGCCAAATCTGTTAATTCCTTAAGAGGTTGCAAAGTGTCAGCATTTTAATGCTGCCGTTTCTTCCGTGGACTACTGCACAGAGGACCTTCTGCTCATCTTGGGAAGGGTTGGGAGACTCCCAGCTCTTCCCAGTTCCTCCCTTGTCTCAATGCTTCTGCCTCCACGTTGCTCATGGATGATGTTCCCTCTCAGTCACTAGACTGAGCAAAGCTACGCTTTCTACTTCCCAGACTGGTCGGCTCCTGCTTCAGTAGGAAAGGCAGGCGGTGATAGAGCTGTGGTATAAAAGGACTTTTCCTAGTGGCTAAACTAGGGTATAAGGAAAATCCTTAAAAATTTTGCGGCCCGTCTGTACTGGCCCGTAGTCTACCCTGCTCAGCCACAGTGTGACAAAGGAGGGGAGCCTCTCACCAAAATAGTAGTGCAGCAGTAGCTCAACTTCTTCCGTACCTGCTGATGCAAGTTTAAAAGGCATCCTTATGGATCATGGAATCTACCAGTACCCGTTTGGACATCCCCAATCTATTAGTGAACTTATTTATTTAATAGGGTGGTGCTTAATGTGTAGTTGTTACTGGCTGGGACGACACTTCAATAGATTTTAAATGCATGAATCTCTTTGTTTTACAGGCTACTGATGCTCTAAAGAAAATATATATGGAGTTTCCTCAACTATACAATAATAGTATTGTCTGCTCTTTCTTGCCAGAAGTTATCTATAAGGTAAAATTCAGGGTTTTTTGTTGTACATAATATTGTGTTAGTTGACGGTGATGGTTGCAATAGGCTAAATAAGCATGAGATGGACACCTGTTAAACTGAACTGAATCAATTATAAGAGACTTCTCTTTTAAATTAACAAAAACTCAAGGAGAGGAAGGCACTTAATACCCCATTTTAAAATACCACAGTTCGGAAGTTTCCATTATGGCACAGTGGAAACAATCCGCCTAGTATTCATGAGGCTATGGGTTCAATCCCTGGCCTCTCTCAGTGGGTCAGGGATCCAGCATTGCCATGCGCAGTGGTGTAAGTCGCAGATGCAGCACAGATCCTGCGTTGCTGTGGCTGTGGTGTAGGCTGGCAGCAACAGCTCCGATTCGACCCCTAGCCTGGGAACTTCCATATACCGAGGAGGCTGCCCAAAAAAGCAAAAAGAAAAAAAACCCACACCGTTCCTTCTTAGCTCCTTCTTTCACATTGTTTACAGGCTCAATCAAATTACTTTGGTAAACCTTCTCAGAGTAGAAAGAATTAGACAGCTCTACATCTCACTAAGTAACAGCAGAATATATTCTTTTTTAAAAAAATAAGTATTAATCAACTGTACTTCAGTAAAAGTGTAAAAAACTGTAACTTTCTTCCTTCCTTCCTTCCTCCCTCCCTCTCTTTCTTTCTTTCATTCTTTTTTTTGGCTTTATCTTTTGAGGGCCGCACCTGCAGCATACGGAGATTCCCAGGCTGGGGATCGAATCAGAGCTGTAGCCACTGGCCTACACCACAGCCACGACAAAATTGGATCCGAGCCGTGTCTGCAACCTACACCACAGCTCACGGCAACGCCGGATCCTTAACCCCCTGAGCAAGGCCAGGGATCAAACCTGCATCCTCATGGATTGTCGTCAGATTCGATTCTGCTGAGCCATGATGGGAACTACGGGTTCTTTTCCACTGAGCCACGATGGGAACTCCTGATAGAGTACTGGTAGAGTATTTAGTAGACATAAGGGGCAGCGTACCATCTATGACTGCCTCTTACGGAATGAATACATTGGCTAAATCGAAAGAACAAATGAGAAGTTTGGACTTGAGATAATTACTTTATCTCCCCCAATTCCTTTTCAGATGAGACAAGCAGATCAGAATGTACTAACAGCTTTAATTCACAGACCTTGGAGTCTTAGCCATACAGGAGATGGGAAACCACGCTTTGATACTTTCTGGAAACAGTCCACGTTCGTGGCATTAGACATTTTGCTCGATTGGAGTATGCATAATATCTTGTGGTACCTGTGTGGAATTTCAGCTTTCCTCATACAGAAGGATTTTGTATCCCCGTAAGTTGGAAAATGTTTTCATCTTCTCCTGACACATTTCCTGAGTGTTCTTCCTGGAAGGGGCGGGTTAAGAGTGGATCACCCGCATTGGCTCCCACCCACAAAGCCCACCATGCCTTTAAGTTGGAATGCCACTGCTTCTTAGGTGGGCATATTTCGATGTTTCCAAAACAAGTTAATCAGATATCCTTGGGGTTTAGTGCATTTTAAAGAAAAAATAAACATGCCAAACTATGACAAGAGAAGCATTGAGAGATTCTATTTCCTGTGTTTGTCTCTCTCTTTGAAAACCACCATAGGGTCCAAGGCAGAGCCACAGTGCAGATATCTTGTGGGCACTTCCCTCATCTCCCACTTTTCCTCCTGCTGTCCTATATAAAGCAGGCTCTATTCCATTGCTTCCAAGAAACTTTGCATTCTCTAAGCTGTCAGCGGTCTCCAAATCTCTATTTTGCAGTTTTGTACCAGTAGGTTTCAGGCGATTATAGTTGTTGTAAGTTTCATTATTTCAGGCATGGTTGCATTCAGTTCAATACATATTTGGTATATGCTGGGAGTTCCCATTGTGGTGCAGTGGAAATGAATCCGACAAGGAACCGTGAGGTTGTAGGTTCGATCCCTGGCTTCTCTCAGTGGGTTAAGGATCCTGCATTGCTGTGAGCTGTGGTGTAGGTTGCAGGCGTAGCTCAGATCTGGTGTGGCTGTGGCTGTGGCGTAGGCCGGCAGCTGCAGCTCCAATTCGACCCCTAGCCTGGGAACCTCCATATGCCATGGGTGCAGCCCTAAAAAGCAAAATAAATAAATGAATAATTGTTTTAAAAGGAAAGAAAGCCATAGTCTGCCCTCAAATGGGTTTCATAGTCAAGTGGAAGAGGTAGATGCTAATCAAATAAAAATCTGGTAAATATAAAATTACTGCTAAGATAAATGCTATCCAAGAAAGAATCGTGCACATATACTATGCAGTTTTTCCTAGTCAGAGGAGTCAGGGAAGCATCGCCAAAGAAGTAACAACTAAGCCAAGAGCTGAAGGGTGAGTAGGAATTGGGGGGCTGGGGGGGTGGAGAGCCCGTTGAAGGGAAAACTCATGCAAAAGTGTGTGACGGGAAGGAGGCTGGTTCTTTCAAGGACTTGGAAGAAAATCATTGCACACACGGAAAAGAACATAGCGCGGAAAGGAAGCCGGGGCTGGGGCGGGAGTGTACAGATGAGCCCGAGTAGACAGATGGGACTAGGCCAGGTACAGGCTCCGAGAGGGTTTGGGGAGGAAGGGTGTTCTTTATCAAGTGGCCCAAGTGTTTTAAGCTGCAGACCCTCTGGCTGCAGCTCAGAGGTCAGTTAAGAGGCTCTGTTGGGCGCTGTTGGCACTCAGTGGATCCCATCGTCTGTTCCTGGGACGGAGGGCATCATTCTAACCGGGCTGGGTTTTCCTCTCTCTCCAGGGCCTACTTGAAGAAGTGGTCTGCGAAAGGCATTCAGGTCGTTGCCTGGACTGTTAATACTTTTGATGAAAAAAGTTACTACGAGTCCCATCTCGGTTCCAGCTATATCACCGACAGCATGTTGGAAGACTGCTCACCTCAGTTCTAGACTCTTCCCCCAGGGCGGAAACGCGGTTCCAGAAACTGCCTGCGGGCGTCACGAGGGCATCTGACACACCCTTTGGGCTGCCCACGCCCTTGGGGGATCAGGCAGCTTAACAAGCAATAGTCGGTTCCTGGGCTTTTACCTGAACTAAAGCAAAACCCAGTGTTGCCACCGCACTCCATGGAAAGCCTGAGTTCACACCGATGCTCTTGAAAGCCTGGGTCTGCAAAACGGCACAGCAGCTCCTGCCTCGACCTGGCTGAGGCACACACCAAGACCCGGTGAGGAAAAGCACAGACGGAGTTGTGCCATCTGGGGGTGCAAGTGCAGATGCATGGGAAATGCATGACCCTTCAGAGTTGGCATTTTTAAACCTGACACACTTCCGTCATGTACTTATTTAAAGTATTCAGGTACGTTATCAATGTACTGTAGACATCAAACTTGTGACCATACTAATAAAATCATTAAAAGGAGCACTAAGGGAAAACTGTGGACCTCGCATCATATCCTAAGCCATAAAGAATTCAGGAGAGCTGCTGTTTGTAATCCAGTGACCAGGGCCCCTGGTGAGACAGCCCTGTGAAGCAAAGAAAATGGTAGGAAAGTCTTGGAGTTCTCATTGTGGTGCAGCAGAAACAAATCTGACCAGTATCCATGAGGATGCGGGTTCAATCCCTAGCCTCACCCAGTGGGTTGGGGATCCAGTATTGCCGTGAGCTGTGATGTAGGTCACAGATTTGGCTCAGATCCCGCCTTGCTGTGGCCGTGGTGTAGGCCAGCAGCTGCAGCTCCGGTTCAACCCCTAGCCTGGGAACTTGCATATGCTTGGAATTCAGTCCTAAAAAGCAAGAAAAAAAAAGAATGAAAGAAAATGTAGAGAGGTCTTGATACTAGTCTGAGGGATCATTTATGGTATCTAGAAATAAGAGCTGCAAGCCCACTGGGGTTGGGAGTTGGGGGGGTGCGGGTGCGGCAGGCAGAGGTGCACCCTTTCAGGTTACTCCACACGGTTGATCCTAGAACTGGAAGAAATTTCCAGAAACATCTAGACTAGCCTCACTTTACAAATAAGGAAACTCAAATCTGTGGAAGGGAAGGGTCTGCAGAAGTGATCCCTGGTGACATAGAGCCTGATCTCATGACAACTAAACTCTAGTATTTGCCAAGAACTTTGCTGGGTTATATGTATTATCTTCATTAGCCCTTCACAAAAATCTTACGGAAGTTTTTTTACTGGTAAGGAAACAGGCGCTGCAGAGTCAAAGGTCTTAAATCCCTTGGTGTGATGGGGATTCACATCCAGGTCAGTCGGTTCAGAGAACCACTGGCCCTGTCTGCCTTTATAACGTGAGCCTTGATTCCCAGCGCCAGTCTTTCCCATGTGAGCTTCTAGAGGTCTGATTGTGACCTTCAGTAGCAATCTCTTAAACAAAGTTGAATTCCCATTGTGGCTCAGCGGGTTAAGAACCTGAAGAGAATCCATGAGGATGCAGGATTGATCCCGGGCCTCACTAAGTGGGTTAAGGATCAGGCATTGCTGTGAGTTGTGGTGTAGATTGCTGATGTGGATCCCGAGTTGCCCTGGCTGTGGCGAAGGCCCGCAGTTGCAAGTTCAATTAAATCCCTAGCTGGGGAACTTCTATATGCCACCTTAAAAATTTTTTAAAAAAGGTAAAAGTCAAGAGCTCCGATTGCGGCTCAACGGGTTACAAACCTACTAGTATCCAAGAGGAGGCAGGTTCAATCCCTGGCCTTGCTCGGTGGGTTAATGATCTGGTGTTGCCATAAGCTGTGGGGTAGGTCACAGGCTCAGCTCAGATCCCAGGTTGCTGTACAGGGCTGTGGGGCAGACTGGCAGCTGCAAGCTCCAATTCAACGCCTAGCCTGGGAACTTCCAATCTGCCACAGGTGCAGGCCTAAAAAAATAAAAACAGCAGGACCGAGATTCAGTGGATGGAACAGATCCTAAACTGCATGTCCTTCCTTCCATGCCACGTATGACTAGAGTGACAAGGAAGAGAAAGGGAGAAACGTCTTCAGGCTGAGTTCCCCCTTTGGCCTAGCCTTCATAGGCTTCACAGCAAATGATAGGAAAGGAAATCTTTGGTGGGGGGGGGGACAGCAATACAGAGTTCAGAACATCTTTTGTGTGGTGTGAAGAACGTGTGAGCCAATTCTCTGCCTCTTTGTCTCCACTCCATAGTGCACTTGGCTCAGCCAGGCCCAGTGAAGGATTGAGATCCCGGGAGTTCCTGTCATGGCTCAGTGGTTAATGAACCCGACTAGTATCCATGAGGATGCGGGTTCCATTCCTGGCCTCGCTCAGTGGGTTAAGGATCCAGCACTGCCATGAGCTGTGGTGTAGGTCACAGACGTAGTTGGATCCTGTGTGGCTGTGGCTGTGGTGTAGGCCAGCAGCCGTAGCTCTGATTCGACCCCCTAGCCTGGGAACCTCCGTATGCCTTGGGTGCAGCCCTAAAAACCAAAAAAATAAATAAATAAAATAGGGGCAGTATTAGGACCACACCAGGGGGGTAGTCGTGGATATCAGCTGTGCACAAGGTTCTCAACGATTGCTGCCCTTTGAGGCTGAAAATGTTGCCAAAACTCTGTCCGCCAGTGCCAAATATAAACTCAGTTTGGGGCAAAGAAGAAAGAAGTAGCTTTTACTGCTTTGTTAGGCAAAGGAGGCCACAGCAGGTTAATGGTTTAAACACCGTGCCCTCCTATGGGAGAGAATAGCAAGGGGTCTTAGAGTTTGGGAGTGCAAAGTAGGGCCGCAGGTAAGGATCGAAGTAGCTGCAAGCTTGCGTAGCATTGCAGGCTGGTGTAGGGCGGTCCCAGGACTGGTTCTGTGGTGGTCCTTGAGGTGATTGCACCATAAACTTTCTGGAATGAAGACTGCTTCATCAAGTAGCTAACATCTGGCGTTCCCTTCATAGCTCAGTGGTTAACGAACCATACTAGGTTCAGCACAAAGGGAAAATTGCTAGAAAATACAAATTCTTAATGGGTAAGCAATGAGATCCTGCTGTATAGCACTGGGAACTATTTCTAGTCACACCTGATGGAGGAGAATATGAGAAAAAGAATGTGCATATGTATGTGTGACTGGGTCACTTTGCTGTACAGTAGAAAATTGACAGAACACTGTAAACCAGCTATAATGGAAAAAAATAAAAATCGTTAAAACAAAAAAGACATAAAAATTCTTAGAGCCTGTTCCAGAGATAATGAATCTGCAACTTTTAAGGAACGAATTTCCTGTGCCCTACACACAGTGCAGCCAAACTGAAATGTCTGAGTTTGGAGCAGAGAAAGAGGTTTGCTGCAGGGCCAAGCAAGGCGAGTGGGTGGCTCATGCTCAAAATCCCCAAACACAGTTCCTGCTGTGGGGCACTGGGTTAAGGATGCAGCGTGGCCAAAGCTGAAATCGAGCAGGGCCCTGTGGGGCTCCTGGGCACACAAGCCTTTCTGGGTCCCTCATTTCTTATTTCCAGGGAATAAGCTTCAGCCTCCATGACCTTCCCTGAGTTCAAAGGGCAGGTCGAACCGTTGCTCATCAGAGGGGGGATGCAGAGACCTGGGAGGAACAACACTGCAGCCTTGGGGCAGGGTCCCGGTTCCTCTTCAAGGAATATACCTAACAATATCTTTGAGTTTTGCAGAACGAAAACCCCCAACAAATGATATTATGTAGCCCTCTTCATTCCAGGACCACCAGAACCAGTCCCAGGGCCACTAAACAGCAAATCTGAAGAATACAAGCTTGCAGCTACACTGATTCTTTTCTGTGGCCCTATTTTCCACTCCAAAACTATGAAAACCACCTCCCAAGGAGGGCACAGTCTTTAGGGCATTAGCTTGCTGTGGCCTCATTTGCCTGGCCAAGCAATAAAGCTCTTTTTTTTTCCTCCTTCACCCAAACTCTGTCTCTCCGTTTCTATTTGGCACCAGTGGACAGAGCCCAAGTTTCAGAAACACAGTGATGGCATAGCTACAGTCCCTGGCCCAGGAACTTCTGTATACTGTGCATGTGGCCAAAAAACAAAAGAAAACCAAAAAAACCCCCAAACTCTTGGGTGGTTTTCAGGGTTTTTTTTTTTTTTTTTTTTTTAGGGCCACACCTGCAGCATATGGAAGTTCCCAGGCTAGGAGCCAAATCAGAACTGTAGCTGCCAGCCTATGCCACAGACACAGCCACAAAGGATCTGAGCCTCACCTGTGACCTATACCACAGCTCACAGCAATGCCAGATTCTTAACCCACTGAGTGAGGCCAGGGATCGAACCTGTGTCCTCATGGATACTAGTTGGATTTGTTTCCACCACACCCCAATGGGAACTCCCAGGGAGAAGTTTTTATAGGCAAAGTTTGGAGCAAGGGCTTCTTCTGACTGGCTGGTGCTTGACCGTTTCCCAGGAGGATGGTGACAGGCCCTCCCCCTTCCCCCTCCCCAACCGCGTGTCCCTTTGAGTTAGGCCATGAGAAACAGTGGCCTGTGGAAAACAACTGCCTGCACAGATGAACCACCTGCAAAGATTGTGTCAATTCCTGGTGCAATAGTCGCTCAGGTCATGGGACTTGCTCCCCGACCCTCCCCTGAATTGTGTAACCTTCCCTTCCTTTTTTTCAATTGTTCCCACCACAGATTCCCACCATGGATCCATTATAAACTTAGGGTCTCCTCCCAGTCTGGGCTGGCAGCATCTTTTTTTTTTTTTGTCTTTTTGCCTTTTCTAAGGCCGCTCCCGGGGCATACAGAAATTCCCAGGCTAGGGGTCTAATCAGAGCCATAGCTACCGGCCTCCACCACAGCCACAGCAACACGGGATCCGAGCCACATCTGCAACCTACACCACAGCTCATGACAACGCCGGATCCTTAACCCACTGAGCAAGGCCAGGGATCGAACCTGCAACGTCATGGTTCCTGGTCAGATTCGTTAACCACTGCGCCACGACGGGAACTCCTGGGCTGGCAGCATCTTAAGCTCAGCCCATCTGTTTGAGATGTCCCAAAAAATTTCTCTCCCCTTAGCGAGTTGGCCTTGCATGTTCCTCCCTTAGCAAACCTAACACTCACCACTGTTAGATTTGTCCTTACGAGGAACGCACAAGGCCAAGTCAGTAAAGCACGAGAGGTTTACGAAGGCACCAGAGGGGCTCAGGCTGAGCTCAAGAGGGCACCAGCTCTGACTGCGAGGAGATGCTGGGCTTATGAAGGGTGCAGGGAGGGCATCTGTGGCTGGCATTCCTGCGGGAACTTGTGGCAGGAACAACGAAGGAGGAGGAGGGGAAGGTCAAGGGAGGGGTGGGGGGTCGAGTCCCGTGACAGAGGACAGTAATCCTTGCAGGAGGTTAATCTCTGCGGGCAGTTGTTTTCCGCCGGCCATTGTTTCTTCTGCCCAACTGGAGCCTCCACATTCCGGGAGAGCGTATAGATCTGGTCCCTGGCCGCACCCAAGTCGCCAGCAGGCCTCCAAGGTGAACAGCCACGTTTGGGGGGTGGGGATGTCTGCCTCCATCCTCCTGGGAACCTATCAGTGATCAGTGAGGGAATGTGTGCTCAGCCTGAGGTTACCATCCTCCATGTAGAGGCCTTTTTTCTTTTTTTTTTGCTCTTTAGGGCCACACCTGTGGCACATGGAGGTTCCCAGGCTAGGGGTCGGCCTACACCTCAGCCATAGCAACGCCAGATCCTGAACTCGCTGAGCGAGGCCAGGGATTGAACCCACAACCTCAAGGATACTAGTCAGGTTCTGAACCTGTGAGCCGCAACAGGATCTCCCTGGACCTTTCAGTTTTAAATGCGTCACACTGCACTGTGAATCATTAAGCCAAATCTGCAAAAAATAAAAAAAAATGCTTTATACATGTATGTGCACCTAGGTACACACACGTATACATGCATGTGTATGTTCCACACATCACCACTGATTTCCTGTTTGTTTCAACATAGGATTCCAATGATCATGTATGAAAACCTCACAGGGGCGGAGTCCTCGTCCACACGTTCCTCACCCCAGTCCAGTCCCAAAGACTCACGGATTTTATACGCAGTAAGGGTCACAGAGCAGACCTCTGGGTGTATTTCACCTTTGGGTAACATGAGGCTGTTTTCAGTTCAAAGTCATGAACGAAAATGCAGATTCCACAAGTGAGAGGCTGCACATCCCTGATTGAGGGTCACATTTTTATTCAGGCTGGACCACTTGTCTGAGCACCTGTTTGCAAACCTTTGCCAGGTCTGGGTGTTCTGGGAGGAGGGATTTCTAAGGACCAATCATTCATAAGTATATGTCTTAAAGATAAATGACATCATTTTTGGCATATCTCTTCCCATTTTGTGAATTTGTTCACATACAACAACAGTCTTTAGTGGAAAATCTCAAATATTTTTGTCTGACAAAGTCAGCTATTCAGGTGTAAAAGAACCAGCAGGGACTGCTCAATTTTACACCAGTATTGACGTCAAATCAGTTTCCACTCCTGGCTATAGGCTTGGAATTTCCCATCCGGGAGGCTTCTAAAGGGCCAGGTGTCTGGAGGAAGCCAGTCCATCCTTCTCGTCTTTCCTTTATGTGGTTGCTGTCTGGGTACCACAAGAATCATCAGGCTTTCGGATTATCTTCTTGAACTGATCGCCTGAATCGCAGGTCTGGGTTGGAGACAAGAGAGAGAAGTAGGCACAGACACACACGGCCCCATCTCTCCCAGGGAAAGACCGGATCGGCTTTCGAGATCCCGTAGCATCTCAGGCCTTCCTTGCCTCCTCCTCTGAAGTTGCCTCAATGCTCCCCCTTGAACTCCCACTGAGGTGGGAGCTAGATGGGCCCCTGGGCGCAGAATGGCAGGGACTGGTGAGGCTGAGGAAATTGGAGCTTGCTTCTCTTTGACACGTCAAGGAGAAAGGTAATGGCAGGTGCTGAGCTCTGCCGGAGTGAAAAGATAGATGACCACTTCCATCACTCCTGGGGGTCAAGGAGACCCCCCCCCCAATTACCCATGCGCAGGAAGACTCCTAGGGGTCACAAAGGGAGGGGGCGCCGGGCCATAATGGGTCCTGGTGCTGTCCCGGCACCCCTTGCTCTGGAATCCATCTTTGCCAAAAGATGCGCACGCATTTCTTGAGGGTCCCGTGTCCAATCAGGTGTGAGAAATAAAACAAGATAATTGGCCAAAGGAAAACAAAGACCCGGAAGAACTGGATTATATAAGTGGTTTCAATCACCTCTGCTGCATTCCTCACTCACCGGGGTACCCACGCCACACTCCTCTTTTCGGCTTTGCTTCTGACTTAAAAAAACTACTCTGTGAGCTCCCCCACATTACAACATGTGTTTCTTTTCTTTTCTCTTTGGTCTTTTTTGTCTTTTAGAGCCATATCTAAAGCATATAGAGGTTCCCAGGCTAGGGATCTCATTGGAGCTACAGCTGCCAGCCACAGCCACAGCCACAGCAACATTAGATCCGAGTCGCATCTGCGACCTACACCACAGCTCACGGCAATGCTGGATCCTTAACCCACTGAGCAAGGCCAGGGATCGAACCCTCGTCCTCATGGATGCTAGTCGTGTTCCTTAACTGCTGAGCCACAACGGGACCTCCAACAACATGTGTTTCTAACAATAACTTTTGTACCTGTTTTTACAATCTTTGCCTCCTTGAAATATTCTTGCTTTCAGCAGAAGGCAAGAATCAGGGCAATTCTGCTTTGAGCCTCTTGGTGGTCTAGGGCCAGGATTCCTGGTTTTTACCCAGGCTGCCCAGGTTCAATTCCTGAGCAGAGAATTAAGATCTCGCTCCAAGCCATCCCTCACTGCTATCTCTTCACGATCATCATTTTTGGGTGCTATCAGCAAGTGCTATTCCAAAAAGATGAATGGGGAGTTCCGGTCATGGCTCAGCAGTTGACAAACCAGGCTAGTATCCATGAGGATGCAGGTGCGATCCCTGCCCTTGCTCAGTGGGTTAAAGGATCCGGCATTGCTGTGAGCTGTGGTGTAGGTTGCAAACGCGGCTCGGATCCTGCATTGCTGTGGCTCTGGCGTAGGCTGGTGGCTACAGCTCCGATTCGACCCCTAGCCTGGGAACCTCCATGTGCCGAGGGAGCGGCCCTAGAAAAGGCAAAAAGAAAAAAAAAAGCTAATAAAGCTGTTTTGTAGTGATTAGGATGAGCCCATTTGGGAAAGGCAATGACAAGGAGAACTGAGCAGAAAGAAACCAGATTCTGGTGTCATTCTGTGAGCCCCGGCTCTGGCCATGCTGAAAGCAGGAATGATTCTTGGGCTTTGGCTAAAGCCAGTTTGGGCCAGTTCTTGCAACTGAACGCGGAACTGATCCAGAGGCACTTCTGACCCTCTGTTTCGGGATCTATCACCTGGAGGAATCCTGCCTCCTTCCGTGTCACTTGGTACTCACCTCTAGCATCGATGTGTTCCCTGACACGCAGAGAGCCCGACTGCTGGAAAAGAAGAGGACAAGCGTTCTTAAGTGGCCTAACAGGATTGGTGGCATCTCTGGAGTGCTGGAACACAGGTTCCATCCCCAGCCCGGTACAGTGGGTTAAGGATTTGGTGTTGCTGAGGCTGTAGCATTGGTAGCAACTTTGGCTCAGATCTGATCCCTGGCCCAAGAATTCCATAAGCCAAGAGGAGGTCAAAAAAAAAAAGAAGAAGAAGAAGGAAGAGGAGGAGTTCCCGTCATGGCTCAGTGGTTAAGGAATCTGACTAGGAACCATGAGGTTGCTGGTTCCATCCCTCACCTCTCTCAGTGGGTTCAGGATCCAGCGTTGCCATGAGCTGTGGTGTAGGTTGCGGACACAGCTCGGATCTGGCATTGCTGTGGCTGTGGCCAGCAGCTATAGCTCCGCTTTGACCCCTAGCCTGGGAACCTCCATATGCCATGGGTGCGGCTCTAAAAAAGACTAAAACAAAATAAAATAAGGAGAAATTGATTTTTTGAAACAAAAAAAAAACCCTGAAAATGACCCAAATGTCCAAATATGTACAGACTAAAACAATGTCTGAGATACAGTATGAAGTGGTGAGAGGGGGAATTATTCTGTGTCTAATACAGCCTCTTTTTTGTAATAAATAAATAAACAAAAAAGTAGATGTATGTATGTTTGCAGATGCCTGCGGGAAGATCTGGAAGAATAAACCCTGAAACATTAACCTGGTGGGGAGAGATGTCAGGGCGTGATTTCGTCTCAGTGGGATATACTTCTGTGTGGCTGAGTTATAGAGAAGGTGCATGCAGGCCCCACGAGGGCAGAGCCTTGTCCTGTAACCACAATAACCCCAGCACCCAGAACACCATCAGGCATAGGACATGGTGAATGGGTACCTTTTTTTGGGGGGGGGGGTCTTTTTAGGGCCATACCCACAGCATATGGAAGTTGAAGGGCTGGGGGTCAAATTGGAGCTGCAGCTGCCAGCCTATGCCACAGCCACAACAAGACAGGATCTGAGCTGCATCTGTGACCTACACCGCAGCTCATGGCAACCCCGGATCCTTAACCCACTGATGATCGAGGCCAGGAATTGAACCTGCATCCTCATGGATACTACTTGGGTTCTTGACCCACTGAGCCGTAACAGGAGCTCCCAATGGGTAC
Organism: Phacochoerus africanus; assembly: GCF_016906955.1. Classification (NCBI taxonomy): domain Eukaryota; kingdom Metazoa; phylum Chordata; class Mammalia; order Artiodactyla; family Suidae; genus Phacochoerus; species Phacochoerus africanus. The sequence goes on from NC_062548.1 coordinate 30,124,071, forward strand.
CTTTTTTTTTTTTTTAAGCCGCCCTGCATGAGGCATACGGAGTTCCCAGGCTAGGGATCAGATCCGAGCCACAGCTGCAACCTATGCGGCAGCTGCGGCAACACCGGATCCTTTTAAACCACCGTGCGGGCCGGGGATAGAATCTGCATCCTGGTCCTTGCAGAGACTCACCATGGTGGGAACTCCAAATGAACACTATTTTTTAAATAAAAAAATAGAGAAGTGTTAAAACACAGCAAGTGCCATTATGCGATTCTAGTTCCCTGATGCAGTTTCCAGAGGAGGGCGCCTCTGTGTCACAGGGATCCCAACGCCACCTCCAGCCTCACCTCCGAGTCTCTCCCTTCCAGCCTGAATGAGGTGGAGTTTGCTCTCTTCTCCGTATCCTGCAGCTTGAGTAACTTTTCTATCAGGAACATTTTGTCTTTGCCCTCCTGCCAAGAAAGAAAACAAAAACAAAAGCATGGAAGATGAATGATGGTGTGAGGTTAAGAAGTGAGTGGTGAAAAGAAGGTTGATTTGGGGGCAGGTAAGCTCCCGGCCGTTGGATGGAGACTGCTCCCCATGTCTGTCTGTCTGTCTTTCTTTCTTTCTTTCTTTCTTTTTCTTTCTTTCTTTCTTTCTTTCTTTTTTTCTTTTTAGGGCCATGCCGTGGCATATGGAAGATCCTTGGCCAGGGGCTGAATTGGAGCTGCAGCTGCCGGCCCACAGCACAGCCACAGCAATGCCGGATCCGAGCCACAAAGGCAACCTACACCACAGCTTGAGACAATGCTGGATCCTTCACCCACTGAACGAGCTGCCAAGCATCGAACCCACATCTTCGCAGGTACTATGTCAGGTTCTTAAGCTGCTGAGCCCCAAGGGAATTCCCCATGTTTTCTTTCTTTTTTCCTTCTCTTTTCTTTTTTTTTTTTTTTTTTTGCTTTTTTAGGGATGCACCTGGGGCTGCCCTGTCCTCCCACTGCCCACGTCAAAGCTTATAGCTCTGCCTCCAAAGATATCACATGTATTTCATTTGTCAGAGTGGTCTGTGTTCACAGAGTAGACATGCTAAATAATTCCCGAATTGGAAAGAGAACAAAGGAAAGGGATCTGCTTTCCCCGGGAGGGCAAATCACTTTCTTGGGAATCTACTACAGATAAGAGAGCGGGTTATTCCAGCAGTGTGGAGGTGGGTTGGCAAGCATCACACGTGGTCTGTCCCATCTATATCAATCCCATTTCCCAGGCCCTTCTTTCTCCTTCAACCTTCAGGCATTGATTTTAGCATCCACAGTGGATCTTGCTTGCAACAACTATTATTGCAGTACGTGGTTCATAATGATTCTTTCTTTTCCTCACTCTTTCTGCATTAAGTAACTGAGATTCTTCTGAAAGAGGAGCTCTCTGTGGGAATTGGTTTTTCTTTTCTTTTTTTTTCTTTTTTTGGCTTTTTGTCTTTTCTAGGGCCACACCCATGGCATATGGAGGTTCCCAGGCTAGGGGTCTAATTGGAGCCATAGCTGCTGGCCTACACCACAGCAACTCGGGACCTGAGCCATGTCTGCGACCTACACCACGGCTCACGGCAACGCTGGATCCTTAACCCACTGAGCGAGGCCAGGGATTGAACCCAAAAATTCATGCCTCCTAGTTGGATTCGTTAACCACTGAGCCACGACAGGAACTCCGGAATTGATATTTTTATCTTGTTCCCCAGCTCTCTTGGATGTGGCCAACTTGTTTGGAAATCTCTGGTCGGTGGCAGCTGTTTTCATACTTTAGTGTCAACAAGAATTAGCGGGAGAGCTTCTAAGACTACAGACCTGTGGGTTTCGCGCAGCAGATTTTGACTCAGGAGGCAAAGCTGTGTCATAGTTGAGGGCACAAACTTTGGAATTAAACGAGTTCAAATCCCACTATTTACTGGCCCTGCAACTTTGGGCAGGTCATTTCACTCCGTAATCTTGTTTCCTTAATTTAAAAATAGAGGTGGAAGAACTGAATGTGCCCCAGAGGGAGTCGTAAAGATTAAATAAGAATTTTTACCCATCACATACCATAAGGCCAGGCATCAATTAGTGCTCAATAAAACATTATCTGTTACTATTATTGCCTCGAGGAGGGAGAGATAATAGGAATTTTCAATTTTAACAAGCGTCAAGGAGTTTTTGACATAGTGATCATACTTTGAGAAGGATGGCCACTGAGCCTATTCTCAGCATCTTTGTCTGGGTTCTTTTATTTATTTTTTTTTTAGGTCCACACCTGCCACATATGGAGGTTCCTAGGCTAGGAGTCGAATCCAAGCTACAGCTGTCAGCCCACAGCAACACCAGATCTGAGCCGCGTTTTCAACCTACACCACAGCTCACAGCAATACCAGATCCTTAAGCTACTGAGTGAGGCCAGGGATCGAACCCACAACCTCATGGTTCCTAGTCGGATTCGTTTCCACTGCACCAATGACAGGAACTCCTGGGTTCTTTTAGAGATAGTGTCCCCGTCTTTGTGGTCCATATAATGGGCAAGACTCCCAGGCAGGCAGGACTGCGTGATGTCTATGGTGCCTCCCTGAAATGATTTCATCCAAATACCTTCTGAGTTTACCTGGCACTTCTCTTTCAACACTGCTCTTTTGTCTTTTTTTTTTTTTTTTTTTTTTTTTTTTCTCTAGGGCTGCACCCATGGCATATGGAAGTTTCCCAGGCTAGGGGTTGAATCAGAGCTGTAGCTGCTGGCCTACGCCACAGCCACAGAAACATGAGATCCGGGCCGCATCTGCAACCTACACCACAGTTCACGGCAACACCGGATCCTTAACCCACTGAGCAAGGCCAGGGATCGAACCTGTGTCCTCATGGATACTAGTCAGATTCGTTTCGGCCGAGCCATGACTGGAACTCCCTGACTCTTTTTTTATTCTGGTATTCATGAGAGAAATTTACATGGGTGCAGTAACAAAATGAAACACTGAAAGTTCTTAAAATATGGCAATTTATAAGGAAAATAAATGAATTGACTCATCTTTTCACAATTAAATTTTATCATAGAAAGTTTTTCCTTTTTTTTTTTTTTTGTCTTTTTAGGGCCACACCTGAGGCATATGGAGGTTTCCAGGATAGGGTCGAATCAGAGCTGCAGCTGCTGGCCTACCTCACAGCTCATGGCAACACCAGATTCTTTTTATTTATTTATTTATTTATTTATTTATTTATTTATTTATTTATTTATTTTCATTTCTAGGGCCACTCCCATGGCATGTGGAAGTTCCCAGGCTAGGGGTCTAATCGGAGTTGTAGCTGCTGGCCTACACCAGAGCCACAGCCACTCGGGATCCGAGCCACATCTGCGACCTACACCACAGCTCACGGCAACGCTGGATCCTTAACCCACTGGGCGAGGCCAGGGATCTAACCTGAAACCTCAGGGTTCCTAGCCAGATTTGTCAACCACTGAGCCATGACGGGAACTCCAACACCAGATCCTTAACTCATTGAGCAAGACCGGGGATCGAACCTGCATCCTCATGGATGCTAGTCAGGTTCATTCACCACTGAGCCACCATGGGAACTCCTGAAAGTTTTTCCTTTAGATATCCATTGTATTTCCATGGAAGGCGAGAATATTTCATGAAAGAATCGGTGTAAGTTCTACTATGTTATGTTGTAAATAAAAAGCAATGGGACTTACATTGATGATCTGTTCATGGAGCAGTCTGATCATAATCTTCCTTCCCTCTGTGATCTGCCAGTAAAGGTAAGTGATGATTCTGGAAGAGAAGAAAACGCAGAATGGCAGTTGCTTGCTCGCCAATGCTTTGCCGGCTCTGAACTTCACCTGGGCACAAAGGAACCAGTATATGTGCTCGCAGATAGATTTTTGGATCAGCCAGCGTTCTTTCAAAGTTGTACCGGGGTGAGCTAGAGGTTAAATGCATTATAGCAATGGTTCTCACCATTCTACATATAATAATAAATCACGTGAGAAGCAGAGAAAAAACTCATGCCATGGCCCCTTCTCAGATCAATTAATTGAGCTGTTTTGGCCATAAGGCCAAACATCGGTACTTCTTATTCTTTATAGCTCTATTGAGGCAGAGTTTATATGCTACAAAATGTATTCATTTTAAGAGTAGTTCGATGAGTTTTAGTCAACCTATACAGGTGTGCAAAGTTGACCCCAGTCTAGTTTTATTTTATTTTATTCATTTATTTTTTGTCTTTTGGGGGCCGTACCCTCAGCATATGGAGGTTGGTAGGCTAGAGGTTGAATCGGAGCTACAGCCACCAGCCTACACCACAGCCACAGCAACACCAGATCCAAGCCTCGCTTATGATAAATATAAATACGTATATTTTTATTTTATTTTTGTCTTTTTGCCTTTTCTAAGGCCGCTCCTGTGGCATATGGAGGTTCCCAGGCTAGGGGTCCAATCGGAGCTGTAGCCGCCGGCCTACACCAGAGCCACAGCAACGCTGGATCCAAGCCGTGTCTGCAACCTATACCACAGCTCCTGGCAACGCTGGATCCTTAACCCACTGAGCAAGGCCAGGGATCGAACCCACAACCTCATGGATACTAATCAGGTTCGTTAACCTCTGAGCCATGATGGGAACTCCCTAGTTTTATTTTTACTGACATATAATTGATAATATTGTGTAAATTTAAGGTGTAAAACTCTGTTGATTTGATGCATTTATATTATAACATGATTACTGCCATAGTGTAAGCCAACACCCCTATCATGTCACATAATTATCATTTCTTTTTTTGTGATGAGAACATTTAACTGTATTGTCTATTTCTTTTTTGTTTACTTATTTATTTTCTTTTTACAGCCACACCTGCAGCATATGGAAGTTCCCAGGCTAGGGATCAAATCGGAGCTATGCCACAGCTTTCGGCAACACCGGATCCTTAACCCACGGAATGAGGCAGGTATTGCACCCTCGGGACATTATGTTGGGTTCTTAAGCTACTGCGCCACAACAGGAACTCCAGGACTATTTCTTTATTTTAAAAATGTATTTTGTTGAAGTATAGTTGATTTTACAACATTGTGTTAATTTCTGCTGCACAGCAAAGTGACTCAGCTATACACATGTATACATTCTTTTTCATATTCTTTTCCAGCATGGTCTATCACAGAATATTGAATATAGTTTCTTGTGCTCTGCGGTAGGCCTTTGTCGTTTATCTGTCCTAGATGTAATAGTTTGCATCTGCTAATTCCATATGCTCAGTCCATCCCTCCCCCAATCCCCCCGCCCCCCGCCCCGGCAACCACATGTTTATGGCTAAAGACTCTGTGCCAAGCCCTGGGAACTCTGTCTAGTCACTTAGGATGGAGCATGATAATGTGTGAAAATAGAATGTGTACATGTATGTATAACTGGGTCACCATGCTGTACAGTAGAAAAAAAAAACTGTATTGGGGAAATAACTGTTAAAACAAATAAAAACAACAAAAAAAAGAAAAAAACTCAGGTAATACCAAATTCCATCTCACAGAGATTAAAAAATAGTAATAATAAAATAAAAATAAAATTGTGAAAAAAAAAAGGACTCTATGTCAGTGAGGTTTTTTTTTTTGTCTTTTTAGGGCCGCACCCTCAGCATATGGAGGCTCCCAGGCTGGGGGTTGAATCAGAGCTACAGCTGCTGGCCTACACCGCAGCCACAGCAATGAGGGGTCCAAGCTGTGTCTGTGACCTACACCACAGCTCATGGCAACGCCGGATCCTTAACCATTGAACAAGGCCGGGGATCGAACCTGCAACCTCATGGTTCCTAGTCGGATTTGTTTCCACTGAACCACGACAAGACTCCCAGTGAGTCTTTTTTTTTTTTTTTAAGGGCCGCACCAGAGGTTCGGTGCGGAGGTTCCCAGGCTGGGGTCAAATAGGAGCTACAGCTGCAGGTTTATGTCACAACCACAGCAATGCCAGATCCGAGCCTCGTCTGCAACCTACACCACAGCTCATGACAATGCTAGATCCTTAACCCACTGAGCGAGGCCAGGGATCCAACCTGCATCCTCATGGATACTAGTCAGATTCATTCCCGCTGCACCACTATGGGAATTCCCTCATGATATTTCTTAAGAGGAGGAAGAGCAGGTATGCTTTCTTCATAAAACAGACCCCCCAGAATGCACAAGAAGATATTAGATAACTTTGGGAGTTCCCGTTGTGGCTCAGTGAGTTACAAACCCGACTAGTATGCTTGAGGTTCTGGGTTTGATCCCTGGCCTCGCTCAGTGGGTTAAGGATCCAGAGTTGCCATGAGCTGTGGTGTAGGTTAGACATGGCTTGGATCTGCTTTGCTGTGGCCGTGGTGCAGGCTGGCAGCTGCAGCGCCGATTTGACCCCTAGCCTGAGAATTTCCATATGCTGCAGGTATGGCCCTAGAAAGCAAAAAAAAAAAAAAAAAAAAAAAAAACGCGATATTACATAACTTTCAGAAATATTCAAGGGCAGAGTCAGACAGTCCAGAACACAGAGCTATGCCGTAGCCTTGGCTTTCCCACCCAACATCCCTCGGCTGCCCACGCACTGTGTCGATGACGTATTTCCCCTTGAGGTTTCCAAGGGACCCACTTACAACACGATGAGGGTGAGGATGAAGAAGAAGTGCACGCTTCCAATGAGGTTCTGGTAGATCCAAACGACCCACAGGTAGCTGGGCCTTTTACTCAGGGTGTCGATCCAGCTGTAGATGGACTGAATGAAGAAGGGCAGACCTCGAAATGGGCCACAGCCGGCAGAAGGCTTCAACCTGGTAACACAAGGGACAGAGAAGCATCTCTCGCGGGCAACTCAGATATAGCTTATTCCAGAATCAGGTGCCCTTTCTGGGCTCCAGACCCGGAACCAGCGCGATTCTTACCTACTCCTCCCACACCCACCTCCAAAAGAAACCCCCTTGCCCACAGCCCCAGCTGCTGTGGTTGGTATCCATGACCTGCATTGTGAGGTCCAGCTTTTTTTTTTGCTTTGTAGGGCCACACCCATGGCATATGGAAGTTTCCAGGCTAGGGGTCAAATCAGAGCTATAGCCGCCGTCCTATACCACAGCCACAGCAATGCCAGATCTGAGCCGAGTCTCTGACCTACACCACAGCTCATGGCAACACCTGATCCTTAACACACTGAGCGAGGCCAGGGGTTGCACCGCATCCTCATGGATATGAGTCGGATTCGTATCAGCTGAGCCACAATGGGAACTCCTGCTCATTCATCCTTCAAAAATTTATTGCCCTTGTATTGGGCACTTGCTAGACACTAAGCCCTGGAGAGTCTTCCACAGGGAACAAGACAGAGATGATACCTGCCCTCCCAGGTTTATGTTCTAGTGGGAAAGATGGTCAAACAATGAGCACACAATTCAACAAAGATCCACAGGCATTTCTAGGGAACTGGAGAATGAAGAAAAGACACCGTGAAGTTCCTGTTGTGGCTCAGTGGGTGGAGGACTTGACATAGTGTCTGTGAGGCTGCAGGTTCGATCCCTGGCCAGTGGGTTTAGGATCCGGCGTTGCCTCAAGCTGCGGTGTAGGTTGAAGACGCGATGTGGATCCGGTGTTGCTGTGGCTGTGGTGTAGACCACAGCTGCAGCTCCAATTTGACCCCTAGCCTGGGAACTTCCATATGCCTTGAGTGTAGCAAGAAAGGAAGAGAAGGGAAAGAAAGAAAACTGTCCCAGGAGGGAGAGGAGGCGGGGGCTAAAGATATTCAGGAGGTCAGAAGACTTCTGAGCTGAGGACTGGAGGGTGGAGAGAAGGCCGAGCAAAGGGAGCAGAGCCAGCACTTTATTTTTAATTTTTTTTTTTTGGTCTTTTTAGGGCCGGACCCATGGCATATGGAGGTTCCCAGGCTAGGGGTCCAACTGGAGATGTAGCCACCAGCCTACACCACAGCCACAGCAACACAGGATCCAAGCCACATCTGCAACCTATGCAGCAGCTTGCAACAATGTTGGATCCTTAACCCACTGAACAAGTCCAGGGATCAGACCCACCACCTCTTGGTTCCTAGTTGGACTCATTAACCACTGAGCCATGATGGGAGCTCCAGAGCCAGCACTTGAAACAGAGGGTCCCACCCCACAGGAGCAGAGGCACGCGGAGTCCCAGGAACAGACAGCACTGTGAGGCCGGATAGGATGGAGCATGGGGGGTGCAGCTGGAGAGGTGAGAGGGAGCCTGATCAGACACACGGGGACTTTCAGCTCACTAGAGGAAGTCCTGTTCTCCAAGTGGAGGGCTGGCTTCTCCCCAGCGGGGAAGCAAGGAAGCTGTGCCAGTCAAGACTGTGGGCACTGGTGGGCGGTGACCAAACTCGGATACATTGCCACCCTGGGTCCTCGCATCTGTTGCTTACCAAGGATACCTGGTTGAACACTGAATTAAGTATGTCTTTTTTTTTTTTTTTAGGATGGCACCCTCAGAGGATGGAGGTTCCCAGGCTAGGGGCTGAATGGGCGCTGTCACCACAGCCACAGCAATGCAGGATCCGCTTTTTGGGGGCTGCGCCCACGGCATACAGAGGTTCCCAGGCTGGCAGATGAATCAGAGCGGTAGCTGCTGGCCTACACCACAGCCACAGCCACGCCAGATCTGGGGCGCATCTTTGACCTACACCACAACTCAGGGCACCGCTGGATCCTTAACCCCCTGATCGAGGCCAGGGATCGAACCTGCATCCTGCTGGATCCTACTTGGGTTCTTGACCACTGAGCTACAAGGGAAACTCCAACACCTGCCTTTTAAAACACTCACCCACCCCATCTCTAACCCCTCACCCCAGCAGGGCCATCTCCTACCTCCAGATGGTGATGGCCAGGGTGCACAGGACCCCGATTAAGGACGGGAAGAAGAGTAATAGGATGAAAAAAGTCATCATCTGTGAGGCCCGCCAGGCTTTGCTCGGAGGCTGGAAGTTCATCATCAGGCTGATCTGAAGAAAGAGAAGCAGTCACCTCCCACCTGTGCCCAAGAAGCACGCCGGGCACCAGCGTCCTGATATTCTTTCCAGCACGCCTCACCCCCAATGCCTTTTTTTTTTTTTTTTTTGGCTGAGGCTAGAGTTTCCAGGCCGGGAATTGAACTTGTGTCCCAACGCTCCAGAGACGCCTCCATCCCATTATGCTACAGTGGGAACTCCCCCACCCCACCCCCCAGTTCCAACCACCGCCGGGGGTTCCAACATCAGGCTGACTCACATTTTTGACGTAAAACATGATGAAGAGAGTAATCATTTGGATAAAGGGCAGCAGAGGGCAGAAGAAGGTTCCAATCCTATGAGAGAGAGGGGGTGAGGATCAGAGATCAGGGGGACACATATGGAGGGAAGGGAATGGGGTGTGAAGGGCTGAATGGTGTCCCTCCCAAAATTTATATGTCGAAGTCCTAAGCCTCCACTACCTCAGAATGTTACTCTATTTGGAGATATGGATTTTCTTTTTTTTCTTTTGGTTGCACCATGGCATGCAGAAGATCCTGGGCCAGGGATCTAACCTGTACCACAGCAGTGACCCAAGCCACTGCAGTGACAATGCTGGATCCTGAACCCGCTGAGCTGCTTGGGAACTCCTGGGATTATGGCCTTTAAAGAGAGAATTAAGGAGTTCCCATAATGGCTCAGCAATAACGAACGTGACTAGTATCTGTAAGGACTCAGTTCGATCCCTGGCCTCGCTCAGTGGGTTAAGGAGCCAGTGTTGCCGTGAGCTGTGGTGTAGGTCGCAGACGTGGCTCAGATCCTCTGTTGCTGTGGCTGGGGTGTAGGCTGGCTGCTGCAGCTCTGATTTGACCCCTAGCCTGGGAACCTCTGTATGCCACAGGTGTGGCCCTAAAAAGACAAAAAAATAAAATAAAAAAAATAGAGGATTAAGGTAGAATGAGGTCCCCAGGGGGTCCTGACAGACTCACACAGGGGGAAGACCATGTGAGGACATAGGGAGAGGGCGCCATCTATAGGCCAAGAACGGAAGCCTCAGAAGAAACCAAGCCTGCCAACACCATGATCTTGGATTTCGAGGCTTCAGAATGATGAGAAAATACGTGTGTGCGGTTTAAGCCACCCATCCTGTGGTACTTTGTTATGGAAGTCCTATAAAACTCATATTCAGAAGAGATTGCTTCCAACACAGCAAGCCAATTTCCGCCACACCCAGCATCCACGCTTTGGAAAAGAGATTTTGCAGGGCACGGTACGCGCACAGCCATGAAACCACCAGATGGCCTCCAGCCAGCCCTAAGCTAGGGGTCCCAAAGGTGGGATGTGAACTCCTCTTGTCTCTATGGCTTTTGAGAAGGTCTGAGGTCCTGCAGAGACGGGCATTGAACTGCATTGAGGAGTTCCCGTCGTGACGCAGTAGTTAATGAATCCAACTAGGAACCATGAGGTTGTGGGTTCAGTCCCTGGCCTTGCTCAGTGGGTTGAGGATCCGGGGTGGCCGTGAGCTGTGGCATAGGTTGCAGGCGTGGCTCGGATCTGGTGTTGCTGTGGCTGTGGTGTAGGCCGGCAGTTGCAGCTCTGATTAGACCCCTAGCCTGGGAACCTCCATATGCTGGGGTGTGGCCCTAGAAAAGGAAAAAAAAAAAAAAACTTCATTGAGTTACAAATGAGAAGGACTCCCCCTCTTCAACTCTCTTCAAAGCTTCTGAGGCCAAAAGAGGGACGTCTCAGTTTGCTGCTAGAATGTCTTTAAGTCCTAACACTTGCCAACCTCCCTTAAAAAAAGAAAAAAAGGAAGCAGCTTTTAGACTGAGAGCCTTGACAGATAGCAACATCTAGCTAGAATTTAATGATTTCTTGTGATGAGACTGAATCGGGGGTTCCCTGATGGTCTAGTGGTTAAGGATTTGGCAGTTGTAACTGCTATGGCTTGGCTTCAGTCCCTGGCCTGGGAACTTCCAAATGCCACGAGCATGGCCAAAATATATATAAATATATATATATTCTTGTCATGGGATTGATTTTATTTTTATAATCACTTGTGGAGTTCCCATCGTGGCACAGCAGAAACAAATCCGACCAGGAACCATGAGGATTCAGGTTTGATCCCTGGCCTCGCTCAGTGGGTTAAGGATCCGGTATTGCCATGAGCTGTGGTGTAGGTCGCAGACACAGCTCAGATCTGATGTTGCTGTGGCTGTGGTGTAGGCAGCAGCTGTAGCTCCGACTGGACCCCTAGCCTGAGAACCTCCATATTCGGCAGGTGTGGCCCTAAAAAGCAAAAAAAAAAAAAATCATTTGCAATTTCTGTCAAATAATATGATTTTCCATTTATGATGAAAAAACACTCATTTAAGTTTTTTAAAAAGGCAAACAGTTTAAAAGATAATATCGAATGTATATAAATGTATAACTGGGTCAATTTGTTGTTGCTGTTGTACAGCAGAAATTGACAGAACATTGTAAGTCAACCGTAATTAAAATTTTTTTAATAAATAAATAAAAGATAATATTAAGTAAAAAACAGTACAGGTGATAGAGATGCCAGGAAAAACAAACAAACAAACAAAAAAAACAGGCAGGCTGATATTCAAAAGACCTGAGTTTAGAAAACACTTTCTTCACCTGTTTTTCTACCATCATCCCTAATATACACTCAATTTCCGTTTACACTCACTCTATTTTCTCCTTTAAAGCTCATCGTCAAAGACAATATTCTTCTAAAACCCACAGAGGTTGAAGCTATAAGGGCCACGGAGAAAGGAAAACACATGTGTGTTTTCAATTGTGCGTATTTATGATTTATTAACAAAAATCTTCAAGGTCCATAAGTAATAACGACTATCTCTGATTGCAACTTCTCTGCCCTCGATGCGAACATTCCCTTGGGAATGACTGTCGAATGGTCAATAATCTGAGGGCTCGGGGTCTAGGATTGAAAACTGCATCCCAATGACTCTGTGAAGATGTAATGAGTTGAATAACCAAAACATCATCTAGTCATTGAGGAGGTCCCGTCATGGTGCAGCGGAAATGAATCCGACGAGGATCCATGAGGATGTCGGTTCCATCCCTGGCCTCACGCAGTGGGTAAAGGATCTGGTGTTGCCCTGAGCTGTGGTGTACGTCACAGATGCAGCTTGGACCTGGCATTGCTGTGGCTGCGGTGTAGGCCGGCAGCTGTAGCTCTGATTCAACCCCCAGCCTGGGACCCTCCATATGCTGCAGGTGCGGCCCTGAAAAAAACAAAAAAAGAAAGCTTTAGAGAACTGGACACTGTCTCCGAGACTTAGCTGGTGCCAGTGTATAGAGGCCGGTTTCAGCAAACCGGAGTGGCTGACCCCGGTTCAAAGCCCAGCCAGTTGTTACCATAATGGGAGATGGTCTTGATCTTTCCTATTTTGGAGAGGAGCCAACAGTTGTATTTATTTATTTTTCAAAATTTTCAAATTTTTTGGCCACACCCGTGGCACATGGAAGCTCCCAGGTCAGAGATGGAATCCAAGCTGCAGGTGTGACCCAAGCTGCTATAGAGACAACACAGGGTCCTTAACCCGCTGTGCAGAAAATTTTTGGCCAAAGAAATTTTAAGTTTTGTGTGAAAACTCTTGTTTCTTCCTACTCTCATTCTCTCTCTCTCTCTCTTTTTTTTAATTTTTATTATTATTTTTTTTATTTTTAGGGCCACACCTGCAGCATGTGGAAGTTCCCAGGCTAGGGGTCGAATTGGAACTGCAGCTACTGCCTACACCACAGCCACAACCACACGGGATCTGAGCCACATCTGGGACTTAAACCGCAGCTTGCTGCAACGCTGGATCTTTAACCCACCAAGTGAGGCCACGGGTGGAACCTGCATCCTTATGGATACTAGTCCGGTTTGTTACTGCTGAACTCCCAATCTCTTGATTTAAATATTGGTGGTGAATTTTTAGAAAAGGCACTGTGTCGGACGAGCAACACACACTTTCAGGCTGGATACAGCCTGGGGTCCTCCAGCTTGGGACTCCTGCTTAATGTTGATTCTTGGCTGAAATCCTTATAAAGGAAAAGAATAGTCTGGGACATGATTTCCTAGTTCTCAGACTGGCCGGATTGGTTATCACCTGGGCAGCTTTGAAAAGCAATAGATTCTAAGTGTTGCCCCTGAAACTCTTGAGCCCACCATCAGGTGGGAACCACTCGGCAAACCAAATATTCTCAAAATGTACTGCAGAACACAGCATTGTAAATCAACTATGCTTCAATAAAACTTTAAAAAATGGAGGAAAAAAAACAAAACCAAACAAAACCTTACCACACCAGAGTCTGTGCGTAGATCAGTTCCAGGACATTCCTGGCAATGTCAAACTCCTGTAAGCCGAGACTTCTGATAAACCGTGTCCCAATGATTCTGTGAAAATGTAATGAGTTGAATAACCAAACCATCAATTCCCTCCTTCCAAGGTTCCCCCACATTTGACAAAGGAGATCCCCCACCAGTTTAAAGTCACATAAATTCCCTTGCAAAATTTTGTTTTCTTTTGTTTTGCTTTTTAGGGCTGCACCTGCAGCATATGGGAGTTCCCAAGCGAAGGGTCCAATTGGAGCTGAAGCTGCCAGCCTACCCCACAGCCACAGCAACACTGTGGGATCCGAGCCTCATCTGTGACCTACACCACAACTCATGGCAACGCTGGATCCTTAACCCACTGAGCGAGGCCAGGGATGGATCCCTCTTCCTCATGGTTACTAGTCGGATTCATTATCGCTCAGCCATGGTGGGAACTCCCCCTTGCAAGTTTTGAAAAGTTCCAACCATAAACATGATTTCAAAGAAATAATTGAGGAATTGAGGAAAAATGGAACTAACACAACACACTTGAGTGGAGGTATTGCTAAAGTGGTTCATAAAAATTCTAGATAACATTATTTAAATTATCCCACCTATTAATTCAATAGATAATTATTTATTAATTAATAATGGGTATTATTTAAATGCAATATTATTTAAATAATCTCACCTGTTGTCTTGTTTATGCCACTTTTTACTTGTTAAAGCTCTTTTTCCCAGAGACTAGACAAACTCAGGGCCTTTCAACACAAATAAACTGAAATTTTTTTCAACTTTTAGTTACTGCTATTGAATTCATGGTGTTTCCCTGTTTCCTAAACCCACAAGGAGGAAAACTAAATCTCCATTTATTCTGAAGAAATTTGAGACCACTTTGGGTTTTTGTTTTTTGGTTGTTTTTTTTTTTTTTTCATACAGAGGAGTTGCCAATAAAAAACTGCTGTTAAAAAAACAAAACAACTTCTCATCTTTATGCCCAGACCCTGAACAGAGGCTGGACTAAAAGTGAGTTTGGGGAGGAATTCCCGTCGTGGCTCAGCGGAAATGAATCTGAATAGCATCCATGAGGACGCAGGTTCTATCCCTGGCCTCGCTCAGTGGATTAAAGATCTGGCGTTGCTGTGGCTGTGGTGTAGGCCAGTGGCCACAGCTCCAATTCGACCCCTAACTTGGGAATGTCCATATGCCTCAGGTGCAGCCCTAAAAAGACCAAAAAAAAAAAGTGAATTTGGGGAGTTCCCGTTGTGGCTCAGCAGGTGAAGAAGGTGACATAGTGTCCATGAAGATGAGGGTTTGGCCCCCGGGCTCACTCAGTGGGTGAAGGATCGATCCAACATTGTTGCAAGCTCCTGCATAGGTTGCAGATGCGGCTTGGATCCCGTGTTGCTGTGGCTGTGGTGTAGGCCAGCAGCTGCAGCTCCGATTCGACCTCTGGCCTGGGAACCTCCATATGTCACAGGTGTGGCCTTAAAAAAAGACCAAAAAATGAGATAAATCTATAGGTACAAGCATGGAAAGTCATAGTGATTCGTGATAACATCAGTAAGAACAAACTCCACAGTGGTTCTGCAGTGTGACCTCACTTGGACTTGAAAAATTAAGGAGTACATACATATCCACAAAGAAGTAGATTCATAGAAAAATATGGAAGAATATACATATATACTAGGATATTAAAATTATCCATGTTGGGTAAGATTTCAAATGACTCCATTTCTGCGTTGAATTTCGAGAATTTTCTTTTTCAGAAGAAGGTTTTAAAGAGCCAGCTGAGCTAAATGAACTGTGACAACAGGACTCTCCAATCAAGGTGACACTGCAGTTAATTCAGAAGAAAACACTACCCCAAAGGACAAGAGGCAGACTTAGAACAATGTACATAAGGGACCCAGACTTCCTGCTCGGCCGAGGCTGCAGCTCTGGTTACAAAGTCAGGTACGAATTGCTTAAGACAGACCAATATTTACCTCCTCAGGAACTCCCCCAGCAAGGAATCAGCTAAAGAGAACACAAAATCCATCAGAAGGAGCCGGTAGATTTCCTGGCCAATGAGGGTTTCCCAACACTGGAAGGCAAACAAGAGTTGGGGTGTGGGAAGAGGCTGTTGCCTCCTCTCAGTTCCCACCCGTTCTTGGCACCCTGCGCTCATGAGGATGTGGCTGGTGGCTTCATTTGCCCAGGAGTCTTTGTGGCCCTGAAAAGCAGACTCACTCTCAGCAGAAACGCACCCTTAGGCTGAGTTTGTTTCTAAGAGTGTTTATTCTCTTTCCACGCTCCTTCTTCCCCCATTCGGGCTTGCCCTCCCCATGAACCCAAACTTGCCCTCCCCCTACCTCTCTGCTTTTCTTCTCTGGCCCATGCCCTTTGGATCCCATTTCTCAACCAAGGAGGGCAAGAAGTGTCGATGGCTAATGATACTTCCCCTCTTTTTGCTTATGAACCTTATAAGAAACCAATATCCACTTGATGAAGAAAGTGGCCTAGGGGTTTAGCAGACGAGTACAAACTGGAAGGCTGAAGGAGTCGGTTTATGAAACTAGTGGTCAGTTACCTCTGCAGGAAGCCAATGCTACAAGCTGATGGATTGGGAACTTTTAGATTTGGCTGAATGGGAAAGGAACATTTCAGGTGCACATGCCAAGGATGGATGGATGGAGGGAGGCATGGATGGATGGATGGATGGATGGAGAGAGGGAGGGACAGGTGGATGGAACGATGGAGGGACAGAGGGATAGAAGGATGGATGGAGAGAGGGAGGGAAGGACGGATGGATGGACGGATAGAGGAATGGAAGGATGAATGGATGGAGGGAAGGAGGGAAGGATGGAGGGGGGAGGGACGGGTGGATGGACGGATGGAGGGATGGAAGAAGAAAATGACAGCTGTTCTAATATCATAAAAAGAACTCTTGAGAAACTTGAGAAACTCACTTCTTCTCTCATCAAAGGCTAAGAAACCAAACTAAAGGCAAAACAGCATGGAAGTCTCACCTCTTCACCAGCCAAGGCCACGATGTTCAGCCAATAGTAACAAAGAATTCCAATGATTGATATTTTCAGAAAGATGTTCCTAAATAACAAAAGAGAAAACAACTATCGTTACCCTCCACGGCAGTCATGAGTGCTGTCTGCTAATATTTTCTTGGGGGCACATGGTAGGATGGAAATTCCTGCCCCCTCCATGGTCGAGTTCGGCCATCTTGCTTGTTCTGCCAAATGAATTGTGAATGGAAGTGATATGCGTCACGTGTGTCCCTTTTAGGCTAGAGCACTTGAATGCCAGTGAGACCCTTCTGGAATCACTGTCTTCTCCCTGGAATGGCAATCAGCAATATTTGCGATGGTTCCTGCAATTTCAGCCGGGATTCCTGAGTGATTAACATGAGCAAAATGCCCTGCCAATCCACAGAGGACATGTAGCCTGAACAAGAAATGAACCTCTGTGTTCTAAGCCCTGAGGTGTGGGGGGTGCTGTTTGTTACCACAGCTTAGCCTCATTTATTCTGACTGATACAACCTCTCTTGGGCAGCTTCAAACTTTGTGATTTCACTTCTCACTGTAATAGTAGTAAATATACACACTCTTCATCACTATTCATGCTAACAGAGATCATAAATGTGGTGAGGACTTTATTGCATCATTCCTCAATCTTTACAACTCTATCATCAGGTAGATAGTACTTTATGTCAATCTTACCACTGAGGAAGCCAAAACTCAGATGAAATAACTTGTACAAGATCACACAGCTAGGAGGTCCCATTGTGGCTCACTGGATTAAGAATCCGACTAGTTTCTGTGAGGATGCAGGTTCGATCCCTGGCCTCGCTCAGTGGGTTAAGGATTCGGCCTCGCTGTGAGCTGTGGTGTAGGTCACAGATGCAGCTCAGATCTGGTGTGGCTGTGGCTGTGTCGTGGGCCGGCGGCTGTAGCTCCCATTCAACCCCTAGCCTGGGAACTTCCAAATGCTGCAGGTGCGGCCCTAAAAAAGCAAAAACAAACAAAAAATTATAGGGTCACCTCTAGCACATACATTGCCTTTGTAGGAATCAAAATGAATTGGCAAAAGCACTCCCTCCACTTCTGTTTGAATGGTTGAATTACCAAAATGCATCTGTTCCATGTGGTTGATCCAGTGGGTACTCATGCTCACAGTTCGGCTTATGGGAACACTGGATAACATCAGTCCCCATAAGACTCCCTAGCCAAGAACATTTGTGCAGTGCACAACCTGCCCATCTGTACATCTCATAACTGAGATTGTGTTAATCCTCAGACTGGGAACAACTGGGAAAGATAAGCCCTTATTTTAGAAAAAGGTAGATGTACTCAATAACTGTATTTCCTCAGAGCTCTTTGGATTTTATAGTTATTAACCTACACCATATAAGCATATTTTACTCTTGAAATTCTTTCTGGGAAACAGAACTTTGATACTTGGGCATGACCCTTTCTGGCACCCGTCCCATTTCCCTGCATGAAAATGGAGGCTGGTGCCGAGAGTGACAGCCACACCTACCGGATCAGGAGGCTGTAGACTTCGTGCCTTGGCATCTCATAACGCTCCACCAGCCTGAACATGGAGTAGAACCGAGGCACAGCCAAGTTGATGCAGGACACAACGAAAGGCAGTAACAGCACTGCCCCGGGGTCCCTGTGGTTCGCCAGGAACTGCAGGGGATGGAGAGAGAGAATCAAGACGCCGACTCTAGGAATTCTCATTGTGGCTCAGTGAAAACAAACCTGACTAGCATCCATGAGGACACGGGTTCGATCCCTGGCCCCCACTCAGTGGGTTAAGGACCCGGTGTTGCCACGAGGTGTGGTATAGGTCACAGGCATGGTTCGGATTCCTAGTGGCTGTGGCGTAGGTCAGTAGCTGCAGCTCTGATTCAACCCCTACCCTGGGAACTTCCACAGGCCACAGGTGTAGCCCTAAAAAAGCAAAACAACAAAAAGAAGTTTTTTTTTCTTTTTTTTTGTCTGTCTTTTTTGCTATTTCTTTGGGCCGCTCCAGCAGCATATGGAGGTTCCCAGGCTAGGGGTCGAATCGGAGCTGTAGCCACCGGCCTACGCCAGAGCCACAGCAACGCAGGATCTGAGACGCGTCTGTGACCTACACCACAGCTCACAGCAACGCCGGATCCTTAACCCACTGAGCAAGGGCAGGGACCAAATCTGCAATCTCATGGTTCCTAGTCGGATTCGTTAACCACTGCGCCATGACGGGAACTCCCAAAAAGAAGTTTTAAAAAAAGATGCCAATTCTACCTTGGACCCCTCTTTGCATGACTCAGAAGACCCTCCATGATGGGAAAACCCCAGAAGTGGCTCCTCTGAGATTAGCTCTTAAGATGCCATTTATTGAGCACTTACCCTGGGCTGAGAATCCCCCACATGGCTGCTTTAATTCTCATTACAGCCCAGCAGGGAATATTCATAGACCTGACTGATGGATGGCCTGAGGCTCAGAGAGGTGAAGATGCTTGCCCGGGGTCACGCATGTAGGAAGGAGCAGATTTGCCCCTAGCCTAGGGTCACCTCTGTCTATCAGACTCAGGGACCTGAGCTCCAGCAGCCACACTGCGACCTGACTTTCCTTACCAAGAGGTCTGGGGACCCGAGAATGGGCTCCCGGGCTTTGGAGCAAACACTGGAGCTCCAAAGCTACTGAAGCACTAAGAGTTTCTCCTCCTTTCTCCCATGTGCCCTTGTTCATTTCACCAGGCTTTCCCTGTCCTTGGTGCTGAATGAGGGGGAAGGGGAGCCTCTGCTAGCCGGTGCCCCATCTTTGTATGAGAACCAGAGAGGTGTCCCTGCCTTCACGGGGACGCCACTCTGGCATTTGGCTGGAGTGAAGCCTGGGCTGCCCCTCAGCCAGGCGCCCTTGGGGGATGGGCCAATCCAGTGGGTTTATCCGATGTCTGACAATTCCCCGTTCTCCTCCCCTGGGGCCTGGCCCCACCCTCATCTACCTCCAGATGGTTTTGAAAGCACCCCTTGCACTTCTGGCTGCAATGCTGTCCTCGAGGCCTGGAACCAGATGCTTATAGACTTTGTAAGACTGGAGACTAAACAAGGGGATGGAGACCAAATCCCTGGAGGATGGATTTTATCCTGAGAGTGTGGGGAACCCGTAAAGAAAGTCACACAATCTGACCAACCTGCATCACAATTCTAGAGGGTGGCAAGATGAGCCTCAATTAGCCCCCTTTTCCAGCAGAGAAAGGTGAAACCTACAGAAAAACAGTACTTCACCCACCTAGCTAATTAGTCACAGAGTTCATATAATTAAAAGAAAAAGCTGATATTCCTTGCTCACCACAGGACCATGCACTAAATAGACTCTCCACATAACTTTTCTCTCGTCCTAATCGCATGCTTACAAAGCCCGATACTCCTGGTTACAGGTAAGGAATCTGGGACTTGGAAAAATAAATCTTTTGCCAAACTCCCTCAGTTCACAGTACTTATTGAGTGTCTGCTCAGTACCAGGGGCTATGAGAGGCATTAGGGATAGACTCAGAGAGGAAGAAATCAGAACCTGATCCCAAGTCCACGGCCCATCTCAGTCCTCCCTTCTCTCCACTAGCCCCGACCCTCCCGCTCTGGGCGTTGCACATACATCACCTGCAGATATTTTTATGCTATAGATGCTGAGCCCTTGGGCCAAAGAAGGGACCCAGGATTCTGCACTTTTTAGCAGACTTGTGCTGATGCTGCTGGCCACCCGGTTGGAGGGGTGGGCTCTCTGCCACCCTCCCCCTCCGCCACGCCCTCCCTTCCCTTATTCTTCTGCCCTCTGGACCCTGGAGCTCCTGCCTCTCTGCTTACCTCTGAGTTATTCTCAGCCAGGTAATAAACAGCCGCACAGCAGGCAATGGCCACTCCCGTAGACACAACCCAGGCTGCCAGGTGGGCAGAGAAGTGGACCAACTGCTGTTTGAATGTTAACTTGACATTCTCCTGGCGGATTTCTGACAGGTTCTCCTGTAAACACAAGGAAGTCGAGTTCACCCACAGACCCCCTTCCACTGTTAGCAAAGGCCCCCCCTCCCGCCCCCAGGTCTTGCTGCTCCCAGAGACACAAACCCACCCCAGATCCACAGGGTAGAGAGAGGGGGAGGTGCATGATGGACTCGAATTAGGAGACTTGTGGGAAAATCTCAAATGGGCAAAACCCCCCATCACTTCATTAAACACCTTTTCCATCTCAGAGGAACAGGGATTGGGACCATGATCAGGAAAAGCACCTTGAGGCCACAGAAGCTTCTTTTAGAATGAGGCGGGGTGTCTACACCAGGGATCCCTCTGCCAAAGGAACCCTCTGCAGGAGTTCTCGTTGTGGCTCAGCGGAAATGAACCCAACTAGTATCCTTGAGGAGGTGGGGTTTGATCCTTGGCCTCGCTCAGTGGGTTAAGGATCCAGTGTTGCCATGAGCTGTGGTGTAGGTTGCAGATGTGGCTCGGATCCTGCGTTGCTGTGGCTGTGGGGTAGGTTGGTGGCTACAGCTCCGATTCGACCCCTAGCCTGGGAACTTCCATATGCCGCACGTGCAGCCCTTAAAAAAAAAAAAAGGGAAGAAAGAAAGAAACCCTCTGCCACCCTCTTGTCAAAACCCCTTCATTTGGAGTTCCCAATGTGATGCTATGGAGCAGCAGCATCTTTGCAGCACTGGGATGGAGATTTGATCCCTGACCCCGCACAGGGGGTTAAGGATCCAACTGCAGCTTGGATCTGATCCCTGGCCTGGGAACTGCACATGCCACAGGGCAGCCAAAAAAGAAACAAAAACAAACAACAACAAAAACAAAAAACACTTTGTTTTTGGGGTTTTTTTTTTTGTCTTTTTGCTACTTCTTTGGGCTGCTTTTGCGGCATATGGAGGTTCCCAGGCTAGGGGTTGAACAGGAGCTGTAGCCACCGGCCTACGCCAGAGCCACAGCAACGCGGGATCCGAGCCACGTCTGCAACCTACACCACAGCTCACGGCAACGCCGGATCCTTAACCCACTGAGCAAGGCCAGGGACCGAACCCGCAACCTCATGGTTCCTAGTCTGATTCATTAACCACTGTGCCACGCCGGGAACTCCAAAAAACACTTTGTTTATAAATTCTGCTTGGACCATACCCATGGCATACGGAGGTTCCCAGGCTAAGGGTTGAATCAGAGCTGTAGCCGCCAGCCTACACCACAGCCACAGCAACGTGGGATCCGAGCCGAGTCTTCGACCTACACCGCAGCTCATGGCAATGCCAGATCCTTAAGCCACTGAGCAAGGCCAGAGATCGAACCTGTGTCCTCATGGATGATAGTCAGATTAGTTTCTGCTGAGCCACAATGGGGAACTCCAAAATTGTTATTTTTTAAATAACAATTATTTAAAATTTTATTTTATAAGGCAAGCCTGTATCAATTACAAAGTCACGTTGTGTGAAAATTACCATTTCCCTATATCATCACCAGCACAGGCATTTAAATAATTCAGGGTTTTGTTTTTGGGTTTTTGCCAATGTTCAGGGAAATAAAAAATAACTATTGTTTTAAAAAAATCACAGATATGATAAAAGAGGAAAGAAGACCGGCCATGGGAAGGGGTGTAAAGCTATCTTGTCTTACCCGTATCTCAGTGCTCAGATTCTTCTGTTTCAGCTTTACAGCACTTTCATGCGTGACGGTGAAATCCCAGCAAAAAATGAGTTTAGCAATCCCTCGGGAGTAAACGTGGGGGTTTATGAAGTTGTTCCGGAAATACCTGGCCATGCTAGGGAGGGCAAAACCCAAAATACCCAAGGGTTATTAGGACAAGCATTGGGGGTGCAGAGATTAAAACAAAGGAAAGTCCCATCATTCATGGTGGAAGACAACACGGAAGACCGAGCCCCAAGTTCTTCTGCAACAGCCCACACCATAGCCATCACCAGCTTTGGGATCTGACTTTATAACCCTAGACCGCCAGCTGGGGAATTTTGTCATTTTAACTCTTCTGACCCTCAGTTTCCACATCTACATAATGGGGACAATAGCAGTTCACACCTCACAGAGTTACTATTAGAGTTGTAGTCGTTTCCTTTTGCCTCTATAATTAATTGCCCCAAACTTACTTGCTTAACAGCATGTATTTAGTCTGTTTTTTTTTTTTTGTCTGTTTGTTTATTTTTTTATGGCCACACTGGTGGCATATGGAAGTTCTTGGGCTAAGGGTCGAATTGGAGCTGTAGCTGAAGCCTGCACCACAGCCACAGCAACAATAGCTCCAAGCCACATCTGCAAAATCCCTTCTGCCAGATAAGGTAACCTTTTCACAAGTCCTGGAGGGTAGGATGTGGACATCTTTGAAAAGTGGGGGGCATTATTCAGCCCACCACAAGAATCAGTGTCACTCTTAGAGCTGTAAGCACGCAAGAAAGGCAGCTGTTATTATCCTGGAGATGTCAGCAGGAGACAATGAAATCCAGCCCAGGAAGCTCTTAGCACTAAGTCTGGCACTTTAAAAATGCTGAGTCAAATGGACAGTTCCAGAGCTTCCATTATGGCTCAGTGAGTTAAGAACCCAAGATATGGAGTTCCTGTCGTGGCTCAGTGGTTAACAAATCTGACTAGGAACGATGAGGTTGCGTGTTCAATCCCTGGCCTTGCTCAGTGGGCTAAGGATCCAGCATTGCTGTGGCTCTGACATAGGCCAACAGCTACAGCTCTGATTAGACCCTTAGCCTGGGAACCTCCATATGCCACAGTTACAGCTCTAGAAAAGGTAAAAAGACAAAAAAAAAAAAAAAAAGAACCCAACATAGTCTCCATAAGGATGAAAGAGATGATGCTCCTTGGGTTAAGGATCCGGCGTTGCCGTGGCTGTGGCGTAGGCCTGCAGCTCCAATTAGACCCCTAGCCCGGAAATTTCCATATGCTGCAGGTGCAGCTCTAAAAAGAAAAAAAAAAAAGCTGGACATTACCTTTCCAAAATTTGCCACCACCAAGTAACAGCAGCTTAGGAAACCGTTCCCAGTTTGACAGGGCAAAACAAGATCGTGTTTTATTTTGGATTATCATGCCGGCAGTGAGGTTGTTATAAGCTGCACTGTATCCCCTAAAAATTAATATGCTGAAGTCCTAGCCCATAATATCTAAGAGAGTGACTGTATTTGGAGATAGTGTTTTTACAGAGGTAATTAGACTAAAGTGAGGTCATACAGGTGGGTTCTAATCCAATATGACCGGTGTCCTTAAAAGAAGAAAAAATTAGGATTCAGACATGCACTGAGGGCAGATCACATGAGGACACAGTGAGAAGGTGGCTGGCTGTCTGCAAGCCAAGGAGAGAAGCCACAGGAGAAACCAATCCCATTGCCACCTTGAACTTGGACTTCTAGCCTCTGGAATTTAAGAAAATAAATTTCTGTTGTTTAAGCCCCCCAGTCTGTGGCCCTTTGTTACAAAGACATCATAAACCAATACAGAGATAGAACATCCATACATCCTTCTGGATAACTATCAATCCACAATTGTCCATCAAAACTTCTTGAGTCATGGAGTTCCTGTTGTGGCTCAGCAGGTTAAGGACACGGCGTTGTCTCTGAGAGGATGTGGGTTCGATCCCTGGTCTTGCTCAGTGGGCTAAGGATCTAGTGTTACCATGGCTGTAGCATAGGCCACAGCTGCATTTCCAATTTGACCCCTGGCCTGGGATCTTCCATATGCTGTGAAAAAAAAAAAAAAAAAAAAAAAAACAGAAAAGAAACAAACAAAAAAACGGCTTGAGTCATTGCATCCTTATTTTCAGACTGACCAGTGTCTTTGAAGACACTTGAAAACCTCTCTGCCTCTATCCAAATGTATACTTTATGCTCCAGGACAAGGAAAGATCAGCAGCAGAAAGTTGACATGGTAGAGCAATGGATTCCCTTGTAACTCTTGACTCTCTTGAATCTCTTAAATGTTGCCTAAAGCTGAAAAGCACTTAGAACCCGAAAATGCAGACATTCCACACCTGAACAGCAAACTGAAAAAGCAGGTGACCAAATACGCTCCGATGGTGAAGATGTAGGCCAGCTGCATGTTGTAGGAGGCCCCGCCGTCCCCGTGCCGGATGGTCGAATTGGTGTAAAAGCCATAGTACATCACTGTGTCGCTAAAATAACCCTGAAAAGGACAATACACCTAGTCAGGTGGATCTCTGGAGAGACAGTGAATGAGTGTGGTCAGCACAACTGACCTCTTCCGTGTGTAAGAAGCTTGCACCCGTCAGTGTGTTACCACTTTTTTTTTTTGTCTTTTTAGGGTCACACCCAAGGCATATGGAGCTTCCCAGACGAGGGCTCCAATTGGAGCCATAGCTGCCGGCCTACACCACAACCATAGCAACGCCAGATCCGAGCCTTGTCTGCGACCTACACCACAGCTCACAGCAATGCTGGATCCTTAACCCACTGAGCGAGGCCAGGGATCGAACCCTCATCCTCATGGATACTAGTCAGGTTCATTAACCACTGAGCCATGATGGGAACTCCAGAGACTCTTTCTTTAAAGGGCTCACTGATAAAAGGGGGCAGGGAGTTCCCTGGTGGCCTAGTGGTTAAGGATCTGCTGTGGCGTGGATCACTGCTCTGGTGGGGGTTTGATCCCTAGCCTAGGAACATCTGCATGCTGTGGGCATGGCCAAAAAAACACAAGGGGGCAGGGATTGGGGGGATTGTTCTAGATTAATAGGCTTCAGAGAAAAACAACAGAGAGTGTGGTCTTTGCTTGGATCTTGGTCTGAACAAGAAGCTGTGAAAAGACTTCCCATTGTGGCTCAGCGGAAATGAATCTGACAAATATCCATGAGGACTTGGGTTTGATCCTGCCTACACCACAGCTGCAGCACTACAGATCTGAGCTGCATTGACCTACACCGAAGTTTGCAGGAATGATGGAGCCTTAACCCACTGAATGAGGCCAAGGATCAAACCCTCATCCTCATGGATACTGGTCAGGTTCCTAACCCATTGAGCCACAAAGGGAACTCCCTGGAGGAATCTTAACTTTGACTGCAGCCTGTGGTATGGGTTTGATCCCTGGCCAGGAACTTCTGCATGCCTTGGGTACAGCAAAAAGAAAGGAAGAAAGAAAGAGAGAAAGAGGAAGAAAGAAAGAAAGATAGATGAACATTAATATGAGATGTCCCACCACATATTAGGTGCAAGAAAGCAAGTCTTCTTTTGTTAATTCATCTTTTTTTTTTTGTCTTTTTGCCTTTTTGCCTTTTCTAGGGCCACACCCGTGGCATATGGAGGTTCCCAGGCCAGGAGTCAAATAGGGCTGACGCCAGCGGCCACAGCAACACAGGATCCAAGCCGCATCTGCGACCTACATTACAGCTCACAGCAATGCTGGATCCTTTACCCACTGAGCGAGGCCAGAGATCGAACCCAAAGCCTCATGATTCCCAGTCGGATTTGTTAACCACTGAGCCATGACAGGAACTCCTAATTCATCTTTTGTTAAAACAAACAAACAAAAAATGCACCTATCTACGCATGCTGTGTCCACATATGTGTGGAGAAGAGGATTCTGGACAACAAAACCCGTTACACTGCTCCCATAGGCAGAGATTCTACTATGTTGTGTACATATTACTTTGAGGGAGAAAAGGAAAACAAT
Source organism: Phacochoerus africanus (assembly GCF_016906955.1). Classification (NCBI taxonomy): domain Eukaryota; kingdom Metazoa; phylum Chordata; class Mammalia; order Artiodactyla; family Suidae; genus Phacochoerus; species Phacochoerus africanus. The sequence continues at coordinate 30,149,988 of NC_062548.1, forward strand.
CTAAACACCCACTTTTCCCATCTGTTGACTCCCAGGCAAAACAAGTGGCCTGGAAGGGTGCAGGGCAGGTGTGTCCCTGGGTTTCCCAGGTGTGACGTCTGGGTGCAGGGAGTGATGGGTGGAGCACTTACCGCCCCAGTTACAAATTCCAGTCCAGTGAATTGGAGGTGGTTCTTTGGGGCCACGGTTAACTGAGGGATTATGATGAAACTGAAGGTCACAACGAATGCGAGAACGTTGAACTTCAAAAGCCATCTCAGAAAGTTGAAATAGGAGAGGACGCTGGTGCCAAACTTGCCTCTGATGACCTTGAACGTCTTCTGCCAGAGGTTGATGGAATGGAGGAGTTCGGACAGGCTGTTCTTGACTCTCCGGTATGTCTGGAGCGGGGAGCAAAGGGTGAGAGCTTCCGTACCCCCAACAGGTGTCTACGGAGCAGGTGCCATGACATCAAGCACGGCCACCATTTCTGGAGCAGGACAATGCAGCCAGCCCCTGCCGATGCACTGGCAAATGTGACCCCATTTCATCCGCAGGACCACCCCCCCAAGGTGAGTGCTATGATTTGTCATCTTCCCAGGTTTGCTGTGGCAGGTGATGCCCACAGTGGCCCAGGGGCCCGAATAACTCAGCACCCGCTTAGACCTTCCCATGCCCCCCTAGTGGTCCCACACCTAGATGGATCCAATGCCTATGTCCTTCAAGGAAACAGCCCTGACCTTGGGTTCCTCCTTCCTGTGGACCCTCTGTCATCCCCACTATCCCACCTCCCCGCCTGCACCCAACGCCGTGCCCACCGACAGACCGCAGCAAAGACCGACTTACCAGCGACATGGAGTTCAGGCACTGAGCACAGCAGGTGAGCTCCAGGATACGACGGGACTGCTTGCTTTTCTCTTTTTCAACCATTTTCCTATGAGAAACAGCACCAAAAAGTGAGAGACACTGATGCTGTAATGCATACATTTCCCCCAGAGTTCCTGAGTGCCTCCGATGTGCCAGGCACGGCTCCCGGTGGTGAGCTTGAGAAGGATTTTGCCAGCTGGGGAGCACACATCCGTGTTGGAAGAGAATGCAAATAAATAATAGATACAGTACTAAAGTGGGGAAACAATATAGGATAATAGAAGGTGAGGTGGAGTTCCTGTTGTGGCACAGCAGAAAGGAATTCAACTAGGAACCATGAGGTTGTGGGTTCAATCCCTGGCCTCGCTCAGTGGGTTAAGGATTGGACATTGGCGTGAGCTGTGGTGTAGGTTGCAGACACGGCTTGGGTCCTATGTTGCTGTGGTTGGGGTGTAGGCTGGCTGCTGGAGCTCTGACTCGACCTCTGGCCTGGGAATTTCCATATGCCATGGACGTGGCCTTGAAAAAAAAAAAGAAGGTGAGTTGTACTTTGGGAAAGAAAAACAGCAGAGTAAGGAGATTGGATGTGCTGGGGCGGAGATTGTGTTGGAATAGCGCCATCTTTGCTCCAAGTCTTGAAGGAGAAGCAGGGTTAGTCTGTGGAGAAGGGGCTGTCCTTGCACAAGGAACAGCTAACATGACCCCCCAAAGAGGCCAGGCTGGCCAACACGGAATAAGCAGGGGGAAGGGTGGAGGGTGTGAGGGATAACCATCAGGAGGGGGCTGGGGTCCCCAGAAGTCAATGGTTCTCAGCCTGGCCGATTTGTGGCCCCCCTTCCCGCCCCTCCCCCGCCAAGGGAACCCCTGGAGACTTCTTGAGTTGTCAAACAGGGGGTGGTGGGTGGGAGGAGACCACAGATGCTGTGTACACCCTGCAGTGAATAGACAGCCTCCACAACACAGAATGATCCAGACCCAAACAGCAGGTTGAAAATCCCGCTGTAAAGTCCTTGGGGTCTCCAGCCTTGGGACAGAGGGAAGCATGTAGAGCTTGAAACAGAAAAGTGCTTTGAACTATTTTTTTTTTTTTTTTTTTTTTTTTTTTTTGCTTTTTAGGGCCACACCACAGCAATGCGGGATCCTTAAGCCACCAAGCGAAGCCAGGGTTCGAACCCGCGTCCTCATGGATAGAAGAGTGTTTAGAGAAAAATCCAGCCACAGTTGGTCTCTTTAACTTTCCAAGAACGCATTACATCTCCTTTGCTCCGGCCTTTCCTGGTTCTCTTGGTCCATGGCAAAGGCCCCCCCGCCACCCTCCAGCATCGTCTAAGGCTCAGTTCAGATGCCCCCCTGGTTTGTCCAATGCACTGTATCTCCTCCTTCTGGTCCTCCCACTGCAATCTCCTTCTGTTTTGATTTGGCCTGATTTTTTTTTGTATCATAGTTACCTGTTGACTTATTTATCCCCCACCCCCACCCTGCCAGACTTTGAACCTCAGAAAAACTGCATCATTTGAATCATTTACTAGCAATTGTTACATCTGCTCTGCTAGTTTCTGCCAACTACTACAAACTGCAAAAAGAGAAAGGCTGAGGAACCTTATATATAAGTAGGGTCTGAAGACTTAAACCGCCTCACCCTTGTTTTTTGTTTTTTGTTTTTCTTTTTAGGGCCATACCCGAGGCATATGGAGGTTCCCAGGCTAAGGATCAAATCGGAGCTACATCTGCTGGCTTACACCATAGCCACAGCAATGCCAGATCTGAGTTACATCTGCAACTTACACCACAGCTCACGGCAACTCAGGATCCTTAACCCACTGAGCGAGGCCAGGGATTGAACCCGCAACCTCACGGTTCCTAGTTGGATTCATTGTCGCTGCCCCACAACAGGAACTCCTCTCTTTTTACATTTTTTAAAAATTTTCTTTTTACAGCTGCACCTGCATCATATGGAAGTGCCCAGGCCAGGGGTGGAATTGGAGCTGTAGCTACAGGCCTACGTCGCAGCCACAGAAATGCTGGATCTGAGCCCCAGCAACGGCAACCTGGGGCAACCCAGGGTCCTCAACCTGATGAGGCAGGCCAGGGATAGAACCGCATCCTCATGGATGCCATCCTCATTCTTAACCCGCCGAGTCACGCAGGAGCTCCACATCTTACATGTCCAAAGTAGGTTTGTCAGAACTAAGAAACCAACGTTGATGTATAACTTTTACCTGCACTCTAGACTATTCCGATTGTACTAGTTTTTCCACAGATGCCTGGCTTCTCTTCCAGGACCCATCCAGGATATCACGGGGCATAGCTGTCGTGTCTCTTTAGAACCCTTTAGGACGTTCCCGTCATGGCTCAGCAGTTAACAAACCCGACTAGAATCCATGAGGATGTGGGTTCGATCCCTGGCCTTGCTCAGTGGGTTAAGTATCTGGCATTGCTGTGAGCTGAGGTGTAGGTCGCAGACGTGGCTCAGATCTGGCGTTGCCGAGGCAGCTTACAGCTCCGATTCAACCCCTAGCCTGGGAACTTCCATATGCCATGGGTGAGGCGCTAAAAAAGACAAAAAAAAAAAAAGAAAGAAAGAAAGAAGAAGAAGAACCCCGTAGTCTGTGATCGTTTCTCAGATTTTCCATTTTTGGATGAGCTTGACAGGTTTAAGGACTACAGCTCTGGTATTTGTAGAATGTCCCACTATGAGGGTTTGACTGTGTTTTTTTCCGTCTGGTTAGACCGGGGTTGGGGGTTTTCGGAGGGGGTACCACAGAGGGGACGTCCTTCCGATCCCGTGACTTATCTCTGCGGCTGTTAACCTGGATCACCTGGCCAAGGGAGGGGTAGCCCGACTTCACCATCCCAAAGTTACTCCCTCTGTTTTCACGCACTGCTCTCTGCATGCCGGGCATCAAGCACAGTCCCCACTTGGGCGACCTACACAGATGGCGTGGCATTCTCCAGCAGGATGTCCTTTCTGACGTGGGAGAAAAGCAGAAGGTGGATGTTTGCATGAAAGCTGGGCAAGAAGAAACGCTTTTGGTCCATACCTAAGGTTCCTTTTCTCGTCCATGGTCCTTGGCTGATTCCTGATGGCTTTAATTCTGTCTCTAGAAGTCATGGGAATCAGGGAGGCGATTAATTTTTGTCCTGCAAGAAAAAAAAAAATGGAGTTTCTTTTTTTCCTTTACCAAAGTAATAGCATTTGAAAAGATGGTATTTGGGATTAGTAGATGCAAACTGTTACATTTAGAATGGATAAGCAATGAGGGCCTATTGCACAGCACAGGGAATTGGAGCCAGTCTCCTAGGATAGACCATGATGGAAAAGAATATGGGAAAAGAAATGTATATATATGAGTGACTAAGGCACTTTGCTGTACAGCAGAAATTGGCACAACACTGTAAGTCAACTATGTTTTATTATTATTTTTTTTGCTTTTTTGCTTTTTAGGGCCACACCCTTGGCATATGGAGGTTCCCAGGCTAGGGGTCCAATCAGAGCTATAGCTGTCGGCCTACACCACAGCCACAGCAACGCAGGATCCTTAACCCACTGAGCAAGGCCAGGGACTGAACCTGCGTCCTCATGGATGCTAGTCAGATTTGTTAACCACCGAGCCTCGATGGGAATCCTATTTTAATTTTTTAAAAAAGAAAGCAAGCAACTGAAGAATCATTAAAAAGAAAAAAAAAAGAAAAGAAAATATAGGGCTGAAGATAGAGCTTTTTTTTTTTTTTTTTTTTTTCCAAACCACACCTGTGGTATATGGACGATCCCAAGACAGGGCTTGAACTCTTGCCACTGCAGAGATATCACAGTGGGAACTCTTAGAGTGTGTTTTTATAAAAGCACAAGGAAAGAGTAATATATGGACTCAGTGATTCCCAAAGGTCACAAATAAAAAAGACCTAGAAACCAAAGCAAGTAATAGCTTGCATGGAATTTCTTTTCTTTTCTTTTTTCTTTTTAGGGCTGCACCTGCGGCATATGGAAGTTCCCAGGCTAGGCGTTGAATCAGAGCTGCAGCCACCAGCCTACGCCACAGCCACAGCAATGCCAGATCAGAGCCACATCTGTGACCTACACCACAGGTCACAGCAGCGCTGGATCCTTAACCCACTGAACAAGGCCAGGGATTGAACCCAAATCCTCACGGATACCAGTCGGGTTTGTTACCACTGAGCCACAACGGGAACTCCGGAACTCCTTATTTTTATGACATATTTGAGGTGGAGGGAGAGTCCCCAGAGCAGGGCCACCAAATCCTCAGCTGAAGATGAGAAATTTGTGTGTCTCTCGAGGTAAGTAGGGGTAGATAGAGAGGAAGAAAGAAGGGGGAGGAAGGAGGAAAAAAACCCAGAAAATCGGGGAGACAGCAATGTGAGAGGAGATGCCCCAATCTTTTTTTTTTTTTTGGCCACACCCAAGGCATGTGGAAGTCCTCAGACCGGGGGATCAAATCTGAGCCATAGCAGTGACAATGCCAGATCCTTAACCACCAGGCCACCAGGGAACTCCATCCCCTCAATCTTCAACAAAGGGGCTAAACCTAGAAAATGCTTGGTGTGAATGGATTTTTTTTCCCCCTCTTAGAAATCATTGAAATCAGCTGGACTTCAGGCCTGGAGTCTTATGGGATGAAACAGAAACAGCATCTGAGAAACCAGTTTGGCATCAGGAGCAGAGAGGCAGGAAGTCTCAGTTAAGACCTGGCTTCATGGCAGACTCAACAAAAAGAGGCATCGTGTTCCCAAATCCAGAGTAGGGAAGGGTTAGACCAAAGCAGGACAGGATGCTGGTAAAGGCATCAGACTTGGGGCTCAGGCAGACCTGCATTTGATCCCAGATCTGCCACATCATTTAATTTCCCTGAGCCCCAGGATCCTCAGCAAGCAAATGAAAATGACAAGCATGCCCGTTTCACAGGGGTGCAGTGTGGGGCATAAGTCAAAGGAAATTCCATGGATAACAGAAAAGGGGGAGTTCCCATCGTGGCGCAGCAGAAACAAATCCGACTGGGAACTATGAGGTTGTGGGTTCGATCCCTGGCCTCACTCAGTGGGTTAAGGATCCAGCATCTCCGTGAGCTGTGGCGTAGGTAGCAGATGCAGCTCGGATCCCGTGTTGCTGTGGCTGTGGTGTAGGCTAGCAGCTGTAGCCCCAATTGAACCCCTCATCTGGAAACCTCCAAATGCCGCAGGTGCAGCCCTAAAAAAAAAAAAAAAAAAAAAAAAACAGAAGAGGGGAACACCAGCCACATGATATGAGCTGGACAGGCTAAACTTCTTCGGTGTCAGATGCTCTCAGAGTGAGTTCTTCCTTGGTCCTGAGCATTCTCAGGTCATTTACGAAACCTTCGCCCTGGGACCAACTGGGACCTAGGACCTGAGACCCTCTGCTGCAATGCTTGTACCTGGACGAAATCTCCCTAAACAATAAAATCCAAAGAAACTATATGGGACTAAAAATAACTGTGTGCATGAGAAGTGGGGCAGGTTACAGACAACAAGATACAAAAAGACCAAAAAAGGCAGCTGCCAGGGAGTTCCTGTCATGGCACAGTGGAAAGGAATCTGACCAGTATCCATGAGGATGCGGATTCCACCCCTGGCCTCACCCAGTGGGTTGGGGATCTGGCATTGCTCTGACCTGTGGTGTAGGTTGAAGATGCGGCTCAGATCCTGTGTTGCTGTGGCTGTGGTGTAGACCAGCAGGTGCTGCTCTGATTTGACCCCTAGCTTGGGAACTTCCATATACCGTGGGCGTGGCCCTAAAAAGCAAAACAAACAAACAAAGGCAACTGCCCCTTTTGAAGAGCCTAGAGCAAAAACAGGGTACTTTGCATGATTCCTGCACAAACCACCACCACCAAAGGCTTGAGCTGTGCCTTCAGCCCAACACCTGGATGCCCCCCACCCTCACTCCATGTAAGGAACCGGCTTGCTCCACTCTTTTGGGAATGAGCAAGGAATCAGGTACTTGTTTTCACTCCTCTTCTGTTGCAGCAGGAGCCCCAGATAAAGGCTTGCATGAATTTTTGGTCTGGCTTCTTACCAAGTTCTCTTGATTGGGAAGGCCAAGAACCCCAGTCTGTAATAACCAAATCTGATGTCTTTTTTTTTTTTTTTCTTTTTAGGGCCGCACCCTCAGCATATGGAAGTTCCCAGGCTAGGAGTCAAATCAGAGCTGTAGCCGCCAGCCTATACTACAGCCATAGCAACGCCAGATCCAAACCTGATCTGCGATCTACACCACAGCTCACGGCAACACCAGATTCTTTAACCCACTGAGAGAGGCCAGGGAGCAAACCCACATCCTCACAGATACTAGTCCAGTCCATTACCGCTGAGCCACAACGGGAACTCCTCTTGATGTCTTAAAACCAAACCCTTGTGGACCTCTCCAGAAAGCATTGCTCCCGCCCTAACTCCGCTGCCCCGATGTCTTACTACCTTGGATGGTCTCCTGTGAAGCTCGAGGCGTGTCTAAGGCCACACTTTCCGAGCTATAAAGCGTCCGAGAAAATGATTCATTCAAAGATGTTGAAAACCGTAACACCTGCTTGCCCTTCCTGTCCCTCTGCTGGCTGAAAACCGGACAGTCTGTCGCACTGACATCGGAAAGGGAGGAGACCAGGCTGACGCTTGAGTTCAGCGGCCTCTTTTCTGGAACAATCTGATTCAAAGATGGAGAGCTCTGGACCCCAGATGGGATGTCCTCAACTTCGACAATGATTTCATTCCCTTGGTCATCTGACAGCATCTCTGGCCTCCTCCGAGCCTTACGCACCCGTAGCGTGGGCTTCCCAAGGCCTCATAGAGAAGTCACACCGGCATCGTCGCTACTGGCAGGAAAAGTGACGACAACAACAAAGAGCTGCCCCGTCCGTGGTGTGTAACGCCAGGAGGAGACGGACAAAGCCAGTGCCACACAATCACAGCACAGCTGCCCACATCTACGCTGGAAGGGAGGGTCTCTCTGCAAAGAGGTGCGTTTTTCCTGTAGAGACCTCTGTCCCAGTAGCTAGGGAAGGGACTGGAAACAGAATCCTTTGTTAAAGACAATGGGATTCTAGAAACAGAAGGCAGAGATCCTTCTAAATGTCTCATAATCAAAGGGCAAGATTTTCGCTTTGATTGGGGGCCTCTGGCCTAAAACTTGTATTTTTTTTTTAATTTTTTTTCTGGTTTGTTTTTTGTTTGGTTGTTTGGTTTTTTTTTTTTTGTCTTTTTTTTTCCCATTTCTAGGGCCGCTCCCATGGCATATGGAGGTTCCCAGGCTGGGGGTCGAATTGGAGCTGTAGCCGCCGGCCTATGCCACAGCCACAGCAACACATGGGATCCAAGCCGCGTCTGCAACCTATGCCACAGCTCACAGCAATACCGGATCCTTAACCCATTGAGCAAGGCCAGGGATTGAACCCACAACCTCATGGTTCCTAGTCGGATTCATTAACCACTGAGCCACAGCAGAGACTCCTAAAACTTATATTTTATATTGATCAATTTATATGCCTATCAGATGGGTTTATGGTGAAATAGTTATTATCCCCTGAAGACCTTGGGTGCTGCTATCTGTCTGCCTCCCAATACCATTCCCTCTTTCTCTTTCTTTCTTTCTTTCTTTCTGGATGCACCTGCAGCATATGGAAGTTCCCAGGCTAGAGGTTGAATAGGAGCTGCAGCTGCAGGCCACAGCTACAGCCACAGCCACACAGAATCCAAGCCTCATCTGTGACCTATGCTGCTGCTTGCGGCAATGCTGAATCCTTAACCCACTGAACAAGGCCAAGGATCAAACCTGCATCCTCACCAATGCTATTTGGGGTTTGTAACCTGCTGAGTCACAATGGGAACTCCTCTTTTTCTTATACCAGCAGAAGCCTCCTTTCCAGGGCAGGCACTATGCTCAGTTAAAACTCTCCCATCATCCTTCGTGGCAAAGGGTGGCTCCTTGGAGGCCAAGGGTGGACCTGTGATCCTGTTATAGCCAATAGGATTGTGGCTTTCAGGAATTCTCTTTAAAAGGTGACTGCCTGGTTTTACCTTTTACCCTTCACCATTTCTTCTTCTTCCTGACCAGAGGCTGTCATTTTGAAAATCAGAGTATACACGTTCATGGGCGGCTAAGGATGGAGAAAGATGCTACAGAAATGAATTATACTCCGATTTAAAAAAAAAAAAGCACTATAGAAGGAGCTTCAGGCTTTGAAAGCATTATGGGCAGAGATGCCACATAAATTGTGGGTGTGTTTGTTTTTGTTTGCTTTTTCGGGCCACACTTGCAGCATATGGAAGTTCCCAGGCTAGGGGTCCAATCAGAGCTGCAGCTGCCAGCTGACACCACAGCCACAGGAACATGGGATCCGAGCCCTGTCTGCAACCTACACCACAGCTCCTGGCAACACCGGATCCTTAACCCACTGAGCGAGGCCGGGGATTGAACCCTCGTCCTCATGGATACTAGTTGGGCTCACAATCGCTGAGCCACCTCGGGAACGTCCCACGTTCCTTCTTTAGGACTGACTTTTTGGGTCACTGTTCATTTAAGCCTTACCTTGGGGAGACTTGAACCAATCACGTCCCGATAATGGTGGGTCTCTGTAAGCTTGGCCCCGGTCATCATCACCCATATAAGCAGGGTTCACTGGAAAGAAGAGGCAGGAGACAATTAATTCCACCGCACTAGCTGTTCCGGAGCACAGCATGGTCCATAAGACTTGCAAATGGCTTGACTCAGGGTTTGCCTGTGGAGCTCCCTTCGTGGCTCAGCAGTAAGGAATTCCTAGTCAAGGACTCAGAGACACTGTGTGTTTCTGCTCATCACAGCACGTTCAGCTTGTGCTAAGGGAAGGAAATGGCCCAGGTGAGCTCACTGCATCAAGAGGGACTGTAGCCCTAAACAGAATCTGTGACCTCAGATCAGGCACAGCCAAGTCCCAGCTGATTCAGTCAGACCCACAGATGTGTGGGTGGGAAGTAAATGCTGTTTATTAGACAATGCTGGGTTTTGGAGTTATTTGTTATGCAGCATTCCTGTGGCAAGAGCTAATTGATACATCCCTTACAGTTGTTGGATTATTAATGCCATTAATTCCATGAGTGTTGCTCAAGTACCTACTGTGTACCAGGCACCATGTAGGAAAAACACCTGGAGCCTTGGAAGATACTGAGATGAAGGCTGTTCATCTCAAGAGCACATAACAGGATGGCATGGCGCTGGCCAGGTGAATGCCAAGGGCTACACCCTTGGACTTAAAAGATACCCAGAGAAGGAAACCACACTTGATCTGGTATTTGAAGGGGGCGGGACAACTCTAGTCTTGCTGATCTTTTTTTTTTTTCTTTTGTCTTTTTTTAGGGCCGCACCTATGGCACATGGAGGGTCCCAGGCTAGGGGTTGAATCAGAGCCATAGCAGCTGGCCTATGCCACAGCCACAGCAACGCCAGATCCGAGCCATGTCTGTGACCTACACCATGGCTCACGGCAACACCAGATCCTTAACCCACAAGCCAGGCCAGGGATCGAACCTGCAACCTCATGGGTCCTAGTCAGATTCATTTCCGCTGAGCCACAATGGGAACTCCCAATTTCTGTTGATCTTTAATGACTGGTCCCAAGCCCACTGAATTTTCCTTTCTTCCCAGGATATGATCCTTATGACAAATGCTCACCATAGCCACGGTCAGGAGCACCTGGCACAGAGTGGCTGTATGGATTTGCCATCTCCATGGATGTCATTTCAATGTTTTCAGGGTAATCTCCATCTTCTCTCCCAAGGATGCCCAAGGGGCGGTCACCTCCACGGTGAAAAGAGGGCCGAATGGAAGATGTTCTGCTGAGCATTCTGAAATCCCAAAGCGATGGCTCAGTATTCATCCACTAGCCTCCATCCATCCATCCATCCATTCCACAAATGCGGACTCAATGCCAACCATGTGTTAGCCATGGGCAACGGGGTGAGAGCAGAAAGATAAAGACTCGGGGTGTCTACCCTCAGGGAACTCTCAGGACAGCCAGGTAGAGCTTCTTAAACACAGCCATAAGCAATTATCAGACAAGTAGCAACTGATGACTAGCAGAAGACCAGCCCAAGGAACTCGGAGGAAAGAGAGAAGAATTTGGGCTGGGAGTCTGGAGGGAAATTATACAGAAAAGAGGCATCTGAGCTGTGTTTGGAAGGATAAATTCATACATAAAGAATCAGGAGGAGGGCATTCCAAGGACGAAGAACAGCACAAATAAAGGTGCGAGACTAGAAAGTGCTGAGTATACAAAGGGGATGCTGTGAAAATCAGTTCACTTGGAGCCCTGGTTCTCAATTTTATGTAGATCCCAATTCCCAGGCCCCACCCCAGACACAGAAGCTCTGAAGGTTGGGCCTGAGCATGTGTATGATTTCAAAGCTCCCCAGGTACGCAGGTAATTCTAAGCATCAGCCCAGGTCAAAAATCACTGACCTAGGAGTTCCCACTGTGGCTTAGCAGTAACGAACCCGACTAGTATCCATGAGGACGTGGGTTGGATCCCTGGCCTCGATCAGTGGGTTAAAGATCCAGCGTTGCTATGGCTGTGGTGTAGGCCGGCAGCTGCAGCTCCGATTGGACCCCTAGCCTGGGAACTTCCAAATGCTGTAGGTGCGGCCCTAAAAATAAAATAAAATAAAATAAAATAAAATAAAATAAAATAAAATAAAATAAAATAAAATAAAATAAAATAATAAAATGCATTCCTTTTAATATAACTCTGGTTAAAATGTTTGGGTTCATAACTATCATTTGTTGTTGTTGTTGTTGTCTTTTTAGAACTGCACCTGCAGCATATGGAGGTTCCCAGGCTAGGGGTCCAATCGGAGCTGTTCCTGCCAGCCTACACCACAGCCACAGCAATGCAGGATCCGAGCCTCAACTGGCAACTGCGACCTACACCACAGCTCATGGCAATGCCGGATCCTTAACCTACTGAGCAAGGCCAGGGATGGAACCTGTGTCCTCATGGGTATTAATCAGATCCATTTCCGCTGAACCACCACAGGATCTCCCATAACTGTCATCTTAACACTAACCTCATTGGCGAAGTAGCAGGGTCACAACAGTGGGGATTTAGATGTCTCGCAGTGATGAGACAGGAAGAGATAGGAGACTGGGAAGGAGGTTATTCAAAGCAAGAAGTGATGAAAGATTACATTCAGGTAAAGGCTTGAAGCCTCAGGTTGAGTCCAGGTGAGGCAGACAAGTAGGCATGAAAGTTTTGCCACAAGTTCAGGTCAAGGAACCCATCCTGTGTGTCCCTAACCCAGACAATAGCAACCAAGTTCCACCGATTTCATGATCTAGGCTTCACCCTCCATCCCCAGTGGAGGAAGATGCTGGCACTTACTCCCTGTCCATTTCTGGATTCTCAGAAGAGCCATTCTCAGCTCCTGGGTAATCAGGCTCCCCCCACAAGTTTGGAGCATGGCGATAGTCCTCAGCATCAGGATAGTCTGGTTCCCCCCAAAAGTTTGGAGGATCAGGTTGATTCTCAGCACCTGGATAATCAGGCTGTCCCAGAGTGTCTATGTACGGATTGATTCTGGAACCTACAGATTCTGGATTCCTTCTGGAGCCTGGCTGGTTGAATTTGGTGCTGGGGCCGGGAGAGGTAGTGTTTCCCTGAGCTCCAGGGTAGTCTGGTTCTCCAAGGGAGCCAAGATAATCTGGATTTGTTCTGGAGCCTGCATAATTTCCACTGCTCCTGGAACCTGCGAAAGCAGGATTGCGTTGAGAGGCAGAGTCGTCTGGCTCTCTGGATGGGCCTGAGTGGTACGGATTGGGCGGAGATCCAGGATAATCTGGCTCTGCCCAAGAGGCGGGATAGTCTGAACTTCTGGAGCCTGCAGCATAGGGATTGCTCCTGTTGCCTGGGTAGTCTGGATTCCTCTGAGATCCAGGATAATCTGGTTCTGCTAGAGACCCAGGATAGTCTGGACCTGTTCTGGAGTCTGCAGAGTATGGGTTCCTCCTGGTGCTGGGGTAGTCTGGGTTGTTCAGAGGATCTGGAGGTTCTGGATAGTTTGGAGTGTTCAAATATCCCCGAGGATGGTTCTGAGACCCGGAATAGTCAGCAGCATCTGGATCTTCCTCATAGGCGTTATTCCGGTAGTAGGCAGACATGACTATCCTGGCGTGTTAAAATGTTCCTTTATTTGCAATCACCCGGGAATCTCTTCTGTTATTATCTGAAAAACAAACAAACATAAAAAACAGAAGGAAAGGTCAGATATTTTTCCTTTCTTTCCTGCATTTTATAATGATGTTTATTTTTTCCATTGTAGCTGATTTACAGTGTTCTGTCCATTTTCTGCTGTACAGCAAGGTGACCCAGTCACACATACATGTATACATTCTTGTTTCTTACATTATCCTGCTCCATCATAAGGGACTAGATAGAGTTCCCAGTGCTACATAGCAGGATCTCATTGCTTATCCATCCTTTCTTTCCTGCAAAGGTTGATGGTTATCTTTTAGCATCTCTTCTCCCTTCTCTCATAGCTGGGTACACAGCTGCCCAAAAGACAGACTGTGTTTCCCAGCCTCTCGTGCATCTAAGTGCAGCCACAAGAGAGTCAGCAGGACACGAGCAGAAGCGATATGTACAACTCCCAGGATGTGCTGTGGAAGGGAAGGGGCATGCTTCCCTTTCCCAGTCTTCTTACTTCCTGGGGGCTGGAACCTGGAAATGATGGGGTGCCATGTGTGCACAGTCGGCACCCACCCTTGGGAGAGCAGCACAGCAGACGCAGGCACCTGGGTTGTCGGTGATTTCACAGATCAGTGCCCAGTATCAGCTTGGGCTTTTTCTTTCTTTTTCTTTTTTTTTCTTTTTTGTCTTTTTAGGGCTGTGCCCGCAGCATATGGAAGTTCCCACACTAGGAGTCGAATGGGAACTACAGCTGCCAGCCTACACCACAGCTCATGGCAATGCCAGATCCTTAACCCATTGAGTGAGGCCAGGGATCAAACCTGCAACCTCATGGATACTAGTCAGGCTCATTTCTGCTGAGCCACAACGGGTACTCTCCCTTAAAAAAAAAAAAAGAAAAAAAAGATTATTTTTATTTTACTTATTTATTTAGGCCATGCCTGCAGTATGTGGAAGTTCCCAGGCCAGGGATCAAACCCACAGCAGCAACCCAAGCCACAGCAGTGACAACACCAGACCCTTAACCCACTGAGCCACCAGGAAACTCCACAGACACACACTCTTTTTTTTTTCTTTTTTAGTCTTTTTAGGGCTATACCTGAGGCATATGTAAGTTCCCAGGCTAGGGGTCAAATCAGAGCTGTAGCTGCCAACCTACACCACAATTCTCAATGGATCCTGGACTCACTGAACGAGATCAGGGATCAGACCGGCATCCTCATGGATACTAACTGGGTTGTTATCTCTGAGCCATGACAGGAACTCCAGCTTGGGCTTTTATGTAAAGAAAGAAATACACCATTATTTTGGAGTTCCTGCTGTGGTGCAGTGGGTTAAGAATCCGACCACAGTGGCTCCGGTCACTGTGGAAGCAAGGGATAGATAGATCCCTTGCCTGGGTTAAAGCATCTGGTGTTGCCACAGCTACAGCACAGGTTGCAGCTGCAGCTCCGATTCAATCCCTGGCACCACCATTAAAAAAAAAAAAAGACAACAAAAGCCCTAGTATCTTGTGTAAACCACTGTTTGGAGGTCTGATACGTTTGAACAAACTTATGTCCTGCCCAAGGCCTTCCCCTGGTTATGGGGGAGGGGAGCAATGAACAAAAGACTGGAAAGTACAGGACTTTTTGAGCACTTTGATGGCATTTGTGATTCTTGCTTTCAAAGCATAAACTACCATGAGCGCACAGAGGAAGAAGGGCCGGAGTTCCTGTTGAGGCTCAGCGGTAACAAACCCAATTAGTACCCATGAGGATTTGGGTTCAATCCCTGACCTCGCTCAGTGGGTTAGGGACCCAGCGTTGCCGTGAGCTGTGATGTAGGTCGCAGATGCAGCTCAGATCTGGCATTGCTGTGGCTGTGGTGTCGGCTGGCAGCTGTAGCTCTGCTTTTTTTTTTTTTTTTTTTTTTGCTTTTTAGGGCTGCACCCACAGTATATGGAGGTTCTCAGGCTAGGGGTTCCATGAGAGCTCCAGCTGCTGGCCTACACCACAGCCACAGCAATGAGGGATCCGAGCCGCATCTTCAACACTACAGCTCACAGCAACACCAGATCCCCAACCCACTGAGCCAGGCCAGGGATCAAACCCGCATCCTCACGGATCCTAGTCGGGTTCATTAACCACTGAGCCACAAAGGGAACTCCTGGAATGAACACTTTTTTTTTTTTTTGGCTGCGCCTGTGGCATGTGGAAGTTCCTAGGCGAGGGATCGCACCTGCATCTCACAGCAGCGACCCCGGCCACTGAAGTGACAATGCCAGATCCTTAACCCCCTGCACCACAAAAGAACTCCTTGTAGCTCCGCTTTGACCCCTAGCCTGGGAACATCCATATGCCTCGGGTGCAGCCCTAAAAAACGAACAAAAAACAAAAACCAAAAACCAAGGAGGAAGGGTTAATGATAACTAGACGCCTTGGGTAAGGAGACCAGTACTACCATCTCTTGCAGCTTGAAAATACGATTTTATAAATTCTGTGAGCGCTAATCTATAGACACAGCACACTTTCAATCAGAAGTGATGAGGCTTTTAACTTCTAAGTGAGCTGACTATCTGTTGTTTTTACTTGCCTGCTACCCTGATTGTCCTCTGGACATCTGCCCCTACCCCATGCCTGGTCCAGGAGATTCAGGAAAGCTGATTGCTTTCCTGCTCCAAGGGTGGCTGGTCTCATGACCACGGCTTGCCTATCAGCATCCACCATGCCTCTGGCCGCAGATTTTAATTCAGGGATGGGCACATAACCCAAGTCGGTCTTCCAGGACCTTGACCTGGCTAACTGGGAAAGAGATATGCTCTTATTTCACTAGGTTGCTATGGTGATAGAATATAAGCCTGGAACTTCCGGTATAGTCAGAACAGAGAAGAAAAGAAGTAGGGGAGAAATTTTAAAGGAAAAATTAATAGGATCTGTGGGCTGACCTGATATGGGCAGGGTGAGAGCTAAGGAAAAGAAAAGGCACAAATAGCTCCATAGTGTGATGCTGGTATGATTATATAAATGAAGACGCTTTTGCGAGAAGGAAATAACTCGTTTTTAAAGTTCAGCCAGTGTTTACATGTGTGTCACTATGTAAATGAATAGGGTTAGACTTCTTGCTGAGTCATCAGAGCTAAAGAATTAACCTTCTGTCATTTACAGCCTTAGAATGTTTATTCGCCAACTCAATTGCTTATTTCTTAGCATAATGGAAGTCTGTTTTTCATTATTTTGTCTCTGCCCAGCAACCACTTCTTTCTTTTGTGGTGACATTTTTCTTCTCCTTCTATGTCACCTAGGTGTAAAGTATGATCCAATCGGAATTATTTGCTTCCTGGTCACAGTGGTTGGGTTAGGGTATATATACCCAGCAGAGCCAATAAGATTCAATTCTGGAAGTTTTGTCAAAAACATTGGAAAGAGAGAAACACTCTTTTGGCTAGACTTGGAATTAGGAAGTTATAAGTCAGAAGCTGCCAGAGATCACCAGGGGAAGAGACCTGCCTGAGCAAGGTGCCAAGTAGGAACAGAAGAAAGCCAAGAGATAAACAAAAAGACCAAATGCTGATGACATTGTTTAAGCACCTGAATCCAGCCATGCCTGAAGGCAGCCAGCCACCAACCAATGACCTGAGTCATTACATTTCTTTTTGGTCTTAAGTCAGTTTGAGTTGGGTTTCTGTCATATGCAAACGACACCGCACCACAGCCACAGCGATGCGGAATCCAAGCTGAGCCGAGTCTTCAACCTGTACCACAGCTCAAGCCAGTGCTTCATCCTTAACCCTCTGAGCAAGGCCAGGGATCGAACTTGAGTCCTCATGGATGCTGATTCGATCCGTTTCCACTGAGCCATGACGGGAACTCCAGAGCCATGATGAAACTCGACAACTTATTTTTCATAACATGGAAAATGAACCCATTCCCCTACTTATATGGTAAGACTTGAAATTAATAATAAACCTTGGCTATTACATCTAACAAGCTAAATGATGCCTACTAAAAATAAGACAATGAAATCCAGTATAATACCAGCCTAAGAGAAGTGAGTATGTCTGCCAACAGACAAAGAGAGTGTTCACAGTTGCTTTTTTTATATAAGTGCAGAAATTGGAAACAACCCAACAGCAGAATAAGTACATAAATTGTGGCATATTCATATAATGACATAGTACACAGCAGTAACAAAGACTGAGCTTTGTTTGTTTGTTTCTTATGGCTGCACCTGTAGTATATGGAAGCTCTGGGGCCTGGGATCGAACCTGCACCTCTGCAGTGACCCAAGCCACTGCAATCAAATTCTCAACCCACTGCATCACAGCAGGAACTCCGAGACTGAACTTCTGAGGCATGCAACAATATGGATGCGTGTCACAGAAGCAATGATGATTGAGTCTGACACAAGATTACGGACTATAAAACATTTATACAAAGTTCAAAATCAGGCAAACTATTTAATGGTGCTAGAAGTCAGCACAGTGATTACTTTGGGGAAGGGAGGAGCTGGGAAAGAACATGAGCCTCTGGGAATGTTCTCACCTTTTGCTGTTGTTGTTGCCTCTTTTTGTGTGTGTGTATGTGTGTGTGTGTTTTCTTTTAGGGCCGCACCCTCGGCATGTGGAGGTTCCCACGGAGCTGTTGCCGCCGGCCTACACCAGAGCCACAGCAACGCCAGATCCAAGCCGCGTCTGCCACCTACACCACAGCTTACAGCAACTCCAGATCCTCAACCCACTGAGGGAGGCCAGGGATCGAACCCACAACTTCATGGTTCCTAGTCGGATTCGTTTCCGCTGCGCCACAACGGGAACTCCGAATCTGTTTCTTGATGCAGGAGAGTTCAGCCTAGCCTGACCTTTGTAATCTTCACATGACAAATTCATATACATCTGCGTGTGTTACCTGAATACATATATCCATGAATATATGCATGAATGAGCGAACTGTTGGCTGCTCACATATAACATTTATCTATCTAGTTACTTACCTAGCAATCATCTACTTATCTACTTACCTACTTATCTATCTATGTGTTTTATGTATGTGTTGTGTGAATATATCTATTCCTGCAACACATGTCATACATATTCACGAACATATTTATGCATATATATGTTCATGGTTGTATTCATATAACACAGGTAGAGTAGGTAAATAGATAAGTAGATGATAAATAAACGTTATATGTTATCAGCCAATAAGTAGGTGATAGGCAGATAGACAGATTATACGTGATCAGCCAACAGTGAATTTCAAGTACACGTCTCTGTTCTGCTGATGTCTTTGGTAGGAGCTTATACAGGGCATGTCTTTTTCACAAGATCAAGCACAAGCGTTGCTCTTACCGCTACCACCTGCGCTGGGACAAATTACTAAACAAACAAAAAGCTAAGCCCAGAGAAAATGATTGGGAGGGAAGAGGAAGGAGGAAATAACTACAAGGAAATAGTAGAGAGATTTTATCTTTGTCTAATACTGTCAAATGAAGTGGGAGCGGTTCTGAGAACCTCACTCAGAGTTTCCTATTAACAATTAGAGGAACACGTATCCTGCCCTTTCAAAGGAAAAGTTTCACTTTGTGCCTTGGAAAAAGCACAGAGAGAGAAGACATCTTTTTCTCTGCCCCCAGTTTTTTTTTCTTCTGTACCCCAGAAGTTCCCAGGCAAGGGATCGAATCCAAGATAGAGCTGCAACCTATGCCACTGCTGCAGTAGCACCAGGCTGGGGATTGAACCAGCACCTCCACAGAGACGAGCTGGATCATTAACCCAGTAAGCCACAGCAGGAACTCCTCTGCTTCTAAATTTTACTGCTTTGTATCTTCCCAATAAGAGCCATTAAAACATCTACTCTAAGTCCTCTTGTTTTTTTGTTTTGTTTTGTTTTGTTTTGTTTTAGGGCTGCACATGTGGCATATGGAAGTTCCCAGGACAGGAGTTGAATCTGAGCTATAGCTATAGCTGTCTGTGACCTACACTGAAGCTCATGGCAACGCCAGATTCTTAACCCACTGAGCAAGGCCAGGGCTCGAACCCACATCCTTATAGATCCTAGTCGGTTTCATTAACCCAAATCCTCATGGATCCTAGAAATAAATGGAACAGGTCCTTTTTCTGCTTAGGAAAACATCTATTTAGGGTTTCCCGCTTCACTGTTTCAGGGGTTTCAATTATAGTCCTAAGAAATTCTATGCCTTCTGAATCTATTAATTGTGGACTCCGTATTTGATCATGCAAGGCTCCTGGCTTGAATGTGTGATCACAACAACCTTGCATTTCTCATTCAGCTAGTCCAGAAACGTTCAAGAAATAAATCTTGAATCTTGAAGAGGTCCCGTTCAGGCTATTTACCTGAATCTCTGGGGCTTCTTAGCTTTCCTGGACTTAAACCAGCATAAGCCAAAGCAAGCCAGCAAAGCTCTGTTCTGCAGCCACCAAAATGACCTCACAAATCAGTGACATGCAGTCATTAAGGATAGTCAGACAAAATTTTGTGCATAATGAGGAAAAACTGGAAACAATCCAAAACCCATCAACAAAGGATGGACCAGGAGTTCCTGCTATGGCTCAGCAGGTTAAGAACCTGACTAGTATCCATGAGGCTGAGGGTTTGATCCCTGGCCTGGCTCGGTGGGTTAAGGATCCAGCATTGCCACAAGCTGCGGCGTAGGTCAAAGATGTGACTTGGATCTGGTCTTGGCTGGCTGTGGTGTAGACCGGCAGCCATAGCTCTGATTCTACCCCTGGCCTGGGAACCTCCAAATGCTGTAGGTGGGGCCCTAAAAAAACATAAAATAAAAACAAAGGATGGACCAAATCAGTGCCAGCATCTGCTCAATGAACTATCACAGAGCTGCAAAAAAGAAGCTCTAGATCTATATGTACCAGCAGAAGGCTGCTGGTTTCATATGGCTTTTCTTTCTCATCTCCTGCCCCAGGACTGGGTTAGAACTGTGGCCAGGCAGTCATGAACTGTGCAAAGGTTAATTTTTCCAAATGAAACCAGTTATTACCTGAGAGATAAGGACAGAGAAAATAAGGCCGTGTAAAAAATAACCTGAGCACCGCCAAACACAGGAGATCACCCCATAAGAGGCAAAGTGAGGTCACATATTTGAATTTCAGCTGTTTGTTTTTTCTTCTAAAGGAGTGCACTTCGTCACATCAGCACAAGACTGCCTTTCAGCCCAAATGAAGCTGACGTTGCTTATGCTACAATCCAATCAATGGTATAAGATATATACATATTTAAGATCCACAGTTGAGAGTTCCCTTATGGTGCAGTGGGTTAAGGATCTGGCTTTGTCACTGCAACAGCTCAGGTCGCTGCTGTGGGGCAGGTTCAATCCCTGGCCCGGAACTTCCATGCCACAGGTGTAGCAAAAAAAGAAAAAAAGAAAAAAGAAAAAAAGGCCATAGTCAAAATTACCCAAGTGCATCTATAGAAATTCTCAACTAGTTTCAATGAGCGGGCATCCTTTTGATTCAAAATAGACAAACCAGGGAATTCCCATTGTGGTTCAGCAAGTTAAGAACCCATGTGGTATCCATGAGGATGTGGATTCAATCCCTGGCCTCGCTCAGTGGGTTAAGGCTCCAGTGTTGCCTCGAGCTGTGGTGTAGGCAGATGAGGCTCAGATCCAGGCGTTGCTGTGGCTGTGCTGTAGGCTGGCAGCTGTAGCTCCGATTCAACCCCTAGTCTGGGCACTTCCACATGTTGTAGATGCAGCCCTTAGAAAGAAAAAGATAATAGACCAACCACATTTTTAAGTTTTGGGGGAGGAGGAGCCCATTTTATTTTGCTAAATATGGACCTCAAAACCAACAAGAGCTACCATGACTTGCTATCACTATTATTTCATAAAACATTTTACAGACTTTTTTTTTTCTTTTTAAGGAGAGGGTCCCAATCTCAAAAGAGCAGTCCACTTAATTGAATAGATTAACCTTAAAAACTCACTCCTCTAGCCTCCTTTTCCTCACTTTGTTCCAAACGGATGCAAACTTTGCACAGACCAACTTGGTCTGCGGATGCCTTTGGAACCACAGTGTCAGATAAGCCTGGGTTTTTGCCCCCACTGGCTTTTTTTTTTTTTTTTCTTTTTAGGGCCACATCTGCAGCATGTGGAAGTTCCCAGGCCAGGGGTCGAATCAGAGCTGTAGCTGCCGGCCTGCACCACAGCCACAGCAACATGGGATCCGAATCGCATCTGCGACCTACACCACACAGCTCAAGGCAATGCCAGATCCTTAACCCACTGAGCGAGGCCAGGGATCGAACCTGCATCCTCATGGATATTGGTCAGATTTGTTTCCGCTGCACCATGACAGGAGCCCCTCCCACTGGCTTTTGGTGGAAGCTGGACCACAGACTATTTATAGAATGTTATCATCTCTGACATGGGTCTGAAGTCTGAAAATTCCTAGCTGCTGATTGCAAGCCAGAGGTCCTAAAAATCAGGTGACAGAGGACTTCAACTACCACAAGAGATTGTCTCACGCCATGTCACTCAGTCAAGTCCCTATGCAGATGACACGCTGCCTCAATGACTTCTTGTTTTCTCTTAATGACTTTCTTTTTTTTGGGGGGGGGGGGTCATGCATGTGGAAGTTCCTGGGCCAAGGATCGAACCTGCACCACAGCATCAACAGCATTGATAACCCTGGATCCTTTACCTGCTACACCACCAGGGAACTCCTCTTAATGACTTTTTAAAGATGCACCGTAGTAACATATAGAGACTAAAAGAACAAATATTACCAAATATCAATCATTTTCTTATTCATTACAGATGTGTGTTTATTATTTTTTTAATCTTTTTCTTTTTAGAGCCACACCCATGGCATATGGATGTTCCTAGGCTAGGAATCGAATTGGAGCTACAGCTGCTGGCTTACACCCTAACCACAGCAACGCATGATCCGAGGCAGTCTGCAACCTACACCACAGCTCACAGCAATGCTGGATCCTTAACCCGCTGAGCAAGGCCAGGGATCGAACCTGCATCCTCAAGGATGCTAGTCAGGTTTGTTAACCACTGAGCCATGACAGGAACTCCCAGATGTGTGCTTATTTTCTCAAGGAAATAAAACATTACTGATAAAGCAGAAGTTCCCCCCAGGGCCTCCCCCAAGTCCAGTTTCCCACCACTGCCCCCCTTTTCTGCCTGGGAACCAGCACGATGGGAATCTAGTGGATGACTTTCCATCTCATATTGTTTATACTTTGACCACTGCTAGGGGTTGAATCATGTCCCCAGAGAAAGAGGTGTTCAAGTCCTTAACCTCTGGTATCTCAGAATGTGACCTTATTAGGAAATAGGATCTTTAAACAGGTGATGGAGTGAGAGTGAAGTCACTAGGGGAGCCCTGGTCCAATAGGACAGGCGTCCTTCTTAACAAGGGACCTTTGGACACAGACACGCACAGAGGGAGGAGTATGTGAGGAGACATGCAGTTATCCAGCCACAGGCCAAGGAACATCTGTGGCTGCCCGAATTTGAACAGATAAGTAGGGATCCTTCCCCTGCAGGCATTGGAGGGACCGCTACCCTGTAGACACCTTGATTTGGGACTTCTAGCCTGCAGAACTGTGAGACAGTATCTTTCCATTAAGTGCCCAAATGCCCACCCCTGCTGTTTTTTTTCTTTTTCTTTTTTTCTTTTTTTGGCCACCCCATGGCATGTGGAGTTCCCCGACCAGGGATCAGATCTGAGCTGTGAGCTGCAGTTTCCTTCTTTTTTTTTTTTTTTTGTCTTTTTGTCTTTTTGTCTTTTCAGGGCTGCACCCATGGCATATGGAGGTTCCCAGGCTAGGGGTCCAAGCAGAGCTACAGCTGCTGGCCTACACCACAGCCACAGCAACGCTGGATCTGCAACCTACACCACAGCTCATGGCAACACTGGATCCTTAACCCACTCATCGAGGCCAGGGATCGAACCCGAGTCCTCATGGATACTAGTCGAGTTTGTTAACCGCTGAGCCACGACGGGAATGCCCTGAGCTGCCATTTGGCAGCTGCAGCAAAGCGAATCAACTCTCCCTCTCCGCACTTGAGTTAAACCGAGACGAACACGGGAGGTCTAAAAGGGCTTTTCCAATGTTCTGAGTCAATGATATCGAGAAAAACTTAAAGGAATAAAAAAGAAAAAAGAAAAGAAAACAGAAGTGAGACTTTTAGGTCCACGCCTGTGGCATATGGAAGCTCCTGGGTGAGGGGTCCAATCGGAACTACAGCTGAGGCTACATCACAGCCACGGCAACCCCGGATCTAAGCCACATCCGCAACCCATGCCACAGCTCACAGCAATGCCAGATCCTTAACCCACTGAGAGAGGCCAGGGATCGAACCCGCATCCTTGTGAACACTATGTCGAGCTATTAATCCAATGAGCCACAGCAGGAACTCCAGAAGCTTTTTCATGAAAGAGAAAGAAGTGGACACGTTGGATGAAAGGGAAATCTAAGTGAAACTGATGTACTTCGGAGATATTGTAACACCTGCCTGCTCAGAATCAGGCTGTGAGCCGAGCTACGTAGGTGCGTATCTTACCCGAATCTCCCCTTGTTTTGGCACCAGGCCCTCATCATGCTCTCCTTCGATGGATGAGCAAGTCGAGACTGAGTAACACCTCTGAGTTCTATGGACAGTAAGCGGGACAGGAATTTGAATATGTTTCTTAACTACGACGCTTGACCGTCTCCCATGTACGCTGACTTCCTCACTTTTTAATTTACTTAATTACTTAATTACTGATGTACTTTGAACAAACCATGAAGATTGCTCAAGCAGAAAGGGAGAGAGGGGCAAAGGTAGCACTTCTGGTCCAGGTAAAAAGAGGCCTTCTCAGCAGAAAAGGAAATGATAAACAAGCTGAATAAAAAGAGGCAAGAGTTGGAGTTCCCATCGTGGCTCAGCGGTAATGAAGGAGACTAGTTTCTATGAGGAAGCAGGTTCAATTCCTGGCCTCACTCAGGGGATTAAGGATCCAGAGCTGCCATGAGCTGCGGTGTAGGTCGAAGACTCGGCTTGGATCCTGCGTTGCTTTGGATGTGGTGTAGGCCGGCAGCTGCAGCTCCGACTCGACCCCTAGCCTGAGAACTTCCATATGCCGTGGGTGTGGCCCAACAAAGAAAAAAAAAAAAGAGGCAAGAATTGACATAGAGACGGACAGACAGACCAGTGGAATAGAGTCCAGAAATAAGTCAAATAAGCATTTGATCCTATATGACCTTTGCATATAGGGTCAAATGGCCTTTTTTTTTTTTTTTAATCTTTTTTTTTTTCTTTCTGCTTTTTAGAGCCACACCTGGGGTTTATGGAAATTCCCAGGCTAGGGGTCCAATCAGAGCTACAGCTGCTGGTCTACACCACAGCCACAGCAACATGGGGAGCCGTGTCTGCGACCTACATCACAGCTCACGACAACGGGTCGGATCCGTAACTCACTGAGTGAGACCGGGGATCAAACCCATATCCTCATGGATGCTAGTTGGGCTCAGTACTGCTGAGCCACAGTGGGAACTTCCTCAAATGACTTTTTAACAAGGGTGCCAAAATCATTCTATGAGGAAAGGACAGCCTTTCAACAAATGGTGTTGGAAAAATTGGATACCCACATGTAGAAGAATGAAGTTGGACTCCTACCTTATACCATATACAAAAGTAACTCAAAAAAACTCAAAAACCCAAAAGTAAGACCTAAAACTATGAAACTCTTAGAAAAAAACAGGAGGAAGGATTCATGACCTTGGACTTGGCAGTGATTTTCCTTCCTTCCTCCGTCCCTTTCTTTCTGTCACACCCGAGTCATGTGGAAGTTCCCAGGCAAGGGATGGAACCCCAGCCACAGCAGCAACCCAAGCCACTGCAGTGACAACACCGAATCCTTAACCCACTGAGCCACAAGAGAACTCCCTGGCAATGATTTCATGATAAGACATTGAAAGCACTGGCAACAAAAGTAAAAATAGACAAATTGGACTATATCAAAATTTAAAACTTCTGGAGTTCCCGTCCTGGCGCAGCGGAAACAAATCCGACTAGGAACCGTGAGGTTGCAGGTTTGATCCCTGGCCTCACACAGTGGATTAAGGATCCAGCGTTGCCATGAGCTGTGGTGTGGGTCACAGACGAGGCTCAGATCTGGTGTTACTGTGGCTGTGACGTAGGCCATTGGCTTCAGCTCTGATTGGACCTACAGCCTGGGAACCTCCATGTGCCATGGGTGTAGCCCTAAAAAATATAATAAGCACATATCTGGAATTAATAAGAAAATGATTGACATTTGGTAATCTTTGCTCTTTCAGTCTCTATACTTTACTTGGTCCATTTTTAAAAAGTCATTAAGAGGAGTCCCCAGGTGGTGCAGCAGGTTAAGGATCCAGTGTTATCACTGCTGTTGATGCTGTGGTGTGGGTTCCATTCTTGGCCCAGGAACTTCCACATGTATGACCAAAAAAAAAAAAAAAGTAATTAAGAGAAAACAAGAAGCTACTCATAAAAGACAAATACTATATAATTCCAGATATATGAGGTCTCTGGAGTAGTCCAACCCACAGAAATAGACACCAGGATGGTGGTTGCCAAGGGCTGAAGGGAGAGGGAAGCAGGGATTTGTTAGCTGTTGTTTAGTGGGTATAGAGTTTCAGTTCTCCAAGACAAATAAGTTCTAGTAATTGGTTGCATAACAATATGTTTGTACTTCACACTACTGAATGGTTAAGATGGTAAATTTAATGTGTGTATATCTTAGCACCATTTAAAAAAAGGATGGAAAAACTAAATAAAATAAAATAAAAACGGGAGTTCTCGTTGTGGTGCAGCAGAAACGAATCCGATTAGGAACCATGAGGTTGTGGGTTCGATCCCTGGCCTTGCTCAGTGGGTTAAGGAGCTGGCATTGCTATGAGCTGTGATGTAGGTCACAGACGAGGCTCAGATCCCGCGTTGCTGTGGTTGTGGCTTAGGCTGGTGGCTACAGCTCCGATTAGACCCCTAGCCTGGGAACATCCATATGTTGCAGGCGCAGCCCTAAAAAGACAAAAAAAAAACAAAAAAAAAATTTTTTTAAAAAAGGATGGTAAAAAGAAACAAAGGAGTCAGGATTTTTCAAATCTCAGTCATTTCAAAATGAAAACCACTTTTTTTCTCTTTTTTCTTTTTACTGCCACACCTGTGGCATACAGAAGTTCCCGGGCTAGGGGTCGAATTGGAGCTGCAGTGGCAGGCCCATGCCACAGCCACGGCAGCTGGATCCTCTACCCACTGAGCAAGGCCGGGGGATCAAACCTGCATCCTCATGGACACTTGCTGAACCCCAGAGACCAGTTTTTCAAGAGAGTAAAACCCTAAAGCGTAGTGTCTGGGGGAAAAGAGGGAGAGAAAAAGTTGGAATAAGCTGCCTGTGTGAATGTTTTTTTTTCCTTCATCCCCAAATAAGCTACAGAAGCTTCAAAACAAATCAAAATTAGCTACAACAAATGTGTATTGAATTTTTGAACTGTGTCAATTACTTAAACCCTCAAAACAAGCACAATAAAACCACTTTGTCTGAACATGCCCCTCATCAAATCAGTAAAAGGAAACTGAAAAACCAACAACCCCGGATGCATTTCCAACCACACCTGCACTTGACAAAGACCAACAACAAACACGATACTCTGAGCCAACCTCCTTTAGCAGGACGCCAAGGAACAAAGGAAAAGCAAAACCCAGCAGCGTAAAAGGAGCGAAGATGCTTCTCTGTCTCATCCAAAGGAATGCACCTGCCAGGGGCTCCAGAAAAACTAGACCATAAAATGAAACCTGGGGAAAAAAAAAAAAGACTCAGTGGAGTTCCCGTTGTAGCTCAGAAGGTTAAGAACCTGACATAGGAGTTCCCGTCGTGGTGCCGTGGTTAACGAATCCGACTAGGAACCATGAGGTTGCGGGTTCAGTCCCTGCCCTTGCTCAGTGGGTTAACGATCTGGCGTTGCCGTGAGCTGTGGTGTAGGTTGCAGACGCGGCTCGGATTCCGCGTTGCTGTGGCTCTGGCGTAGGCCGGTGGCTACAGCTCTGATTCAACCCCTAGTCTGGGAACCTCCACATGCCGCGGGAGCGGCCCAAGAAATAGCAACAACAACAACAACAACAAAGACAAAAGACAAAAAAATTTTTAAAAATTTAAAAAAATTAAAAAAAAAAGAACCTGATATAGTGTTCATAAGGATGCGCTTTGGATCCCTGGCCTTGCTCAGTGGGTTAAGGATCCGGCATTGCCTCAAGCAGTGGCATAGGTTGCAGATGTGGCTCAGATCCCATGTTGCTGTGGTTGTGGCGTAGGCCTATAGCTGCAGCTCCTATTTGACCCCTAGCCTGGGAACTTCCATAATGCTGCAGGTGTGGCCTTCAAAAGAAAAAAGAGAAACAAACAAACAAAAAAAGACTCAATAATTCCCCCACCTTCACCTCAACCAACCATCTGAAAAGTAGTCCATGAGCTGGCCCCTGCCTGCCTCTCTACAAGTTCATCATTCTCTCTCTTTCTCTCTCTCTCTCTTTTTTTTGGTCTTTTTTAGGGCCGCACCTGTTGCATATGGAAGTTCCCAGGCTAGGGGTCAAATCGGAGCTGTAGCTGCCTGCCTACACCACAGCCACGGCAATGTGGGATCCGAGCTGCATCTGCAACCTACACCACAGCTCGTGGCAACGCTGGATCCTTAACCCACTGAGTGAGGCCAGGGATCAAACCTGCGTCCTCATAGATGCTAGTCAGGTTCATTAACCACCGAGCCACAACGGGAACTCATCATTCTCTAAATGAGTAGTTGACACACTTTTTTGGAAAGAACAAGATGGTAAATATTTTAAGCTTTGCAGGAAATATGATCTCTGAAGGAACTACTCAACCCTGTTGTTGTAGCATGAAAGTAGCCTAAGAAAACACATAACTGAATGAGTGCACCGGCGTTCCAATTTATGGACACCAAAATCATAGGTCATATAATGTCATATGAATGTCATCGAATTTTCAAGTGTCATGAACTATTATTCCTCTTTTGATTTTTTTCCCAATTAATTTAAAACTGTAAAAACCATTCTTGGAGTTCCCGTTGTGGCTCAGCAGTAATGAATCTGACTACTATCCATGAGGACTCGAGTTTGATCCCTGGCCTCGCTCAGTGGGTTAAGGCTCTGGCATTGCCATGAGCTGTGGTGTAGGCTGCAGATTCAGCTTGGATCTGGTGTTGCTGTCACTGTTTTGTAGGCCAGCAGGTGTAGCTCCAATTGGACCCCTAGCCTGGGAACCTCCATATGCAACAGGTGTGGCCCTAAAAAGCAGAAAAACCTCCCAAAAACAAAACCCATTCTTAGTTGGAGGGATTGCAGTTGAACTATGGAGCTTTGTTTGCCAAGCCCTGCACTATACACACTGGCCTATTTTCCTGGGTCATGACCTTTGCACATGCTGTTCCCTCTGCCTAGAATGCTTTTCCTTCCATTCTTGGTGGGAAACGCCTCATCCTTAAGGTGTCAGTTTAAATGCCCAGTTCTCAGAGAGGCCTCTTGTATTCCTCCACATCCAAATAGTTCTCCTATCTCATAGCATCCTGCCTTTTTCTACATGACTTCTAATTTGTAATTATATATTGATTTTGTGTGCTTATTTGTTCAAAATGTGTCTTTCATTAGACTGAAAGCTCTGTGAAGGCAGGAGTTATTCTACTTTGCTCAGTATATCCCTAGGATCTAGCACCATACCTGGCACATGAGAGACATTCAGTGTTTGTTGAATGAATGAATGAGTGAATGAATGTGGTTCCACAAAGTTCTCATTTACTTCATGCACTGCCTGGAGCCCATCTTGGTGGCAGCTACCCTCAGCCAGTGGGAGGGGAAACAAGCCTAACTGGGGTCAACTGGATTACCCTTGGGGAGTGGGGCCTGGGGGAGGGTTCAATCAGACCAGCCCTTCTCATGCCTGGGTCCACTGGGGGCACAAACATACCCCATTTATAAACTAAGGGTTTCAGATCAGCACAGGGACTCTTAAAAGGATCATTTCCCTGGAGTTCCCATTCATGGCTCAGTTGAAATGAATCTGACTAGAATCCATGAGGATGGAGGTTCGATCCCTGGCCTTGCTCAGTGGATTAAGGATCTGGTGTTGCCATGAGCTGTGGTGTAGGTTTCAGATGTGACACAGATCTGGCATTGCTGTGGCTGTGGTGTAGGCTGGCAGCTACAGCTCCGATTCGACCGCTGACCTGGGAACCTCCATATACCACAGGTTTGGCCCTAAAAAGAGAAAAAAAAAAAGATAATTTCCCTTCATGGGAAATACAAGGAATCTCACTGAGAGGATACCATCTGTTTTATTTCACATTCAATAATGCACATTCATAAACCTGCGCAGTCTCAGTTGGTGCTAATAATTCTTTGACACCTCTCCGAATCGCCCACAATCTCTTTTTCAATGAGGAGAGAGCAAAGCTCCAAGCTCAGAACCTTTACCAGGTCGCAACAGAAGACAATTTCACTTTTGATTTATTTTTTCATTTTTACAGCCGTAC
Organism: Phacochoerus africanus; assembly: GCF_016906955.1. NCBI lineage: Eukaryota > Metazoa > Chordata > Mammalia > Artiodactyla > Suidae > Phacochoerus > Phacochoerus africanus. The sequence continues at coordinate 30,179,551 of NC_062548.1, forward strand.
CTGCGGCATATGGAAGCTCCCAGACTACGGATCGAATCAAAGCTGCAGCTGCGGGCCTGAACCACAGCCACGCTAACACTGGATGCTTAACAAACTGAGCAAGGCCAGGGATCAAACCTGCACCCTCTCAGACATTATGCTGGGTTCTTAACCCACTGAGCCGCGACAGGAACTTAAGTTAACATGCAATAAAAGAGGAGTTCCCATCAAGGTGCAGAGGAAACGAATCCGACTAGGAACCTTGATGTTGCGGGTTCGATCCCTGGCCTCGCTCAGTGGGCTGAGGATCTGGTGTAGGCCACAGATGAGGCTCAGATCTGGCATTGCTGTGGCTGTGGCACAGGCTGGCAGCTACAGCTCTGATTCGACCCCTAGCCTGGGAACCTCCATGACGCGGGTGCGGCCCTAAAAAGACAGAAAAAAAAAATACAATAAAAGATTCTGGTGTACAGTTTTATGAATTTGAGCACATGCACCACCACAGTCACGATACAGAACAGTTCAGTAACCCCCAAAACGTCCTCATGCCACTCCCTGTAACCCCCCCAACCCTTGGCTCAACGCTGATCTGTTCTCCATCCCTACAGTGTTGCCTTTTTCAAAATGTCACAGGAATGGACTCATACAGAAGGCAGCCCTTGGAGACCGGCTTCTTGTGTAATCTAGCAGAATTTAATAACATGCTTTGGTCTTCCCTGTATGCACATACGTGAGAATATCTGTAAATATATAGTCACTTCTATGTATACAAGGGGTCAAGTTTTCCCATTTACAATAATGATATGTTTCCTTTTATTTTTATGTATTTATTTTTTTTGTCTGGCATACAGACATTCCCAGTCTAGGGGTTGAATAGGAGCTGCAGCTGCCAGCCTACACCACAGCCTCAGCAACACCAGATCCAAGCCACATCTACGACCTACACCACAGCCACAGCAACACCACATCCAAGCCACATCTGCCACCTACACCACAGCTCACGGCAACGCCCGATCCTTAACCCACTGAGCCAGGCCAGGGATGGAACCTGCATCCTCATGGATACCAGTCTGGCTCATTACTGCTGAGCCATGACAGGAACTCCATAAGTTTCCTTTTCAAATAAATCTGGGAGTTCTGATTCGATCGGAAGCCTGGGAACTTTCATAAGCTGGGAGCAGCTCCGATTCCACCCCAACCCAGGAACTTCCATATGCTGCAAGTGGGACCGAAAAAGAAAAAAAAAAAAAAATACATGTTGTATGTTTGGGGCAATTTGCTACGGAGGCAAGAGGAAACAAATACAACTCACAGTGACTGTGACATGTGAGCTATTACTGTCCCCATTATGTAGACGTGGAAACTAAGGGTTAGAACAGTTAAAACGACAAAAATCCCCCAGCTGGTAGTCTAGGATTTCAAAGTTAAATCCCAAAGCTAGTGTTAGCTACAATGTAGGCTGTTGCACTCTACATAAATAAAATAAAATAGAATAAAATAAAATAAAATAAATCTATTGGATATAAAGACCAGATACATAATAGTATGTATGGTAAGAAAAGAGGCAACAATTTGAAGGTGGAATGCAGGTGACTAAATTTGGGGAAACCATGGACATTGTGCAATAACATAATTGAATACTTTCTCTTTCACCCCACACACAAAATACCAGTCATAATTCTAAGAATTCCTGAAAGGGAAAGGAAAGGCATTGAGAATGAAGACACAGCCCATTCCCAGGCATCTCATTTGAACCCTCATAATCACGGTTCTAGAAGCTTTGATTCCTTTCAGACACTGATCCTGGAAAGGCCTGAATCCCCCCCCCCCGCCGCCCCCTATCAAAGAACAGAGGCCACCACGTGTCTGGGAGCCATCACCCAGGCACCAGGCCACGCACTCAAGACACATCCGTGTTTCAGCAGAAACCTAGATTTTGTTTGCTCACAAGCGCCCTGTTGTTCTTTCTGGGCTGGTCTTGTGAGCTTGAACGATTGCTTTGGCTGTCATCGAAGCCACTGTAAATAAATGCCTTAGAATCCTGTATCTGCAAGGAAGGTTCAGAACAAGGAAATAAAGCCAACGAAATCAATCTCTTCAAACTCGGGAGGGCAAAACCTTCAATCACTCATCAAACAAATGCTTCCCAGAACGAGACATTTTGTAGCACCTGCTCTGCTCCCGGCTCTGCTTCGCTTCTCAGAGACCATTCCTGCTTTTGACTCAGGCACATTCAAGGCCACACATTTGGAGCCCGGTTCTGGTTTGCTATGAAGGGAAGGGGAAATATATAGACAACAAATGCGTACATCTTTTTCTTTTCTCATGGTTTCCCTTCACCAAGGAATTGACTAAGTTTTTGAGACATTGACTTAATTCCCGAGGAATGGTAATTATATTTTATGAAAGCCAAAAGACTGTCCCTTTTTAACTTGACAGACTCCTGTTAAGTCAAAGGCTAGACAATGAATGTGAATTTCAATCTCAGGAAGAGCATCACCAGACATGGCAAAAATCCACCCAGAGAAGGGTCTAATGGGCTGCATTTAATCACTTATGTAGCCACACTGTGTCATGGCTTGATATGGACCTCAGTTCCCAGACCAAGGATTGAACCCAGGCCACATCCATGAAAGCATCAATTCCTAACCACTAGACCACCAGGGAACTCCCTGATGGGCTACGTTTTACAGTAAGGTGGCCAATACTTCTTATAACACCAAATGAAGATGAGTTCTAATATATTTTTCAAATAAGAGGTGGGAAACTTGGGGTGATACAGTTAGCAAATGTCACCAATTAATATCCTCAAGGAGGAGTTCCTGTCGTGGCTCATGGGAAACGAATCTGACTAGTATCCATAAGGACGCAGGTTTGATCCCTGGCCTCAGTCAGTGGGTTAAGGTGCCTTAGATGCGAAGGTGAATTGCAAGATAGCACTTGCATTCAGGTGCCAGTGTTCTATTTCCCGCACAATGTGCGTAAGTGGCTTTTATTCTATTTTAGGGAGTTTCTGCTGTGGCGCAACAGGATTGGCAGCATCTCTGGAGCCCCGGGATGCAGATTTAATCCCTGGCCTGGTACAGCAGGTTAAGGATCTGGCTTTGCTGAAGTAGTGGCATAGGTCAGAACTGTGGCTAGGGATCTGATCCCTGGCCTGGGAACTCTATATGAAACGGAATGGCCAAACATTTTTTTAAAAAATAAAGTAAAATAGGGGGGTTCCCGTCATGGCAAAGTGGAAATAAATCCAACTAGGAACCATGACACTTCATGTTCGATCCCTGGCCTCGCTCGGTGGGTTAAGGATCTGGTGTTGCCGTGAGCTGTGGTGTAGGTCACAGACACAGCTCAGATCTGGCAGTGCTGCGACTGTAGTGTAGGCTGGCGGCTGTAGCTCCAATTCGACCCCTAGCCTGGGAACCTCCATAGGCTGCAAGTGCAGCTCTAAAACGCAAAAATAAAATAAAATAAAATAAATAGAAGGAGATTGGTCTATGGCAGGAACTGTCAATCACAGCAATTTTGCTCTCCCCTAGCACATTTCACAAAGGCTGGAGGCATTTTTGGCTGTCACATCTTGGGTGAAGGGTGCAATATTTGCATCTATTAGACACAGGCTAAACATCCTACAGTGTCCAGGAGAGCCCCTCACAGCAGAGAACCATCAAGCCCCAAATGTCCGCGCTTTTCCAGGTTGAGAAACCCTGACCTCGAGGAGACAGTCTAGGGAAATGCTGTTCAGTCCCTGCAGACGCGGGAGACGCTGAGAATTTGGTTCCAGACAACTCGCAATAAAGGCAGTCGTGTGAGCTTTTCCGTTTCCCAGGCGATAGCAGAGTCGTGTTTTCATGTACTGTGGTCTATGACGTGTGCAACAGCATCATGTCCACACAACCTCTGTACACAAAAACCTTTCATTACCAAATAAAGCTACTTTATTGCTAAAAATGTCAATCATTACCTGAGCCTTCAACGAGTCTCAATCTTTTTGCAACAGTAACATCAAAGCTTCCTGTTCACAGATCAACATAACAGATTAAGGAATGAGACCCGCTGGGAAGGGTTTGGTCCAAAGAATTCCCACGAAGAAAAAATAAATCATAACGAAAAGTTGGAAATACTGTGAGAATTATCAAAATGTGACAGAGATACAAAGTGGGCAGGTGGAAAAATGGTGCTGACAAGCTCAACACAGGGTTGCCACAAACTTTAAACATTTAAAGGTTTACAGCATAAAACAACCAAATGAGGTGTGCCTACAGAAGTTTCTATGAAGACGAAATTGTTCTATACTGTCTAATACGGCAGCCACTAGCCATCATATCTTTTTTCTTTCTTTTCTTTTTCTTTCTTTTTTTTTTTTTTTGGTCTTTTTACCTTTTCTAGGGCTGCTCCCGCTGCATATGGAGATTCCCAGGCTAGGGGTCTAATTGGAGCCGTAGCCACCGGCCTACATCAGAGCCACAGCAACTCAGGATCTGAGCCACTTTTGCAACCTACACCACAGCTCACGGCAACGCTGGATCCTTAACCCACTGAGCAAGGTCCAAGGATCAAACCTGCGACCTCATGGTTCCTACTCGGATTCGTTAACCACTGCTCCATGACGGGAACTCCTCTTTTTTCTTTTTTTTTTAAATTAAAGTATAGTTGAGGAGTTCCCATAGTGGCGTATCGGAAACAAATTTGACTAGCGACCATGAGGTTGCGGGTTTGATCCCTGGTCTCGCTCAGTGGATTAAGGATCCAGCGTTCCCATGAGCTATGGTGTAGGTCGGAAGACAAGGCTTGGATCCTGAGTTGCTGTGGCTGTGGTGTAGGCCGGCAGCTGTGGCTCCAATTCGACTCCTAGCCTGGGGACTTCCATATGCTGCAGGTGCAACCCTAAAAAATTAAAAAAAAAAAAAAGTATAATTGATTTACAATGTTCTGTCAATTTCTGCTATACAGCAAAGTGACCCAGTCCATACGACATGTACCTACTGAGTGCTCAAAATGTGGCTAGTGCAACTGAGGGACTGAATTTTTAATTTTATTTAATTTTAATTAACTTCAATGTAAATAACTATAAGTTCCTATGAGGCCACCAGTGCAAGTTTAGGGAAGGAAAGGAGAGTGAAGCTCGGAGCCTAAAGGAACTCCCGACATTTAAAGCATCACTGATGGAGTTCCCGTCGTGGTGCAGCAGAAAGGAATCTGAGATGAGTCTTTTGGAGAGAGAGGACAAGATGGCGGAGGAGTAGGGGGACACGCTCGTCCTCTCCCACAAACACAACAAAAAAAAGCACATCTACAGAATAAATGACTCGCACAGAACAGCAACCAATCGCTGGCAGAAGAACCTAAACTCCAATAACGGCAAGAAGTTCGTGACATTACGGGGCAGAACGGGAGAAAAGAGGAGAGTGAGAGAAGGTGAATCCGAGCGGGACGGGCGCTCCCGAAAGGGAACTGCGGAGGAGAAAGGGATCCCGCACCCTGGAAAGTCACCTACACGGGGGAAAGATCAAACGAACCGGAGGAATCTCCAGATGCAGAGAAGAGTGTAGCAGTAAGTTGGAGTACGGAAAAGCCGATCAAGAACCGAAGGGACCATCTGAACTACGGGCACAGTCACCAAAAATTGAGACGCCTGGGTGGGGGCTGGGCACCGAGACCTCGGCTCCAGAGGTTAGTCCCCGGGAAAGGGACGGGGGACGCCTGGATGGGGGCTGGACACCCAGACCTCGGCTCCAGAAGTTAGACCCCGAGAACGGGCTGGGGGGGCAGGGCAGAGCGGAAACTGCCTCTGAGGTCTAGAAACCATTTGACGGGGCAGAGACTGCCTGGGAGACTAGAAAACAAAGCTGTCGCAGAGGAAGGGAGCAATACTCTAGAGGCAGGGAAGTGGAAAGCCGCATCAGAGGGACCCTGGGAAAAGAGCCTGGTCTGTGCCCATGCTGGGGAGGGGAGAGAAGAAGGGGTGGGTCCCCATAGAATACCCCCCACGCCACAGCAAGCTTACAGGCCTGCTAGCTAGCTGAAAGCTGTGCTTCCCAGTGCATCCCCTCCCCCCACCCCCACCACCCCCTACGCTCTCGCCGAACCTGGGGCTGCCTGCCATCCAGGAGGGCTGGCCTCAACAATTGCCTGAAGCCTACCACCACAGGGGCTGTCCCTGCACAGCCCTGCTTGCCCTTTGGAGGGGCTACACTTCCGCAGAGTAGCACCAAACACCACCAGCCCCCGAGAAAAGGCCTGCAGCCCAGAAAAGCTAGAACAAGCCTAGCCAGGCAGTGAATAGATCTGCCTAATTCCTGGACGGTTTTTCTGAGTCGGGCTGCCCTGGGGAGGAGCCTCTTCTGTTTCCAATGGCCCCGCTACCCGCCCAAGCCCCCAGGGGGTGCCCTAGTGGATCAGCTGCATAGGACTGCCAGCTCCAGGCAGGACCCCCTACAGCCCAGAAAAGCTGCAACAAGCCTGGCCAAGCTGGGGAAAGATCTCAGACGGTCTTTCTGAGTCAGGCTGCCCTGGGGAGGAGCCTCTTGGGTTTCCAGTGGCCCTGCTACCCGCCCAAGCCCCTAGGGGGTGCCCCACTGCCACGGAATAGCTGCTCAGCACCACCAGCCCCCTAGAAGAGCCCCTGCAGCCCAGAAAAGCTGCAACAAGCTTGGCCAGACTGTGAAAAGATCTGCCGACATTCTCAGGCCATCCTTCTGAGTTGGGCTGCCCTAGGGAAGAGCCTCTTAGGTTCTCAGTGACCCAGATAGCTGCTCCAGCCCCCAGGGGGTGCTGCACTCCTGAGGAACAGCTGCCCAACACCACCAACCACCTGCAAGAACCCCACAGCCTAAAAACACCAGAGCAAGCTCTGCATGACCAAGTGAAATCTGCTACCATCGTGGTGTGGACCTCCCAGTCCTGTCTGCCCTCAGGAAGTCCTCCTTTGCTTCAAAGAAACACTGTTAGCCCCATCAACACTCCAGAAAAGCCACACTGCCTCAAAAAAGATTGACCAACAACGCCAGCCCTCGGGAAATATTCCACGGCAGTGACAAGGCAAACACTGCCCGATAACAGAGAGTACAACTCCCTCAGGAGAAAGAAAACAACAAGAAAGATGAAGAAGCAGAGAAACCACCCCCAGTCAAACCAACAGGAGAACTCACCTAAAACAGTCAACAATGAAACAGATCTCTGCAGTCTGACAGACCTGGAGTTCAAAAGAGAAATAGTGAAAATACTGAAGGAATTAAGAGAAGATATGAACAGTAATGCAGATACCCTCAGAAAGGAACTAGAAAATATAAGGAGGAGCCAAGAAAAACTAGAACATTCATTTGCAGAGATGCAAACTGAACTAAGGGCAGTAAAAACCAGAATGAATAATGCGGAAGAATGAATCAGTGATATGGAAGATAGAATAATGGAAATCACTCAATCCGGTCAACAGACAGAAAACGGAATCAAAAAACTGGAAAGCAATATAAGAGACCTATGGGATAATATAAAGCGGGCCAATCTATGCATAATAGGAATTCCAGAAGGAATAGAAAAAGATAAGGGGATGGAAAATATATTTGAAGAAATTATCGCTGGAAACTTCCCAAATCTAAAGGATATTGGGTTCAAGATACAAGAAGCACAGAGGGCCCCAAACAAACTGAACCCAAATAGACCCACAGCAAGACACATCATAATAAAAATGGCAAAAGTTAGTGATAAAGAGAGGATCCTAAAGGTAGCAAGAGAAAAACAGAATGTTACCTACAAGGGAACCCCCATAAGAATGTCAGCTGACTTCTCTACAGAAACACTACAGGCCAGGAGGGAATGGCAAGAGATATTTAAAGTGCTCAAAGGAAAAAATAGGCAACCTAGAATACTCTATCCAGCAAGAATATCATTTAAAATAGAAGGGGAAATAAAAATTTTTTCCAACAAACAAAACTTAAAGAATACTGCAACACAAAACCCAGGTTAAAGGAAATATTGAAAGGGCTTCTCTAAACCAAAAAGAAAGGAAGGAAAGGGAAGAAAAAAGAAAAGAAAAAAAAAAGAAGAAGAAGAGGAAGAACTAGGACTGAGGAAACCGCAATCAGAGAGCAGTCACTCAAATAAGCCAGCATACAGATTTAATCATGAACATGCTTCAAACAAAATAAAATTAAAAAGAAAAAAATAAAAAAGAGTCATCAAAACCATAAAATGTGGGCAAGGGATGTTAGGAAGTAAATAACCCTTTTTGTTTGTTTGTATGTTTCTCTTCTTAATTTTAATATAGTAATGAAGTGTTTGAACTTACAGGACCATCAGGCTAAAACACACAATTATGGGAAGGGGTTAGCATACTTAAAAAACAGGGCAACCACAAGCCAAAACCAAATATTGCATTTGCAAAAAATGAAAAAAAAATACACTCAAGCAGATAATAACAGGAGACCATCCAACCAAAAAAAAAAAACAAAAAACAAAGAAAGGAAGAATGGAGAACCATAGAATCAACTGGAACACGAGGTTCAAATGGCAATAAATAATCACCTATCAATTATCACCTTAAATGTCAATGGACTGAATGCCCCAATCAAAAGACACAGAGTGGCTGAGTGGATAAAAAGGCAAAAACCTTCAATATGCTGCCTACAAGAAACTCACCTTAGGACAAAAGATACATATAGATTGAAAGTGAAAGGGTGGGGAAAAATATTTCACGCCAATAGACATGACAGAAAAGCAGGAGTCGCAACGCTCATATCAGACAAAATAGACTTTAAAACAAAAGGCATAAAGAAAGACAAAGAAGGACACTACTTAATGATTAAGGGATCCATCCAAGGAGAGGATGTTACTATCGTCAACATATATGCCCCAAATACAGGAGCACCCAGATACATACAACAAATATTAACAGACATAAAGGGAGATATTGATGAGAATACAATCATAGTAGGAGACCTTGATGCCCCCCTCACATCAATGGACAGATCCTCTAGACAGAAAACCAATAAAGCAACAGAGATCCTAAAGGAAACAATAGAAAAGTTAGACTTCATTGATATCTTCAGGACACTACATCCAAAAAAAGCAGAATACACATTCTTCTCAAATGCTCATGGAACATTCTCAAGAATCGACCACATATTGGGACACAAAGCTAATCTCAATAAATTTAGGAGCATAGAAATTATCTCAAGTATCTTCTCTGACCACAATGCCATGAAAGTAGAAATCAACCATGGGAAAAGAAATGACAAAAAACCTACTACATGGAGACTAAACAACATGCTACTAAAAAACCAATGGGTCAATGAGGAAATCAAGAAGGAAATTAACAACTACTTTGAAACAAATGATAATGAAGACACAACCGCTCCAAATCTATGGGATGCTGCGAAAGCAGTGCTCAGAGGGAAATTTATAGCAATACAGGCCTTTCTCAAAAAAGAAGAAAGATCCCAAATTGACAACTTAACCCTCCACCTAAATGAATTAGAAAAAGAAGAACAAAAAAGTTCTAAAGTCAGCAGAAGGAAGGAAATTATAAAGATCAAAGAAGAAATCAATAAAATAGAGACTCAAAAAACAATAGAGAAAATTAATAAAACCAAGAGCTGGTTCTTTGAAAAGGTAAACAAAATTGACAAACCCCTGGCCAGACTCACTAAAAAGAGGAGAGAAAGAACCCAAATAACCAAAATTATAAATGAAAAAGGAGAAATCACAATGGATACAGCAGAAATACAAAAAACCATAAGAGAATACTATGAACAACTATATGGCAACAAGTTTGACAATCTGGAAGAAATGGACAATTTTCTAGAATCTTACAGCCTGCCAAAACTGAATCAAGTAGAAACAGACCAACTGAACAGACCGATCACTACAAATGAAATTGAAGAGGTCATAAAATCACTCCCTACAAATAAAAGTCCAGGACCAGATGCCTTCACAGGTGAATTTTATCAAACATATAAAGAGGAATTGGTGCCCATCCTCCTGAAACTCTTTCAAAAGGTTGAAGAAGAAGGAATACTCCCAAAGACATTCTATGATGCCACCATCACCCTCATTCCAAAACCAGACAGAGATACCACCAAAAAAGAAAACTATCGCCCAATATCATTGATGAATATAGATGCAAAAATTCTCAACAAAATCTTAGCCAAACGAATCCAACAACATACCAAAAAAATTATACACCATGACCAGGTTGGGTTCATCCCAGGTTCACAAGGATGGTTCAACATACGCAAATCAATCAGCATCATACACCACATTAACCAAAAAAAAGTCAAAAGTCATATGATCATCTCAATAGACGCAGAAAAAGCATTTGACAAAGTCCAACATCCATTCATGATCAAGACCCTCGCCAAAGTGGGTATAGAGGGAACATTCCTGAATATAATCAAAGCCATTTATGATAAACCCACAGCAAATACTCAATGGGGAAAAACTGAAAGCCTTCTCACTCAAATCTGGAACAAGACAGGGATGCCCATTCTCACCACTGCTCTTCAACATAGTTTTGGAAGTCCTAGCCACAGCAATTAGACAAACAAAAGAAATAAAAGGCATCCATATAGGAAGAGAAGAGATCAAACTGTCACTGTATGCAGATGACAGGATACTATACATAGAAAACCCTAAGGACTCAACCCCAAAACTACTTGAACTGATTAATAAATTCAGCAAAGTAGCAGGATATAAGATTAACATTCAGAAGTCAGTTGCATTTCTGTGTACCAGCAATGAAATATTAGAAAAGGAATACAAAAATAAAATACCTTTTAAAATGGCACCTCACAAAATCAAATACCTCGGAATACACCTGACCAAGGAGGTAAAGGACCTATATGCCGAGAACTATAAAACTTTAATCAAAGAAATCAAAGAAGATGGAAAGAAATGGAAAGATAGTCCATGTTCCTGGATTGGGAAAATCAATATTGTAAAAATGGCCATACTTCCCAAAGCAATCTACAGATTCAATGCAATCCCTATCAAATTACCCATGACATTTTTCACAGAAGTAGAACAAACAAACCAAACATTTATATGGAACAACAAAAGACCCAGAATCGCCAAAGCAATCCTGAGAAAAAAAAACCAAGCAGGAGGCATAACTCTCCCAGACTTCAAGAAATACTACAAGGCCACAGTCATCAAAACAGTGTGGTACTGGTATCAAAACAGAGAGACAGACCAATGGAACAGAATAGAGAATCCAGAAATAAACCCTGACACCTATGGTCAATTAATCTTTGACAAGGGAGGCAAGAACATAAAATGGGAAAAAGAAAGTCTATTCAGCAAGCATTGCTGGGAAACCTGGACAGCTGCATGCAAAGCAATGAAACTAGAACACACCCTCACACCATGCACAAAAATACACTCCAAATGGCTGAAAGACTTAAATATACGACAGGACACCATCAAACTCCTAGAAGAAAACAGGCAAAACACTCTCTGACATCAACATCATGAATATTTTCTCAGATCAGCCTCCCAAAGCAATCGAAATTAGAGCAAAAATAAACTCATCAAACTGAAAAGCTTTGGCACAGCAAAGGAAACCCAAAAGAAAACAAGAAGACAACTTACAGAATGGGAGAAAGTAGTTTCAAATGATGCAACCGACAAGGGCTTAATCTCTAGAATATATAAACAACTTATACAACCCAGCAGCAAAAAAGCCAATCAATCAATGGAAAAATGGGCAAAAGACCTGACTAGGCATTTCTCCAAAGATATACAGATGGCCAACAAACACATGAAAAAATGCTCAACATCGCTGGTTATAAGAGAAATGCAAATCAAAACTACCATGAGATACCACCTCACACCAGTCAGAATGGCCATCATTAATAAATCCACAAATAACAAGTGCTGGAGGGGCTGTGGAGAAAAGGGAACCCTCCTGCACTGTTGGTGGGAATGTAAACTGGTACAGCCACTATGGAGAACCGTTAGGAGATATCTTAGAAATCTATACATAGAACTTCCACATGACCCCGCAATCCCACTCTTGGGCATCTATCCGGACAAAACTCTACTTAAAAGAGACACGTGCACCCGCATGTTCATTGCAGCACTATTCACAATAGCCAAGACATGGAAACAACCCAAATGTCCATCGACAGATGATTGGATTCGGAAGAGGTGGTATATATACACAATGGAATACTACTCAGCCATAAAAAAGAATGACATAATGCCATTTGCAGCAACATGGATGGAGCTAGAGAATCTCATACTGAGTGAAATGAGCCAGAAAGACAAAGACAAATACCATATGATATCACTTATAACTGGAATCTAATATCCAGCACAAATGAACATCTCCTCAGAAAAGAAAATCATGGACTTGGAGAAGAGACTTGTGGCTGCCTGATGGGAGGGGGAGGGAGTGGGAGGGATCGGGAGCTTGGGCTTATCAGACACAACTTAGAATAGATTTACAAGGAGATCTGCTGAATAGCATCGAGAACTTTGTCTAGATACTCATGTTGCAGCAGAAGAAAGGCTGGGGGAAAAATGTAATTGTAATGTATACATGTAAGGATAACCTGACCCCCTTGCTGTACAGTGGGAAAATAAAAAAAAAAAAAGAAAGGAATCTGACTAGGAACCATGAGGTTGCAGGTTTGATCCCTGGCCTCACTTGATGGTTAAGGATCCAGCATTGCCATGAGCTGTGGTGTAGGTCACAGATGCAACTCAGATCCCACATTGCTGTGGCTCTGACTGGTTCTGTAGGCCAGTGGCTACAGCTGCGATTAGACCCCTAGCCTGGGAACCTCCATATACTGTGGGTATGGCCCTAAAAAGACAAAAGAAAAAAAAATTTAAATAAAAAAAAATAAAGTATCACTGATCTATGTGTATCGGGGAGCATCAAGCTGGGTGCCCAGGAGAGGCACCCGGGAGCTTGCCGGAGAAGGGGAACTGGGGGCTTGCTGGAGATGGTCACCCAGAAGCTTGCTGGAGATGGGGACCCATGGATCACTAGGTGACCAACCTGTCTCCGTTTTCCCAGAATGTTCTCAGCTTTAGCACTGGAAGTTCTGTCTCCTGGGAACCCCACCCATCCCGAGAAAACCACCCTAGCTCAGGTCCCATCCCCAGAAGTTTAGATTTAGTGTGTCTAGGGCCAGGCCTGGGAATCTGCCTTTTTATCAGGTTTCCCAGGGGGATTCTTCTGGGCACCAAGGTTTGAGAAATCCAAGGTTTGAGAGGCTGCGAGGAGCCACAGGGAGGTGGGAGGGGAAGAGGAAACGCTGGGTTGCTCGTGCCTCGGCAGCTCGGCAATTTCCTGCCTGGCTGGACCGCCCCAGCCTGTCCAGAAGAGCCAGGACCCCTTTCTGGGAGGACCAGACACCTCATGAGGTGCACATCATGGGCTCCCGCACCCACTGAGGCCTCCTGGAAGGGATGGGTGACCTGCTACCCGAGGAAGGACCCTGCTTCCTGGAGACCCTTTGTCTTCCGCCTCCCCACTGTCCATGTGCTCAGAATCTTGCCTGGAGCAGGGGAAAATGATAAACTTTAAGGCCCCCTGGGCGGGGGGTCCTCCCCTTTCTCTACCACTGGGTCTCAGAAAGGCAGGAGGGGGCAGGAAAACCACGTTCACCTTGATCCATCCTCTGTGACCCTGGGTCTGTATCAGGCCTCCCTCTTTTAGAAAAAAGAAAAAAAAAGAAAAAGAAAAAAAAAACAACCCCTTTCTGCATTCAATTCTAGGACTAGAAGCTTACTTTATTTTATGTTATCTTATGTTTTTTGTCTTTTTAAGACTGTACCTGCAGCATATGGAAGTTCCCAGGCTAGGGGTCCAATCACACCACACCACAGCTGCAGCCACAGCCACATGGGATCCTAGCTGTGTCACATCTGCGACGTATATACCCGGTCACGGCAATGCTGGATTCTTAATCCACTGAGTGAGGCCACGGATCGAACCCAGGTCCTCAGGGATACTTGTCGGGTTTGTTACCACTGAGCCACCATGGGAACTCCACTTAGTTCTTTTTTAAAAAGATTTTCTATTAAAGTATAATTGATTTACAATGTCTGTCAATTTCTGCTGTACAGAAAAGTAACCTAGTCATACATATATATATATATATATATATATATATACACATTCTGTTTCTCATACATTCTTTTTCTTCCATCATATTCTATCACAAGTGATTGGATATAGAAGCTTAGTTCTTAATCAGACTAATTCAGATTCCTATAACAATCCTATTATAATGCCTATTTAAACCAACATTATATAACACCATCTAAGTATTATTGTTCCAGCTTTGCAGACAGGAAAAGAGAAACAGAAACCAATGATGACAAAGCAATGAATATGTATATGGCAGACACTGTCGTGAGAGCCTGACAGGTGTTGACCCATTCAAGCCCTACCACAGCCTTAGTAATAGGTGCTCTTATTACCTTAATTTTACAGAGAAAGATATGAAGGCACAGAGAAGTGAAGCATCTTGGGCAGGAAACACAGCCAGGAGAGAGTGGGATCCAGTTCATAAATGTCCCTTCCGCTCAGGGCAATGGATTCTCTCTTTTCAACTTTGTTCAACATTCACGTTTTGAATATGGTCATCTTTCTGCCCCGGCTGAGTCAGTATGAAGTTAAGCATGGGAAGCTTCTAGATTTAGTGCTATTTGCAGCAGGGTCAGGAGTTGTGGAGGGAGTGAGGTGTGAGCATGGGATGCAGAGTTAAGGGGTACCCCAAATTCCAATAATCAAAATAAATAGTATTTTGATGCTTTTTTTTTTTTTTTTTTTGCTTTTTAAGGCCGCACCCGAGGCACATGGAAGTTCACAGGCTAGGGGTAGAATCAGAACTACCACTGCAACACCACAGCCATAGCAAAAGCAATGTGGGGTCTGAGCTGTGTCTGCAAACTACACCACAGCTCACAACAACCCTGGATCCTTAACCCACTGAGTGAGGCCAGGGATCCAACCTGCATTTTCACGGATACTAGTCAGGTTCATTACCACTGAGCCACAGTGGGAACTACGGTGCCATATTTTAGATTCCACATATAAGTTACATCATATGGTATTTTTCTTTCTTTTGCTGACTTACTTCACTTGATATGAGAATTTCTGGTTGTATCCATGTTGCTGTAAATGACATTATTTCATTCTTTTTATGGCTGAGTAATACTCCTTTCTACTTTTAAATGCTACCCACCTAGATTTAAACAAACAAGTTAGGGCTTATGAAAACCCAGAGATCTTACCCAGTCTCTGATGTCTTTCCCTACGAATAAGGAGCGTCTTTCCTAGAAAGGACCCTGCCTAATGATTAGCATTCCATCACTGTGGGCTTATCTCTGGGAACATTGAACCTGAGGCGGCTGGAAATAACCTGAGCAGTAATACAGTCCAATCTCCCCCTGCTCCATTCCCGGAGCTCTCGTCAAACATAATCAATCATGTGATCCACTGAACTGTCAGAAAGTTCCACCTGACACTGCCTCTGAGGAGAGGACCCTTCCTGGCACAACAGGGCTCTAAGCTCCACCGCTGGGCATCCTTCTCCTCTGAATTCCTTTTCCCCTTTTCCAGGGCAGGAGGAATCTAGTCAAACAACAACAATATGAATAATCATAAAGCCAGCACCATTGTTGAGCACTTAATTGAGCCCCGCCACCAGGCTAAATCCTCAAGCCACCTAGTGGATAGGTAGGATTACCTCCACTTTATGGGGATTACTGAGGCCCAGAGAGGTTAAGTCATTTGCGAAGACAGAATGGGATTCAAACGCTTGCCTCATGGCCTGAATTTTTTTTATTCTTTCCTTTTTTGGCCTCCCTGTGGCGCGTGGAGTGCCTGGGCCAGGAATCGGATCCAAGCCACAACTGCAAGCTCCATCACAGTTTGGGCAGCACAGGATCCTTAAACCTGCTGTGCCTGGCTGGGGATTGAACCTGTGTCCTGGTGCTGTGGAGACCCTGCCGATCCCATTGCACCACAGTGGGAACTCCTTTTTTTTCTTTTTCTTTTTTTTGCTTGAGCTTTGGCCACCCTCACCATGATCATCCTCACTGTTGGCAGAGAAAGAAAAGAAGGATGAGACGAGAGAGGAGGCAGAGGGAGAGGCAACATTTGTTGGGCGCCTAAGTGTACCGTACTTTTTTGATTAGCTTTGATCACTGCTCTTGGAGGCAGGAGCTTTTAGCACACTACCCATTCTACAGACAAGCAAACGGAGTCCAAAAAGGTCCAACTCACCCAGAGTTTCCCAGTGAAGACCCGGGAAAGCCCAGATTCCAGCTTAGGCAGACAGCGCTAGAGCTTCCTCTACAGCCAACACACTGATCTGCCTCCCATTTCCCCATCATCATTCTTTCCTCTAACAAATATTTTCATTCATTTATGTATTTGTTGCTTTTCAGGGTCGCCCCCGTGGCATATGGAAGTTCCCAGGTTAGGGGTCAAATCAGAGTTACAGCTGCCAGCCGATACCCCAGTCTCATCTGTGACCTACACCATAGCTCACGGCAACGCTGGATCCTTAACCCACTGAGCAAGGCCAGGGATCGAACCCACAACCTCCTCGTTATTAGTCGGATTCATTTCCGCTGTGCCACGAGGGGAACTCTTCCTCTAACAAATATTTACTGTGCACTTATTCTGTACATGACATCTGGGGCTAAGCAACAGGACAGCCCCCCTTTCAGCCTCCTCCCGTGACTCCCCCCAAAGGCTCCCCAGCATTTCTGTGACACCCCCCCCGCCCCCCCTTCAAAGCACCCTCTCTCACCTGCTCCCCATCCTAAAGGAATACTCAGGCATTTCCTCTCCACTCTTCAGAATCGGCGGGTCCTCTTTTCTCACCAACCCATAAAGCCCATTTTTTTCTGCCTTAAACACAGCCTGGCTGGCTTGCCTGGTCACACCACTGGGCTCCCAGGGAGGGGACGTTTGCCAGCTCACGGCTGTCTCATGCCACCCCGGCTATCATCGCTCCCCTTGCCAGATGGCCAATGAATACCTGAGTCTCGCCCATTTAATGCAGATCAGTCCTTGACGCCCAACTGCCTGGCTGCACCATGGCCTCTGCATGCTGGGTTGGGGTTGGGGGTGCTCGGAGAAACCCTAATTCAGGGCCCATATCGTGTATTTATTTCTTCCTGAACCCCAGCCCCACCCTCTCATCAATGTTCGTGCAGCACTGGTGCAATAAAAGGGGCAAAGTTCTTCCTAGAGGCTGTCTTATTTCTTGGACACCACAAGGAAGTTAGTACGGTTAGAAATGTTTTATACAATAAAGCATGCAGGAACAGAATGCTCCACTAGACACCCTCAGGCACGGGCCACTTTGTTCTGCAGGTTCAGCCCCTGAGAAAACAATGTCCCGACAGGCTTAACTTCATGATGATGATGACATGTCTCTCCCAGCCAAGCAAGAGCCAGCCCACACTCAAGCCTGACTTGAATCAGAATCCGACTCGGCTTTTTACGGCTCTACCCCTGGGAACGTCAATGCCCATCCCCTGCCATCAGCAAAATGGGGACAACATACTTTACTTCTCGCCAGTGTTGGAAGGACCCAAATATGTTAACCTAGGAGAAAGGTTGGATTTTTTTTTTCTTTTTCTTTTAACAGCCGCACCTGTGGCATATGGAAGTTCCCAGACTAGGGGTCAAATCGGAGATACACCACAGTCACAGCAAGGCAGGATCTGAGTCGCATCTGTGACCTACACCTAAGCTGATGGCCACAGTGGATCCTTAACCCACTGAGCGAGGCCAGGGATCAAACCAGAATCCTCATGCAGACTACATCAGCTTCTTTTTTTTTTTTTTTTTTTTTTTTTTTAGTGTGTGTGTGTTTTTAGAGCTGCACCCACGGAATCTGGAGGTTCTCGGGCTAGGGGGTTGAAAGGCGCTGGCCTACACTACAGCTCACCACAGCAATGTCGGATCCTTAACCCATTAATCGAGGCCAGGTATCAGACCCGTGTGCTCATGGATGCTAGTCGGGTCCCCCCCAATCCCCGCTTTTTTTTTTTTTTTGTCTTTTTGCTATTTCTTTGGGCCGCTCCCACGGCATATGGAGGTTCCCAGGCTAGGGGTCGAATTGGAGCTATAGCCACTGGCCTACGCCAGAGCCACAGCAACACAGGATCCGAGCTGCGCCTGCAACCTACACCACAGCTCACGGCAACACCAGATCGTTAACCCACTGAGCAAGGGCAGGGACCGAACCCGCAACCTCATGGTTCCTAGTCGGATTCGTTAACCACTGAGCCACGACGGGAACTCCCCCTGCTTTTTTTTTTAATGGGTTTGTTTCTGTTATTAAAAAAAAAAATTATTATAGTTGATTTACAATGTTCTGTCAATTTCTTCTGTACAGCAAAGTGACCCAGTCATGCATATATATATATATATATATATATACACATATATATACATTCTTTTTTTGCATTATCCTCCATCATGTTGCATCACAAGTGATACGAGTTCCCCATGCTATACAGCAGAATCTCTTTGTTTACCCACTCCAAATGCAAGGGTTGCCTTTTTTTTTTTTCTGTCTTTTTCGGGCCGATCCCACGGCATATGGAGGTCCCCAGGCTAGGGGTCGAATTGGAGCTGTAGCCGCCAGCCTACATACACCACAGTCACAGCAATGCGGGATCCGAACTGCATCTGCCACCTACACCACAGCTCATGGCAACGCCAGACCCTTAACCCCCTGAGCAAGGCCAGGGATCGAACCCGCAACCTCATGGTTCCTCATCGGATTTGTTAACCACTGAGCCATGATGGGAACTCCAGGTTGAACCTTTTTAACGCTCATGTTATTAATGGCTCAAGTTCCCAGAGAGAAACCTCAGCCACAGGAATGCTAATCCTCCAGGACTCTCATCTCTAGGAGGAAGACTCTTTATTCAGAGGGAAAGAAAGACAGAAGTGGATGATCCAGAGCTGGGTAAGTGGTCCATTATTTTTACAAATGCCCAAACAAAGAAGTTTCCTATGGCATTTGGATCTGGGTGGGTAGCATTTCAAAGAAAAGAAGGGAGTTCCCTCACGGCTCAGCGGAAACGAATCTGACTAGGATCCATGAGGACGCAGGTTTCATCTCTGGCCTCCATCAGTGGGTTAAGGATCTGGCACTGCTGTGAGCTGTGGTGTAGATTGCAGAAAAGGCTGGGATCCCGTGTTGCTGTGGCTGTGGTGTAGGCTGGCAGCTACAGCTCTGATGTGACCCCTAGCCTGGGAACCTCCATGTGCCGCAGGTGAGGCCCTAAACAGACAAAAAAAGAAAAAAGAAAAAGAAAAGAAGAAAGTCCTCTTTCTATAGTTCCCAAGATTTGGGGGACCCTAATTACTGGTCCCAACCTCAGATGTGTTATAAATGCCACCCCCCCATAAATACAAAATAACGGCTTTCCAAAGGTGAGGGGGATTTTCTCCTGTCTGGACAGAGATTGGCTTTACAAATGGTCTGATCAGAGGAAAGACCATAAAAGGAGAGGAGATAGGTAGTGATCTCCAGGAAAGTGGCTTTAGCTGCCCCAGAACTGTCCCTCTGGGAGTGAGATGATGGTACCCGGCAGCGTGTATGTCGGGGACCACGTGAATTTTGGGGTCCTGCCTGCCAGGCAGTACAGAGCTGAGCCACCTTGCAGTTCGAGGCAAAAGGACACACCAGGAATTCTTCTGTGACTCTAAGTCAGGGTGTCTTGACCTCAGCTCTGCTGACACGGGGGGCAGATAACCCTGTCGTGGGGCCGTTCTGTGTGTCGTAGGATGTTTCGCAGCATCCCTGGCTGTGGATGCCTGTAGGACATTTCCCATCACCACCCCTGCAAGCTGGGATGACCAAAACTATCTTCGGGCAAAACGCCCCCAGTTTGAGGAAAGAGGTGGATGGGCCTCTGGGCTGAGAATAGCTGGGATTTGTCACACTGCGTAAATTGGAGTTTCTCCTTGAAACTTTGAGAAGAAAATAAATGACAGCAGCTGAGCTCTGCTGGAGTAAAAAGACATCAATCTTTTTTTTTTGCTTTTTGCTTTTTAGGGCGGCATCTGCAGCATATGGAAGTTCCCAGGCTACAGCTGCCAGCCTACACCACAGCCACAGCAATTCCAGATCTGAGCTGCATCTGTGACCTACACCACAGCTCATGGCAATGCTGGATCCTTAACCCACCGAGCAAGGCCAGGCTTCGAACTTGTGTCTTCATGGATACTAGTCAGATTTGTTTCTGCTGCGCCACAATGGGAACTCCTCAATCATTCTTGAGGTCAAAGAGGCCTCCCCAGCTACACATGTGCAGAAAGGCTCATTGGGGTTCAAAAAGGGAGGGGATGCCATGCCACAATAAGTTGTACTAACCTCCCATAATCCCTCATGCTGGACTCCCTATTGGCTAAAAGTTGCACACACTTATCGATTGGGGAGGGCCCTGGATCCAATCAAGTGTGAGAAATAAAACAAGACAGTTGGCCAGAGGACAACAAAGACCCAGAAGAACTGCCTCTACATAGGTGATTTAAATCACCCCTTTTGCAGTTCCCCCTGTGACTCAGCAGGTTAAGAACCTTACATAGTTCTGAGAGGATGCGGGCTTGATCCCTGGCCTCACTCAGTGGGTTAAAGATCCGGCGTTGCCACCAGCTGCAGTGTAGGCTTCAGATGCGGCTTGGATCCTGCCTTGCTGTGGCTGTGGCATAGGCCGACAGCTGCAGCTCCCATTCGACCCCTAGCCTGGGAACTTCCATATGCGCAGGTGCTGGTGTGGCCTTAAAAAAAAAATTTTTTTTTTTAATAAATCGGAGTTCCCATGGTGGCGCAGTGGGTAACGAATCCAACTAGGAACAATGAGGTTGCAGGTTCAATTCCTGGCCTCGCTCAGTGGGTTAAGGATCTGGCATTGCCGTGAGCTATGGTGTAGGTCTCAGACGCGACTCAGATCCTGAGTTGCTGTGGCTGTGGTGTAGGCCAGCAGTCGCAGCTCCAATTTGACCCCTAGCCTGGGAACTTCCATATGCTGCAGGTGTGGCCCTAAAGAGCAAAACAAAAAAACAGCAACCAAAAAAAAAAAAAAAACACACAGAGGATGGCAGCAGAAATGGAAATACATGGACAGTTCTGAGAAAGGACAGCTGTGTCATTGGGCTCTTTATTAATTTCCCTTAACTTCCTCAGCTTTATAATAGAGATAATTCTAACTACAGAAGTGGCTGATGTTTATCATGACTTTGTTCTTATAGGAATGTTGATTATATTTAATGTCCATGGTAGCCCTGTGAGTTTTGAGTATTACAGTCATCCTTTTATAGATGATCATTTGAAGTACAGAGAGGTTAATTACTTGGCTTAAGGTCACAGAGCTAGGAAGTGGCAGAGGCAGGACTGGAACCCAGGCAGTCTGGCTCAGAGCCCAGGTTCATAGATCACTAGAGCTGTGGCTTCGCACAATGCCTGGCACAGAGTCAGCAGAATAGATGTTAAGGACTCTGATTCCACTAAAAGGCGGGGATCTCTGCCCCCACCAAGTGCCCACGTCAAAGGAAGGGGAGAGCACAGCCCTTTCCACCCCGTGTCAGCTTTACTGTCCCCAGAAACTGCCCTGACGCACTTTAGGGCAGTACTTGTCCTATCAGAACACACGGCTTTCCAAGGATTTAACGGCTGGACACCCCTAGAAGGAAACACTCTAGACAAGAAGGGGTTCAAGGGAAGGGTACTTTATGTCATCCTCCTTGGAGAGTTGAACCTGCACATCGACAGATCCAAAGGCCAGGAATAGAAAGAGCATCACACATCAAATAATATGAGCAAAAACACCTGCCATTTACCGCGTGCCAGACACTATGTCAAATGCTTTCTCTCTCTCTCTCTTTTTTTTTTTTTTTTTCTTTTTAGGGCTGCACCCAAGGCATATGGAGGTCCCGAGGCTAGGGGCTGAGTCAGAGCTGCAGCTGCCAGCCTACACCACAGTCACCGCCACAGGGGATCCGAGCCCCATCTGCAACCTACACCAGAGCCAAAGCATGGCAACGCCTGATCCTTAACCCACTGGGTTGGCGCCAGGGATCAAACCTGCATCCTCATGGCTATTACTCAGGTTCGTTACCGCTGAGCCACATCGGCAACTCCTCAGATGCTTTCGAGACAGTTCAGATTATGCCTCCAACAATCCTGTGAGGTCCTATTATCGTGCCCATTCAACAGATGAGGGAACTGAGGCTCGCAAAGCAACATGCCAGAGTCCCAGAGCTGGGAGTTACTTTGAGATGATCCTTGAACGGAGGTCTAGGTAGAATAACCACCACACAACTATCCTTGCAACCTGACATCCTCCTCCCAAAAGCTGCAGCAAGGAATCAACTGAAGCAGAGAGGACTTAGTGCCCCTTTTGTCGAACAAAAGGACACAGGTCCTTGTGACCCCCTCCCTGCACGATGGATGGACAGCGGGAGGCAGGGTCACACCCTTCCCTCTGCCCTGGGCACGGGGGCTTCCCAGGAATATTCCAGAGGCCAGACAAGGGTCTGGTCCTGTGGACTACACAGCAAGCAGGAAAGCTCCTTGGGTCCCCCTGCCCCAGTGCCTCCTGGAAATGGACTCTCCTGCTGTGCCAGCCCCTCCACTCTGTACTGGGCAGACAGCATTTACTGTAGCTTATGTTTATTGCCAGGCACTGGTCTGAGAGCTTTATCTTTATTTCATCCAGACAAAAATGATATGGGGTCAATACCATCATTCTCCTCATTTTCTGGATTAGGAAACTGAGCACAGAAGAACTAAGTAACTTGTCACACTCATACTAGAAGGTGACGGAACCTGGATTGGACATCGGACCACAAAGACTTTACGGTCAACTAGACCTGTGTTCAAATGTCAGCTTCTCTACCAGCCACCACTAGGACGTCCCCCAGCTGACCCCTCAGTTGACCTAACCTCTCTGAACCTCAGTCGCCTCATCATGACTGTTGTCAGGATAAAAAGTAATATATGTGCCTTATTCATATGACAAGAACGTATGTATGTATGTATTTTTGGTTTTTTAGGGCCATACTCGTGACATATGGAGGTTCCCAGGCTAGGGGTCGAATTGGAGCTGCGACTGCTGGCCTACACCACAGCCACAGCAACTCAGGATCCAAGTCACGTCTGAGATCTACACCACAGCTCAAGGCAAAGCCGAATCCCCAAGGCTGGGATCTAACTGAGATCCTCATGGATCCTAGTCGGGGTCATTAACTGCTGAGCCACAAAGGGAACTCCCAACAAGTATTTATTAGGCATCTACTATGTACCAGGTGCTGAGGATATATCTGCAAACAAAACAGAGGGAAAAAAAAATCCTACCCTTGTGACATGAACACACCAGCAGGAAGGCACTTGTGTGTTAGCTCAGTTAATCCTCATAATAACCCACAGGTTAGCTACTGTTACAGCCATTTCACAGGTAGGAAGACGGGGTCTCTGTTTACTCCTGCCTCCCCTTCATCCTTCTAGTAAATAGTGGGACCTGGATTAGACATTGACGTCCAGTCTCTGGAGTTTGACTTCCTGGTTTCAAATCCTGCTAGTTCCTTCTGATCGCTGTGTACAAGGTATTCCATTTGTCTAGGTCTGAATCGTGGGGAAAATGGGACCAGGAGATTATCCCAGGGGAAATAACAAAATCTACCTTCTAGGAAGCACTTCTTGACTTCCCATCCGTCACACAGAAGGCTCACCGAAACCCTATGAGGGACGTCCCATGTCCCCCCCCCCCCCTTTTTTTAAACAGAGGTGGAAAGTGGAGCCCAGAGAGGGTAGGTAATTTAACTAAAGGTGCACAGCGCACACACAGAGTGACTTCACAGCCCGGACTCTCTAACACCCCCTCCCCCCGCTCCCCGCCACTATCACGCAGAGAGGTCTGCGGGTCTGGCAAGGTTGACTGAGCGCGGGATAAAGCCGTGTACTGATCCTTTCCTTCCGGCCCCTGCGCGGCCCGCTGCCCGAGGCGGGGGTGCGTGGCGCGCGCTCCTTGGAAGCTTTCCTAGCGCAGGAGATCCGCGGGCGGCGGCCGGGAGCTGGAGCCACCGTCTCGGTCCCCCGGCTCCCCGATGCCCGCCCCCGGATGTTCTCCCCCGAGAGAACCACCATCCACCCCAGCGCGTTCCCGCTCCCCGCCACCGCTGCCACCCCGGGCCACGTCATAGCAGCCCCGCGCTGGGGACACACACCGCTGGGGCGCCGCGTTCTTCCCATCCATCCCCTCTCGGAGCCGGGAGTGGGCTCCTCTACGCCGCCGCAATTCGGCGGATACCTGGGAAAGCAGCCCCACCGCCTGCCCCGCGACCAGGCAAGCCCGCCTTACCTCCGACCTGCGTTTGCGTCCCCGGCTCCTGGCGCCCTGATCGCCGCCCTTTGGGCCTGCCCGTCGGGCGCATCGGCGACCCCAGCCGGGGAGCCAGTAGGCTGCGCGTCCCGGCACCCGCGCTGGACTTCCTGCCTGGAGGGCCGATCGTTTTCTTCGTGGAATCGAGCCAGGCTCCTGCGCGTGTTGCTTTAGCACACCTGTTGGCATCCGAGACCTCTATTCACTGCCTGAGTCTGCCTTCATTTTTTCCTTCCATTGAGCAAACCTTAGCAAGCGCCCACCAGATGCCAGCGCGCCAGTTGGGGACCTGGAGGGCGCAGGGGCTAGGGCTGCGTTCTCCACGATGGCCGCATGTGGTATTGAGCACTTGAAATTGTGGCTTCAACGACTGAGATGTGTCTAAGCCACAGGACTGAAGAAAAAATTTCAAAACATTCACTAACAAGAATTAAATTGAATATTAAAATGATATTATTTCAGACATAGCTTTTAGAAAAAAATGAATATTAAAATTAAATTCAGAATTTCCTGGTGGCTCAATGGGTCCTGCATTGTCACTGCTGTGGGGCCGGGGTAATCCCTGCCCCAGAACTTCTGGGATTTCTGCATGCCCTTGGAAGCCCAGCCAATAAATGAAATGAAATAATAAAATGAAATAAAATAAAAATGTTTCTGTTGTGGCTCAACCAGCTAAGAACCTGACTAGTATCCATGAGGATGCAGTTCCACCCCTGGCCTCACTCAGTGGGTTAAGGATCCAGCATTGCTGCAAGCTGCTGCATAGGTCACAGATGCGTCTGGGATGCAGTGTTGCTGTGGCTGTGGTGTAGGTCAGTGGCTGCAGCTCCAACTGGACCCCTAGCCCAGGAACTTCTATATGTTGGCAGGTGGAGCCCTACAAATACATACATACATAAATAAGCTCACCTGTTGCTCCTTTTCTAAAATAGAGCTAAGAAAAAATTTTTTAAGTTTTCTCCTATTATATTTCTCTTGGAGAGTGCTGGCTGATCTTGAGCAGGAACCCGTAGGGTAGTCCCAGTTCTCCATTCTGGAATCGATTCAGCCTTTTCTTCTTTTTTCTTTCTTTCTTTCTTTCTTTTTTTTTTTTCTGTCTTTTTAGGGCCACAACCATGACAGATGGAGGTTCCCAGGCTAGGGGTCCAATCGGAGCTGTAGCGACCGGCCTACGCCAGAGCCACAGCAACGCCAGGTCCCAGCTGCATCTGTGACCTACACCACAGCTCATGGCAACACCGGATCCCTAACCCACTTCGCGAGGCCAGAGATCAAATCTGCACCTTCATGGATACTACTCAGATTCATTTCTGCTGAGCCACGACCGCAACTCCAATTCAGCCCTTTCTTTTCCTTTTTTCTTTTTGAAAATATGGAACGCTTCATATTTGCATGTCATCCTTGCACAGGGGCCATGCTAATCTTCTCTGTATCGTTTCACTTTTAGTATATGTACTGCTAAGAGAGCAGCAATTCAGCCCTTTCTTATTTCCTTCAGGAAACATCTGGGGAAGACCTAGCAAGCACCAGGCATGGCACTTGGGTTAGATGGCAAACTCAAGGGCTCCCGGGTGAAATCTGAAACTGGCCCTGGTACATGGAGGGCAAGACAAAGCCAAAGAGGCAGTCATGCCAGATTGGTAGGTGGCAGGGCTAATAAACAAGGGACTTTACTTATCAGGCTTGTCTCGGATGCAGCAGGAGTAGATCTCTGCCTGTGCCCAGCAGAATCTTTAGTTTATAGTCACATTTCCTATCCAGAAGTTCTCAACAGCATCTTTCTCTGTCAAGGTTGCCTTCTCCAAACTGACTCCCACCGTGGGAAGGGTGGGGAGAATGTACATTCCAAGGATCGGGGAGGGGCCAGGAACCCCTGATTGCCTGAGGCTGAGTGTCTGGTCATCTAGCGGTCACGGCCTCTCCATGACCTCCTCCAACAAGCGGACTCTGGGGGAACAGAGTAGTGAGCAAAGCAGATACTGCCAGTGGCTTCGTAGAGTTGACCAGTCAGTTGAGAAATGTCTATTAAATAACATGTACAGGGACCAGAAAAGCAACCTAAGGAGTGGGGGGAAATAGTTTGCAAATCACGTGTCTGATTAAGAGTTAATACCCAGAATATATGAAGAACTTCTACCATGCAACTACAACCAAAAAAAAAAAAAAAAATCAAATAGCCAGGGTTTTTTTGTTTTGGGTTTTGAGTTTTTTGGGGGCTTTTTTGGTTGTTGTTTTTTGTTTGTTTGTTTTGCCTTTTATGGCCACACCTGCGGCATATGGAAGTTCCCAGGCTAGGGACTGAATCGGAGCTGCAGCTGCCGGTCTGCGCCACAGCCACGGGGGATCCAAGCCACGTCTGCAACCTACACCACATCTCACAGCAATGCTGGATCCTCAACCCACTGAATGAGGCCAGGGTTCGAACCTGCATCCTCATGAATACTACTCAGATTCGTTTCCACTGTGCAACAGTGGGAACTCTAGATAGCCAGATTTTTTAATGGGCAAAGGATTAAATAGGCATTTCTCTACGGAAGGTATAAAAATGACAAGCACATGAAAATATGCTCAACATCACTAATCATTAGAGAAAACCAAAACCACAATGAGATATCACCTCATATCTATTAGGATGGCTACTTATCAAAAAAGAGCAACAACAACAACCACAGAAAACAAGTGTTGATGAGGAATCTAAAGAAATCTAGAGTTCCTATTGTGGCTCAGTGGTTAACAAATCCGACTAAGAACCATGAGGTTGCGAGTTCGATCCCTGGCCTTGCTCAGTGGGTTAAGGATCCAGTGCTGCCGTGAGCCGTGATGCAGGTCGAAGACACAGCTCGGATCCTGCGTTGCTGTGGCCATGGTATAGGCCAGCAGCTGGAGCTCCCGTGGGACCCCCTAGCCTGGGAACTTCCATATGCTGAAGGTGTGGCCCTAAAAAGCAAAAAAAAAAAAAAAAAAAAAAGGAAAAGAAAAAAGAAAATATGGTATATACACACAGTGGAATATGGTGCAACCTTAAAAAGGAGGGAATTATATCAGTGTCGTGTAATAACCTATAATAGAAAAGAATCTGAAAAAGTATATATCTGTATCCATCCATATAGATAGATACACAACTCAGTGATATCAAACTGAATCACTTCGCTGTACATCTGAAACATCGTAGACCAACCATCCTTCAGTTAGAAAAATATACATGAGGACAAGAAAAAAAAAGAAGGAAATTCGGACACATGCAACAGTATAGATGGACCTGGAGGACAGGATGTTGAGTGAAATAAACCAGTTACAAAAGGGCACACAGTGTAACATTCTACTCACAGAGTGTGTCTAAAGACATCAAAATCATAGAAACAAAATAGAAAGGGGTGGGGGGGTGAGCGGAAGAGAGAGAAGGAGTTGGCGTTTGGCAGGAATAGACTTTCAATTTTATAGGATGAAAAAGTTCCAGAAATCTGTTTAGAAACAATGTGAATATATGGAACACTACTGACCTATAGGCTTAAAAAAGGGTTAGGATGGCCACTTGGAAATTCCCTGGTGGGGTGCAGTGGATTAAGAACCAAGTTCTGGGAGTTCCCGTCGAGACTCAGGGGTTAACAAACCCGACTAGCATCGAGGAGGACGCAGGTTTGATCCCTGGCCTCACTCAGTGGGTTAAGATCCGGTGTTGCCCTGAGCTGTGGTGTGGGTCACAGACGTGGCTGGGATTCTGTGGTGCTGTGCCTGTGGTGTAAGCCGGCAGCTACCAGCTCCCATTGGACCCCCTAGCCTGGGAACCTCCATATGCTGCAGGTGCAGCCCTAAAAAGACCAAAAAAAAAAAAAAAGAAAGAATCCAGTGTGGTCAGTGCAGTGACTCAGGTTTGATCCCTGGCCTGGGAACTTCCACATGCCAAAAAAAAAAAAAAAGCTAAGATGTTAATTTTTTTTTTCTGTCTTTTTGTTGTTGTTGTTATTGTTGTTGTTGTTGCTATTTCTTGGGCCGCTCCCTCGGCATTTGGAGGTTCCCAGGCTAGGGGTTGAATCGGAGCTGTAGCCACGGCCTACACCAGAGCCACAGCAACTCGGGATCCGAGCCGCGTCTGCAACCTACACCACAGCTCACAGCAACGCCGGATCGTTAACCCACTGAGCAAGGCCAGGGACCGAACCCGCAACCTCATGGTTCCTAGTCGGATTCGTTAACCACTGCGCCACAACAGGAACTCCTAAGATGTTAATTTTAATGTTATATATATTTTACCACAATTTAAAAAACTTTATAATGATGTAAATGCAGTGGTGATTATTGCAAGCAAGGTGGTATGTGGAAGTTCCTGGATCAGGGATTAAACCCAGACTCCAACAGCAACCCCAGCCACTGCAGTTATAATGCCAGGTCCTTAACCCACTGAGCCACAAGGAAACTCCTGAGTTAATTTTACATAGTGAAATTCTCTGGAACTGTCCTGCTTGGTGGTAGAATTAATGATAATGACAAGTGAAAATTAATCCACTTAAATAATTACTTAAAGTCAATGTTAAGTACAGAGATTCTATTTTGGGGGGTTTTGTTTTTGTTTTTTGGCTGCATCCATGGCATGGCATGTGTATCCACTATACCCTAAGTAAGTTTTATTTTATTTAACAAGCTATCTAAGTGCTATTATTGTTTATTATTTTAAATAAAAAAAAATTGGGTGTTCCCTTTTGGCTCAGCAGTCTAAGAACACAACACAGACTCTGTGAGGATGCAGGTTCGATCCCTGGCCTCTCTCAGTGGGTTAAGATTCTGGTGTTGCTGTGACTGTGGCGTAGGCCTGCAGCTGTATTTCCGATTCAACCCCTAGCCTAAGAACTTCCATATGTCGTGAGTGTGGTCCCAAAAATAAAAGAAAGGAAAAAAAAAGAAGTAGCTGCCTACAGTGGCTTGGGCGGCAGTAGAGGTTCAATCCCCAGCCCCCGGGGAAGTGGATTAAAGGATCTGGTGCTGCTGCAGCTGTGGCACAGGTTGCCTCTGTGGCTTGGAGTCCGTCCCTGGCCTGGGAGTTCCCACGGTGGCTCAGTGGTAACGAATTGACTCGTATCCTTGAGGACACGGGTTCGATCCCTGGCCTCACTCAGTGGGCAAAGGATCCAGTATTGCTGTGCCCTGCTGTGTAGGTTGCAGACAAGGCTCCATTTGATGTTGCTGTGGCTGCAGTGGAGGCTGGCAGCTGTAGCTCTGATTCCACCCCTAGCCTGGGAACTTCCATATGCTGTGGGTGTGGCCCTAAAAAGAAAAAAAAAAAATTCAGTGAGGACCCTACAGCCCATGAATCCTCAGCTTCGTCATCTTCAGCGCCGTCAGCATGCGCTTTAAACGTGTGTACACCGCTTTACAGTCTCCAAACACCTGTTATCACATTTGACACCTACGCAATGCGATGAGAAGGATGCTAGTGAAGAGTCATACTCCACTGCCCCCCCCCCGAAAACTCCAATTTCTCTTTTTTCTTTATTTTTAAATTTTATTTTATTTTTTGGCCATGCCTGAGGCACGTGAAAATTCCCAGGCCAGGGATCAAACCGGCACCACAGCAGTGACCAGAGCCACTGCAGTGAAAACGCTGGGTCCTTACCCTGCTGTGTCACAAGGGAGCTCCCTTTTATTTTTTAATTAAGGTATAGCTGCTGTACAATATTATGTAAGTTACAAATGTACAATAGTGAGTCACAATTTTTAAAGGTTATAAATCATTTATAGTTATTATAACATATTGGCTATCGTCCCCGTGTTGTACGGTGGATCCTTAGAGCTTATTTCATATATAATAATCTGTACCTCCTAATCCCCTCCCCCTCCCCTTTTCCCTCTCCCCACTGGGAACCACTAGTTTGTTCTCTGCTTCCTTTTTTCCACCTGTTCCTTCCTGAGCCAGGGATCAAACTCAAGCCACAGCAGAGGCTGAGGCGCTGCCATGACAACGCTGGATCTTTAACATGTTGTGCCACAAGGGAACTCCCTGCTTTTTTATTTTGTTTTAATTTATTTATTTTGCTTTTTAGGGCCACACCCACAGCATATGGAAGTTCCCAGGCTAGGGGGCGAATCAGAGCTGTATCTGCAGTCTACACCACAGCTCACATCAGATCCCCAACCCACTGAGCAAGGCCGGGAATTGAACCCACATCCTTGTGGATACTGGTCAGATTCATTTCTGTTGCATCACAATAGGAAATCCTCCCTGTTTCTTCTTTATTATATTCACTAGTTTATTGTATTTTTTAGATTCCACATTGAGTGATCTCATATAGTATTTGTCTTTCTCTGACTTATTTCACCTAGCACAATACCCTCCAAACCTAACCATGTTGCTGCAAATGGCAATATTTCGTTCTTTTTTGTGGCTGAGTAGTATTCCATTGTACAGACATACCACATATTCTTTATCCATTTATCTATTGATGGGCACTTATGTTGCTTCCATATCTTGGCTATTGTAAGTAATGCTGCTATGAACTTTGGGGTGCATGCATCTTTTCAAATTAATGGGTTTTTTTTCAGATATATACCCAGGAGTGAGATTGCCCAAACCCCAATTTCTGATGAAGAAACAGATAAAATCAGGGGATTTTTCCAGACCAGTTTACTCAGTGGTAAAAGAACAGTGATTCAACCACATCTTCTGACTCTAATAAAGGCATTTTTTTGTCTTTTTTTTTTTTTAATGACTGCACCCATGGCATATGAAGGTTCCCAGGCTAGGGGTCGAATAGGAGCTGTAGCTGCCAGCCTAAGCCACAGCCACAGCAATGCAGGATCTGAGATGCGTCTGCGACCTACACCACAGCTCACAGCAATGCCAGATCCTTAACCCACTGTGCAAGGCCAGGGATTGAACCGGAGTCCTCATGGATACTAGTAGGGTTCATTAACCACTGAGCCATGACAGGAACTCCTGATAAAGGCATTTTTATCTGACGCAGAAAGGCTGTGTGTGCAGTGGTTAGTCATGCAAGCCATGAAAGTTGTACAGAAAAGACTTTGAAACTTGCCTCCACCACTCCCTAGATGTGTGATACGAAGAAAGTTGCTAGCCCTCTCTGTACTTTCATTTTCTCAATCACCAAATGGGCTAATAATAGTACCCACCTCATAGGGTTGTTTTGAGGGTTGAATGAGATGAGATCTGGAATGTCTAACCGAGCCTCAACAGGAACTCCTAAAGTGTTGTTGTTTTTTTTTTATTCTATGTTTTTTGTTTATTGCTTTTTAGGGTCACACCTGCAGCATATCAAAGTTCCCCGGCAAGGGTTGGAATTGGAGCTATAGCTGCTGGCCTACACCACAGCCACAGCAATTTGGGATCCGAGCCGTGTCTTCGATCTACACCACAGCTCCCGGCAACGTGGGATCTCAGCCCCACTGATCAAGGCCAGGGATCGAACCCAAATCCTCACGGATACTAGTCGGGCTCAGTTACCCCTGAGCCACAATGAGAATTTCCCTCAGGTATGTTCTTGAATTGCTCCCAATTGTGCCCAGATTTCTTCAGCGAACCTGATGTAGGGGGACTGGAAAGTATGACACCATCTATTTTTGAGGCGGTGAAACTAAGGCGCTTGGTCACAAAAGGGATTTGACTCAGGGCTTTGGGAAAGAGTGGCTCTGAAACTTCCTTAGGAACCAGAAGCAGGCTCCCCAGGGGCAAAGCAGAGCTGTTGCCACCCACTGGAGCATTCATTATATTCAAGACACAACTGTATTCTGCTGTCTCCCGAGAATATGGTGTTTACAAACTGCAGGGATGCTTGCAATGAATACAAACACAGCCAGGGAGCCTCCAGGAACACGAATTACGCTTAACCCAAAGGCTGTGATCCGCTCATACTCGCCTCACCTGCGCCCCCTTGTGGACAGTCTCCGCAGGCTGTCCAGAGGTGCGCCTGCGGGAATGGGAGCAAACGCAGACCAAGTACCTCTGGCTGGGAGCCCACTCCGCAGAGCACTTGACATCGTGGATGACCTCATTTAACATCCCTGTGAAGTGGCTTGACAAATATGGAGGCTGAGGGATGGAGACAAACAAAGAAAAATGAAACTTGCCCAAAGACACCCCACCAGGAAGCATCAGAGCCAGCAAAGAGAAGCCAGGCGTGTTCTGATCTTGGAGCTTACAGACATTCCCCAATATCGCACAGTAGCCTTGAAACGGGGTCAAGCCAAGTGACCTATTTGGGGATCAAACTTTGTCACCAGTTCATTATCCCATCCCCATGGAATTATAAATTATGAAAACATCTGCCACCCCCCCCAAAAAAAATCTCCCAATGGTTAGGAACTGGGGTGTGGGGTGGGACTGTAGGTTGTCATCTAAACGCAATGACATAACAAACTTTTTTTTTTTAACACCAATTTCATTTCTTCTTCTTCTTCCTTTTTTTTTTTTGTCTTTTTGTCTTTTTGCCTTTTCTAGGGCTGCACCCGAGGCATATGGAGGTTCCCAGACTAGGGGTCTAATCAGAGCTGTAGCCGCTGGCCTACACCACAGCCACAGCAACATAGGATCTGAGCTGCATCTGTGACCTACACCACAGTTCACGGCAACGCTGGTTAAGTGGGATCCTTAACCCACTGAGTGAGACCAGGAACTGAACCCGAGTCCTCCTGGGTACTAGTTGAGTTCATTACCACTGAGCCGCAGGAGGAACTCCTACAGTGAAATTCTCTCTCTCTCTTTTTTTTTTTTTTTTTTGGTTTTTAGGGCCACACCCATGGCATATGGAGTTTCCCAGACTAGGGGTCAAATTGGAGCTGGAGCCGCCAGGCTACACCACAGCCACACTAACGCCAGATCCTTAACCCACTGAGCAAGGCCAGGGATTGAACCCACATCCTCATGGACACTAGCTGGGTGTGTTACTGTTGAGCCACAATGGGAACTCCTGCTTGTTTCCAATGACACAGAAACAAGAATAAAAACTAACATCTCTCTTCATACTCTACCCTGTTTCTCTCTCCAGAAGTAACCGCTTTTAGGCTGACAGTGCCGGGAAGCAAACCTGTGCCTCCACAGTGACCTGAGCACTGCAGTCTGACTCTTAACCCACTGCACCACAGCAGGAACTCCTGTGCCTTCAACTTCTAACAGGCAGAACAGTTCTCAGAGTTTTTGGAGAATCTGCTTCCCAGAGCATTATTATTGTTATTATTATTATTATTATTATTATTATTATTGCTGCTGCTGCTGTTGTTTTTGTACAAATTAAAAACAGTTTTATTGGAGTTCCCACTGTGGCTCAGTGGGTTAAGGATGTGGCATTGCTGCAAGCCATGGTGTAGGTCGCAGAGGTGGCTCAGATCCCTCGTTGCTGTGGCTGCAGTGTAGGCCCACAGCTGAAGTTCTGAGTCAACCCTGAGCCTGGGGACGTCCATATGCCATAGGGGGAGCAGTAAAAAGAAGAAACACAAACAATTTCCTTAAATATCCTTTGTTTCTCCTTCAGGAGATGTCAGAGGGGCCCGGGTCCTGACTTGCAGCACACAGCCTGTTCTGGAAGCAAACAAACCACTGCAGATTCCAGGAAGAACCTATCAGCCACCAAAGGGGTCATGTCTCAAGTCTGTTCTAACTCTGATGTCCTGGGATTTCTGCTGTGGAAACAACTTGTGTCACGTGCGAGAAGTGTCTCCCCACGGCAGCTCCAGGAGGCTGGTGTCTTCAGCATCTGCGCTTGGACTGAGGCGGGTCCAGATCTGCTAGGAGGCTTGACCAGAGCATCTGACAGAAGATCCGCAGGAATCAAGGGTGGTTCATACGGCCTCCGCAGACAGCCGGCACTTGTTTCCCGGGTAATAATCCTGTTTGGCTCAAATCAAATTCCCTTCCTCTTCTTCTCTATCTCCTGTCTTTTTAGAGCCACAGCCGAGGGATATGGAGGTTCCCAGGCTAGGGGCTGAGTCAGAGCGGTAGCCGACGTCCTACACCACAGCCACAGCAACAGCAGATCCAAGCTGCCTCTATGACCTACACTGAAGCTTGGGGCTACGCTGGATCCTTAATTCACTGAGCAAGGTCAGGGATTGAACCCACATCCTCATTGGATACTCGTCAGGTTCTTAACCCATTGAGTACAACCGAGAACGCTTCCCTTTTTTCCTTCTTAACTTGATTGTTAATTGTCTTTTTTTGGCTGCACTCGAGGATGTGTAGAAATTTCTGGGCCAGGGATCGAACCTGTGCCACAGCAGCAACCTAAGCCCCTGGAGTGTCAATGCTGGATCCTTTACCCACTGTGCCACCAGGGAACTCCTTAGTTAACTGAATTTTCATTGGTATTCTCTTGGCGTAGTTGGCAGGATATCAGAGACACCCGCCAGGGTGAGTCTACCCTGAACCCGTGTTTGGTACCACCAGGAGCCCGTTGAGCCCCACCTGCCTCTCCGAACTTCTCCCCATTGGTGAGTTCTGATAGAAGAACATTATTGCTTTAAGTGATGTCCTGAATTGTGCCTGAGCTGTTTTCCTCAGGATTTTAAGTCCTAAGGGGACTGTACATTTCCTTGGCAGGGACCAGAGGGAACATTGTTGTGGACTGGGTTGGCTGTCTTTCTTTCTTCCTTTTTTTTATTTGGCTTAAATTGGAAAGATTATGCATATATGTTTGCTAGTGAAATGAGAGACTGAGTCTGCTCAGCATGGGAGAAAAAGAGACATCCTCTCTTTCCAGGCACAAGGCACTCTCAGGTGATGAAGAACCTAGCAGAAATGTCTGAGGATCAATCCTCAGGAGGCGTAGTGGTCTCACAGAGGATCCCACTAAAACCATTAAGTAAATTCTGCAGGAATTCCCGCTGTGGCTCAGTGGTAATGAACCTGACTGGGATCCATGAGGATGCGGGCTTGATCCCCCGCCTCCTCGCTCCATGGGTTAAGGATCTGGCTTTGCAGTGAGCTGTGGTGTAGGTCGGTAGCTACAGCTCTGATTCGACCCCTAGCCTGGGGACTTCCATATGATGTGGGTGCCTCCCTAAAAAGACAAAACAACAACAAATAATCTGCTCACCTGAGGGGCATAATAAAGGCTGATCACCTAGTGCCCTGAGCACCCATGGCAGTTGAGGCTGTCAAAAGGAGAAAGCAAGACCTGTCAGACAGTGGAACTGACCCGAAGCTTACTCCGAGGGCAGCTAGACTCAGAAGCAGCACAGATTTTGTTAGGGAACCATTGACCGGAACTGCCCACCTTGACTAGGCATGATGGTAGCTGCTGGCAGGAGTTCTCTCACAGCAGGAGGCCCTGATAAGGAACAAGGTGCAGCCCTGAAAACTAATTGGGGGGATGCAGGAGGGGCCAATAGATGAGGTTAAGATGATTAACTTCCCAGGATCCTTGGCGCTGGAATCCATCTTGGCTGAGAGGTGCATGTAACCACCAGGAAGGAGCCTAAGCCACGCCAAGTATGAGCTGAGCAAGATGATCCCGCGTTGCTGTGGCTGTGGTGTAGGCCAGCAGCTATGGCTCCAATTAGACCCCTAGCCTGGGAACCTCCATATGCTGCAGGAGCGGCCCTAGAAAAGGCAAAAAGACCAAAAAAAAAAAAGCTCAGAAATAAATCTATACACATATGGTCAATTAATCTATGACAAAGGAGGAAAGAACTTACAATGGGGAAAAGACCGTTTCTTCAATAAGTGATGCAGGGAAAACCAGACAGCTACATGTAACAAAATGAAATTAGAACACTGTCTAACAGCACATAAAAAATAAGCTCAAAATGGATTAAGACCTAAGCATAAGACCAGATGCTGTAAAACTCTTAGAGGAAAATATAGGCACAACCCTCTTTGACATTGCAGCAGTATCTTTTTTTTTTTGTTCCACCTCCTAGAGTAAGGAAAATAAAAACAAACAAACAAAAAAACAAATGGGACCTAATTCAACTTAAAAACTTTTGCACGGGAGTTCCCATCATGGTTGAGCTGTAATGAACCCAACTAAGATCCATGAGAAAGCATGGATCCCTGGCCTTGCTCAGTGGGTTAAAGATTCAGCATTACTGTGGGCTGTGGTGTAGGTCACAGACACAGCTCGGATCTGGCGTGGCTATGGCTGTGGTGTAGGTAGGCAGCTATAGCTCCAGTTCGACCCCTAGCCTAGGAAACCATAAGCAAAACAAAAAGACAAGTCACAGAATGGGAGAAAATCTTTGCAGATGAAGAGACCAACAGGGGATTAATCTTCAAAATATACAATCATCACCTACAGCTTTATACCAAAAAAACCCCAAACAAAACCAAACAACCCAATTAAAAAAATGTGCGCAAGATCTAAATAGATATTTTTCCAAAGAAGACATATAGATGGCCAACCACATCTGAAAAGATGCTCCATGTTTATCTAATTAAATTCAGCCCAATCTTAGCCAATCCTGACCATGCGTAAAACTCTTCTCTCAGTGTTCCTCCTCCACAAACCTTCTAGAACTTTCTATGTCCATATTATTTTTGTCCTTCACTTACTTTTTCCATTCAGAAACAATCAGCTCTGGGACAAACCACCTTTTTTCTCACCTTAAAAAAATACATTCCCATTCCTTCCGCCCTCTTCCACTGAAGATATGCTTCCTGTTTTTCTTGTATACTAAACTGTTTCCCTTATTATTTTAATAGCTTTTGCTACATATATTCTACTTGACCTTAAGACCTAGTTTCTATCAAAAACCAAGAAGCAGTTATTAACTGTATTGTACATTGGCCTTCTTGTAGATGGGCAAGCCTATAAATACTATTTATGGTTTCTAGAAAACACAGAATTTCTTACAGAAAATATCTTAGTGTGGCACCAAACATATCTATTAATAGTCCTAAGTATCTTTAGTTTCTCTGTAAAAGGAATCCTATGTTCAGTAACTAATGTTCGGGTGTCTTATTTGGAAATAATCTGGATAGTCAATGGATTCCCATCATTTAACTTAATTTAGCAAAACTTTAAAGTTTCAAGTTACCAAAATCTTGAGAGACTAGTCTATTTTTATTTTTTTATTTTTTATTTTTTTAGGGCCACACCCTCGGTGTATGGAGGTTCCCAGGCTAGGAATCGAATCGGAGCTACAGCTGCCAGCCTACACCACAGCCACAGCAATGCGGGATCCGAGCTGTGTCTGCGACCTACACCACAGCTCACTGCAACGCCGGATCCTTAACCCACTGAGCAAGGCCAGGGATTGAACCCGAAAACTTATGGTTCCTAGTCGGATTCGTTACCCACTGAGCCATGACGGGAACTCCCTGAAATTTGCATTTTTAAAAGATAATGGAGATAAGAGTTGCTGGAAAAAGTTAGGTAGAACATTCGAACTCCTAGGATGACTTTATTCTCTTAGGGCTAGAAATTTTGTTCAATACTCATAAGCCTCTTGAAGTGGGGGAGGTTTGGGATGTGGTAAAAGATTGATGGGCTTCGGATTATTTCTGGAGCCACACCTCTGTTCCCATACAGACAGACTTGTGGGAATTCCCGTTTGTGGCACAGTGGGTCCACACAGTGTCTGTGAGGATGCAGGTTCAATCCATGGCCTTGCTCCGCGGGTTAAGGATCTGGTGTTCCTGCAAACTGCAACATAGGTTGCAGTTGCGGCTCAGATTGGTGTTGCTGTGGCTGTGGCCCAGACTCCAGCTGCAGCTCCAATTTGACTGAGCTTCCGCATGCCTCCATATGCCGCAGGTGCAGCTGTAAAAAGAAAAGGGAAAAAAAGGCTAGAGGGGAGCAGTAGTTAAAGTTTTAGGTCAATTTTATATCATCAATCTTTCATTAGCCTTCTCCAACAAATCCATCCATGAGACTAGTTTGAAATTCTGAAGCCTTTTGAGACTTCTGCATACCATTTCAAATAGGTGCACTAGTTTAAGATGAGAGCTCTCTTGGAGTTCTCTTGTGGTGCAGCAGGTTAAGGATACAGTGTTGTCACTGCAGTGGCTTGGGTCGCTGCTGTGGCATGGGTTTGATCCCTGGCTCAGGAACTTCCGCATGCTCCAAGAGCAGGAAAGGGAGAGAGAAAGAGGGAAAGAGAGAGATATATAAAATTTTAACAACTTGGGGAGTTCCCATCGTGGCTCAGTAGTTAACAAAACTGACTAGCATCCATGAGGATGCGGGTTCAATCCCTGGCCTCGCTCAGTGAGTTAAGGATCTGGTGTTGCCGTGAACTGTGGTGTAGGTCACAGACGTGGCTCAGATCCCACATTGCTGTGGCTCTGGCATAGGCTGGCAGCTACAGCTCTAATTTGACCCCTAGCCTGGGAACCTCCATATGCCGCTGGAGCAGCCCTAAAAAAGACCAAAAAAAAAAAAAGACCAAAAAATAAAAAATAAAATAAAATTCTAACAACTTGGTATATTTTCCAAGTCCAAGGATCAAGGAGCTAGCCTTACAAATATTTTCCCACGCTAATCTAATTTTAGAAAAGAGGAAACCTCTTACCGCCCTTGTTTTTTGTTGAACCTGCAAGCTAAGATCTGGAAGACTGGGGCTTTAACTTCACGAGGAAAATTCAGTTTGGGAGTGCCAAAAGAACACCACCTTGGCCATTTCAGAGCCTAATTTCCTCTAATTCCTACTTAAGCACTGCAAGCATACATAAACCCAGATGGTACTGCGGAGGTAGCTCTATGCGCAGCTCCTGTTTGGCCTTTGAAGCACCATTTCCCATTATTTGTAGCCTGATTCAGACATGAAATATGATCTGAGCGACTTTGAGGATAGTGGGATGGATCTCCTGTGTGCTGCTTCTAAGTCTAGCTCCTTAAGAAGGGTGACTCTACATGTCTCGGTTTCTCCCTGTGATGGTCTAAAACCATCGTGGGTCCTCAGAGCTCTGGGTTATCAGCCTTTCACGGCCCCTCGCAGAGCAGTTTTTACTTAAGGCTTGTAATGGGTCTCCTTTATTCTTCAGAGCTGAATAATCTGGTTTCTCATGTCACTACCAAACATCTTATTCATAAAATGTATTTTCTGGAGGTCCTGTCGTGGTGCAGTGGAAACCGATCCGACCAGGAACCATGAGGTTGTGGGTTCGATCCCTGGCCTCACTCAGTGGGTTAAGGATCCGACATTGCCACAAGCTGCAGTGTAGGTCACAAATGTGGCTTTGATCAGGTGTTGCCATGTCTGTGGCATAGGCTGCAGCTACAGCCCTGAATCGACCCCTAGGCTGGGTACTTCCATGTGACCCAGGTTCGGCCCTAAAAAGAGGGAAAAAAATTTGCTTGTTTGAGTCTGCTTTCTGTACTGCTTGCCATCCTTCTGTCTGAATTTGTTTGTCCAGCTGCCAAACTTCTTCCCCTCTACCTCCTTCCAATAAGAGATTTTTGTGAACTTTCCCAAAGAATTATCTTATTTTTTCGTTTCTTTCTTTTCTTTCTTTTTTTTTTTTTTCATTTTTGGCTGCCCTGCAGCATATTGAGCTCCTGGGCCAAGGATCAGATCCAAACCGCAGTCTCAACCCAAGCTGAAGCTGCAGCTGCAGCAATGCTAGTTCCTTAACCCACTGTGCCAGGCCAGGAATTGAACCTGCATCCCAGCACCTGCCAATCCCGTTGTGCCACAGCGGGAGCTCCAAGAATTATCTGATTTCTATTCCTGTAAAATCAGTCCTCTCCTGGGAGGGAGGAGGCTCCTTCAGGATACTGGGCTCATTCCCCCACTCCTGACTCGGGATGCAGACCAAGGCAGGGCCAGGTGCCCGGTGAGGCCAGCAGGAGGAGATAAACACTTGGAGTTCTGAGTCTTCATCCATCTCCACCATCTCCCTCCATCTATGGGCTGGGAGGGGGCCTCTGTTGAGGAAGGGAAGGCGGATTGTCTCATGATGGAAATAGCCATCACTTGTCGACACTTTTCTATGCTGCAGACTTTAAAGGTTATTAAGAAAAAATTCAAGCATATATAGGTAATAAATCCATGCATTACAAAAAAAAAGGATCAGCAGTAAATACCTCTTGTTACCTGTCCTGAGATACATACTGTGCATTTATAAGCATACGCATCTTCTTCTTTCTTTACCCAAATGGTAGCTTACCTAATACACTTCTGCACCTTGCTTTTTTCACTTAATTGCATATTTCCTTTCTTTCTTTCTTTCTTTTTTTTGGCTGCACCTGCAGCATATGGAAGTTCCTGGGCCAGGGGTTGAACGCAAGCTGCACCTGTGACCCACACTGCAGCTGGGGCAACTGCTTGGATCCTTTAACCCACTGTAGCAGGCCAGGGATGGAATCCACACCTCTGCAGCGACTGGAGCTGCTGCCGTCAGATTCTCAACCCGCTGTGCCACAGTGGGAACTCCTTATTTGCATATTCCTATACATAGAACTTTCTATATGTCTCCATATACAGCCATAACGTTGCTGGATATATGCGCCAAAATTTATTTCACCAGCTTTGTATCTATGGAGATTTAGGCCCCTACCATTCTTTTGCTCGCATGAACAACATTGCAGGGAACAAATGCAACACAAACAACAATGTACAAATGTTACAGCTTGTGCTGCAGAATTTTCAGATTTTATGTAGTTGAATTTACCATGTTTTTTGGCTTCTGGGTTTGGGTCAACCTTAGTAAGGTCTTCGCCACTCTGATACTAATAAATGTACAAAACCAAACCCCTCCCCAAAACAAAAACACTTTTTAAAAAAGCACGTTTGGAAGTTCCCATTGCGGCTCAGTGGTCACGAGCCCAACTAGTATCCACGAGCACGCAGGTTCCACCTCCGGCCTCGCTCAATGGGTTAAGGATCTGGCATTGCCGTGAGTGGTGGTGTAGGTCACAGACCTGGCTTGGATCCCCCGTTGCTGTGGCTGTGGTGTAGGCTGGCAGCTGCAGCTCTGATTTGACCCCTAGCCTGGGAACTTCTACAAGCGGTGGGCGCGGCCCTGAAAACAAAATAAATAAATAAATAAATAAACAAATAACTTTCTGATTGGAATAGTTTTAGAGTTACAGAAAAATGTTGAGAATAGCACAGAGAATTTCCATACACTCAAACTCAGTTTCTCTGATTATTACTCTTACCCCATCAGTGATAGATGAGCCATGCCTACACATTATTATTAAAGTCCATACTTTAATTTTTTCCAATTTAAGTCAATTTTTATTTTATATTGGAGTATTAAAGTCCATGTTTTATTCAGATTTGCTTAGATGTTACTTTTCCTGTTCTACATTCCATCCTAGCAGCCACCTTACACTTGAGTGGTCATGGCTCCTTAGGCTCCTCTTGGTTGTGACAGTTTCTGACTTTCCTTTTTTATTTTTATTTTTTATTTTTTTTAAGGCTGCACCTGCAGTATATGGAAGTTCCCAGGCTAGGGGGCGAATTGGAGCCACAGCAACATGGGATCTGAACCACGTCTGCGATCTGCTCACAGCAACCCCGGATCCTTAACCCACTGAGCGAGGCCAGGGATCAAACCTGCACCCTCACAGATACTAGGCAGGTTTGTAACCACTGAGACACAACGAGAACCCCTGACTTTCCTCGTTTTTAACGACCTGACAGTTTTGTGGAGCTGATCAGGTATCCTGCAGAATGTCTCTCAGTTGGGGTTTAGTCGGATGTTTCCATGATGAGGCTGAAATTATGGGTCTGGGGGAGAAAGACCCCACAGGTAAAATATCATTTCCATCACATCATATCAAGGATGCATATCATCAATATGACATCACTGATGATTCTGACTTTGTGATCATCTGTCTGGGAAAGTGTTTGTCAGGGATTATTCAGTTAAATACTTGCCCTGCCCTCCCTTTCCACACTGTCCTCTTTGGAAGGAAGTCACTGTATGTAGTCTACACTTAAAGAGGGCGGAGTTAGGTTCCACTTCCTTGAAGTGTCTAGAAATTATTTGGAATTCTTCTGCATAGTAGACTTAGCTACACTTTCTGTTTGTTTAATTTGGCAGTTACTTGTATTATATACAAATGTATATACAATTTCTTTGAATTCTATCTTTTAAACATGGATAGGGGCAGAGATGTGGATGTGGTGCAAAATTTTTAAAATATATATTATAGAAAAATCCTCACTCCTACCTCTCTCCCCCAGCCTCCTAGCTCTCCACTCGAGAGACATCTTCTGTACTTACAAACAGGTACGTTCCCTTTCTTTTTTTTCTTCCCTTTTTGTACTCAAATGGTAACTTACTCGATACACTTGTTTGGCGTCTTTGATTATTTCTATTACACTTTTTAAAAACTGGAAGGTCGCCCCTCAGCGCGGCCGCTGGATGGAGCCGTCCGGGGTCTCTCAGGCTCTCCAGCCGCTCCTCCCATCCCGGGTGGGCGACGCACCAGAACCGCACCTTCCCGCCGCCCCCGGCTGTCACCTCGCCTCACACCTCCGGGCCCCTCGGGTGGTCCAGCGCGGTGCGGGCGTGGGAAGGGCAGCCCGGCGCCCCGCCCCCGCCCCCGCCTCTGTGACGTCAGCGCCGGAACCTGGAATCCCGGCTCCCGAAGCGAAGGCGGGGAGGCGGCGGCGGCTGGAGCTGGTCTCCCGCGGCCTCTCGGCGGCGCTGGGCACAACCATGAGCGAATCCAGCGATAGTGGGCTCCCGCCCGGCAGGCCCAGCAGGCAGCCCTTCATCCACCAAGGTAGGGCGGCGGGGACCGGGCTCCCCAACTTGAAGGGGGACAGCGGGTCTTTCTTATTCGTGCTCTCCCTCCCTCCAGCCCATCCTCACCCAGGTCAGAGAGCGCATGCTCTAACCCCCGGCGCGCTTGAATGGGAGTCGCGACCGTGGTGAGTTCGCCGTCCCAATTCTGGTGAGGGATCCCGGCGTCTTCGTAAACGCGTCCCGTACGTGAAACGAAAGGCTGTGAGATCCTCGCCAGCCCGAACATTGTGATACGCGGTGCTTGCCTCCCAGCCATCTCAGGCTTTATGATGAGACGCACTTAGAAGTGAATTCTGCCTCGGCTGTTTCTTGCTGTGTGAGCTTTGCTAAGTGGCTTGCTCTCTCTGAACCTCAGATACCTCAGCAGTAAAATGAGAAGAGGATGTAGGTGGGGTTAGTTGGGAGAGGAATGTGTGAAGTACCTAACCTAGGGTACAGCTCTGTGAATTTTTACAACCACGACCCAGCCAAGTCAGAAAAGTTGCCAGTCCCCAGGCAGGCTTCTTTGCAGCATTTGTATCTTTTATTTGCCCTTCACAAAACACAAGACACCACTGTGAGTTTTATGTGCAGTGTTTTTTGTTTGCTTGTTTGTTTTTCTGTTTCAATTTGAGAATAGAGATTTTGCTACCCGGATTTACAGTACAACATGAATGTAGTTAGATACGGGCATTGGGCCCTTCGGATTGGATTGATCGCAACATTTAGAAGAAGCAGAAAAGGAAAAGACACTCAAACTCTGGCAACTTGTTCAGAAATCAGAAAAAGAAGTTAGACCGGGTTTGATGCTAATTCGTTTCTGATGTATAATCAACAGTGCTGGCATCAGTTCAGTTTCAGCCTTTCCGTAATAGCTATTCAAGTATTTTCGAGTTGATATTTATTTATCTTCCTCTTGTCACCTTTAGGGCACCAATCTTGGTTTCCCATACAGAGGGCATGAGATTCGTCTTTCTTGGTTCTTTGCTTGGTGTTTGTGGGCACTTTTCTTATGAGTATTATAAGCATCTTCCTATGAGTATTATAACTAACCCCT
This sequence comes from Phacochoerus africanus, assembly GCF_016906955.1. Taxonomy (NCBI): domain Eukaryota; kingdom Metazoa; phylum Chordata; class Mammalia; order Artiodactyla; family Suidae; genus Phacochoerus; species Phacochoerus africanus. Next base: position 30,223,584 of record NC_062548.1, read on the forward strand.
CTAATTAAAAGGTCTCTCCCTGCCCTTGGACAGATGATATTTTGTGACCTTGTACCCGCTGGCATGAGAGGGAGACTCAGAAGGGACTGTTCATATCTTTGTAGCACTTTGCAAACCATGATATACTGTTGGGCATCATGGGAGGAAGGTTGGAGCAAGCGAGGAGACAGGGCATCTGGTTTACAGAAATGGGAAATGTGTATCCTTGTGAATGATAAAACAGATCACAATGCTTTCCTTCTTTTATTTTTTGTCTTCTATTTTTTTTGTGTCTTTTTAGGGCTGCACCCAGGGCATATGGAGGTTCCCAGGCTAGGAGTCACATCGGAGCTGTAGCCCCCTGCCTATGCCATAGCCACAGCAGTGCCAGATCCGAGCTTCGTCTGTTACCTACACCACAGCTCATGGCAACGCCGGATCCTTAACCCACTGAGCGAGGCCAGGGATCGAACCCGCAACCTCATGGTTCCTAGTCGGATTCGTTTCCACTGTGCCACCATGGGAACGCCTGCTTGCCTTCTTAATGGAAACTTTGCAGTGGTTTCCCACTGCTCTGAGAATAAACTCCAGGCTTTTCTATGGTGGCCAACAAGCCCTACAAAGACTCCAGTGACCCCTCCTGCTCTCATCACTGCCTTACCTTAACCCATCCTGCTCCTGATACACTGACTACCTTCCCATTCCTCCAACATAGCAAGGTTATTTCTGCCTCAGGGCCTTTGCACCTGCTATTCTCTGCCTGGAGTACTTTTCTCTTTGATGCTCATAGGGCAGCCTCCATTTCTCCTCCTGTCAGGTGTCTGCTCAAATGTCCCTTCAGAGAGACAGACACCCCTGGAGAAGTTTGGAGAAGTGCCCTCTTATCTCTACCCCTGACCAGTTACCTGGCTTATTTCTTCAAAGCATTTAGCACCATCTAAAGTCATCTGGGGAGTTCTTGTTGTGACTCAGTGGGTTGAGAACCCCATGTAGTGTCTGTGAGGATGCGGGTTCACTGGCCTTGCTCAGTGGGGTAAGGATCTGATGATGTTGCTGCAAGCTGCGGCATAGGTTGCAGACGTGGCTCAGATCCGGCATTGCTATGGCTGTGGTGTAGGCCTGGAGCCGTAGCTCCAGTTCAGCTCCTAACCTGGGAACTTCCACATGGTGCAGGTGCGGCCATAAAAAGAAAAAAGAAAGTCATCTGGTTTGATCATTTCCTGGCTTATTAACCATCTCTTCTTCTAGAATGTGGATGCCATGAAAAGCAGGAGCTTTGTCTTATTCCTCTGGAGCCTAGAACAGTATCTGGCACATGGTGGGTGCTAAGTATGTGTTGAATGAATGGATGAATGAATGAATGAATGGAATGTACCCACAGCCATGCTGGGCAGCTATAGTGTAGCCGTTGGGAGTCCTGACTCTGGATTCCCAGATGCAAATCCTCTTTTTCCCATTTACTGGATTTGTCGTTGGGGAAGGCACTAAATGGAGATAATGATTGCGCCTACTTCAGGAGGTCCTTCTAAGAATTAAGAATTTATGTAAATAACTTAGTAATGAGTAACTTATTGCTAATAAGGGAGTTATGTAGATAATTTAGTAGCTTATATTAGTTATCTAATGCCCTGTAACACATTATCCCTTAATTTAGAGGCTTAGAACAGTAACGGTCACTTATCTCACAGTTTCTGTGGTTCAGGAATATAGGAGTGACTAATCCAAGCTTTTTTGGATCAGAGTCTCTTATGAAATTACAATCATGTGTCAGCCAGCAATGCAGTCATCTGGAGGCTTGCCTGGGGCTGGAGGGGCCCTTCCAAGATGACTTGCTCACATGAATGGCAGTGTTGACACTGGCTTTCGATAGGAGGCCCCATTTCCTCTCCACGTGGACCTCCCAGAGGGCTGCTTGAGTGTCCTCGAGACATGGTGGCTGGCATCTCCCAGAGCAGATGTTCCGAGAGAGCAAGGCAGAAACGCATCTCTTGTGGGCTGGTCTTAGAAATCACCCTGGGAGCTCCCATGGTGCCTCCATGGTAATGGGCCTGACTGGTATTAATGAGGATGTAGGTTCGATCCCTGGCCTTGTTCACTAGGTTGAAGATCCTGCATGGCTGTGAGCTGTGTGCAGTGTAGGTCGCAGACGCAGCTCGGATCTGGTGTGGCTGTGGCCAGCAGCTCCAGCTCCAGTTCAACACCTAGCCTGCAAACTTCCATATGCTGCGGGTACAGCTGTAAAAAGACCGCCCCCCCAAAAAAAAGACAAAAAAAGACAAAAAGAAATCGCCCACGAGTCAGCCCCGTTCAGCATGGAAGGGACTTGTGTAAAGGCACGAATGTCAGGCTGTTGGGAGGAGAGGATTGGCTGCCATGGGTCCATGTAACTGGTCCGTGTTAACTGCTGCCATGGATGCCTCTGCTCCCCTCCTGGACGTTAAGCTCCAGCAGGGCCGGGGTGGGGCTTGTTTTGCGTCCCCGTGCTAACTTAGTCCAGGGCTTGGTGCCTAGCAGGCTTTCCAGTTAATGGTATGAAAGGATACCCTTCATGATTTGGTCTCCGTCTCAGCTCCCAGTGCCCCCCACCCTCCCGCCTGATGGTCTCCATGTTACTTCTTGAGCCTGAGAAGCTCCTGCTGTTCCCTCAACCAGGGGGCTGGTGCCTTACTTCCTTTTAAGGCATAGGCCCTGTCTTTCAGTCTTGTGTCGCTTCCTCCTGGAAGCCTTCCCTGACTACCTCCCTCCCACAGACCGGACTGTGTCACTTCTTAGTGTCCACACAGCCCTTTGGCCTCACCTGTCAAAGTCTCCCTTGAACTGTATGCTCGCCTCTCTTGAGTTGTATCTCTCTCTCTCTCTCTCTTTTTTTTTTCTTTTTTTCTTTTTATGGCCGCACTTGCGGCATATGGAATTTCTGAGGCTAGGGGTCGAAGTGTGTCTACGCCACAGCCCTAGCCATGCCGGCTCTTTAGCCCACTGAGTGAGGCCAGGGATCGAACCCACAACCTCATGGAGGCTATGTCAGGTTCTTAACCCACCGAGGCACAATGGGAATGCCTGTATCATTTTTAAGAGCAAGGATTTGGAATTAAACAGACCCAGATTCAGACACTGACTTGGCCTCTTTTAAACCGGGTGGCCTTAAGCAAGTCACGGCCTTTTCTGAGCCTCAGCATGAAAGCTGGCCCCTGCCCACCTCTCCACCTCGACCCCTGCCGCCTCCCTTCCCCTAGACTCCAGCCACCTGCCAGTGCCCCCCAGCGCTTCCCTCCTCAGGTCTTCACAGCTGCTGTTCCCTCTGCCCTTCCCCCTGCCCTTCCTGTGGCCAGGTCTTCACACCTCAGCTATCAGCTTGTAAGTCACCTCCTCCAAGAGACAAAGAGCCCCCCTTCCCATCTCACATGTCCCGCAGGAGACATTTTGCCCACTCCCAGGGCTTCATTGCCCTTCAGCCCCATGGTACCTGGTGTGTCCCGTGTTTGTTGGATAGAATGACTCTCATGGCTTTTCACCTTTGCCGTGTACATATGGGCTCCCAGGCTGTCAGTACTTCATACCAGTCCGTTGCATGCACACTGCACACTTAGGTACTCCGTCGGTGTATGTAGTGGAACTGCACGCTTATTCCAGTTTGGAGTCCTTCAGCCAGCCTGCGTGCACTGAGGTTTGTTTTTTTGTTTTTTTTGTTTTGTTTTGTTTTGTTTTGTTTTTGCCTTTTTGCCTTTTCTAGGGCCGCTCCCATGGCATATGGAGGTTCCCAGGCTAGGGGTCCAATTGGAGCTGTAGCTGCCAGCCTACACCACAGCCACAGCAATGCAGGATCTGAGCCACATCTGTGACCTACACCATAGCTCACAGCAATGCCGGATCCTTAACCCACTGAGCGAGGCCAGGGATCGAACCCACAACCTCATGGTTCCTAGTCCGATTCATTAACTACTGAGCCTTGACGGGAACTCCCTGACTATTTTTTTGTTTGAGGTGTAATTCACATAACAAAAATCAACCAATTTTGAAGTGTAGACTTCAGTAGCATTTAGTCCATTCACAAAATGGTCCAGCCATCATCTCTCTCGAGTTCCAGAATATTTTCATGGAACCTAAAGCAAAGAAACCCTATGCCCATGAAATGGCCCCAGCCTGTTCCCCTCCCCACAACCCCTGGCTACCACGAAACTGCTTTCTTTTTCTATGGATTTACCGATTCTGAATGTTTCATAGACATGGACTCATACAACAGGTGACCTTTGGGGATGGGCCTCTTTCACGGAGCATAACATAATGCTTTTCAAGGTTCAGTCATGTAGCGTGTACTTCACTCCTTTGTGTGGCTGAACAATATCTCATTGTATGGATACTTAGTTTATCCATTCATTCGTGGATGGACATTTGGGTTGTTTCCACCTTTTGGCCATTAGGAAAAATGATGCTGTGAACATTCATGTATGAGTTTCTTTTTTTGTTGTTGTTGTTGTCTTTGTAACTACAACTCCTTTATTCCTTTTTTTTTAAATACATTTTTTAGAGTATAGTTGACTTAGAAAGTTGTGTTAGTTTCAGGTGTACAGCAAAGTAAATCAGTCATTCATACACATACACTTTTTTTTTTTGTCTTTTTGCCTTTTCTAGGGCCGCTCCCACGGCATATAGAGGTTCCCAGGCTAGGGGTCTAATCGGAGCTGTAGCCACTGGCCTACACCGCAGCCACAGCAACACGGGATCCGAGCCGCGTCTGCGACCCACACCACAGCTCACGGCAACGCTGGATCCTTAACCCACTGAGCAAGGCCAAGGATCAAACCTGCAACCTCATGGTTCCTTGTCAGATTTGTTAACCACTGCACCACAACGGGAACTCCACATATACCTTTTTTAAAATTTGTTTTATTTTAGTTTTCTGCAGTGTGTCTTTGTGTGTGTCTTTTTAGGGCTGCACCCGAGGCATATATGGAAGTTCCCAGGCTAGGGGTCCAGTAGGAGCTGCATGTGCCGGCCTATGCCACAGCCACAGCAATGCGGGATCCGAGCCGTGACCTACACCACAGCTCACAGCAACGCCCTGGCCTTGCTCAGTGGGATCCTTAACCCACTGAGCAAGACCAGGGATCCAACCCATATCCTCATGGATACTACTCAGGTTCATTACTGATGAGCCATGACAGGAGCTCCACAGTGTCTTTTTATTTATTTATTTTAATTTTTTTTTTAAAAATATAGTTGATTTACAAAGTTGTGTCACACATATCCATTCTTTTTCGGGTTCTTTTCCTGAAAAAATAAAAATAACTGTTGTGTTATAGGTTATTACACAATATTGAGTAGGTTTCCCTGTGCTGTATATACAGCAGGTCCTAGCTACCTAGCTGTTTTACCAAGTGTGTATATGCCAATCCCAGACCCTCTCCTGCCCTGCATTTCCCCTTTGGTAACCATGAAATTCATGTACAAGTTTTTGTTGGAACATGTTTGCAATTTCCTTTGGTTATCTACCTGCTAGTGGACTTGCTGGATCATGTGCTAATTCTCTGTTTAATTTTTTGCGGAACTGCCACACCCAGGGACTCTTGCCCCTTTTGTGCGGCATGACTATGACCATAACTCCACTGTTCAGAGGGGAACCTGCGTGACTTAACCAAGGTGGCCTGATGGCCTTACATGGTGGCTGGCTGGGCAGCATTGACACCTGCGCGGTGGCCACAGAGCCACTGGCCCAGCCTTTCTCCTCCTCAGTGGGCACCGCTCCTGGGAGGGGACCTGCCTGGACAACCCTGATGTGACTATTTGGATTGACACCCCCCTCCCGCTTCAGGGTGGGCCTTGGTCTGTTCCCAGCAGTGAGCACGTGGGAGGATAAAGGGGGAAAACAAAAGAGCCTCTCTAGCTCCTCTGGTGAGGGGCCTCTGCAACTTTGATTTGCATTTTAAAATAAATGAAGAGAGCCTCATGGAGCCTTCCTGGTCCAGGTGCAAACCACACCTTGGCCAGTTATCAGCTGTGTGACCTTGAGCAAGTCCTGTGACCTCTCTGAGCCTCCGTGTTCATATCTGTGAAATGTGAAGAATCATAGACCCCCCCCCCTCTGCTGGGGGCACCGAGGGCATTGAATGAGATAAGCGTGTCTAGAATCTAGTACCACATGGGCAAATGCTGAGCACTTGAATGGCAGCTGCTGGTATTATTATTACTATTATTATTATTATTATTATTATTATTGCCTTCTCTAGCTCTGCTGTTTTAAGGTTTGATGACTGCATGTGCTGTGTGTTCATACTTCCTAAAGTTATGCTGTTAGATACTTAGGTGGTTAAATATACCTATCCTGTGGGCTATTTCAGTCCCGTCCGTGGATTGTAAGAAACGTGCAGACCAGTAACCATTGGACCTGCAGTGTGTTTGTTTGTTTGTTTAATTTCAACATTACCTGCTAAATCCATTCATCCAGATTACTCCTCAGAGGTGTCCTTCTGCAGGTCTGGACACAGGCTGCCATGGTTCTTTGGTGAACCAGCCATCTGATCCGAGTTCTGTCTTTTCCTCTCTGTCTGGGAAAGGCTGAGCTCTGCCCAGCAACTCGGGCCCAGATTAGGCCCAAAGGCCCAGAGGCCCTCAGTGGCTTTTTTTGGTTTGTTTTTTTCAGGAAGCGAAGAATTGAAGAGATAAAAGGGGGAAATGACTTTCCAGTGGGTGTAAACTTTGTCGCCGTCTGGCTGCTTTTTCAAGGAGCATTGTTGGGCTGTGGGACCACCCAGCCCTTCTGCGGGGTGGGGGGCTCCCTCCCACCCTCGCCAGGGGGAGGCAGGGAACTGACCCTGAGCCAAAAGCAGGCACCAGGCCTGGGGCCTCGTGGTGAAAGAGGCCGGCACGGGATGCGCAGTTGAAGCTTCTAGTCCGGCAGCAGGGAGAGACACTAGCAGGTGGAGGAAAAGAGCTAATACGGCCTCCGTGTTCACGTCTGGGAAATGTGAGGAATCGCAGACCCCCTCTGCTGGGGCCACCAAGGGCATTGAATGAGATAAGTGTGTCTAGAATCTAGCACCACATGGGCAGGTGCTGTGCCCTTGAAAGGTAGCTGAGGTGCTGAGCCACAGGGGGAACTCCTGCCATCTCCTATTTTTATAAAGTTTTATTTATAATAATGCATATTCATTTATGGATGGTGGCTGCTCTCCTACAGCAATGCCGGTTGAGTAGTTGTGACAAAGATCTTTGTGGGAAAAATATGTTGTTTCTGGCTCTTTGCAGAAAAGGTTGCCCTCTTTTCTCACCTGCACTAGCCATCTAATCCTTTGGGCGGCTGTGCGAGGTGGGGATGGCTATCCCCCTTTTACAGGTGGAACAACTGAGGCACAGAATGGTCAAGGAACTCACCAGGTCACACAGGTCAAGGAACTGCCAGCGGAGCTGGGGTTAGGATCCAGGGAGCGGACTTTGGAGCCAGTGCTTTTAACCACCGTGTCTTGTCAGCTCCTTAGACAGACTCACAGTAATGGCTCCAGCACAGCCCACCGGATGCTCTACTGGCTTGAAAACTAGGAGACCTGGGTTCTGGGCCCAGCACGGCTCTGATCACCCAGTGAATCACTGTCCTTAAAGACTGTTTGCTCATCTGGTCATAAAGCCTTGGGCTCATCATTCCCCAAGCCCCACCCAGGTGCCAAGTGGTGACTCACGCAGGTCTTCCCAGCCCTGCAGTTCTGAAGTCTGGCAGATGGGGGAGGCTCCCCAGCCCCTTGTTCCTCCCCTGCCCCCCCCCCCGCCCCGTGGTCCAGTACTGTAGCCACTAGCCAGAGACATCTGATCAAGTTAAAAATTCCCTTTTCCTCGGTCTCAGCAGCCACACGTTGGTTACCCAATAGCCAGTGGTCACATGAAGCAGTGCAATTATAGAACGTTTCCATCATTGCAGGAGACTGCAGCCTGACGTGTGATGTCCTGCCGTGGCATGTAGCCATGCCAACCTGTGTAGCTCAAGGACAGAAATAGGCACATGGCTGGCAAGAGAGAGCCTGTTAAACCTGCGTCCGACTGTATCATTTCTCTGCTCAGAACCCCCCTTGGTTCCCACCTTACCCACGTACGGTGACACCATGGCCCACAGCCCTGGGTGGCCTGGCCTATTTCTCCTACCCCCGTGCTTTCCTCCCTGCTGACTCTCCTTCAGCCACACTGGCCTCCTTTTTGTTCCTCGAAGTGGGCTGGGCGTGATCCTGCCTCAGGGCCTTTGCACTGGCTCTTCTCTATCTTCTATTGGATGCTCTTCCTCCAGAAAACCAGGTGGCTTTTTCCCTCCCTCCCTTCAGGCTTTGCTCAAACACACCCCCGCCTTATTTGTCACCATACATTTATCACCATTTGAAATATGTCCTTCGGAGTTCCCATCGTGGCTCAGCGGTTACCAAATCTGACTAGCATCCATGAGGACGCAGGTTCAATCCCTGGCCTTGCTCAGTGGGTGAAGGATCCGGCATTGCCCTGAGCTGTGGTGTAGGTCACAGACGTGGCTCGGATCCTGTGTTGCTGTGGCTGTGGTGTAGGCGGGCAGTTGTAGCTCCCATTCTACCCCAGCTATAGCAACACCAGATCTGAGCTACATCTGCAACCTACACCACAGTGGGTGGCAATGCCAGATCCTTTACCCACTGAACAAGGCCAGGGATTGAACCTGCATCCTCACAGACACTATATCAGGTTCGTAACCTGCTGAGCCACGACAGGAACTCCACACACCCATTTCTAAGAGGTCTGGTTTGTGTAAATTCCCCGAAATAGGAAGGATGTAATATGCAGTCAACACTGCAATATTTTTTGCCAGCTTTTTCAATCGTGAAAAAAAAAACCCATCAGATTTCCTGTTGCGACTCAGCGGAAACAAATCTGACTAGTATCCATGAGGATGCACGTTTGATCCCTGGCCTCGCTCAGTGGGTTAAGGATCTGGCGTTGCTGTGAGCTGTGGTGTAGGCTGGCCGCTGCAGCTCTGATTCGATCCCTGGCCTGGGAACTTCCATGTGCTGCAGGTGCGGCCCTAAAAAAGACCAAAAAAAAAAAAATCTCTAAAGAATATTAAATGTTTGACTTCCTTGTATCTTTTTTTTCATTTTTTGGTGCCCTTTGCTGGTGCTGAACACGTGCTTTGGTCTGCCTGGTGGGTGATCCAGTGTTGCCTCTATCTCCAGCCACAAGGGCAGTTTCTCACAATTCATTCGTGCCTGCATTCATTCACCTGGGTTTTTCTTTTCTTTTCTTTTTTCCTTTTTATGGCTGCGCCTGCGGCATGTGGATGTTCCCTGGTTAGGGGTTGAATCAGAGCTGCAGCTGCCAGCCTATACCCCAGCCACAGCCTCGCCAGATCCGAGCCGCATCTGTGACCTTCAGGGCAGCTGGCAACACCGGATCCTTAACCCACCGAGCTAGGGATGGAGTCGAACCCACATCCTCACAGAGATGATGTCGGGTTCTTGACCCACTGAGCTGCCAGGGGAACTTAAGTTTTTCTGAAGCATCCACCACATGTCAGGCTCTGTGCTAGAACCTGGGGACTCATCGGTCCCTTTTGTCATGGGGGAGGGAGGGGGTCAGACCCTATGCTGGGAAACACGAAGGGTAGAGGGTGGGATGAGACAGCGATGCGGCGGGTAGGCACTCAGGAGACCCATGCTGGTTGAAGGACAGAGGGGAAGTTTGTTGAGGCAGGAACTAGTTACAGACCTTCATCCTCTCCAGAGCCCCCGCCCCCAGCCCAACCCAGAGTCCCCCACAGAGAGGGGAGGGGCTCCATGCACGTTATGCAGCAGAACTGATTCCCACGGCAGCCAGCCGGTTGTCTGGACCAGGTGACCCAGAAGGTCCCTTCTTACCCAGAGTTTCCATGATGCTGTGAGTGAGAAGAAAAACCCTGAAGGGAAGCCAGCACCAAATATGGTCAGGCTGGGCTCTTGGCAAGCTCTCGAACGAGGCTGGGGGTGGTTTTAGTGCCATTTAGATCACGGTTGGCCTGGACCCACATTCTGGGAGTGTTTGTGCCCATTGGTGGGATTTGGTGTCCTGTGGAAAGAGCTGCCAAGAAAATTGGGACCTGGAGTTCCCGTCGTGGCTCAGTGGGTTCAGAACCTGACATAGTCTCCATGAGGATGCGGGTTCAATCCCAGGCCTCACTTGGTGGGTTAAGAATCTGGTGTTGCTGCAAGCTGCGGCATAGGTTGCAGAGGCAGCTCTGATCTGATGTGGCTGTGACTGTGGCCCAGGCCCCAGCTTCAGCTCCAATGTGACCCCTACCCTGGGAACTTCCAAATGCCTCAGGTGTGGCTATAAAAAAAAGAAAAAGAAAATTGGGACCTCAGGGTGCTCTTCAGGTATGCCTGCCTCTGCCTGTTCATTCATTCATTCAGTCATTCTTCAGATGGAGGGCTTTCTGTGAACAAGACACTGCTCTGAGCCTTGGAGAGACTACCTTTGTCCTTAACGTGGCAGAGTACCAGACACCAGAAAAAGGAGTCGCGTCTGCTCTGCCCCCACATCTCCTGGAGCTACCCAGCCAACCTCCCACCTAACTCCTCTCCTACTTGCTGAAGTCCGGCTCTCATGGCCAAGAGATTCTAGGCATTTTTAGATGGAGACACCCAGTATCTGAGCCATGCTTCTGCCTCCGTGCCAGTGGTCATCCGGCGGCCCGCACCCCCCAAGGCTTAGGTGACCAACTGCAGAGAACATCCGACAGTGCATTCCTATCCTCTCAGGATGAGAAAACCAAGTCCTGGAGAGGGGACGCGGCCTGCCTTCCTAAGAAGTGGTAGAACTGGGAGGCTGTCTTGACCTCAAAGCCTTGGGCAAGCTGCCATCTCTCCGGGCCCCGGGTTCCCCATTGAAAAGCGAGGGCGGCGAAGCCTTCCATGCAGGTGGGCATGAGAAATCGGTGATGTCACAGTTTGGAAAGTGTGTGGTCCTACAGGTAAACTGTCAGAGGTGGATCAGCTATGAAAATAATGATGCCTGCATTCAAAGCTATGGTGGTGATTTTTTTTTTTTTTTTTTGGTTTTTTAGGCCTGCACCTGTGGCCTATGGAAGTTCCCAGGCTAGGGGTCGAATTGAAGCTGTAGCCGCTGGCCTGCACCACAGCCACAGCAATGCGGGATCCGAGCCACATCTGCGACCTACACAGTAGCTGATGCCAGATCCCCAACCCATTGAGTGGGGCCAGGGATCAAACCCGCATCCTCATGGGTTTGTCCCCGCTGTACCATAGTGGGGACTCTTGATTTTTTTTACATTTGAAGATGGAGAGAACGTCCTAGGGCTGTCTGAGAAGGAGAAAGCGCTCCTCTCCAATGATGGCCCTTTTGAAAACAGAGTTCTCTACCAGGGCCAGTTGTTAGGAAGTTTGAATGGGACCCATCCTTCCTGGGGCTTAGAGGCAGGAAAAATCAAATAATTATTTGTACGGCATTTTACTGTTTACGAAGCACTTTCAAATCCATGGCCCACTGACTGGTCTCCTTGTGAAGACTGCAGCTTTGGTACTTGACTCACCTACGATAGGTTCCTGGTTCTAACACTTCGTAGCTGTGCCAATGGGCAAGGCACCAACCTCCCCAAGCCTCAGTTTCTCCATCTGTAAAATAGGATAATTCTGTCCAAAGAGGAGTTCAGAGGAGTTCCCAATGTAGCTCAGCAGTAACAGACCCGACTAGTCTCCATGAGGATGCAGCTTCGATCTCTGACCCTGCTCCGTGGGTTAAGGATCTGGCATTGCCATGAGCTGCGGGGTAGGTCGCACACGTGGCTCAGATCCCGCGTTGCTGTGGCTGTGGTGTAGACCAGCAGCTGTAGCTTCAGTTCAGCCCCTAGCCTGGGAACTTCTTTATGCCACAGGTGCATCCCTAAAGAGCAAAACTGAATAAATAAATAAATAAAAGGAAAAATAAAAGAAGTTCAGAGCATTGGGTGGGCTGATGCCTCTTGTATACTCGGAATAGCCTGGCTCAAGTGCCTAATGGTTCCCAGCCAGTGTTCTTTATGTTGGTAAATCCATGCTCATGATTAGACGGATGAGGTCATGCTATTATAAATGCCACCTCCTCCTCCCCCCCTCCCCACCCCACTCCCCGCCGCCGGCCCCCAGGTCCTAAGATGAGAAACATGTGACTCAGAGATGGTCATTGTCTCTCCTGGGCTGGCCTGGCTAGTGGGTGACAAGCCAGCCCTGCTCCAGCCCTTGGTCCCTGACCCCACAGCTGCCGAATATTTATAGGTTGGTGCTGCTGCGCGTTCAAAGGCCTTTGTTCCAGTTAATAACAGCTCTTTGTTGCTGTCCAGAGAGGAGCGGCCTCCAGCCTCGGACCCTCTAGCCTTCAGCCCTCCCCTTGCCCCGCCCCCCATGTTTGCTTAGGGAGCCACGTGTGTCCTAACCTCAGGGTGCGTTGGGCTGGGAATGAAAGGTTGAGTGGGAATCGCAGGCTTGCACTTGGCGACTGGCAGGGCTCCAGACGCGTGTCTGTGTGTCATCAGTGGTAGACATGCCCATTGGACGTGCCCATTGGAGAGGCAAGGATTACAGAGCTGCTCTGTTGGACTCCAGATCAAGGCCTTGGCTCTTTCCCTCCTTTTTTTTTTTTTTTTGCTTTTTAGGGCTGCATCTGCAGCATATGGAGATTCCCAGGCTAGGGTTCAGATTGGAGCTGTAGCTGCCAGCCTACACCACAGGCACAGCAGCATGGGATCTGAGCCACATCTGTGACCTACACCACAGCTCACGGCAATGCCAGATCCTTAACCCACTGAGCGAGGCCAGGGATTGAACCCACGTCCTCATGGAGACTAGTCAGATTCGTTACCGCTGCGCCGCAATGGGAACCCCCCCAGCGCGTCTTCATTAAATTTGAGGACATTTATGGAGCCCACTGAGTGCCAGGCCCTGTGTTTGGTGTTTCTACCTGCATGATCGCCCTTGTGGTGGGGCCCATCCTTAGCCTTGCAGCCTACAGAGTGATCCTTTGCAATGCGGTCTGATTGAGATATGCTTTGGCTGTCCATCTGCTACATCCAGGGGTCAGAGCAACAGCCCACAGAGTCTGGCCCAGCCATCTCTCTGGCCTCTGCTTTTCTATTCTTCCTGTCCCAACTCCCTGTTGGCGCTTAACAGCGGGCTGCAAACATGATGGCTTTCACTACTTGATGGTTTCTGCTGTGCCTCAGGAAACCAGCCGGCTATGGCCGAGACAATTTGCTTAGCTGCGGGTCATGCCTCCTGGGTCTGAGCGTCCAGTGGCCTCTGAGCGCCCGTGGCGGGGCCTGGCGAGGATGATCCGGAGGGCTGGGGACCAGCTCCGGTGGCTCCCTGGGGTTCTAAGCTGGGACTTTGGTTCTGGGCTGTTGGCCAGTTCCTTGGCCATTCTCGCTGGGGACTTGGGGCCTCTTTATTTCCACGTGCCAATAGCCCAGCTGAACTTCTAACCCTGCAGCCCCAGGCTCCCAAGAGTGCAAAGGGAGAAGCTTCCAGGCCCTTTTGAGGCTTGGGTCTGGAACTGGCAGAGTAGCACTTCTGTTGTGACCTTTGGCTAAAGCAAGTCACAGATCCAGCCCGGATTCAAGGGTGACACAGAGGGCTGGTGTGGCTCTTTGGGGCCACCAACAAAAGGGCCTGTGAGGCTCCTGTTTGCTCACTCTTTCCCTGCCACCTAGACCTCCGTGCTCTTCTTCCAACATGCCACCCCCCCGCCCCGCCTGCCTCAGGGCCTTTGCACTTGCTATTTCCCTTCCCCAAATATCCACAGGGCCCCCAGCCTTCTTCTATTTAGCCTCAGCTTCAGTGCTACCTTAATAGAGAAACCATGCCTGACCCCACCTTATCAAAAACAAGGTACCCCACCCATCACCTCTGTCCCCTTACCCCCCCCCCCCCCTTTTTAAATTGCACTCATCACCTCCTGGCATAATATTTGTTGCCTGTGTCTTGTCGGATCATCCCCTGCCCCCACCTTAGAATATAAGTGCCATGGGGGTAGAGGATTTACTTTTTCACCGCAATACCCCTCACTCCAGATCTGACACAGGGAAGGTATATTTGGGAAATGAATGATGTTTTTAAAAAATTTATTTCTTTTCTTTTTTGGCCGCCCGCAGCATGTGGAGTTCCTGGGCCAGGGATTCAGATCTGAGCTGCAGTTGCAACCTATGCCGCAGCTGCAGCAATGCTGGATCCTTTAACCCACTGTGCTGGGTTGGGATCAAACCTGCATCCTGTGTGCTGCAGAGATGCTGCTGATCCTGCTGCACCACAGTGGGAACTCCGCGAATGCATTTTTGAGATGAGGAAACTAAAGCTCAGAGAGGTTAAGTAACTCCCAAAGACACACAGCTAGTCATCGACAGAGCCGAGATTCAAAGCCAAGCAATTTGTCGTCTCACATTAGGCTGTAGACACTCTGCTGTCTGAAGGGATCATTGCTTAGCTTTGTAATAACCTCTTCCCTCCTTCCTCCTTCTTCTGTGAACTTCCCAAACTAAAAGCGGATCAGGTGTAAATCCCATCTTGAAGGTGGCCCTCGTTCCTCCCCTTCGACAGAAAGCTCTCCCTCCTTGGACCACTGCACAAGGCACAGCAGAACGTGGCCTCCAGCTGTGGCCTGATGTAGCAGAGCGAACAGAGGTTCTTCTGGGTGGGCCTGACTCTGTTTCCAGCGCCCTCACTCACAGGCTCTCTAAGCGCGGGCAAGTTAGAAATGTCCTCCACGCGTTCATCCATCCAATATGTATTTATCGAACTGCGCTGAGCCAAGGATGCTGCTGGGTCCCTGGGAGGCTGAAGCAGTCATCACAGTCCCAGGGACAGACCTACACACGCGGTCACACAAAGACATATAAGGTTATAAGTTGGGATAAGTGCTATGAAGGGCTTACTGTGTAGGGGAAAATGTGTAACAAGGCCCCTGCAGTGGTGCAGTAATAGTGCAGTGATGTAGGGACCTTTTCCCTGAGGAAGTGACATCTGAGTAGGAGCTACAAGGATAAAGAGGTGGGACGGGTTCATTCCAGGCAGAGGGAACAGCCTATGCAAAGGCTCTGAGGAGGAGGGCACATGGGTGTGTTTTATTATAAGAAGGATCCCCCACAAATGGAAGTTGGAGGGTAGAGAGACAAGGAGTTGGACCATGCAGGGCGAGGGGTTGGGGAAACCATCAATGACTTTATTTTCTCATCTGTAAAATGGGCATGATCACAGTACCTACCTCAGGATTTGTGAGCATCTGTCGTCCCTGGGGCGATGGCTGGCTGTAGGCTGGCCTGGGATGATCTCAGCTGGGGCCGTTATTCCTGCTCCATCTGCTCTCGTCCTCCAGCAGGTTAGCGCAGGCTTGTTCACAAGGCAGCAGCTGGGGTCCAGAGAGCAGCAGAAGCTGGCAGGGCTCCCAAAGCTCGGCTTAGAGCTGGTACAGCATCACTTCTGTTGTATTGTGTTGGTCCAAGCAGATCAAAGCCCAGCCCAGATCGCATGACTGCATATGAAGCTCTGCTTCCCTGGCCCGGGAACTTCCACATTCTGTGGGTGTGCCCCCCCCCCCAAAAAAACATATTTGCAAACACATCTGCTAAAAGCAAACCCAGATTTCATTGTCCTGAGCACCATGCTGGTACATAATTAAATCATAGATGCTTTTGTCAGCAGCCCGGGCTCCTGACTGCAAGGTTTAGTTAGAGTCTCTGAGGTCTAGGTTTCCTGTAGAAGTTTTGTTTTTTGGCTCCAAATTCACTGGGGTAAATGAGGAGTTTCTTCTTTTTTTTCGCAGAGAACCTTTCTTTGGACTCCAGTTGCTTTTCTCCACCTGTGACTTTCCTTCAAGAATTGCCCAGCTACCGGTCCATTGCTCGGAAGAGGACAACTGTCCTGTCCCGGGACAAGCAGAGTGGTACTTTGCTGAAGCCCACAGACTCTTACAGTCACCAGCTAGAGAGAGGAATCGCCGAAAACCTGAATAACCAATCCATTCGGAAGTACGCGCTGAACATCTCGGAGAAGCGGAGGCTAAGGTTTGTCCAGTAACCATCCGGAAGCTGCGATGCACGGTTTCGGGCAGAGGGGATTTTTCTGCACGAAGTGCGTTTCCCGAGGAGGTCACATAATGACAAGTGTATCACGGAGGATGAGCGACGCTGCTGGGACAAAAATACTCCAATGTGTAAAATCTCCATGTATTAGGAGGTTCTTTCTTTTTTCAACATTTTATTTATTTATTTTTCCTTTTTCGGCCTCACCCCCAGCATCGGGAAGTTCCCGGACCAGGGATTGAATCCGAGTCCCAGCTGCCAGCCTACACCATAGCTATGACAATGGGGGATCCTTAACCCAACCCAGGCCAGGCTGGGGATTGAACTGGCAACACCGCAGAGACAAGCCGGATCATTAATCCATGGCGCCACAGCTGGAACCCTAGAAGTTTTTTTTCTTGCTCATATGAACATCCTGGGTTGAGGTCAAGGGGGACTTTGCTGTCACTCAGGGACCCAGGCTCCTTCCCTCTTGTGGCTCTGCAACCCCCAAAGCCTCATTGTTTGCAGTCACTCTGTTGCCTCTCCCCTCAGCCCTTGCCCAGCCACGGGTCCACTCTCTATCTCTGGAGATTTGTCATTCTGGACATTTCATATAAATAGAATCATATTCTCTGTGATCTTTGGTGTCTGGCTTCTTTTACTCAGCATATGTTTTCAAGGTTCATGCAAGTTGTAGCCTGTATCAGTTCTTCATTCTTTTTTTTTTTTTTTTTGGCTTTTTAGGGCCACATCAGAGGCATATGGAAGTTCCCAGGTCCCAGACTAGTGGTTGAAATTGGAGCTACAGCTGCTGGCGTACACCACAGCCGCAGCTACTTGGGATCCGAGCCCTGTCTGCGACCTGCACCACAGCTCACAGCTCACAGCAATACCAGATCCCGGACCCACTGAACGAGGCCCGGGATCAAACCCACATCCTCATGGATACTGGTTGTATTCATTTCCACTGCACCACAATGGGAACTGCCTTCATTCCTTTTTATGGCTGAGTAATACTACATTGTAGGACTAGACCTTATTTTGTTGATCCATTCATTGATGGACACTTTTGGTTGTTTCCACCTTTTGGCCATTGTGATTAATGCCACCGTGAACATCATGTGCAAGTTTTTGTTGGAGACCCTGTTTTCCATTCTTACAGACCATCTATCTACCTAGGAGTGGATTGGCTGGGTCATAGGGCACCTTTTTGAGGAATGGCCAAACTTCTCCTAGTGGCTGTACCATTTTACCTTCCCACCAGCAGTGTATGAGGGCTCTAGATTTTCCACAGCCTCTTGCGGGGGGCGGGGGGGTGTTAATTTCATGCTGAGACTTGATGGCACAGCCATTGTCATTGTTACGCTCTTTTTTTTGGGGGGGGGGGATCAGATCTGAGCCATGGTTGCAACCCACACCGCATATGTGGCAACTCAGGATCTTACCCCTTGCTGGGCTGGGGATCAAACCCAGGTCCCAGCGCTCCAGAGACACCTCCCACCCCATTACACCACAACCAGAACTCCAGTCATGCTCTTTATTTTTATTTTTTTAATTAAAAAAAAATTTTTTTTTGTCTTTTTAGGGCTGCACCTATGGAATTTGGAAGTTCCCAGGCTAGGGGTAGAGTCTCAGCTGCAACTGCCTACCTACACCACAGTCACAGCGATGCCGGATCTGAGCCGTGTCTACAACCTGCACCACAGCTCATGGTAACACCCGATCCTTAACCCACTGAGCGAGAACAGGGATGGAACGTGCATCCTTATGGATACTAGTCAGGTTCTTAACCTGGTGCATCATGGTGGAAACTCCACGCTGGTTTCTTTTTTTAATGCAGGGACATTCAGGAAACCCAAATGAAGTACTTATCTGAGTGGGACCAGTGGAAACGGTATAGCAGCAAGTCTTGGAAGCGGTTCATTGAGAAGGCTCGTGAGATGACGACCCACCTGGAGCTGTGGCGGGAGGACATACGCAGCATAGAAGGTACCCCCCTTGCCAACGCCCCCCGCGTGTGTGTCTCCATGGAGGTGTCCTGCACCCCCGGAGAACACTTTTCACCAACCTCCAGCTGAAATGTAGCATTTCCCTCCATCATGAATGCGAGCCTCAGACCACAGTGAGGATGAACAGAGCCTGTGTCTTTGTCCCCAGGAAAATCACAGATGTCCTCCTGTCCCTTCCAGTTGTTGTAGTCATCTGTGCTGGCCACACCTCAGAAATAAGAACAGGGGAGTTCCTGTTGTGGCACAGTGGTTAACGAACCCAACTAGGATCCATGAGGATGCGGGTTCAATCCCTGGTCTTGCCCAGTGGGTTAAAGATCCGGTGTTGCCGAGAGCTGTGGTGTAGGTCACAGACGAGGCTCGAATCCCAAGTTGCTGTGGCTGTGGTGTCGCTGCCGGCCTACGCCACAGCCACAGCTCCGATTGGACTCCTAGCCTGGGAACCTCCATATGCCAGAGGTGCAGCCCTAAAATGCAAAAAAACCCAAACAAGCAAACAAAAAAAGAAATTATAACAGTGATTAGATCTGCCCCTGGATCTTTTTTTTTTTTTTAATGAAAAAATTTTAGGAGTTCCCGTTGTGGCACAGCAGTAGTAACCTGACTAGTATCCATGAGGATGTGGGTTCAATCCCTGGCCTCCATCAGTGGGTTAAGGATCCGGCATTGCCTGGAGCTCTGGTGTAGGTCACAGAAGAGGCGTGGATCCCACGTTACTGTGGCTGTGGCATAGGCCAGCCACTATATAGCTTGGATTCAACCCCTAGCCTGGGAACTTCCAGATGCTGCAGGCATGGCCCTAAAAAACAAAAAAACAAAAACAAAACCCAACTTTTCTATAGGCATGTATCATTTGCATGGCTCAGAGCGGTTAAAATACTTGCCCAGGTGTGTTGGCTAGGACAAGACAGACCCAGAATTTGAATCTGGGCAGTCAAGCTTCAGAGCCCAAGGTTTTATCCATCATTCCAAGCTTCCTTTCTTGTGAAGGGGTGGCCTCCCTGGAGATTTTCATCCATAAAGTGGCTTGTGTGTTGGAAGGGAGTTTCTCTCTGTAGAGCCGGGGACTTGATTTTCTCTTTCGTGCCTCCATTCCTGAGATTTCTCTGCTGACTAGGTGGTCCTTTGGCAAAGAGAGAAGCAAAGAGTGTGAATCTTCAGTCTCAGAATATGAGTTCTTTGCCTGCAGCAATAAGCAGACCCTACTCCTTGAGTGTTGATGTCTGTCCTTAGTAATTTAATCACTATCCGATGGAAGGTTTGTTTTCCATTTGAAAATCAATGAATGTAATCTACCATTTGAACAGAATAAAGAATAAAAATAGTATGATTATCTCAACAGATGCAGAAAAGGTATTGATGCAATTCAACTTTCATTCTTTTTTTTTTTTTTTTGGCCATTTCTTGGCCACTCCCGCGGCATGTGGAGGTTCCCAGGCTAGGGGTCGAATCGGAGCTGTAGCCACCAACCTACGCCAGAGCCACAGCAATGTAGGATCCGAGCCGTGTCTGCAACTTACACCACAGCTCACAGCAATGCTGGATCCTTTAATCCACTGAGCAAGGGCAGGGATCGAACCCGCAACCTCATGGTTCCTAGTCAGATTCGTTAACCACTGCGCCACGATGGGAACTCCTCAATTTTCATTCTTAACAAATAAGAAATGGATGGGAACTTTCTTAATTTATGTATATAAATTCCCTGGTGGCCTGGTGGTTAAAGATTTCGTGTTGTCACTGCTATGGCTCAGGTTCGATCCCTGGCATGGGAATTTCTATGGGTCGGGGCATGGCAAAAAAGAAAAAAAAGTTTTGCAGCAAACGTCATACGTAAGGGTGAAATATCAAAAGCTTTTCCCCTGAGATGGAGAATGAGGAAAAGGCTGCTAATATTCACAGGTTCTATTCAGCAGCATCCTGGAGGTCCTAGCCAATGTACAATGTTGGAAGAAAGAGGGACAGTGACCAGAAAGGAAGGAATAATGTCTTTTTTTTTTTTTTAGCAGATGACATGATTTGTTTGTAGAAACTAAAAAAGAAACTCTTAGGATTGACATGTGAATTTAGCAAGGAGATCTATAAATCCACTGTATTTCTATATGCCAGCAACAAACACTTAAAAAAAAAATGATACCGTTTGTAATAGCATCCTTATACCTAGGAATACATCTAAAGGACTCTATGTAATAATTCTGCACAGCAGTCTATACAATGCTGTTGAGAAAAAGAACAAAATTATACCATGTTCATTGATCAATGCCTCTATATAGTAAAGATGTCACTTGACCTCAAATTGATCTAAATATATATAGGTCATGATATATTCCGTGTAATCACCACGTGTGTGTGTGTGTGTTTGTGTGTACGAAAATCGATATGCATGGAGTTCCCGTTGTGGCTCAGTGGTTAATGAATCTGACTAGGAACAATGAGTTTTTGGGTTTGATTCCTGGCCTTGCTCAGTGAGTTAAGGATTCGGCGTTGCCTTGAGCTGTGGTGTAGGTTGCAGACGCGGCTCGGATCCCGTGTTGCTGTGGCTCTGGCGTAGGCCAGCAGCTACAGCTCCGATTAATTAGACCCCTAGCCTGGGAACCTCCATATGCCACGGGAGCGGCCCTAGAAAAGGCAAAAAGACAAAAAAAAAAGAAAAGAAAAAAAAAGAAAATCGATATGCTGATTCTACAATTTATGTCAAAATGCAAAGGACAAGGATGCCTAAGGAAGAACAAAGCCTGAAGACTTGGAGCACCATATATCAAGTATTATTATTATAAGTCTACAATAATGAGACAGTCTGGATTGGTGTAAGGATAGACAAATAGACCAATAGAAGAGGAGAATTCAGAAACAGGTGCATAAATATATTGCCAGTTACAGAAGCACTACTGCCGTTCACTAGGGAAAGGATGGCCTTTTACATAAATGATGCTGAGTCAACTAGACATTCCTATGAGAAACTATAAATATTAAGCCCTCCTTTACACCATCTTAAATGATTAATTTAAGATTGATTGTAGATTTACATGCAAAAGTTTAAACTACTAGGAAGTAAAGCCTTAACGCCAACAGTAGGAGTTCCCACTATGCCTCAGCGACAACAAACCCGATTAGTTTCCATGAGGATGTGGGTTCGATCCCTGGCCCCGCTCAGTAGGTTAAGGATCCTGCATTGCCATGCGCTGTGGTGTAGGTCGCAAACACAGCTCAGATCCCGCACTGCTGTGGCTGTGGTGTAGGCCGGCAGCTGTAGCTCAAATTCAACCCCTAGCCTGGGAGCCTCCATATGCCACAGGTGTGGCCCTAAAAAAAAAAAGTCAACAGTGGAAAATGTGAAATGATTCTTCCTTCCTCCCCCACCAAGAGCCTCCTATTTCAGTTCAGCCCTCTGTGGCTGATGAAACCTGCCGTGGGTACTAGGTCAATACTCTTGGTCAGTGTTGTTTGGATTTCTTTTTTCCAGGGAAATTTGGCACCGGGATCCAATCCTACTTCTCCTTCTTACGGTTTCTGGTGTTGCTGAATTTGGTGATATTTCTGATCATCTTTATGCTGGTTTTGCTCCCCGTCTTGCTCACCAGATACAAGATCACCAACAGCAGCTTTGTGCTCATTCCATTCAAAGACGTGGGTGAGTCGAAGGCCTGGTTTGCCATGAAGAATGTTCTTTTCATTGTGTACCTAGCAGCCAGGCTTCTTTCTCTAAGAATCTTTATATTCTAAGTCTTGGGTGACTGTATTAGTCAGGATAGGCTCGGTTATGCTGCAGAAACAAATGACCCCAGAACTCTCAGGACCCAATAACCACAAAGGTTTCTTCTTGCTCACAGTTTATGTCCATCAGTGTTTGGTGGTGGCCTTGTCCCGTGTTGTCTTCACTCTGGGACCTAAGCTGACAGAACCGCCTCTCTCTGGCCCATTGAAAGTAACTTCGTCTGTGGGAAAAAAGAACCACAGCAAATGTGTGCTGGCTTCTGGTGCCTCTGCCTGGAGATGCTACCACACATCCTTTCTGCCCCATATTTTTAGCCAAAGCAAGTCACTGTCCACTCCTGGGTTCAGCAAGGCCTCTGGGAGAAGCAGTGCAGGGTAGGGAGGTGGAGTGTTCAGTAAACATAATGCAATCTGCTCCAGTGACTTTATTCCAAGGCTTTTATCTCTGGTAATGATGATACTCAGCCCTCCATTTATTTAACACCCATCATCTGCCGGACACTGTGGCAGGTGTTGCTGGACCTGTGTTTTCTTACTGAATTCTTGACACAAGTCTGATGTTCTGGGTGTGCTGTTTATGCAAAAGGGGAGAGTTTCTGTCATTCCAGAGTCGTGTATTGACCACCCTCTGGTACCAGGCTCTGTGCTCTGCGCTGGAAGTGGAGATCGCATGCTTTTACCGCATGACTCCTTTCCCCAGAAGAGCCGCCACCGAGGGGAGCCACCTTCTGAGAGAAATGGAGCTGGACTCTGAGCATCGTCACCTCCTGTCCCTGCTCTCTCCTCATTACTTCCTCTGACTACATCCTCCTACATGTGTGTGTGTGTGTGTGTGTGTTTTGTTCTTTTTTTTTTTAACTCAGCCATCAAAGGTTCCTTAAGGATCAGAAGTTCCTCTGTCCTCTTCTTACCTTCCTTCCCTTCTTCATTCCTCCCCCAAGTGTTTATTGAGCACCTGCTGTGTGCCTGAGCCGGTTCCTGGGGCTGCAGCTGGGAACGCCACACCTATATCCACAGCGACTTTCATGCACTCCAGCCAAGGGTGGGCGTTAGGAAGGGACCACACAGAGAGGTAAAAGGCATGCGTTTGTCTGGGAGGAAGGGAAAGGATAAGATGCTGAGCGGGTGGACCCTAGGCCGCTGGAGGCTGAGGGTTCCTCCAAGCCCTCTGTGAAGGCAGGGACATTTAAGGTGAGCCCAAGAGGGCAAGGAGAGGGCAGCTGTTGAAGAGTTCGGGGCAGCATCTTCGTGCAGGGGAGCAGCACCTGCAAAAGTTTAGAACTGGGAATCACTCAGTATATTAGAGAAATGAAAAGCCTAGCATGGCTTGAGAGCAGCCTTTCTGGAAAGGACCAGAAAGGATATATTTTAGGCTTAGCAGACCCTATGGTCACTGTTGCAACTATTCCGTGCTGCCGTGGTGGCACAGAAGAGGCCGTAGTCAAATGATCTGAATGTGCATGGCTGTGTTCTGATAGCACCAGATTGACAAAAACGGGCTGCCAGCCAGACCTGGCCTGAGGGCCGTAGTTGGTTGACCTCCAGGCTTGAGGACAGTGAGTGAAGAGCAGAGTGGCAGCTACCTCATTCCATCTTCCTGACTCCACTCCACATAGAATGACTGTCTGCCTATCCAGCCTAGGCCCCAGAATGAAGTCATACAGAGCAGACAGCCCAGCTGGGAGCCTCCTGGCCATCCTGGCTTAGACTAAATCAGCTGAATAAACTCC
The DNA here is from genome assembly GCF_016906955.1 of Phacochoerus africanus. Lineage (NCBI taxonomy): Eukaryota > Metazoa > Chordata > Mammalia > Artiodactyla > Suidae > Phacochoerus > Phacochoerus africanus. The sequence goes on from NC_062548.1 coordinate 30,247,037, forward strand.
AACTGCAGACTCCTGAGGGGGAAAATACATATTTTAAGGTTCTTTGTTACACAGCAATAGCTGACTGATACAGAGGAAGGGAATCGATTTAGGTGTAATCTAGTGTCATGAAAACTGATGTTCAAAAGATTTCTTGGTTAACTATAGGTACTTTTAATTCAAAATTTCAAAAACTTAATTTTTGAAATGAAACTGCATGTTAATTTACTCCATACGTAGAGATCCTACAAAACTGGATGTGGTGGCTCAGCAGAAACGAATCTGAGTGGTAACCATGAGGATGCAGATTTGATCCCTGGCCTTGCTCAGTGGGCTAAGGATCCAGCGTTGCCATGAGCTGTGGTGTAGATTGCAGATGAGGCTCGGATCTAGCCTGGCTGTGGCTGTGGCTGTGGCGTAGGCTGGTGGCTACAGCTCCGATTCAACCCCCAGCCTGGGAACTTTTATATGCCATGGGTGCGGCCCTAAAAAGACCAACAACCAAACTGGATTTGCTTAAAATGGAATAGTTATTATATCAAGCACAGTTTTTAAGATATCTGCAAACATAAACCCCAAAATAAAATACCAATACTAGAAGAAAACCTGAAGTATAAGTGACCCATATACAAAATGTATAGAAAAAAAAATGTATAGAAAGAAAATATATCCCCAGATGTTTAGGGAGACTAGTGACTGGAGAAAATGCTGCTGTACTTGGTGCCCTTGGGTGTGGCCTACAACTAGAAAATCTCAGATTCACAAATGCACCCACTCTCAATTGTATATGGCATCTAGATGTATATACGTATACATGCATATATACACAAGCTTATGCTAGGTTATAGAGACCGAAGCTGTTTCCACTGATGTTCTTGTTCTTGTTTTGCAGATAGTCAATGCACAGCATATGCAATAAGTAGTTCTGGACTCACTTACTTTTACACTTACATCATAGACTTACTTTCTGGCACCGTAAGTATCTGACGTAATTCTGGACTTGGACCTTCCATGTGCTGAACATAGATTAATTTAAGGATCCGCTTTCTAAATGTCTGCAGTGAGAGCCAAACACAAGTGTTGACCGACGTCCCCATAAAAGAAACAGGATTCGCAGTGGCCTTCTTGGCAAGGATGACATGTATCCGCCCCCTCCTGGGATGTCCAGGAAATGTGCTTTGTCACTTTCAGCCTTTGGCTTCTTCCTGATGCCTGCTACCTTTGCGTGGACCTGCAGCAAGATCTGAGGTCCCCCATAGAAAGAAGGTTTAGTGAAAATAAACCCAGATAGGCTCAGTTCCGGTTAACGAACCCAACTCATATCCAGGAGGACTCAAGTTCGATCCCTGGTCATGCTCAGTGGGTTAAAGGTCGGGCATTGCCACGAGCTGTGGTGTCGATCACAGACGCAGCTCCGATCCTGCGTTGCTGTGGCTGTGGTGTAGGCCAGCGGCTGCAGCCCCGATTCCACCCCTAGCCTCGGAACCTCCATATGCCGCAGGTGTGACCCTAAAAAGCCAAAAAAAAAAAGAAAAAAAAGAAAAGGAAAGAAAGAGAAAGAAAATAAACCCAGACAAAATTTATCTCACTTCTCTGACATTGAAAAACCTTGACATTTTGTGGTCCTGGACCACCTGGGTGAAAGTTGTGACTCTTCTCCCTAGAAATTACACACATGGGCATACATGTGCACACACTGCACTTGTCCACACACGTGAATACACTCCCTAAAATCCCTGATAAGTCTATTAATCCCAAGGTAACCCTGCTGCTCTAAAGTGGAATTAATCTCATCCTTCCTATAGTAGTTTCAAAAGATTTTTTATTCTTTATTCTAAAAAGTGATTTTGGAGGTTCCCCTTGTGGCTCAGCAGTAACAAACCCGACTAGTATCCATGAGGACTCGAGTTTGATCCCTGGCCTTGCTCAGTGGGTTAAGGATCCGGTGTTGCCGTGAGCTGTGGTGTAGGTCACAGAAGCAGCTTGGACCTGGCGTTGCTGTGGCTGTGGTATAGGCCGGCAGCTGCAGCTCTGATTTGACCCCTAGCCTGGGAATTTCCGTATGCCACAGATGTGGCCCTAAAAAGACAAAGAAATTAAAAAAAAATAGATTTTTTTTGGAGTTCCTGTCTTGGCTCAGCGGAAATGAATCTGACTAGTATCCATGAAGATGCAGGTTTGATCCCTGGCCTCACTCAGTGGGTTAAGGATCCAGCCTTCCTGTGAGCTGAGGTGTAGGTTGCAGACGCAGCTCACATCTGGTGTGGCTGTGGCTGTGCCATAGGCCAGTGGCTATAGCTCCTATGCACAGGCCGCCTGCCCACCCACAGCAACGACATATTGGGTCCCAGGGCAAGAAACCCTAGTCCAGAAGGTGAGACAGCCACTATTCACAGATGCAATCTTACCTGCTGAAAAAAAGGGTAAGATTAAAAAATGAAAGCACACCCCCCAAAATTGTTTTTTTCCTTTTTTTCTTTTCTGGTCACACCTGCAGCATGCAGAAGTTCCTGGGTCAGGGATAGAACCTATGCCACAGCGGCGACCCGAGCCACTACAGTGACAAAGCCAGATCCTTAACCCACTGAGACACATGGGGACTCCAAATAAAATCTTTTTTTCTTTCTTTTTTCTTTTTTCTTTTTAGAGCAGTACCCGAGGCATATAGAGGTTCCCTGGCTAGGGGTTGAATTGGAGCTATAGCTGCTGGCCACAGCACAACAATGCTGAGTCTGTGACCTACACCACGGCTCGCTTGCTAACTCATTGAGCGAGGCCAGGGATTGAACCTACATCCTCATGGATACTAGTCAGATTTCTGCTGAGCCACAAGGGGAACTCCTGTTTTGTTTTGGTTTTTTTGTTTATTTGTTTTGGCCCAGCCTGTGGCATGTGGAAGTTGCAGGGCCAGGGATCGAACTGGTGCCACAGCAGCAACCTGAGCCACTACAGTGACAAGGCAGGATCCTTAACCAGCTGTGGCATAATAGAACTCCCACTGCATTTGATTTTGAAAAAGTGGTTCTTACATAGCTGGGCTCATGTTTTCCTCAAAACTGCCATAAGAGGAATTGCTGTGGCTGCGGGGTAAGCCGGCACCTGCAGCTCCAATTCAACTCCTAGCCCGGGAACTTCCATATGCTGCAAGGGCGGCCGTAAAAAGAAGAAAAAAAAAACAAAATGAAGTATTCCGAGCATAATGAGCAAGTAGCACTTTTACAACCACCTTTTTTCCCTGTGTTTTTAAAATCTTCACTGATGCGTTACAATATGCCTGTCACGTGTATTCACTGAAAAACACTGTTTTCAGCATTGCAGGTAACTAGCATCCTTACATCTTTTTGCATGTGGTTTTTTCTTAACTGAGATATGATTGGCGTATAACATTGGATATGTTTGAGGTGTGCAGCCCATTGGTTTGATACATTTATATATTGTAATCTGATTACTACAGTAGTTTTAGCTAATAGCTTTATCATGTCACATAGAATATTTTTTTTCTTTTTAGGGCCCCACCTGCAGCATATGGAAGTTCCCAGGCTCGGGGTCAAATTGGAGCCACATCTGTGACCTACACCACAACCACAGCAACGCTGGATCTTTAACCCATTGATCGAGGCCAGGGATCCAGCGTGCATCCTCATGGACACTATGTCTGGTTCTTAACCTGCTGAGCCACAGCGGGAACTCGGGTCACATATAAATTTAAATTTATTTATTTATTTATTTATTTTGTCTTTTTAGGGCTACACTCATGGCATATGGAGGTTCTCAGGCTAGGGGTCCAATCAGAGCTGCAGCCACCGTCCTACACCACAGCCACAGCCACGCCAGATCCTTAACCCACTGAGCGAGGCCAGGGATCGAACTTGCCTCCTCATGGACACTAGTCAGATTCGTTACCACTGAGCCATGATGGGAACTCCTCTTTTTTTTTTAATTAATTTATTTTTTTGGTCAATTTAAATTTAAATATGTCCAAGAGGGAGATGGCCAGAGAGATCAAGCAGGAGCTTGTCTTTGCTAAAAACAGTTGAGCCACGCTCATGGTTAATCAGAGAAGTTATTTTCCAGGCCCAGGGGACCTTTGTCCTTCCATGTTACATAATTTTGTGTGAGCGATGGATGGCAGCCCTGATAGCAACCTGGGGCGATAAAAACAGGTTTTGTGTAGTTGAGCGAGTTTTTATGGCCTGTGTGTCCCAGCTTTGGGAGAGTTAAAGAGACAATGGAGGGAGTTCTCTTGTGGTACAGCGGGTTTAGGATCCAGTATTGTCGCTGCTGTGATTTGGCTCACTGCTGTGGTGTGGATTTTATCCCTGGCTGTGAAACTGGCACATGCCATGGGTGCATCCCCCCACCCCCCCCAAAAAAATGAGAAGAAGGAGTCTTCTGTTTCTACTTTTTTATTTTATTTTATTTTTTTGTCTTTTCAGGGCCGCACCCACGGCATATGGAGGTTCCCAGGCTAGGGGTCTAATCGGGGCTGTAGCCTCTGGCCTACAGCAGAGCCACAGCAACACCAGATCTCAGCCACTTCTCACACCACAGCTCACGGCAACGCCGGATCCTTAACCCACTGAGCAAGGCCAGGGATCGAACCCACAACCTCATGGTTCCTAGTCGGGTTCGTTTCTACTGCTCCATGACAGGAACTCTTGTTTCTGCTTTTTTAAAAAAACGTTTATTTTACTCAGTGTCAAATATTCATTGTTATCATAGAAAAATATAAGCCTTATACAGTAAAAAAAAATGAAATTACCTCTTCCTCTAACACCACCAAACCTCTAACTCTGGGCTTCATAGCTCTCTTGACTTTTCTTATGCACTTACGTGGTCTTCTTAGTATACTTTATTTATTTATTTATTTGTCTTTTTAGGACCACACCCGTGGCATATGGAGGTTCCCAGGCTAGGGGTCCAATTGGAGCTGTAGCCGCCGGCCCACACCACAGCCACAGCAATGCCAGATCCGCGTCTGCAACCTACACCACAGCTCACGGCAACACCAGATCCTTAACCCACTGAGTGAGGCCAGGGATTGAACCTGCAAGCTCGTGGTTCCTAGTCAGATTCGTTAATCACTGAGCCATGACGGTAACTCCTTCTTAGTATTTTCTAATGTGGGTTTTCATGGTCTAGCCAGTCCCCTACTGATGGACATTCAGGTTACTTCCCTCTTCCCCCCCTTACAGACAGTGCTGTACTGCACAGCTAGGCACTCCGGGTACTGTTTCTGCTTCCTGTGTGTGTTCCCTTCCTCGTGCTCCTAGACTGTTTGATCCTTGCTCTCTAAGAGGAGTTGGAGGTATTCAGTTATCCCCATCATAAGAAGTTATGGGGCGTTCCCGTTGTAGCTCCGCAGGTTACAAACCCAGCTAGTATCCATGAGGATGCGGGTTCCATCCCTAGCCTTGCTCCCTGGGTTAAGGATCTGGCGTTGCCGCGAGCTGTGCTGTAGGTTGCAGACATGGCTTGGAATGGGTGTTGCTATGGCTATGGTGTAGGCCAGTGGCTACAGGTCTAATTTGACACCATCTAGGCCGGAGGTGTGTCTCTAAAAACAAAAAAAAAAAAAAAAAAGAAGGAAGGAAGAAAAAAAAAAGAAGTCCCAGGATGCTCTCTGCTATATTTTCAGATAGGCCATCTTTAGGTTTTCAAGGATTTTTGTTTTGTTCTGTTCTTGTCGTAGCCTTAATTGAGTTACAATTCACATGTCACACAATTCACCCAGTTAATGTGTCCAAGTCAAAAAAAAATAAAATAAATGAAGTGTCCAAGTCAGTGGTTTTTATTATATTCACAGAATTGAACATTTTCAGCACCTCAAAAAAAAACCCTGTGTCCTTTATCACCTGCCAGTTCCCCTCATCAGTGCTGAGCAACCATTAACCTCTTTTGTCTCCAGGAAATGCTGATTCATGACATGTCATATCAATGGAATCATAATACATGGTCTTTTGTCCCTGGCTTCTTTCACTTGCAAGCTTTTAAGTTTCATCCACGTTGGAGCATCTATCAGCCTTTCATTCCCTGTTCTGGCCAAATAAGACTCCAGTGAATGGAAATACTGAATTTCGTTTATGTATTCAAGATGACTATATAAATTGAATGAATATATAAATGCATGATTCGGGGTGGTTTTCACCTTTTGGCTGTTATGAATAATACTCTTAAGAACATTCACATACAAGATTTTTTTTTTTTTTAATTTGGGTGCAATGGAATCTCTTTGTGGTTTTGATTTAAGTTTCCCTAACAGCTAATGATGTTGAATATCTTTTCATGTGCTAATTGGCCCTTTGTAATCTTCTTTGAATAAATGTCAGGATCCTCTTTCCATTTTTTTGAGTGTGGCATGTGGAAGTTCCCAGGCCAGGGATTGAACCTGAGCCATAGCAGTCACCTGGGCCACTACAGTGACAATGTCAGATCCTTAACCTGCTGCACCCCAAGACAACTCCTCCACTTACGTTTTTTTTTTTTTCTTTTTTTGGCCAACCTGCAGCATGTGCAGTTCCTGGGCCAGGGATCAGATCCGAGTTGCAGTTGTGACCCAAGCCACACCTGCAGCAATGCCAGATCCTTAACCCACCGTGCCAGGCTAGGGATCAGTGCATCCCAGCGCTCCTGAAATGCTGCCTATCCTGTTGCACCATGGCGGGAACTTTTCTACAATTGTGGGGGTTTGTTTTGTTTTTTTTTTTGTTTTGTTTTGTTTTGTTTTGTTTTGTCTTTCTGTCTTTTCTAGGGCTGCACCTGTGGCACGTGGGGTCGAATAGGAGCTGTAGCCACCAGCCTACGCCACAGCCACAGCAACGCCAGATCCGAACAATGTCTGTGACCTACACCACAGCTCACGGCAATGCCGGATCCTGAACCCACTGAGCAAGGCCAGGGATCGAACCTGCATCCTCATGGTTCCTAGTCGGATGCGTTAACCACTGAGCCACGACGGGAACTCCTACACTTGTGTATTTTTAATGCTTAGGCTTTATCCGTGATTTATTCCCCTGACATAAACTGAGCATCTTGTATATTTCTGGAATTTTTCCAGTCTCTGGGAATTCAGGGATGAACAGTGACACTGGAATGTGAATTCCTGGAGGCAGAGACTAGGATCCTGGTTCCCTGCAGTCACCTCACCAGTCTGACCTCATGCCCTTGGCTTTGTTTCAGGGTTTCTTGGAGGATACCTACCTCTTTTATGGACATTACACCATTGATGGGGTAAAATTTCAGAACTTCGTCTATGACCTGCCTCTGGCTTATTTGTTAAGCACAGTTGCCTACCTGGCCCTGAGTCTTCTTTGGATAGTAAAAAGGTAAAGTTTACCTTGTTGTTTTGTTCTCTTTGAATTATTATTAGTAGTAGTAGTAGTATTTGCTTTTTAGGGCCACGCCCACGGCACATGGAAGTTCCCAGGCTAGGGTCCAATCAGAGCTACAGCTGCTGGCCTACAGCACAGCCACAGCCCCTCATCTGCGACCTACACCACAGTTCACAGCAATGCTGGATCCTTAACCCACTGAACAAGGCCGCTGGATCCTTAACCCACTGAACAAGGCCACATCCTCATGGATCCTAGTCGGATTTGTTAACGACTGAGCCATGAAGGGAACCCCAAACCCCATTTTCTTTTTTTTTGTTGTTGTTGTTGTTGTTGTTGTTATTGTTGTTGTTGTTGCTATTTCTTGGGCCGCTCCCGCGGCATATGGAGTTTCCCAGGCTAGGGGTCTAATCGGAGCTGCAGCCACCGGCCTACGCCAGAGCCACAGCAACGCGGGATCCAAGCCACGTCTGCAACCTACACCACAGCTCACGGCAACGCCGGATCGTTAACCCACTGAGCAAGGCCAGGGACCGAACCCGCAACCTCATGGTTCCTAGTCAGATTTGTCAACCACTGCGCCACGACGGGAACTCCCCCATTTTCTTTATCTGTGAAATGCACACACCTAAAAGAGTTGTTGGGAGGATTAACTGAAATAAGGCAGGTAAAGAATTTAGTACTGGGCGTGGCACCCTGTCGACATTTATTAAATTAAAATCATCATCATCATCACCGAATTAGCCCCAGTTCTGCCACTAGCTCTCTGGATCTAGGGAAATAATTTTCCTGTCTCTGGAGCTCAGCTTTCTAATCGGTAAAATATTGGTTGAGTCTAAATCAGACCATTCAACTATGGTCGCTCAGACTCACCATGGAGCTTTATAAAGAGTATATTTCTGGACCCCACAGGCCACCTACTAAGTTAGAACTCTCAGCCTATGAAACCCCCTGGGAGTCTGCATTTTGCAAAAGCACCCCCGGTAGTGGTGATGTAATAAATTCTTTGCTGTCAGCCTTTGGCAGGGGGACTGATTATTTTAATTCCTTCCACTTCTGTCGTCTTCCCAACTCAGTTGCAAATCTTAAAAGTACCGTTTCAGCGACAGTGTATGGCCTTTGATGTTTTTTATCCGGTGCCAGAGTGTATTATTTTCCATGAAAGCATTTGAATGATTATAAATTTGTGCACCAGAGGCGCATCTGACTGAAACGGGTGCTCACTAGATAATTGGCCGTTTGGACCATTTAAGTCATTTATTCACGCATTTCTCCATCATTTGGATAGTGGCCATATTTATATCCAGGCATAAAGGTGGCAAGACAGCCAGGGTACCTACCCTCAAGGAATTTAAAATTCAGTCAGGATAAGGGGCTCCAAGCAGTAAAACACATAAGATGATTGTGGATTCAGTTCATTGCCGTGAAGGAAATTAAAGAGACTCACTTGAAGTCACAACTTTAGATGTGGTAGTGGGGAATCTGTGGAGGGGATAAGAAGGAGCCAACCTCGGGAAGAGGAGAGGCCAGAGGGAACTGCAGGTGCAAAGGCCCTGAGGCTGGAGGATAGGTTTCCGTGTTTATGGAAAGGAGAAAAAGCCATTGTCATTATGGGCCTACGGGAGGAAAGATGACCTCGTGCAAGGTCATGCAAGACCTCTAGGCTGTGTCGAGAGAGTTTGGATTTTATTCCAGCTGTGCCAGAAGCCACTGAATGGATGAAAAGAAACAATTTGCAACAATGAGATGCCGGGGTAGCGGCCCCATATTTAGAATGGTTCAGAACTTGGCCGCGCATGTCCAAGTGGATGCAAGATGCATGGCCCTATGTTTTGTGGTGGTTCTTTTGGGGTCAGGTCAGTGGAAGGGTTCAAAATCAACCTGATCCGGAGTGAGGAGCACTTCCAGAGTTACTGCAACAAGATCTTCGCGGGCTGGGATTTCTGCATCACCAACCGCAGCATGGCAGACCTGAAGCACAGCAGCCTGCGCTATGAGCTCCGGGTGAGTGCCGCTGGGTCCACTCTTGGCGGGGGTGGGGTGGCAGCTTGGAAAGGAGCTTGATGAAGGCCTCATCAAGACAACCCCAGTGCTTAGCTACCTTCCGTTATGTAGTTTTTTTTGTTTTTTTTTGTAAGGGCCGATGCAGCTTCTGGAAGTTCTCGGACTAGGGATTGAAGCAGAGCTGCAGCTGCCAGCCACAGCCACGCCAGATCAGAGCCACGTCTGTGACCTATGCTGCAGCTTGCAGCAATACCAGATCCTTAATCCACTGAGTGAGGCCAGGGATCAAACCCAAATCCTCACAGACACTATGCTGGGTTCTTAACTTCTGAGCCACAAGGGGAACTCCTCCCCTATGTAGTTTTTAAGAGCTGTTTTCAGAAAACTGCTTCCTTTCTGGGGTCGATCACCTTAGACCCAAGCATGGAGCTGAGGCTGGGAACCCCCTTGTCCACTGTATATTGTCATTTTTACGTCTGATGAAAACCTGTCATGAACATGGCTTAAACCAAGAGGAATAAGACTAAGCGGGAATGTTATGGGGACAAAGTAGAGCAGAGAGAACATGAAAAGGAGAATTTCCAAACTAACAAGGAGAGAGAAGAAGCAACAAATAGCATCTTGCTCTGATGTGCTCCGAAAAGGAGAGGAGGCCGCCTGCCCAGATCCCTGCCTTGCAGATGGGGACCATCTGTATCCACAGTTTTTTTCTTCCCATTCTCAAATCTGGCTTCCCAGAGAGATCCTGACAGCACTAGGACACTGAATAGGTCTGAAAATAAACAGAGGAGCTATTAAAAATACATCTGAAAAAAGGGAGTTCCCGTCATGGCTCAGCAGTAATGAACCTGACTAGTATCCATGAGGATATGGGTTCAATCCCTGGTCTTGCTCAGTAGGTTAGGGATCTGGCATTGCCTTGAGCTGTGGTGTAGGTCGCCGACGTGGCTCAAATCTGGCATTGCTATGGCTGTAGTGTAGGACGGCAGCTACAGCTTTGATTTTGATTCGACCCCTCGTCTGGGAACTTCCATATGCCAAGGGTGTGGCCCTATAAAAGCCAAAGCTAAATTAAATTACACTATCTATGCTGAAGCATCAAAAACAAAAACAAAAAACGGAGGAGACAATGATATCAAAAACTTAATAAAATAAGACGGAAGGAATCAAATCAAATGTGACATTTGTTTAAAGCAATAACACAAGGTTCTCTGGTGACCTAGTTAAGAGCTGGCTTAAAACAGTCAAGAGCTGTTAGCAGAAAACTGCTTCCTTTACAGCTCTGGTGTCACTGCTGTGGCTTGGGTCACTGTTGTGGTGTGGGTTCGATCCCTGGCCCAGGAACTTCTGCATGCCATGGGCTCAGCCAAAACAACACAAACAAAAAAAACAAAACAAGAAAAGAAAGAACGCATGCTACGTATAAGGCATGAATACATTATGGTTCTGTTTTCAAAGGTATTACATCTCATTGCCATCTTAAGTAGGAGGTTCTGCCTTGCCTTAGGCCTTTGGTAGACATGGAAACTAGTTGGGCTTGGTCTGGGGAAGTTATACTGGGGGAGATGAATATTTCAGGAATGTTTAAAGATGGAGCAGGAGGGTATGAGGGTACGAGTTAGAGCCCCCCCCCCACACACACAGTATCCCTTCATCTCAGTGCTCACAAATGAGTTTGCTTTGGTTCTTAGGCAGATCTGGAGGAAGAAAGAATTCGGCAGAAAATAGCAGAAAGGACCTCAGAAGAAACAATACGGATTTACTCTCTGAGGCTGTTTCTGAACTGTCTCGTGCTGGCTGTTTTAGCAGCATGCTTTTATGCCATCTATAGAGCAACGATATTCTCGCAAGAACACATGAAAAAGGTAAGCGCTCCTGAAAGTCAATTTTACTTTTACTCTGGTTGGACATTATATGTGCTCCTTAGCAAACCTCTGGGGAAGTGCTGTCATCATTCTCTTTTACCTATGGCTGATGGGACAGAGAACCAAATATCAGAGTCACTCATTTCCACTCTTAGTAGAAAAAAAAAAGCATCCAAAATAGCGTATTTGGGATACCTGCTCCTTCTGGAATTTGCAATGTTCAAATCCCCAATTCCACTACTTACTAACTGGGGCTTCAGTTTACTTAAAATAATGGAGGTTTTTTTTTTTTCTTTTTTTTGGCTTCACCCATGGCATGCAGAAGATCCCAGGCTGGGGCTGGAACCCACACCACAGCAGTAACCTGAGCCACAGAGGTGACAATGCTGCATCTTCAACCGCTAGGCCACAAGGGAACTCCAATAGCGGTTTTAAAAATTCAGGTTAATCTAGTGGCTCTGTTTCATGGAATGAATCATCAGGGGCCTGGGTTCCTTCCATCCTACAGTTCTGCCATTTTAGGATTGGCCTTCTGTGTGGTACAGGGTAACTCACGTGTTCACATTCTAGCCAATGAGAAGGAAGGGAAGGAGGTGGGGAGGGCTCAACCTGGAGATTACACTTAAAGCTTCTACTTATAGGAGTTCAGTGGTAGTGAACCCGACTAGCATCCGCGAGGATGCGGGTTTGATCCCTGGCCTCACTCAGTGGGTTAAGGATCCGGCGTTGCTGTGAGCTGTGGTGTAGGTCACAGACGCAGCTCGGATCCGGCATTGCCATGGCTGTGGTGTAGGCTGGCAGCTACAGCTCCGATTCAACTCCTAGCCTGGGAACTTCCATATGCAGCCCTAAAAAGACAAAAAAAAAAAAAAATCACCTTCCACTTATATTCCTAGGTCAGAATTTAGTCATACGGCTATACCTAGCCACAATGAGAGGCTAGGAAATTTAGTTTTGTCCCAGACAGCCATATATGTGACTAAATAGCCTATTATTATAAAAGAAGAGAGTGGCTATTTGAGTCATTTAGTTCTGCAGCCTTGAAAATGATTTCAATTGCCCATTGACACAGAATGCATAGATTTTTTTTTTTTACTACTTCCCCTTAATAAATGCAATAGAGCTCATTCTTCTTTCCCTGTGGTACTGAATTGTGTTTCCTGGAAGACCCAGTGACGGAGATGGCTTATTTTTTGGGCCCCATTGAACGACATGTTAGGTTTGCTAAACACGTAGTTTTTTTCTCGTCTCGTTTTAATGAGATGGAATAGACATACAACACTGTCTAAGTTTCAGGTGTTCAGCCTACATATGACATACTTATTGGGTTCTTTTAAGGGCAATTCACTTGTGATGCCTCTTCCTTTATGAGATTCCTGACCAGCTGTGTTATCTTCGTAGGAAATTGACAAGATGGTCTTCGGAGAGAACCTCCTGATATTGTACCTGCCTTCTATTGTGATCACGCTGGCCAATTTTATCACCCCGATGATCTTTGCCAAGATCATCCACTATGAGGATTATTCCCCAGGCTTTGAGATCCGGCTGACGATCCTTAGGTGAGGCCTAGATATGCTGGGCAGGCCACCACTCGTCTCCTCCCCTGCCCACGGCAGACTTTGCTAATCCCTTGTGGCACCTTTCCCTGCTGAGCCGAGAATCCTCTTCAGCCTTCAGATGACCCCTACAGATGACTCAGAGTTTGCACTTGCAGCGAAATCTCTTTGACTTCTGTGTCTACTCAGCTGCTGTCTATTTTTGGTTCGTGTATTAGCACATGGACAGCGGAGGGCATAGGGTGGGGGCCTTGGAGGAGGTGTTGCTCTCAAGAGATTGGAAATGACAAATGAATACCAGTAGGAGAGTGACGAAATGAGAGAAGGGAAGGTACCTGATGACAGGTATGTTATTTGGCAAGTTGCAGCTGGGGCTCAGTCCTGTGGGACACCTCTGGGAGTTTGCGTGGAAAATATCTCAGAATTGTCCTGCTCAGTAGAGTATGTATCCTCTGGCAAAATGTTCCTCCTCCCCTGCCTAAGGGTGGCTGGCTCCCAGAGGCGTTAACTCACCCCCCCACACACTCACAGGCCTTGGGAAGAGAGTTACTATAAGAACTTGTGGTGCAGGAGTTCCTGTCATGGCTCAGCAGGAATGAATCTGACTAGCATCCATAAGGACGCAGGTTCGATCCCTAGCCTTGCTCAGTGGGTTAAGGATCCAGCCTTGCTGTGCTGTGATGTAGGTTGCAGATGTGGCTCAGAGCCCGCATGGCTGTGGCTGTGGTGTAGGCCAGCAGCTGTAGCTCTGATTCGACCCCTAACCTGGGGAACTTCCATTTGCTTCAGATGCAGCCCTAAAAAGCAAAAAAAAAAAAAAAAAAGAGAGAGAGAGAGAGAGAAAGAACTTGTGATGCGCAAACTTTTGCTAGAATGAGTGCTGAAAAAATATTACTGACTGTGTGTACCACAGTTGATTTATCATAATTTGTTGTCATATCTCTTCTCATACTACATAACTATTCAGTTTCATAAAAAAATAAAATAAAAAATAAATGACAGCTGTAAAGCCAAGCTCAGGGAATTAACACATGTGAGTTAAGGGAGACCAGATGAAAAAAGACTCTTTTTTGGCCATGCCTTTGGCATGTGGAAGTTGCCAGGCCAGGGACTGAACCCGAGTCACAGCTGTAACCAGAACCACAGCAATAACAATACCAGGTCTTTAACCCTGTGAGTCACTAGGGAGCTCTGTTTTTGTTTGTTTGTTTGTTTGTTTGTCTTTTGTTGTTGTTGTTGTTGCTATTTCTTGGGCCACACCCGTGGCATATGGAGGCTCCCAGGCTAGGGGTCCAATCGGAGCTGTAGCCACCGGCCTACGCCAGAGCCACAGCAACTCGGGATCCGAGCCGCGTCTGCAACCTACACCATAGCTCACGGCAACGCCGGATCGTTAACCCACTGAGCAAGGCCAGGGACCGAACCCACAACCTCATGGTTCCTAGTCGGATTCGTTAACCACTGCGCCACAACGGGAACTCCTCTGTTGTTTTTTGTTTGTTTGTTTTTGGGGGGTTTTTTTGGGGGGGTGTCAATGAATTTTACTACATTTATAGTTGTACAATGATCATCACATCCCAGTTTTATAGCATTTCCATCCCAAACCCCTGACACATCCCCACCCCAAACCTGTCTCCTTTGGAAACCGTAAGTTTTCCAAAGTCTGTGAGTCAGTATCTGTTCTGCAGAGAATTTCATTGTGGGGAGCTCTGTTTTTTAAAAAAAATCTTCTTATTTTGGAAATTTTCGAACAGGCCATATAATGAACCCTTATGTGTGCCTGTCACTTAGTTTCAACTATTTACCAACATTTTACCAATCTTGTTTCATGTGGTCCTCCCACTCTGCTGGATTATTTGAAGCAAATCTCAGGCAAAGTGTCCTTTCATCTCTAAACACTTCAACATATCTCTAAGTGACAACGACTTTTCTTTTTTTATCATCGTCACACCTCATAGAATTAAGTCGGTTCCCTGAGGGAGTTGCGGAAGGCTTTCTGTGATTGGTTTGTGCAAACCAAGACCCAAAGAAAGGCCATGTGTTGGGTTGGGTTGTTAGGTCTTTCTCTCTCTCTCTCTTTTTTTTTTTTTGGCCGCACTCAGGGCATGTGGCGGTTCCTAGACCAGGAATTGAACCCACGTCACAGCAGTTACCAGAGCCACAGGGTGATAGCACTGGATCTTTAACCCGATGTGCCACCAGGGCACTCCACGGGTTGTTAATATCTCTCAAATCCCTTTTATTCTTTCAAGAATCCCCCTCCTTTGGCTGTTCCTGTCATGACTCAGTGGTAATGAACCCGGCTAGTATCCATGAGGATGCAGGTTCGATCCCTGGTCTTGCTGTGGCTGTGGTGTAGCTCTGATTCGATCCCTAGCCTGGGAACTTCCATATGCCATGTGTGTGGCCCTTGGGGGAAAAAAAAAAAAAAAAGGCGTTTTCCTCACTTGAATCCTTTTTTCCCTGGCAGCTCTCATTTGCATGCTTCCTATTTTTCTTGCCAACTTCACACATTTTGTTTTCTTTTAAAAATAGAGTTGTGGCATTCCTGCTGTGGCACAGTGGGTTAAGAATCTGAGACTGCAGCGGCTCAGGTCCCAGCAGAGGCGTGGGTGTGATCCCTGGCCTTGTGCAGTGGGTTAAAGGATCTGGTGCAGATCACAGCTGCAGCTCAGATTCAGTCCCTGGCCCGGGAATGTCCATATGCTGTGGGTGTGGCCATTAAATAAATAAAAATAAAAAATAAAAATAGAGTTGTATCAGCAGGAAACTCTGCAGGGCAGTTTTTTCATTTCTCAATATGTTAGCCGTCTCTCAAAGCTGATACTTAGAAGATGCATTTAGTTCTTTTCAGAAATTGTTTGGAGCCTGCCTCTGTTGTCATGGATTTAGGAGTTCCCAGCTTTCTGGTCTGTTTTTTTTTTTTTTTTTTAATCTGCCATTTAAAAAAAAAAAATCATGGTAGGAGTTCCCATTGTGGTTCTGTGGGTTAAGAACCCAACATAGTGTCTGTGAGGATGCAGGTTGATCCTAGCCTCGCTCAGTGGGTTAAGAATCCAGCCTGGCCTCAGGCTGCAGTGTAGGTCCCAGATGTGGCTTGGATCCTGTATGGCTTTGGCTATGGTGTAGCCCAGCAGCTGCCGTTTTGATTCTACCCCCAGCCAGGGAACTTGGATATGCCACAGGTATATAGCCGTAAAAAGAAAAAAAAATTGTGATAAAATATAGATGACATAGAATGTACCATCTTGGCTACTTTGAAGGGTACAGTTCCGTGGCATGAGAATTGTACATTCTCGGTGTTCTGCCATCATCACCACTGTCTGTTTCCAGAACTTGCTCATCATCCCAAATAGAAACCCTGCGCATTTGTGGGTTTGCTGTTGAGAAAGGCAGCTTCCCCACACCCTGGTCCAAGGGGCCAGGCTGCCTCGATTCCTCCTTTCTCATCCTCCCTCCCCCTGCTCTTTCCTGCAGGTGTGTCTTTATGCGGCTGGCCACCATCTGTGTGCTGGTGTTCACCCTGGGCTCCAAGATTACATCCTGCGACAACTACTCGTGTGAGCTCTGTGGCTACAACCAGAAACTCTACCCGGTGAGGCTGCAGGGATGGGCGCATCCTGGCCGGTGGGTCACGGGGTAATAGCATCAAGGTCAAGAGGATGGCGCTTGAAGCCAAGGGTTTGAACCCCATAGAGCCCCTTCCTTCTTTCCTTCCTTCCTTCCTTCTTTGCTATTTAGGGCCCCACCTGCAGCATATGGAGGTTCCCAGGCTAGGGGTCGAATCAGAGCCGCAGCTGCCAGCCTGCAGCACAGCCAGAGCCACGCTAGATCCGAGTCACATCTGCAACTTACACAGCTCACGGCAACGCCGGATCCTCAAGCCACTGAGCGAGGCCAGGGATCGAGCCCGTGTCCTTATAGATACTAGTCAGATTCATTTCCACTGAGCCACAACGGGAACTCTCGATCCACTTTCATGCTGGGTCGCAGAATCTGGCACAGCCGGCACTTCTAAGGTCTTGAAAACCAAAGTCTGTGCTGGAGCTCAGAGGAGTGTCGGCCGATGGCTTCCGGAGACAGCAGGGTTGGGGCTGGACATGGCCTCGGGAGGACCTGGCTTTCTTTGTTCCAAGTCAGGCTCCTTTCTCTGGTTTCAGTGCTGGGAGACCCAGGTTGGGCAGGAGATGTACAAGCTGATGATCTTCGACCTCATCATCATCTTGGCTGTGACGCTTTTTGTGGATTTTCCCAGAAAGTAAGTGCGAGGGGCACCCCCTCCTCTCCCTCCATGCCCCGCCCCCTCCCCGGGTCCCCCCACCGCAGGCCCCCATCCCAACTGCTCTTCACAGAGTGCTAGATGATTCCACATCCTGGGAACCCCTAAAAACCCCCTGGTGACGTTCAGACAGCTCCAGGCCGTCACCCCCTTGTCCCTAATGTGCCCCATTGAAGGGGCAGAAAGGGTGCTTTTTGCCATTTTCACAGCCATGGGCCCTGTCGTGGAGATGCCCCCCCCCCCAGGCTGCATATGGCCTGCCTATAATTCCAGAGTTCATTATATTCTACATCTTACAGACGTATGAGCAACCAGTGCCCATGAGACGTATGCGTGGAAACAGCCCTGATTTGGTGGCTGTGTCTTGGCAGACACTGGTTGTCCAGGTGAGAAATTGTCCTGTTTTCAGGATCCTCGTGACCTACTGCTCCTCCTGGAAGCTGTTCCAGTGCTGGGGCCAGCAGGAGTTCGCCATTCCCGACAACGTCCTGGGGATCGTTTACGGACAAACCATTTGCTGGATCGGTGCCTTCTTTTCGCCCCTCCTTCCTGCAGTCGCCACCCTGAAGTTCATCATCATCTTTTACGTGAAGGAGGTAAGGAGTGTGGTCCATAACCTCGACCCTCCTTGACCTTGCAAGATGTTCGGCACGTGATGGGCTTGGAGCCCACCCACATCCTAACAGCTGTATCGGAATTGCGTTCCTTATTTGATAGATATTTTGATGCTGGAAAGAAAGACTTTGAGTGGATTTTCACACTTCTGTCATTTTGAAGAGTCGTTTTGCTCCTGTTGAATTGTTTTCATATGTAACCAGCGAAGAGTTGAGTTGCAAGTCACTGATCGGTTGACAGTGGTCCATTTCAGTGATGTTTAACAAAAGGTTTATGAACTAAAATTTTGTCATTTTCTGTTTGGATTTTAGTTCATTTCTTTTCAGGTATCAGTTATTTGGGTAGCTCCTCAAACAGCTCCCAGGCCCTGGATATTGTAGCTGAACTAAGTTTCTGTTTTTGTTTTTGTTTGTCTTTTTAACACTGCACCTGCGGCATGTGGAAGTTCCCAGGCTAGGAATCAAATTGGAGCTATAGCTGCCTGCAGCCTACACCACAGCCACAGCCACAGTTATGCCAGATCCAAGCTGCGTCTGCAACCTACGCCACAGCTCACCACAATGCTGGATCCTTAACCAACTGAGCGAGGCCAGGGATCGAACCCGTATTCTCATGGATACTACTCTGGTTCGTTACTGCTGAGCCATGATGAGAATTCCCTGAACTAAGTTCTTAGTGAGTGAAATAGCCTTGCAGATGACTGACTTATCTGGGCTTAGTAACCAAACTTCTTTTTTCTTTAAAATAGAAGCAATATATGCTCACTGTTAAACATTTAGACAATACATATATTGATCCTGTCCCTCCTGCCAGAGGAACCCTCTGTTAACAAGCCCAACAATTATTGATCACCTCTTATGCCAAACCCTGAGGATTCATAAATGGAAGTAATAATAGCATTCATAGTAATGACAATAATAATAACAAATGGTAGCAATACTTTGTGCCCCGATTCTGCTGAAGACTTTGCATGGATGATCATATAATGCTTACTCATATCCTTTGTTTTTGTTTTTGTGTGGGTGTGGTTTTTTGGGTTTTTTTTTGTCTTTTCTAGGGCCGCTCCCATGGCATATGGAGGTTCCCAGGCTAGGGGTCTAATCAGAGCTGTAGCCACTGGCCTACGCCACAGCCACAGCCACAGCAATGCGGGATCCAAGCCGCATCTGCGACCTACGCCACAGCTCACGGCAATGCTGGATCCTTAACCCACTGAGCAAGGCCAGGGACCAAACCCGCAACCTCATGGTTCCTAGTCAGATTCGTTAACCACTGAGCCACAACGGGAACTCCCTTACACATACCCTTTGCAGTAGGGTATGTGCTCTATGTTTTATATATAGGGTATATTTTATATATAGGATATGTCTGTATTTTACAAATTAGGAAACTGAATACCTCACTAAAGTCGCAAAAAAGAAATTTACAGTAAAATGTTTTTCAAAAACTTTTAAAAAAGTAAATGAGATCATACAATACAGAGTTTTGAAATCCACCCTTTCCACCTCACAGCGCCATTTAGGATATAAAGCTCTCTGTCATTTTTTTTTACAGGGCTACATGGTTTTTCCATTGTATGGATGTGCTTTAATCTTTAAGGAATCTAATGGCTAGCTACTTATGTTGCTTTTAGTTATTTCCTGTTCTCAACAATGGTAGCTGTAAATACCGATACATATGTTTTGACCCTATTTTTTTTTTTTTTCATTTTGGTCTATATTGCTGTGGAACGTTCAGCTCTATAGCTCTAGAAAGGTTTGACCAATTTTATTTTCCTCTTTCTTCCTCTCCCCTTAGATCAGTCTTATTTACACCTGCAGACCCTCCCCCAGGCAGTTCAGAGCCTCCAATTCTAATTTCTTCTTCCTGTTGGTGTTGTTGATCGGGCTGTGTTTGGCAATAATACCTCTGACCATCAGCATGGCACGGTAAATATGACTCCGTCTTCTAGAACATTTCCTTACTTCCCAACAGGCCCTTTTTTCATGTTAAAGGCTTCATTGCATTCTTTTTCCTTAATTTTGTTTATTCGAGTATAGCTGATGTACAGGGTTGTGTCAGTTTCTGCTGGGAGAGCACAGTGACCCAATCACATGGACACATGCATTCCTTCTCTCATGCAATCGTCCGTCATGGTCTATGGCAAGAGATTGGGTGTAGATTCCTGTGCACCCAGTAGGACCTCATTGCTTATCCATGCTAAGTGGAATAGTTTGCATCTACCAACCCCAAACTCCCAGTCCATCCACTTCCTCCTCCCTCCCCCCCGCAACTACAAATCTGTTCTCTACGTACCCACGGCTGTTTCTGTTTCGTAGATAAATTCACTTGTGCCATATTTTAGATTCCACATTCAAGTGGTATCATGTGGTATTTGTCTTTCTCTCATTGATTGTTTTTTGTTTTTTTGGTTTTGTTTTGTTTTGTTTTTGTCTTTCTAAGGCCACACCTGCGGCATATGGAAGTTCCCAGGCTAGGGGTCAAGGTGGAGTGGCACCTGCTGGCCTGCACCATAGCCACAGCACAGCAAGGCCAGATCTGAGCTGTGTCTGTGACTTACACTGCAGCTCCTTAGCCCATTGAGCAAGACCGGGGATCAAACCCACATCCTCACGGATCCTAGCCAGGTTCATTACCACCGAACCACAATGGGAACTCCTACTCTCATGGCGTGCCTTACTGGCTTTCCTCATAGTGCTCCCCCCACAGAGGTCAGTAAGTCGCTCCTGGCTCAGCCAGGCCCACCTTTGCTTTGGATTTTTCCTCTGGATACTAGCAATGTCTTTGTCCACCCCTGAACTTGAGCTTGAAGAGTTGCTGTGTTTTTGAGGGTGTTGGATGGGTCTCTCCTACCCAGATCCCTTCCCCTAGGATCTCTCTTCTAGTCCCCTTTGGGATTATTTTCTTGTTTCTGCTTTTGAAGATAATACATGGTCACTGAGAAGACTTGGGGTTTCATCTATGTGCCAGGCACTGTGCTAGGTGCCAGGGGTATAAAGATGATTCGGACATGGCACAAGGAATTCCATCTAGTGCGGCAGTTTGGGAAGAGCCAAAACCCTCAGGACTGAGGGTTCAAACCCCAGTGATGCCACACTGGACACAATTCCTTGTTTTATAACCTTTTACACCAGAGGCTGGAAAGAGAGAAAATGACTTAGGCTGCGTGGCCCATATGGTTTCTGAAAGCAGCCATAGATGATAATGTTATTTACAGAGAGAAATTCAAACAGTACAGAAAAGGGTAATTAAAGTGATAACATAGCCCCTCTAAGAGGTAACGTAACCACTCTTAACATTTTACAAACACTTTTGAAAATCTATTAAGAAAGGTGTATTTATTTGTTAAAAAACATATAGAATAATCCTGTTTGGCAGCTTAATTTTTTTCACTTACCTTTATATTGTGCCCTTTTCCAGGCCAGCACCTATAGAATTCCCATTCTTTCAACTCTATTTTTTAGCTTTGATTTTTTAAAAAAATAAGTAATACATTCAAATGGCACAAAATTCAAAAAGGATAAAAGATTAAAAAACTAGGATTCGTTTTCCAATCCTATTTCCTAACTACTTCATTTCTGTCTTGGAGATTGTCATACCTCTGTGTGTCTCTCAGGGGTTCTGGAGTATTCCACTGTGTGAGTGGATCAAAAATTGTTCATCTGTTTCCTGAAACAACATTTAGGTTGGTTCCAGGAATCTATTTTTATCATTAAAAATAGAACTTCAGTAGAAAATTCCCTCACAGACTTTATGACGTGTTCTTTGCAAGCCTTAATTTCTTTTTTTTCCGTTGTGAGTTTATTTTTTCCCTACTTTTTCTTTTCTTTCTTTTTTTTTTCTTTTTTTTTTTTGTGTGTGTGTGTTTTGTCTTTTGAGGGCCGCACCTGCAGCATACGGAGGTTCCCAGGCTAGGGGTCCAATCAGAGCTATAGCCTCTGGCCTACACCACAGTCACAGCAACACCGGATCCCTGCCTCTTCTGTGACCTACACTAGAGCTCAGGGCAACACCGGATCCTTAACCCACTGAGCGAGGCCAGGAATCGAACCCGCAACCTCATGATTCCTAGTCGGATTTGTTTCTGCTGTGCCACGATGGGAACTCCCCTACTTTTTATTTTCAAAAATTTCATATCTATAGAAAAGCTGAAAGAAATAGCAACAGTGAAAACTTATATACCCTTTACCTGCATGTCTCAATTGTTATAATTGCCCTCGTGCAATTGTAATTGTTGCCTTCCGCTATCTGTTTTCTTTCGGTGCATAGATTTTGTATGTGTGATGATGATCCATTTGAAATTATAGGCACCTGACATTTCTTTTTTTTTTTTTTTTTTGGCTGTCCCATGGCATTTGGAATTCCAGGGCCAGGGATCATATCTGAGCCACAGCTGCAACCTACCCTGCAGCTGCAGCAATGCCAGATCCTTTAACCCACTGTGTCAGGCCAGGGATTGAAACTGCATCCTGGTGCTGCAGAGATGCCACTGATCCCATTGTGCCACAGTGGGAACTCCAGTGACATTTCATTCCTGATACTTGAACACACAGTTCCTATAAACAAGGACCCTCTCCTTCTTGTGTATCCACAATAAGATTATCATACCTAAGAAAACCAATGCCAATATCATAGTCCTACCATTTTCAAATTTCTCCAGTTATTCCAAAATAGCCTTCTATGTTTATAACTTTATTTATTTTTTTCCTTTTTAGCCACAACTGTAGAGTGTGGAAGTCCCTGGGCCAGAGATTGAACCTGTGCTACAGGAACAACCTGAGCCATGGTAGTGACAATGCCAGGTCCTTAACCCACTGAGCCACAGGGGAACTCCAGTATAGTTTCATTTTTAAATGAGGATCTTTCAGCTGTTTTGTCCCTTTAGTCTCTTTTAACCTTTGATTCTTCAGAGTCCAGGTCAGTCTTGTCACCTCTAAATTAAGAAACTGAACAGTAGACTCCCCACCTTCTGAATGTGTCTGTTATTCTTAAGGTGTCATTTCACTTGCCCTTCTGTCCTCAGTTTCCTGTAAACTGAATGTCCAGTCTAGAGACTTGATGAGATTTGGGGGGGGGGGTCCAGCATTTTTTTAAATCTTTTTTTTTAGGGCCATACCCTTGGCATAAAGAGGTTCCCAGATTAGGGGTCCAATCAGAGCTGTAGCCACTGGGCTACACCACAGCCACAGCAATGCGGGATCCCATCCGCGTCTGCGACCTACACGACAGCTCACGGCAATGCCCGATCCTTAACCCCCCGAGGGAGGCCAGGGATCGAACCCATGTCCTCATGGATACTAATGGGTTTCATTTCCACTGAGCCACGATGGGAACTCCCCAGGGTCGGCATTTTTCACCAGAATATCCCAGAAAGCCCTTGAGCTCAGGCGGTGCCTCGTGGGTCCCTGCAGGTGCTTTGTGAGTGCTCAGTGGAGGGACCCTCCTCCCGCGCTGCCAGCCTGGACCTGAGCCCCATGCTCTTTGTTTCTGCAGCATCCCTTCCTCCAAAGCCTGTGGGCCATACACCAACTTCAACACCACCTGGGAAGTGGTCCCCAAGACGGTGAGCACCTTTCCCAGCTCGCTGCAGTCCCTGGTCCACGGCATCACCTCAGAAGCCTTCGCAGTGCCTTTCTTCATGATCATCTGGTGAGTGAGGACCAGCTGGTGGAAAATATTCCCCGAGTATTTCCTGCTGTGGCTGGTGGGCTCCTCTCCCCCACCCTGGCGATGGACCTCACCTGTTACCCTTGACGTGGTCCCCCACGTGGCTCTCTGAGCCTCACTGTCCCATCTCTCAATGATAATAATAGTCGTTCTTCCTGCAGTAAGTAACTCATCGAGCAGGTTCATGGAGATCCCACATGTCAGGCCCTTTTGCCAGATGCCTGACTTATAAAATAAAACCCAGTCATTATTGCCTGTTATTCATATTACCGATCATTCACAAAATTTGTTGCACTTTGCAAAAGGAACTGACACCTGGGCTGAGAAAAGAGCACCAGACCAGGCACATGCACTTGAACTCTGGCTCTGCCACTTATAAGCTGTGTGGCCTCAGGTCATCACACAGCCTCTCTGAGCCTCCGTTTCCTCACCTGCAAAATGGCAATTAGGGTGGCACACACCTTGAGGGGCTATGAGAAGAAGGAAATGTGGTGAGGCTTGTAAAGTGCTTAGAAGAGGACCTGACACTTGGTGAAGTCTCGGTAAAGGACAAGCGGAGTGTGCGGAGGTGACGAGGGTCTTTGTGCAGCGATTCATTTTGAGTGTTCAGTTCTGACCACAAGTGTGTGTTGCAGGTTTACTTTGTACTTGGCCTTGTTCTAACTACAGTCCAGTCTCATTATTCATAGATGCCACATTTTTTTCTGTATTCCAAATTGCCAACTAGCTAAAATCTTTAAGTTGTATTGAACTATATAGTTGATTTGCAAGGTTGTGATAAGTTCTGCTATTTGGCAAAGTGATTCAGTCATACCTATACCTATCCATTCTCTTTCTCTCTCTTTTTTTTTTTTTTTTTGTCTTTTTAGGGCCATGCCCATGGTATATGAAGATTCCCAGGCTAGGGGTCCAATCAGAGCTACAGCTACCAGCCTGCACCACAGCCACAGCAACGCCAGATCCGAGCCTCATCGGTGACCTACACCACAGCTCATGGCAACGGCAGATCCTTAACCCACTGAGCAAGGCCAGGGATCGAACCTGCGTCCTCATGGATCCTAGTCAGATATGTTTCCCCTGAGCCACAACGGGAACTCCCCACACATCCATTCTCTTTCAGATTCTTTTCCCACATGGATTATCACAGTATATCGGATAGTTCCCTGAGCTGCACAGCAGATCTCTGTTGGCCAGTCATCCCTTTATAAGCCTCAGTGCATATGCCAGTCCCAGACCCCCAGTACATCCCTCCCACGTCCCCTTAAAATATTTTTGTAACCTGCAAATCAGTTCTAGCGGTGGGTTTTAGTGGTTATTTGTGGACATAGAGGAGCCACAGATTTGAGTGGTCTGATGCACAGTATCTCAGCTCATTTGAGCTGTTGTCACAAACTGTCACAGCCTGGGTGGCTGATGAATAACAAATTTATTTCTCATGTTCTGGAGGCTGGAAGTCCAAGGTCAAGGTACCAGCATGATGGGGTGAGGATCCTTTTCTGGCTTATAGATTTTTGTTATCCTCATATGGTGAAAGGGCCTAGGGTGCTCTCCAGAGTCCCTTTTATAAAGGAACTAATCCCATTTGTGAGTTCTGTCGCCATGGCCTAATCACCTCCCAAAGGTCCCACCTACTAATACCATCATTTTGGTATCCGGATTTCAATATATGAATTTTTTTTTAAGGCTGCCCCTGCAGCATATGGACGTTCCAAGGCTAGGGGTTGAATCGGAGCTGGAGCTGCCAGCCTATGCCACAGCCACAGCAACACCAGCTCTGAGCTGCATCTGTGATCTTGTGGCAATGCCAGATCCTTAACCCACTGAGTGAGGCCAGGGATCGAACCCTCATCCTTGTGGGCACTGTGTCAGGTTCTTAACATGCCGTGCCACAAGGTAACATGGAACAAATAAGTGGAATTGACTGTAGTTTCCATGTACTAACTCATGTAGTCATCACAGTTCTCTTACAATGTAGATATTATTACTATCCAACCCCGCCATAATGTATGAAGGGGGTCAAGAAATTCATGTGTTGAAGGCAAGAAACTTTTGATATTAATAAAATGGATGTGGAGTCTCCATCGTGGCCCAGTGGAAATGAATCTAACAGCATCCATGAGGATGCGGGTTCGATCCCTGGCCTCGCTCAGTGGGATAAGGACCTGGTGTTGCCGGGAGCTGTGGTGTAGGTCACAGATGTGGCTCGGATCTGGCATTGCTGTGGTTGTGGTATAGGCTGGCCATTACAGCTCCGATTCAACCCCTAGTCTGGCAACTTCCATATGCTGCGGGTGCGGCCCTAAAAAGACAAAAGAATGATGTGGGGGGGTTGCAGCTGATTAGCCTGGAATTCTGAAGGTCTGGGAATGCAGCTGCTCCATCCTAATTCACCCCAGCCGTGGTTTGTCTGGCGCCATCTGGTGGTGGTTACCTGATCCGCCTTCCACATCTTTGGGGGTCATTCTTGTCCTTGGTCCTGGGGACTTCTAGAAGAGAAGGTTGACGTCACTGAGTCCAGTGGCCCTCGTGTCCTCAGCCCTTTCTGTGGAGATTGGACGGGCTGCCACTTCCCCTTCATGGATGGGGTTGCCTGCTGTTTTCCTGGGGGCCTTGCCCTCTGTCCCACTTACCCCTCTTCCCAAAGATAATATCCTCAGTCACCGCCATCGGAGGCCCAGGGCTGAACGGAAAGCAAGAGCCTATTGCTAGTTGCTTTTATTCAAAATTGTATTATCCCATAAATACATTTAAATAAAAAAAAAAGAGGGAGAGGTCCCGTCATGGCTCAGTGGTTAATGAATCCAACTAGGAACCATGAGGTTGCAGATTCGATCCTTGGCCTCGCTCAGTGGGTTCAGGATCCAGCGTTGCCATGAGCTGTGGTGTAGGTCTCAGATACAGCTCAGATCCTGCGTTGCTGTGGCTGTGGTATAGCCTGGGAACCTCCATATGCTGCGGGTGTTGCCCTCAAAAGACAAAAAGATAATAATAATAATAAAATAAAAGAAGGAAAGAATTGGCATTCCCACTGTGGCTCAGAGGGTTACGAACCTGACTAGTAACCATGAGGATGCATGTTGGATCCCTGGCCTCGCTCAGTGGGTTAAGGATCCCGTGTTGCTGTGACTATGGCGTAGGCCAGCAGCCACAGCTCCAATGTGACCCCTAGCCTGGGAACTTCCAGAATCCGACTACCGCAGCTCAGGTCACTGCAGAGGAACAGGTTTGATCCCTGGCCCAGCACAGTGGGTTAAAGGAGCCAGTGTTGCCACAAGGCATACCTCTGTTAGGCATAGGTCACAGCAGTGGCTCACATTCAGTCCCTAGCCCGGGAACTGCCATGTGCCATGTGTGTGGCCATTAAGAAAAAAAAAAAATAGAATTCACAATTGTATTATCTTAGGCTTGTTATCACTAGGTTTTACTATATTATCCCCATTTAGCGGATGAGGAAACTGAGGCCAGAGAGGTTCCCCAGGGATCATCCACAGCCAGTTGATTGCTTGTCAGCCGACTTTAGGACCGTCTCCTCCTCTCTCTCCTCTCACATCGTGTGCCAGGGGAGCAGCAGCCGCTCTTGATATTAACTTAGAAGGCAGGCTGGCATTGGGCTCTGTGGCCACTGCCAACTAAAACCCCTTGGGCTGTTTCTGATGCCCTCTGCTTGGAAGAGATGAGGGTTTTCCTTCCTCCTCCCTCGCTCCCTCCCTGCCTTCCCTCCCTCGTTCCCCCATTCCCTTGCTTCTGATTTTTTCTTTCTTTCCTGTCTTTTTTTTTTCTTGCTTGCTCTCTTCTTTCTTGCTCTCTTCTTTCTTGCTCTCTTCTTTCTTTCTTTCTTTCTTTCTTTCTTTCTTTCTGTCTGTCTGTCTGTCTGTCTGTCTGTCTGTCTGTCTTTGTCTTTGTCTGTCTTTCTGTCTTTCTGTCTTTCTTTCTTTCTTTCCCTCTCTCCCTCCCTTCCATCCTTCGTAAAACTGTCCCAGACAAAGTGTGACAGGTTGTCTGCAGGGACCTGCAGGTGCTGCGCACTCCGTGATGGCCTCTCGCCTTGCGTTGCAGCCTCGTCATGTTTTACTTCATCGCCCTCGCCGGAGCACACAAGCGGGTGGTCCTGCAGCTTCGGGAGCAGCTGTCCCTGGTAAGGAAGCATCGGTCCTGGGGGTCAAGGCCGGCAGCATTTACCCAGGACCCCAAAAGGAACGTGGTGTTTTTCCCAGGGAGGGGTGGGATGCTCCCATCACCACTACCCTCGAACTCAGCCTTCAGGCTTAGGCTCCTCCAGCTTCATTCATTCCCTCAACATGTATATCCTCGTCCTGGGCTGGGATACTGAGATGAAGAAGGGAGATTGCTCAGTCCTTAAAGAAAAAAGATAAAGGAGTTCCCTTGTGGCTCAGCGGGTTAAGGATCTGATGTTGTCATTTCTAATATTTGTTAACAGATATTTTTGTTTGTTTTTTGTTTTTTTGTCTTTTTGCCGTTTCTTGGGCCGCTCCCACGGCATCTGGAGTTCCCAGGCTAGGGGTCGAATCAGAGCTATAGCCGCCGGCCTACACCAGAGCCACAGCAACTCGGGATCTGAGCTGAATCGGCAACCTACACCACAGCTCATGGCAACGCTGGATCCTTAACCCACTGAGCAAGGCCAGGGATCAAACCCGCAACCTTTTGGTTCCTAGTCGGATTCGTTAACCACTGAGCCACGTCGGGAACTCCCTGTTAACAGATATTTTGAATGTGCTCTTGAATCTCTCTCTGTTTTCAGGAAAGTCGTGACAAGCGTTATCTAATCCAGAAACTAACAGAAGCCCAGAGGGATGTGAGGAACCAGCTAGAATGATGGCGAGATGCTGCTGCTTGGGGCATAAAAGCTGGCTGGTGACCTGCCAGCCTACAAAGCCCACCTGGGATTTTAGTGAAAATTTTTAAATATATTTTTCTGGAGTTTGGGGCTTTCCTGAAAGTGGCTCCATCCATGGCCGGTTTTTACATCCCCCAGCCCCTATTTAGGGCTTTAGGGACTTAGAAACGCCAGGTCAAGGCTCTGTCTTTGCCTGGGACCCAGTAGCTCAGGGACAGGTCGACACAGTCTTAGGAAGCCGTTGACGCTTTCCAGCCAAAATTCAAGAGACCATTTCTATTTCTACAAGCTTATTTGTATTGTCTTTTGACGTTAACTGCAGGGGTTCTCCGTCTTTGAGCCTGGGTTCTTCTGAACCAGGGTCTAGGGCTTTATGCCGAGAAGTGTCCCTTCTACTTCTTAGAAGTAGGGACTGTCTTGAATTCAGTTCTATAGGCTTAAACTGGAGCCTTTTTGTTTGTTTGTTTGTTTTGGTTTTTTTTTTTTTTTATTTTTTTAGGGCCACACCTGTGGTATATGGTGGTTCCCAGGCTAGGGGTCGAATCAGAGCTGTAGCCACTGGCTTATGGCCACAGCCACAACAATGTGGGATCCAAGCAGCATCTGCGACCTACACCACAACTCTCGGCAACACCACAGCTCACGGCAACGCCGGATCCTTAACCCACTGCATGAGGCCAGGGATCGAACCTGAGTCCTCATGGATGCTAGTCAGATTCGTTAACCACTGAGCCACAAAGGAAACTTCTAACATTAATTTCTTTCTGTTTTTTCTTTTCTTTTTCTTTTTTTTTTTTTTTTCTTTTTAGGGCTGTACCCAAAGCATGTGGAAGTTCCCAGGCTAGGGGTCGAATCAGAGCTGCAGCTACTGGCCTACACCACAGCCACAGCAACACCGGATCCTTAACCTTCTGAGCAAGGCCAGGGATCTGGAGCCTTTTTTTTTTTTGAATGGAGAAATCCCACCCGGATTTTAGTGATGTTTGGAACATAATGGGAGCATAGAGAGGATGGTTATATAATTTCACCAACATGATAAGAGAGAAAAAAGCCCGTCTTGTGCTGTGAGTAATAAGCAAGGACCTGAGTGAAGATGAGGCAAACAGCTGCAGGATGGCTCCCTGGACATTTGCTGTAGCCTCATTACTCACGGGGAGTTCCTTTCATCACCCCATTATCCACACGCCTTCTGTTCCCTCCTAGTCCTGCATTTGGAGACTTGGCAGAGGCAGTTTGTCTCTCATTTCTCCAAATACCATTTCCCTTCCTGCACTAATACTTCAGAGCCAGGCTGGAAAGGGCCATCCAGTATTTGAGTTGCGGGTTTATGTGCACAAGTGTTTGGGCACGTGGGTTGCAGCCACAGGCCAGCCAGGTGCAGGTGCACCCAACTAGACCAAATGCTGACATCTTAAACACACATGTTCGTGTTTTTAAGGGTGGATGGTTGTTTCCTTGTGCTTAAAATGTTTAGTTTTATCTGACAAAACATGCAGAGTCTCTCTTGAGATTTCCATTACCGTAAAAACCGGATGCAATAAATACCTCATCGTAAGCTGACATGAAATTGATAGCTTTAAACCTTGGAATATAAGCCTAATGTAATGCTAATGTAATGTTCTCATGGTGATACCGTCAGTGTCTCCTTCAAAGCACTGTAGGTTTGTAACAGACCCTGTGTGCCCTTCTTCCATTGTTTTGCGTCCTTTCATGGGCTCCAGACCTTTCCTGGGGTAGCCTGGGATTTTAAGGTGGAGGCAGGTATTAAAAAGCTGCTGCTGTAAAGACGGGTTCCCACCCTTAGCCCCGTCCCCCCATTACTCAAAGATGGTTGACTTCTTGCTCTGAGGAGCAAAAGCAAGCTTACCACGGTTTATGCATTTCAATGTATTTGTCCCTTTGCCAGACCTTTCATTTTGCACCTCCACGGTTAGTATGAACACTGGATTTTTTTTTTTTTTTTTTTTGTCTTTTGAGGCCCATACCTGCGGTATATGGAGGTTCCCAGGCTAGGAGTCTAATCAGAGCTGTAGCCTCTGGCCTACACCACAACCACAGCAACGCCAGATCCAAGCCACATCAGTAACCTACACCACAGCTCATGGCAACACCGGATCCTCAACCCACTGAGTGAGGCCAGGGATCGAACCCACAACCTCATGGTTCCTAGTCAGATTTGTTTCCGCTGTGCCACGATGGGAACTCCTGGATATTTTTTGTTATCCTCTGAGATTTCTGAGCTGTTCAAGCTTTTCCTGTCTTGTTAAGTTTTATGAATTTTTAAGTCCAATAGCTAGTATCAGGGAATTTCAAGCACACAAAAAGCTCATTCCATTCTCACTTTTAAAAAGTTCTAATTGTTGACATTTTTGCCTAGAGCATTTGTATGTATAGCATCCTTGCCTTTACCATGCTTCTGAGAACAGTCAAGTTTTCTCTCTCTCTCTGTGTGTGTGTGTGTGTGTGTGTGTGTGTGTGTTAGAGAGAGTGAGATGAAAGCTGTGTTTTCTTTCCCTAGTACACTGAAATGCACTAATATATTCAATTTAGTTACATGCTGCTAATTTGCCTACTTCTTACTTGAATGTTTTTATATATTTGGATAACTTTAATAACTGCAGGTGATGTCTCTATAAATGTTCAAGTGCAGCTCTAAGGAATGTGCGTTAAAACTACTGATTAAATTGTGTCTGGAAGGTTTGAAAATGGCCTGGTGTGTATTTGCATTCTTGGAGGCATTTTGTCGGCAATCAAGCGATCATGGAACACTATAAACTATAACAGTCGGTAAAGCTGCTCTTTGCCTTTTGCTAGAATCAGAGGGATGAAAGAAGTATTTAATTATAGAAAATCATCAAAAGAGTGCTTTAAGTTGAAGCCAAGGAGGGCTGTGTGTGTGTTTGAAACTTAAAAGACAAAGTTATTTCAACCACTCCCCATCCTACCAGAGGAACCCCTGCTTCCCCTCCCCACACACTCCGTACCCGAGGCATGTGGAGGTTCCTGGGACGGGGATCGAACCTGAGCCATGGCAGCCACCTAAGCTGCTGCAGGGACAATGCTGTATCCTTAACCCGATGCACCACAAGAGAACCTCTGGGAATCACTGCTAATTATGCTTATTCTCCCAGAAGATTATAATACATTTTCAAGCAGATAGTGTATCTGTAGTTGTATGTGTGGTATTCAGTTAGTTAGTTATGACATCACCTTTTTTTTCTCCTTAACAGCATCTTGAAGATCTTTATATGGAGAGTAGCTACTCATTCTTTTTAATGACTACATGGCATTCTTCCATTGTGTGTACTTGCTTAATCACTTTCCCACTGTGGGATACTTAAGTTTGTTTTCAATCATTCCTTGCCGCCCCCTGCTCCCCAGACACACACTCCATACAAACACTAGGAGCTGCAATTTTTAAAATTCATGCAGACACTTCTCTCTCTCTCTCTCTCTCTCTCTCTCTCTGGTTTTTTTGTTTGTTTGTTTTTAGGGCCATACCCACAGCACATGGAGGTTCCCAGGCTAGGGGTTGAATTGGCACTGTAACCACTGGCCTACAGCATGGCCATAGCAACACCAGATCTGAGCTGCATCTGCGGCCTACACCACAGCTCACAGCAACTTCGGATCCTTAACCCACTGAGCAAGACCAGAGATCGAACCCGAGTCCGCATGGATGCTAGTCGGGTCTGTTAACCACTGAGCCATTACAGGAACTCCATCCAGCACTTCTCTTTTCTCTGTTGTACCCCATTTGGCTTCAGGTTCTTGTTCTTTATCAAGGCAACCTTGCTTTTTTTTTTTTTTTTCCTGTGTCTTTTTAGGGCAGCATATGGAAGTTTCCAGGCTAAGGGTCAAATCGGAGCTGTAGCTGCCAGCCTACACCACAGCCACAACAACGCCAGATCAGAGCCACATCTGTGACCCATACCACAGCTCAAGGCAATGCTGGATCTTTAACCCAACTGAGCAAGGCCAGAGATCAAAGCCCAGTCCTCCTGGATACTAGTAGGGTTTATAACTGCTGAGCCATGGCGGGAACTCCTACCTTGCACTTTCTTGCAGCCACAGAAAATATTCTCATCCCAGCAAAGAGAAGACTCCATTTAGGCAAGTCTTTAGTTTGCATTAACTCTTAAGTGAGCAAAATAAATTCCTGCAGCTGCGTATCTGATTGCAAAATACACACTGGCATAAGTATTGGAGAAGAAAGTGTGAACTTGAGATTGGCACTGGCCAGCTAGCTCTGCTGGCTTGAATCATGAGAGCTGCAGCTGCCAACCCTCAACACCCCTTGAAAGAGCTCAGGGTGGAGAGCAGGAGGGAGGCACTCTGTGCTCTGGGAAAACTGGCAGGACAGGTCTTCAGGTAGTTAGATATTTTCAGGAGATTGTATGAGCCCAATTTTTGCATCTCATCTAGAAAAGTACTAAAATCCTTCATGGTGACATCTGCTCCTTGTGACTAGTAGTAACCTTCTGTTAAAAATGTGTGCTTGGATTCATGTACCTCCCCTGACACCAAAATTCCATGTATACTGACATTCCCCCTACCTCTTTAGAGCCATATTTCAGAGCTATTTGCCTCCTGGGCTATAGTCTTCATTTGCCCCAATAAAACTTAACTCTCAAATTTTAGATTGTGCTTTTTTTTTTTTTTGAGTCTACAAAAGTAGTTAATTTTTCTGGAGTGGCACTGCAAGATCTGATCCCTAGGAAGACAGTTTCTGAATATATCTTCTTTATATAGGGTATGGCTTTATTACTAAATTTCATTTGGTTTATTTTCTTCCGATGAATGGGACATGGAATGGCTCAGTTACTTGCCTAATTGTGTAATTTTGTACAGGTATCTTCACTTTTGTGAGATAAAGTACCCTTCTCTTTAAATTCAAAAAATAATACTGGGAGTTCCCATCGTGGTGCAGTGGAAAATGAATCCAAGTAGGAACCATGAGGTTTCGGGTTCGATCCCTGGCCTCGCTCAGTGGGTTGAGGATCCGGCGTTGCTGTGAGCTGTGGTGTAGGTCGAAGACGTGGCTCGGATCTGGCGTTGCTGTGGCTGTGGTGTAGGCTGGCAGCTACAGCTCCGATTAGACCCCTAGCCTGGGAACCTCCATATGCCGGCAGGTGCAGCCCTAGAAAGACAAAAAACAAAAAATAACAGTAATACAGAGATTACTTTTATTTTTGAGGACCGAATTAGGAAATAATAAGCTTTTTGTGAAATGTTTTCTCATTGCAAAACTGCTTGTTTATTATAGAAAATACAGAGAACACTGAAAGCTATAGAGAAAAAAAATCGCAGCATTTTTGGAAAGCCACTGGTAATCTTGGCAAAATTCCTTTTAAGGTAGAAAGTACAGAGAAAGGGAGGAAGAATGAAAAGAAAAGAAAGAAAAAAATTGATATTCTCATTTCTTTTTCATGAATGTTTTCTTATTTTACCCAAAGTTTTTTTTTGTTTGTTTTTTGTTTTTGTTTTTGTTTTTTGGTTTTTAGGGCCACACTCTTGGCATATGGAGGTTCCCAGGCTGGAGGTCAAATCGGAGCTATAACTGCCAGCCACAGCCACAGCCACAGCCACAGCTACTGCAGCGTGGGATCTGAGCTGTGTCTGCGACCTACACCACAGCTCAAGGCAATGCCAGATCCTTAACCACTGAGCGAGGCCAGGGATCACACCTGAGTCCTCATGGATGCCAGTCAGATTCACTAACCACTGAGCCATGACGGGAACTCCTATCCAAAGTTCTTTATAAGTACTTCAATGGGCTACATAATATAATATCATGCAGATGGATCACAATTTTTTTGAACATTCCCTTGCTGCTTGATATTTTGTTTCCAAATATTCCTGATAATAAATAACTCCAACATCCATAAGTCTTCGTCAACATTTTTTTTCCATTTTTTTTTTCTTTTACAGACCTGAAATGGGATTATGTAGCCAAGGTTTAGAATATTTTAAGGTTTTTGAGAGCCAGATTTACACTCAGGAGCTTTACATGAGAATGTTATTTCATCCTCACCTTCACCAGATATTTGGGTTTAAAAACTTATATAGGAGTTCCGTCATGGCTCAGTGGTAACCAATCTGACTACCATCCGTGAGGATGCAGGTTTGATCCCTGGACTCGCTCAGTGGATTAAGGGTCTGGCCTTGCCTCGAGCTGTGGTGTCGGCCGCAGTCGTGGCTTGGATCCCGAGTTGCTGTGGCTGTGGTGTAGGGTGGCAACTATAGCTCCAATTTGACCCCCCACCTGGGAACTTCTATATGCCAAGGGTGTGGCCCTAGAGAGACAAATAAAATAATAAAAAGTTATATAAGAGTTGATCATAAACTATTAAATTCCTGCACTGTATTAATTTGAAAACAATTAGCAACTTCAATTACTTTACAACGGCAGTGTATGTTAAATGTGGGGATTTTTTGGCCCCACCCATGCCCAAGGCATGCAGAAATTCCTGAGCTAGGGATGGCATCCACACTACAGCAGTCAGCAGTGACAACATGGATCCTTGAACCACTAGGCCACTTGGGAACGCCTTAAATGTTTTGCAGTAACTTGGATAAAAGATACATATAATCCAAAGGTGTAAAGTAGAACATGAAAGCCCCCTTCTCACCTCCAACCCTCTGAAGTTACCATTACTGGACATTTTGTTATACATCCTTCCAGATGTGCATCTTTGATTTTTTTGGCCCTCATACAGATTACACATTCAAAAAATTATTTCTGTTCTATAGAGTCCTAGAAGTAGGATTGCTGTATCAGTGGATATGCATTTATTAAAATGTCCACCAAAATTTTTTCTTAGGAGTTTATTTTCTTACAGCAGTTTTAGGTTCACAGCAAAAGTGAGGAAAGTAGATTTCCTATATACCCTCTGCTGCCACATTCCCCCAGAGTGCTACCGTTTGTTACAATTGATGAGTCTACATTAACAGACCGGATATAGTTTTGATTTTAGTTCCAGAGCAGGAGTTGAATCCTGGGCGGCAGTGGTGAGAGCCAGGAGTCCCAACAACTAGACCACCAGGGAACTGGTGAATATACTTTTAGAAGTGTGAAATACGTGGAGTTCCTGCTGTGGCTCAACGGTATTGACATCTGCAGTGCCAGGACTCAGGTTCGATCCTCAGCCTGGCATAGTGGGTTAAAGGACGTGGCATTACCACAGCTGCAGCAAAGGTTGCCACTGCCACCCGGATCTGATCGCTGGCCTGGGAGTGCCAATATACTGTGTGGCGGCCAAAAGAAAAAAAAAATTAAGAAATACGTTGCTAAATCTCACCTCCCCAGCCCTCTCGTCAAGAAACCAATTTGCATCAATACGTTCACACTAACAGTAAAGTGGATATAATAATATTAATAATGTTCTTTGTAGAGAATTTAAAAAATAGAGAAAAGGGCTAAGAAGAAATTTAAAATCGTCTGTCAACCCCCAAAATACCTGGAGATACCATGCAGTGAACTGAATTCCAGAATGTAATTTCTGGAAGTGGATAAAGGCTACAAATAGAGAAAAGTCTCCTATGCTGGTAAAGCATAAAATATGATGGCTATGCCAGTAAATAATTCCCTCACGGTCCTCTTTCCCAGGAACGGAGGTAAGATAGTAATCCTGTCGCTATCTTCTAAAGAACAATTTAGCGTTCTCATCTCCATGGCAACCCTTCACCGGGCTCCTGAGTGATTGATAATGGTCAGATCCAATAGGATCTTCCCATTTGACACTCCAAACCAATCGAGTGGAAGCTGGCACTTAGGGGCGTTTCCACCTACGCAGAGGCGGGCCGCTTCTGCCTTACGCCAGCTGTGCGTCATCAGTCAGTGCCGAGGGCAAGTTGGGTTCACTCTATTCAAGGAGTGGGTGCCCTGTTGCGGGGCCATGAGCTACGCCGGGGCAGTGGCGGCTCGCTGCTTGTGGCTTCCGCGCACGGGGGCCCCGCGGCCCCTTTCAGGTAAAGTGTGAGAGCGATGGCTGCCCCGCGCTGGGCTGGCGAGCAATGAAATTTTCTCCTGAGGTTTGGGTCGGAGAGGTCACGGCGGAGACGTTTATACGTCACGGGACTGCGACGGAGCGCGAGCGGAAAAGCAGGGCTAGGCTTGTAATGTGTCGCCGGCCCGCTGGGCGGGAAGAGGGTGGTTTTCTGATGTGACGCCCTGTGGTGCCGGTTCCGGGTTAGCGGGTCGGGGAATGACCTAATTGCACACCTGTTCTCTGACGTCACTGCAGGTGTGGTCGGCGTTCCAGGCTGAGCAAAGTTGGCGACCTTGAAAGTTTAGCGTCCCATGGGTGGGTGTATTCCCATAATCCGCAGCGTCGGCTTCTT
This sequence comes from Phacochoerus africanus, assembly GCF_016906955.1. Lineage (NCBI taxonomy): Eukaryota > Metazoa > Chordata > Mammalia > Artiodactyla > Suidae > Phacochoerus > Phacochoerus africanus. The sequence continues at coordinate 30,283,534 of NC_062548.1, forward strand.
CCCAGCTCCCCAAGGGAGCTTGCTAGAAATGCGGATTCTCAGGTCCCTCGCCTGACCTACTGAGTCGCCATGTCTGTATTTTAACTAGCCCTTCGAATGGTTCGTATGCATTTGCATATTTTGAGAAGCACGAAATTGGTGGAGCATCGAGAGAGACTTGGGCTTGGATCCTGGCTCCTCTCCTCATTTCGTCCCAGCGGCCTCAACATTGTGAGGTCGTTTTCTGGAAGTTAAGTCATTCGTCTACCACCTTCAGGATGTTTGCATTATCGCAATACCACTTGTATTTTTTATTACTTTTTAAAAAATTAAACCGTGTTCTGTTTCTAAATTAAATAATTTCACGGAAACCCTATCTTTACGGTAAGCGGAGAACCAGGATCGCACGTCCCAAGTAAAGTACCTGTAAAAAAATAAATACGCTCAACACAGTTGTTGTATTAGATGCTGTTGCCTACCAAGGCTTGAACCTGTCTTTCTGGTAAGAATGGGAGGTTAGCAAGCGTTAGGAAGTGTTCAAGTTATGTCACCTTTACAGCCTCGTTGATGAAAGCAAAAGGATTGGAAGAGAATAACTAAATAACATGAGTGTTATTTAATGCATGTGCATAGCCACTTAAGATCGTCCCATAAACCATTTGAAGTCTCCATCGTTGGTATGTGTTTCACATTTTGGGAAAACACGAATATAAAATGATGCATTTGAGAGCTTCTAGCAGTGAGCCTCAGTTTTATTTTTAAGTGTGTGAGTGCAGGCAAAACCCAGAGGATTGTTGAACATGAATTGTAATGCTCTATTGTTGAGCCAGTGACAGAATTCTTCTTCTTTTTTTCCATTTTTAAAAGTATTGATTTATAATGTGATTCTTTTTCATTTATAAAGCTACTTTGCTTCCTGTATCTCATTTTGTCTCCATGATAACTCAGTAAGAAAGGTTTTATTATTGTGTTTTCCCTTAAAAAGAAAATAACCTGATTGGTCCTAATTTTATATGTAAGAAATGGCAATTCCAAATTGTCTAAGGTCTGTGTTAGAGATAGGATATGTATTTTCTGTTTTTTTTTAATTTGAAATTTTTAAAATTGGAAGTTTAGTTGGTTTACAGCGTTGTGTTAGTTTCCGGTGTACAGCAATGCTGTAAACCAACTATATCTTATACATGTATCTATATTTCAGATTCTTTTCCCTTATAGGTTATTACAAAATATTGAATATCGTTCCCTGTGCTATACAGTAGGTTATCATTGGTTATCTGTCTTATATATACTAGAGTGTATATGTTAATCCCAAACTTCCAATTTATCCCTCCCCCAGCCCCTTTCCCCTTTGGTAACTATAGGTTTGTTTTCTGTCTGTGAGTCTGTTTCTGAAATAAGTTCATTTGTGTCACATTTTAGATTATGTAAGTGCAAGCATATGATCGGCCTCTCTTTCTGACTTCACTTACATGATAATCTCTAAATCCATTCATGTTGCTGCAAATGGCATTATTTCACTTTTTATGGCTGAGTAATATTCCATTGTATATATGTACTACATCTTTATCCATTCCTCTGGCAATGGACATTGTGTTTTTTTCCATGTCTTGGCTGTTGAAAATAGTGCTGCTATGAACATAGAGGTGTATGTGCATGTATGTGTGTATGTTTATATATATGTATGTATATATTTTGTCTTTTTAGGGCCACACCTGTGGTATATGGAACTTCCCAGGCTAGGGGTGTAATTGGGGCTGCAGCTGCTGGCCTACACCACATCCACAGCAATGCCAGATGTGAGCTGCGTCTGCAACCTGCACTGCAGCTCACGAGTACCACCGGATCCTTAACCCACTGAGCAAGGCCAGGGATCGAACCCACATCTTCATGGTTACTAGTTGGCTTCATTACCGCTGAGCCATGATGGGGACTCCCACATGTATCTTTTTGGATTAGAGTTTTGGTGGACATTTTAATAAATGCATATCCACTGATACAGCAATCCTAGGACTCTATAGAACAGAAATAATTTTTTGAATGTGTAATCTGTATGAGGGCCAAAAAAATCAAAGATGCACATCTGAGAGGATGTATAACAAAATGTCCAGTAATGGTAACTTCAGAGGGTTGGAGATGAGAAGGGGGCTTTCATGTTCTACTTTACACCTTTGGATTATATGTATCTTTTATCCAAGTTATTGCAAAACATTTAAGGCGTTCCCAAGTGGCCTAGTGGTTCAAGGATCCATGTTGTCACTGCTGACTGCTGTAGTGTGGATGCCATCCCTAGCTCAGGAATTTCTGCATGCCTTGGGCATGGGTGGGGCCAAAAAATCCCCACATTTAACATGCACTGCCATTTGAAAGTAATTGAAGTTTCTGGAGTTCCCATCGTGGCGCAGCAGAAACTAATCCGACTAGGAACCATGAGGATGTGGGTTCAATCCCTGGCCTCGCTCAGTGGGTTAAGGATCCGGCGTTGCTGTGGCTGTGGTGTAGGCCAGCAGCTGGAGCTCCGATTAGACCCCTAACCTGGGAACCTCCATGTTCCACGGGTGTGGCCCTCAAAAGACCAAAAAAAAAGTTTCTAATTGTTTTCAAGTTATGTTAATACACCACAGTCTGTGAAAGAATCCATCTGGAGTTTACCTGAGAGTAATAGGGAACAAACACTTGCATTGCAGCCTATGGAAGAAGAATCAGTGCCAGATTTTGGAGTTCAGGAATGACCTTAGACAATATCAATTGGGCAGCTGTGGATCGAATAATCCGGGTGGATCACGCAGGTGAATATGGAGCAAACCGCATCTATGCTGGGCAGATGGCCGTCCTGGGCCGGACAAGCATCGGGCCGGCCATTCAGGTGCGCATTTCTTTATCTCTGTCCTTAACATGTCACACTGGGTCATGCCTTCTCAAGGGAGGTACTGTTGTCCCCAAGAGAGCAAAAATCGGTTATGGAGGTGGGGGTGAAGGAGTAAAAAACCTGTTATTTTTATTTATAAAGCACCGCCAGACATTTAGTATATCTGCAGTATTAAAATTTCATTGGGGGGGCAGTAAAAAAGGGTTGAGGGTCATTGCATTAGGTGAAAGCACCAGTCGCTAAAAGGTTATGGTCCCGCCCCTTTTGGAGCCCAGTGGAAATGTTTTATACTTTATACTGAGAGGCAGGTGGACGGGCCTGGGCTTACTAGTCACACGGACCAGGGTTCACTTGACGGCTCTCTCCCACCTCCTACCTGTGTGATCTTGGGGGGGTCACGTGACTTCTCTGGGTCTCCATTTCTGTGTCTGCAAAATGAGCTGCTAACAGCTCATTGGGTTTTGATGAAGAGTAAATGAACTGGTGGAGTTCTCGTCGGGGCTCAGGGGAAACGAATCTGACTAGCATCCATGAGGACGCAGGTTCGATCCCTGGCCTCACTCAGTGGGTTAAGGATCCAGTGTTGCCGTGAGCTGTTCTATATGTTGCAGACAAGGCTCAGATCTGGTGTGGCTGTGGCTGTGGTGTGGCTGTGGTGTAGGCTGTAGCTCCCATTCAACTCCTAGCCTGGGAACCTCCATATGCCATAGTGTGGCCCTAAAAAGACCAAAAAAAAAAAAAAAAAAGAACTGGCGTCGAGCAACTAATACCACACCTGGCATGTAATAGACGCTCAGCACAAGTTAAATTGCCCGCTCCAAGTGCTTGGGCAAGTTACTTAACATCTCCGTGCCTCACTTTCCTCATCTGTATAATGGGGGTAATGATAGTTTGTCCTTTCCAAGGCCACTGTGTAGATGGATTCCGTACATAAAGCTATTTGACAGCACCTAACTACAGGATGGGCTCTGTAAATGCAGTCTCTGACCGCCATTCTCCCCTTTGTCTTTGATGTAAATGATACTTAGGTTTCTGGCTGCTGAAAAGAAAGTACATAAAAGGTAATATTCTGGACTTTCCTTCCTGGCTCAGTGGAAACAAATCTGACTAGTATCCATGAGGACACGGGTTCGATCCCTAGCCTTGTTCAGTGGGTTAAGGATCCAGCATTGCTCTGAGCTGTGGTGTACGTCGCAGACACAGCTCGGATCTGGCATTGCTGTGGCTGTGGTCTAGGCTGGCGGCTACAGCTCCAATTCGACCCCTAGCCTGGGAACCTCCATGTTGGGGATGTGGCCCTAAAAAGACAAAAATTAAAAGAAATTAAAAAAAGAGAAAAGGTAATATCCTGTCCTCTTAGTTTTGAAATGGACTAAACATCTCATTTCTCACGACCATAGACCCTTATTTTCGAAGAAGTGTGTTATGGATCGCAGGAGCCTCTGCCAGAACCGTGGTTCAGGGCTGCTTCTCTGGAATTGAGATGACAGGCAGTTCCCTTGGTTTGCTGTCACTCTTCTCCATAGTCTGATGTTTACATTTTTTTCTTCGATGATATCAGGGGAGGGGAGAAGTAGCAGTTCTCATCATTTTTTCCTTTTTGCTTCCTCCTGGGACTGCTTACATGTCTTTATGTTTCTTACAGAAAATGTGGGATCAAGAAAAGGACCACTTAAAAAAGTTCAATGAGTTGATGGTTGCCTTCAGGGTGCGGCCGACTGTTCTGATGCCCTTTTGGAACGTGGTGGGATTTGCACTGGGTACGCGTCTGTCCAGAAGAGCTTCTGGGAGCTTAGGGATCTGGGAGGATTGAATCGTTAAATAACCACTTCTACAGTTCTTTTCAACCTTTTTCAATTTACTTTATATTTTTCTAAAGTTAAATTGGCCTTATTTTGCTTAGCTTTATTTAAGACAGCATCTTAAAATCAGTACTTTTCTAAGTTGGTTGCAGTGAAAATAAACACAGCAGTGGGGAGAAAAGCTCAGAGTTGCAGCAAATGATGTTCCCTGGTGACGGTTCCAAATCTGAGATCTGCTCGCTCTTAAAAAGGGAGAGTCAGTGGCATAGAAGAATCAAAGACACACTCACCCCAAGTGAAAACTCACTCCTGCCGTAATCAGAAGGTTAGAGCATTGAAAGAAAGGAACAGGAGTCCCCTTGTGGCTCAGCAGGTTCAGGATCTGGCATTGTCACTGCTGTGGTGCAGGTTCAGTCCTTGGCCTGGGAACTTCCTCATGCCATGGGTGTGGTCCAGAAATTAAACAAACAAAAAAGAGAAAAAAAAAACCATCCTTACTGTGTGATTCAGGGTGGGTTTTTTTTTTTTTTTTTTTTAACACCATGACCTGGTACCTCCTAAAACCATGGCTTTCAAGGGTGGCAAGTTGCTCCTGAGGACCTTTGCCACATCTAAGACATTTTCGGTTGTCACAACTGGGGATGGATGCCACGGGCACCTAGTAGGTGGGTGCCAGGGATGCTAAGCATCCTCCAGTGTTCAGGACATCCCCCCACAACAAGGAATTCTCCAGCCCCAGAGCCCACGGTGCCAAGGTGACAGACCTTGACCTGACCTGATCTCCATCCCCACTGGTGTCAGTCCCAGGCTTTACTGTCTGGATCTGACACTTCCAGGTGCAGGAACTGCCCTGCTGGGGAAGGAGGGCGCCATGGCCTGCACCGTGGCTGTGGAAGAGTCCATAGCGCACCACTACAACAACCAGATTCGAAGGCTGATGGAGGAGGATCCTGCCAAATACGAGGAGCTGCTTCAGGTATTTGACGGTGCCCTGGAGGGGGCTGGTGCGGGAGAAGGGCAGATGGGCAGTTTGGGAAGAGGAACAAGATAGACCCTCAGGGGCTGGGGCTGCCTTTGCAGTCCAGGGCAGGCAGGCAAACCAAGGCAGCTGAAGCCCTGTGCCCTGTCACCTGCCGCGGCAGAGCTGGGACCGAGACCCCGTGTCTTCCTGAGCCCAGACCTGTATTCTCTCCAATTCTAGATCATTGATGGATTCTGAGCAGATGCTGTGAGCACAAACACTTCAGATGAAATAAGTGAATGTTTTCAGAATAATAATTGCATAAATGAGTGAAGAGCCTCAGAAATTTTCTACAGGAAATACGGAAACTGTTTAATTGTTTTTAAAAGCCTAAGTCGGGGGTTTGTAAACTGTGGCCACTGGTTAACCACCGGTTGCTGTAAATAAGGTTTTGTGGGAACACAGCTGCACTCATTTGTCTCCCTGTCCGTGACTGCTGTCCCCTCTGCGGTGGCAGACTTGAGTTGTGACAGGGCCCTTCCAGCCCCAAAAGCTTGCGTTACTGACTCTGGCCCTTTGTAGGAAAAGTTTGCCTACCTGTGTTCTGGACGTAACTTGAGGCTTTAGCCTCTAGAGTAAGTCACAGCAGCAGGGAGTTAGAAGGCTGACTTGCTCCCATTTCTTTGTATTAAACCAGGTGATAAGGAAGTTTCGGGATGAAGAGCTTGAGCACCATGACATAGGCCTGGAACACGGCGCAGAGCTGGTGGGGACCCACTTTCCCTGTTTGCTCGAGGTGGCGTCTTGTCTGGAAGGTTGAGGGATGGGCAGTTTTCTGTTTCCAGAAAGATAGATTTAAAAATTATGGTCCAAAAAAGAGAACCAACATCCTGCTTGACAGAAAGCAAGCAAATGCCTCGCTCCCGACCAGGAATCTTATTTCTCTCTTCCTCATCCTTTTCCCAGCACTTTCCCCCTTTCCGGTGAGAAAGTGGGTGGTTCACATGTTTTGGCTGCAGCTGAGGCATTCCAGTCTTTTGAATAGGTTTCCTTTTTTCTTTCAAGTAGTTTATTTTTCTTTAACATCGTTTCTTAGATGTTAGTACTTATCCAGAGAAGTCCCAACCCTGCCATGACATCCTGTACGTTTACAGCTGAATGTGAACAGAGGATGTGTTTCTCCTGTTTGCTAATCATTGTTGTTTTTAACAGGCTCCAGGATACACCGTTCTGAAGAGCGTTATCCAGGCCGGATGCAGTGTGGCGATATATTTATCAGAAAGATTTTAAATTGTGTCCACTTTTCCCTGTGTATAAATGATGAGAGTAATTTAACGAGTGACATGGGCAGAAAAGGAAACATACGATCATTGTTCTGTGAATTTGCTATTAAACTATGAGAGGTTTTTTTCATTAAAAAAAAAAAAAGGCTCTCCAGTGTTGATTTTTTTCTGTGCTGATTTATGGCTATAAGGCTGACGTTTCACCAGGTGTGTTAAGATTACAGAAAATAAACCCGGTCCTTGTTTGGGCTGTAATGAATTTTTTCCTAAAGCATCAAGAATGAATCATTAAGGTGAAGCCACACAACTCACACTGGGACTTGAACCCATAGGCTGGGACTCGAACCCAGCCAACACCCAGAATGGGACTTAAAAAAAAAAAAAAATGAACGAATCATTAAGAAAGTAACAGGAGGAGTTCCTGTCGTGGTGCAGTGGTTAACAAATCTGACTAGGAACCATGAGGTTGCAGGTTTGTTCCCTGGCCTTGCTCAGTGGGTTAAGGATCCGGCGTTGCTGTGAGCTGTGGTGTAGGCCTGCAGCTACAGCTCCGACTAGACTCCTAGCCTGGGAACCTCCATATGCTGCGGGTGCGGGCCATAGGAAAAGACAAAGAAAGAAACAGGAATCTTCAAGAGGAAGAAAAAAAGGGTTTACTTGTGACACAAATAATTTCAAACATGGTAATGTTTTAAGTTTGGCACCGCGAGACTGTGGAGCCCATCAGCAAAGAAGACTGACTTTGTTTCTGTAGTGAATTGTGGGTCCAAGGCAGGTTACTTCCTGCCTTGAAGCAAAGAAGACTGACTTTGTTTCTGTAGTGAATTGTGGGTCCAAGGCAGGTCAGAGAATATTCTAAATTGTGGGTTGTTTATGAAGTTGAATTATAATCCTTTCCTTTAGGTCTGCTCCCCAGACTGGACCAAAATGGGCTATAATTTTCATGCTTTGTTGAAATTTTTATGATTTGCAAATTTTTAAATAACTTCTGAAAAAACCTAGATCAGTGGTTCTTCTTGGCTGCCCACTAGAATGTCCTTTGGAGCTTTTTAGAATTTTTCAGATTGTGAACTAAAAATTCTGAGTTCATCAGGGTGGGGCCAAGGATCGGAAAGGTTTTAAAAGCTCCAGGGTGAGTCCAAGCTAGGAACCCTGGACTAGGTGGTGAGCTGCTTGTGGCAAAGAGCCTTGTCACTGGGTCTTTGCCTGCCACCCCGCACCCTGTGTTTAACCTGCTCCTTGTGATGGGGTGACTCACCTCAAAGCGTCCGGTTTTGAAGCACAGTGACATGGGATAGTTTGGATTCGTCTTCTACATTGCTTTTTTCCTATACAATGTGAATATGATGGAGTGAAATCATTCTTCTGACAATAATTGCAATAAATTAAACATGGGAGGAGATCCTGCTGTAGCTCAGCGGTAACAACCGGACTAGTATCCATGAGGACACAGGTTTGCTCCCTGGCCCCAAAAAGACACTGCGGCACTTTACGTCAGAGTGTTCTGCCTGTGGTTTCCTCTAAGAGTTGTACAGTATCCAGTCTTAAATTTTGGTCTTTCATCCATTTTGAGTTTATTTCTGTGTATGGTGTTAGTGTTCTCATTTCATTCTTTTACATGCAGCTGTACAGTTTTCCCAGCACCACTTGCTGAAGAGACTATCTTTTCTCTGTTGTATATTCTTTCCTCCTTTGTCACAGATTTATTGGCCATAGGTGTGTCGGTTTATTTCTGGCTTTCTGTCCTGTTCCACTGATCTATATTTCTGTTTTCGTGCCAGTTCCTTACTGTTTTGATGACTGTAGCTTTTTTTTTTTTTTTTTTTGGTCTTTTTGCCATTTCTTGGGCCGCTCCCGCGGCATATGGAGGTTCCCAGGCTAGGGGTCCAATCGGAGCTGTAGCCACCAGCCTACACCAGAGCCACAGCAACATGGGATCCGAGCCATGTCTGCAACCTACACCACAGCTCACAGCAACTTGGGATCGTCAACCCACTGAGCAAGGCCAGGGATCGAACCCGCAACCTCATGGTTCCTAGTCAGTTTCGTTAACCACTGCGCCAGACGGGAACTCCCTGATGACCGTAGCTTGTAGTATAGTCTGAAGTCAGGGAGCCTGATTGCTCCAGCTCCATTTTTCTTGCTCAGGATTGCCTTGGCTATTCAGGGTCTTTTATATTTCCATACAAATTTTAAAAATTTGTTTGCTCTGGTTCTGTGAAAAATGCCATTGCTGCTGTGATAGGGATTGTCCTGAATCTGTAGATTGCCTAATAAAGTCATTTTGACCATATTGATTTTTTTTTTTTTTTTCCTCTCTGTCTTTCTAGGGACACATCCGCAGCATATGGAAGTTCCCAGGCTAGGGGTCCAATCGGAGCTGTAGCCACCAGCCTAAGCCAGGGCCACAGCATCACAGGATCCGAGTCATATCTGTGACCTATACCACAGCTCACGGCAATGCCAGATTCTTACCCACTGAACGAGGCCAGGGATCGAACCTGCGTCCTCATGGATGCCAGTCAGGTTCATTAACCACTGAGCCACGAAGGGAACTCCTTTTTGTTGTTGCCATATTGATTTTTTTAACCCAAGAGCATGCTATATCTTTCCATTTGTTTGTGTCATCTTCGATTTCTTTCATCAATGTCTGATGGTTTTCAGCATAAGGTCTTTTGCCTCTTTAGATAGGTTTATTCCTAGGTATTTTATTCTCTTTGCTCTGATGGTAAACGGAATTGTTTCCTTAATTTCTCTTTCTGAACTTTCATTGTTGGTGTGTAGAAATGCAGAAGATTTCTGCGTATTATTTTCATTTCTATCTGCCTACGGACCCTCCACTTACTTGGAAGACAAGAAAATCCCGAGCTCCACACATCCCGAGCTGAGTTCCTTGCCTCCCCTCCTCCAGTCCTGCTTCTTCCGCAGCCCCATCTCACAGGGGATGACATCTCTATCCTCTGGTCCTCAGGCCAAAAGCTCTACAGTCGCCTTTGACGCTTGGCTCTGTTACACTCTCATCAACTGGGACGCCCTTCAGGCTCTACTAGCTCATCTTCACAGTCTCAGCCGATGCCACTCAGGTCCCTCCAACCCCCATCTCTCACCTGGATTCTTTTAGAAGCCCCCTAACTATTCTTCCAGCTTTACCCTCATCCTCCCCCATCCATTCTCAGCCCAGCAACCAGATGATCCTTTGATCCATAAATCGGACCACCATACCGCTCAGCTCAGAACTTCCCAGTGGCTTTTCCCAGTTATCCCAGAATAAAAGTCACAGTCTCTAAAATGCTTTCTAAGACCCTCCGTGACCTGGTCCTCTGTGACCACTGCCCCTTCCTCACTGATCCGGCCCCACCAACTCCCTTCCCATTCCTTGAAATGCTAGGCACACTCCTGCCTTGTGGACTTTGCAATGGCTGTTCCCTCTGCCTAGAATCCTTTTCCCCAGATACCTGTATGGTCAAATCCTTCACCAACTCCTGAGGTTTTTGCTCAAATGTCCCTTTTTTTGTTTTGTTTTTTAGAGCTGCACCCATGGCAATGTGGAAGTTCCCAGGTTAGGGGATCGAATCAGAACTATAGCTGCCGGCCTATACCATAGCCACAGCAACTCAGAATCCAAGCTTCGTCTGTGACCTACACCACCACTCATGGCAATGCCAGATCCCCAACCCACTGAGCGAGGCCAGGGATTGAACCCGCATCCTCATGGATACTAGTTGGATTCATTTCCATTGTACCACAGCAGGAATTCCCTCAAATGTCACCTACTTTGGTGTCCTTTTTTCAAAATTGCAAATCCCACCCCACCACATGCCCCACCTCCTGGCTCTGTTCTGTACTTTCCCCCACAGCGCTTCCTGCCTTCTAGCAAATTATATAATGTACTTACTTGTTATGTTTCTTGTCTGTCTCTCCCTGCAAGAATGTAAGCCAGATCGGGCAGGAGTCTTTGTTTTAATCACTGGCACATAACAGGTGCTCAATAAATAGGTGTCGATGGAATTGAATGAAGAAATTGCTCTCCCTTGTTAGAAAAGTCATTTTCACATAACTAGTAATTCAAAACTACTTCTGTGTGTGACTCAGAAAATTCAGTGGAGATTTATTGAAAAGATGCTACCAAGCTGTGTTGAGTGCCTGGGCCCCGGGTCTGTCAAATTATTTTGCTGTAAAATTCAAAATCTTTTAGCTGGCAGGGAATGGGGGGGGGGGGACAGGGAGGAAAAAAAGAAAAAAATGCTACCAGGAAAGCAAAGGAAAGTCATTCTCTACATCACTTGCTTATGATTAAAAATATATATATAGGCTGGATTTTTGCATATGAATCCACATGCAAAAGAATGAATTTAGATCTGTACTTCACAGCATAATACAAAAATTAACTCAAAACCGACGAAAAATCTAAATGCTAAATCTAAAGAAAACAGAAGGGTTAATCTGTGTGACCTTAGATTAGGCAGCAATTTTCTACATATGACACCAAAAAGCACAAGCAATAAAAGAAAAAATAGATAAATTGGATTTCATCAAAATAAAATTTGTTCTTGGAAGAATGCTATCATGAAAGTGAGAAGACAACCAACAGAGCAGGAGGAAATATTTTCAAATCATGTATCTGGTAACAGATTTGTATCTAGAACATACCAAGAGCTCTTACAACTCAACTATAAGACAAATAGCCTAATTAAAAATAGGCAAAAGGAAGTTCCCGTTGTGGCTCAGTGGGTTATGAACCAGACTAGTATCCATGAGGATGCGGGTTCAATCCCTGGCCTCGCTCAGTGGGTTAAGGATCCCGCTTTGCTGTGGCTGTGGTGTAGGCCGGCAGCAGTAGCTCCGATTGAACCCCTAGCCCTGGAACTTGCGTATGCTGTGAATCCTGCCGTAAAAAGCAAAAGAGAAAAAAACCAAAGAAAAATAGGCAAAGGATTGGAATGGACATGTCTCCAAAGAAGATATACAAATGGATGGCCAAGAAGCACTTGGAAAAAACATTCGCCGTTATTAGTCATTATAGAAAACTTCAGTGAGATACAACGTCACGCCCGCTAAGATAGCTACAGTCAAAAAGACAGAAAATAAGTGCTGGTGAGGATGTGGAGAAATGGGAATCCTTATACCCTGCGGGTGGAAAGTAAAATGGTGCAACCCCTTTGAAAAACAGTCTGGCGTTTCCTCAGTCATACATAGAATTTCCATGAGACAGTAACTTCTCTTCTAGGTATAAACCCCAAAGAAATGAAAACATATGTTCAAATAAATGTGTATATGAATATTCATAGCAACATTATTCGTAATAGCCAGAAAGTGGAAACAACCCAGGTGTCCATCAGCTGATGAATGGATAAACACACGTGGTCTGTCCATACAATGGAATCATATTCATCCATAAGAAGGAATGAAGTACTGATACCCGCTGTAATTGAGGCACTTGCAAACACGTCTCGGATCTGGTTTTGCTGTGGCTGTGGTGCAGGCTGGCAGCTGTGTCTCCGATTGGACCCCTAGCCTGCAAACCTCCATATGCCACGGGTACAGCCCCCCCCACAAAAGCAAAGGGAAAAAAAGTGAGAAACCTTAAAAAGATGGTGTTTGGTTACAGGGTTTCGGTGCAGGAAGAGGGAAGTAGTGCTGGAGATGGATGGTGTGATGGTTGTGAACCATGTCAACGTGCTTTTTTGGTTTGTTTTGGGGTTTGTTTGTCTTTTTAGGGCCACACCCATAGCATATGGAGGTTCCCAGGCTAGGGGTGGAATCAGAGCTGCAGCCGCCAGCCTAGGCCACAGCCACAGTGATGCCAGATCCAAGCCACATCTGTGACCTACACCACAGCTCACAGCAATGCTGGATCCTTAACCCACTGATTGAGGCCGGGGATTGAACCCACGTACTCATGGATGTTCATCTGGTTTGTTAACCGCTGAGCCAAGATGGGAACTCCCTTCCTATACCAAAGCTAATTTTGTAAGTATGCAGTCAGGAGTCTTAATCTTAGGAAGGCACATCGTACAATCTGTATTAAAAGACCAGATTTGCTGCTGTTTGCTTAGCATCCCCTTCCAAATTGATAGCTGATGTTTTATGCTTCTGAGAGCTTCTAGAAGAAGGCCAGAGAGATTTTCTGAATCCCCCTTTGATTGCCTTTAATTCCATTACAGCTTGTTCTCGTGTATTAACAAGGTAATCTTGTCTTTCTCTTACTTTACTGCTCTGACCTTTCAGGGGAAATGTGATTTTAAAATTGGACACCGTCCAAAGATGATGCCAGCATGACAAAGGGTGTTATTCTTACAAGCAGTATAATTCCAGAGATGTGATCTGAGCCATCATTCTTTGCATGCTTTTGATTCCCTTTCTACTCAAAACAACAGCAGCGTTATCATTCAAAAGCATGTTAGAAGTGTAGAATTTGGGTCTCTTCCTCAGACCTACTGAATCAGAATCATCATTTTAACAAGATGTGATGGGTTTTTGTTTTTTTAGGGCTGCACCCACAGCATATAGAAGTCCCAGACTAGGAGTCAAGTTGGAGCTGTAGCTGCCAGCCACAGCCACAGCAATGCCAGATCCTTAACCCACTGTGCAAGGCCAGGGATCGAACCTTCATCCTCATGGATACTAGTTGGGCTTGTTATCACTGAGCCATGACGAGAACTCCAGGATATGATGGTTTTAAAGTATGTCTAGATTCCTTGATACTCCTCTGTTTGGTGGAGCTTAATTCTCCTTGCCTTGAGGGCCTTAGTGACTTGTTTGTAATAAACGATGTGGCAGAAAATGATGGGGTGCATCTCCCAAGGCTGTTAAGTCATAAAGACCTTGTAAGCTCCTCCTTCCTAGAATCACTCACTCTGGGGAAGCCAGCTGCCATGTGGTGAAGACACCCCACACTCAGTGAACTTTTGTGGAGAGGGTCACATGGCCAAGCACTGAGGCCTCCTGACAACAGTCATGGTGTGTGACGTCTTGCAAGTGACTCCTTCAGCCCCCGTCAAGCCTTCAGATGACATGCTTGCAGCCAACATCCTCACTGCAACCTCCTGAGAGACCCAGAGCCAGAAGTGCCCCGTGGAGTCACACCTGGTTTCCTGACTCTTTGTAACTATGTTAGATGATAAACATTGGTTGTTTTCAGCTGCTGGGTTTGGGGTTGATGTGACCTGAGCCACTGCAGTGACAAGGCTGGATCCTTAACCCGCTGAGCCACCAGGGAACTCCTATCTTGTGCCTCTTGATCTGAAACGTACATTTTTCACTTTGTGACTGATATTGGCCATCTTTCCAAGTCAGTACTTGTAGCTCCACCTCATCTCTCCGGCTGGCTGCTCTTTCACAACCGGGCCACCAGGACCACGCAGCCCTGCTCCAGCACCACCCTGAGCACTGTCCTTATAGCTGCTGGCACTGTGTTCGGACCACTCCCTCAGGCGCTGAGGTCCTTGTGTGGGCTTCGCAGGGGAGGAAACACTAAGTCCTGGAGAGGCTTGAACTTGACCATTTGGCAGCACAGCCTCTTAGATCTTCTTGTCCCTCATCAGTGGGCATTTGGGTTATTAACACAGAATCTGGGGACCTCCGATGCTTTAGAGACCACCCCTGAAGACAGTCTCTATGGAATTTCAGAGGAGGGACCCCAAGGGGGTCCTTAACCCACCTGTCTGCAGATCCCGAACTTCTCTGACAATATGATAAAAACCTTGGGCTTCCTTAAGGCCTTTTGATCCCACTGCTCTGAGAAGAAAACCTGACCTTTCCCAGCCGCCAGAAACAAAAGATCCCTTTCCTCAAAATCGTTCTTTGCCTCTGCAGGAGCACCAAGCACTTTTCTACTGAATATGTTATCAAAGGTTAAAAAGGCTCCTCTTGCCTTTGGGGGCATGTCTCCTCCCACTCCTGCTCCCGAAATGGCAGCCCTGCAGGGCTGTGACTGAACCCCACCGGGCCTTTGATGCGGATCATGTAGAAGATCTGTGGCTGAGCGCGCCAAGGGCAGGGAAGGGCGCAGGCTTCCCCGCGGCCACCAGAGGGCGCCCTCGCCCCGGCCTTCCGAGTCCGCGGCCAGCCGCCCGCCCCGCCCGTCACTGCAGGACGTCAGCGGGACACGCCTGGCGGGCAAGGCCAGGTCATTGCTACGTGTAGTGGTAACCCGGCCTCCTGATCTCCGCGGTCCCGCCGTCGGACCGGAGTGGAATGTCAGGTTCACACACTGCGAGTTGCGGCGGGCTCACCGAGCTGCTCCAGTCCGCGCTGGCTCCCTGACTTGAGAGTACTTATCGGGAAGGACGCAATTTCTTTTTCAGGAAAGGGAGAGAGGAAAACAGTGGGGGTCGATTCGTCTCCGTCTGGCGGGATCACACGATGAAACCGGCTTCAAGCGTCATGCAACGTCCCAGGGGCCCCACGGGAGGGTTCATTCCTTGGTTCGTGCTGCCCCCTGGACACGTGCCTTCCTCCAGTCCACGTGCTCAGCGCTTTGCCTGATGAAGGCTGTTTGCCCTTCCAAACTGCCATCTCTTAGGCGAAGTCGACCCCCTACCCTACCCTTCCCGCCCCCGCCGCCTCTCCCAACCCCCAGGCCTCAGCTTCTTGCATTGGCATTGGAGGCTATCCTTATCTGCTTCCTACCATCTCCAGCCTGGCGCAAGCTGCTCAAAGTCAAGCTTTCCCCACACCTGGTTTAGCAGGCCCAAGGCCAGTGTTTGATAAACTACGCTAAAAAATCATGTGGACTCGGAGAATGGAACAAAAGTAATTTATAAGTGATGACAAACCATCCTTCTGATCTCAATTGAATGTACCTAGAAGCTTTTGGATCAAAAGTATCAAGTGGGAAACCTTGTGTGAGCGCCTTTCCATCCTCTTGCTCATCTGCAGCCCAAAGCCTGGCAAACTGTTAACCCCTCGCCATGTCTCAGCACCTTCCTTTGAATTGTTTTTTATTCATTGCTGCTGTGTTTTGGTTTTTCTGAGATTTTTTTGTTGTTTTTCTTTTTTTTTCTGCTTTTTTTAGGGCTCTACCCCCCGGCATATGGAAGTTCCCAGGCTAGGGTTCCAATCCCAGCTACAGCTGCTGGCCTACACCACAACCACAGCAACACCAGATCTGGGTCTCATCTTCGACCTACACCACAGCTCATGGCAACGCCGGATTCTTAACCCACTGAGCAAGGCCAGGGATCGAAGCCATTATCCTCATGAATCCTAGGGGTGTTGGTCGACCACTGAGCCATGAAGGGAACTCCTATTCTGGGTATTTCTATAAGAGCCTTTTCGGTTGTGATGAACATTTTTTTTTTAAGAGCTGCACCTGTGGCATATGGAAGTTCCCAGGCTAGGGGTCGAATCAGAGCTGCAGCTGCCAGCCACAGCCATTGTCACAGCAATGCCAGATTCAAGCCACATCTGCACCCTGCATCACAGCTCATGGCAACGCCAGATCCTTAACCCCCCAAGGGAAGCCAGGGACTGAACCCACATCTCCATGGATCCTATCACATTCTTAACGCACTGAGCCACAATGGGAACTCTGGTTGTGATTAACCTTTGAATCAATAGACTGAGGGGGGAGTTCCTGTCCTGGTGCAGCAAAAAGGAATCTGACTAGCATCCCTGAGGATGTGGGTTCAATCCCTGGCCTTGTGCAGTGGGTTAAAGATCTGGGATTGGAAGTTCCCGTGGTGGCGCAGTGGTTAACGAATCCGACTAGGAACCATGAGGTGGCGGGTTCGTCCTGCCCTTGCTCAGTGGGTTAATGATCCAGCGTTGCCGTGAGCTGTGGTGTAGGTTGCAGACGCGGCTCAGATCCCGTGTTGCTGTGGCTCTGGCGTAGGCCGGTGGCTACAGCTCCGATTAGACCCCTAGCCTGGGAACCTCCATATGCTGTGAGTATGGCCCTAAAAAGCAATAAATAAATGAATAAATAAATAAATAAAAAGACTGAGGGAAGCAGATTGCCTGCCCCAGTGTGGGTGGGCCTCATCTAATCAGCCGAAGGCCTGGATAGACCAAAAGGGTGACAAATGAGGGAAGGAATGCCTCCTGCCTGGCAGCTGAGCTGGGACAGCAACCTTTTCCTGCCTTTGTAATTGAACTGAAACTTGGGCCCCGGGGTCTGGAGTCACCAGCTCTCACACTGAAATTGCACTGGGTCTCCAGGTTGTCGGCTGCTGCTAATCACGAGTCTCTTCCTTTCTCTCTAGACTTGCTCTTGGTTCTGATTCCCTGGGGAGCCCTGACTCATACAGGACCTCAAGGAAGATGCGTCAATGGTGAGTGTCAGGCTGAATGACTAGGAAAACATCAGCATATGGAACAGAAATAAGGAAATCCGATCAAGGAAGTGGCTGGTTTGGGGAATTGTTTTTCATTCAGAAATACTTACTTAGTATGTTCCCTGTGCCAGATAAAGCACCAGTGGTCGGCGATTAAAAGATCCACCAGGGAGTTTCCTGGTGGCTCAGTGTTAAGGATCTGGCATTGTCACTGCCAAAGGTCAGGTCATTGCTGTGGTGCAGCTTTGATCCTTGGCCTGGAAACTCTCACATTCCTCTGAAGCAGTTCAAATAATAAATAAATAGATAAATAGTCCATCAGTTGCCTAAACTAGAGGCCAGATCCATCCTTGCCTCTGTCTTCAGCCACAGTCTCATTGTGGAATTAAGCGAAAGGTCTGTAATTTTACCTTCCTGAATTGCTCTCCATTGTACTTCCTTGGCAGACAGCAGGGCTGTCATTAGAATCGTCATCCTTCCCACCCTTTTAGATCCACAACATTTAGTAAGCATTTCACTTAGGGTTCAGGAGGCTCATGGACATATTTGAGGCGTTTGAAATTTACTCTGTGTGAAATTAAGAAATATAAGAATTCCCACTGTGGCTCAGTGGGTTAAGAATATAACTAGTGTCTGTGAGGATGCGAGCTCAATCCCTGGCCTCCCTCAGTGGGTTAAGGATCTGATGTTCTCATCAGCTGTGGCATAAGTCACAGATGAGGCTTGGATCTAGTGTTGCTCTGGCTGTGGCTGTGGTGTAGCAGCTGCAGCTACAGCTCTGATTCGACCCCTGGCCTGGGAACTTCGCAGCTGTAAAAAGAAAAAAAAGAAAAAAAAAAAAAGATTTAGGATAGACTCCATTTTCTCTAGGAGGCCTTCTCTGATTTGCCCCTCCCTCCCCCGCCCCCCCCCCCCCGCTGCCCCTCATCCACATCCCCTTCTAAGGGTATCTTATGCCCCCTGCGTCCTGTGCCGAAGCCCTTATCATGCTGCACAGTAATTACCTGCTGCTTGTCTCCGTGCCCCACCAGGCTCTAGCCTCCCCAAGACAATGGATCTTGTGTCTCTTGTTATCACTGTCGTCCTAGCACTAGCCCCATTGTATGACCCATTGTGGGTGCTCAGCAAATGTCTGAATGATTGAATGAATGAATGAGTCCATCAATGAGACAGTCTCTGCCCCCAAAAAACTCCCAGTTTAGATTTCTGCTTTAGATGGGCTGGATTACGAAGCGATTACTCCCAGATCAAGAAGGCAGAATTGATAGCCACCTGTCCTAATATGACAAGTTAGTCCCTCATTAACTCCAAGAGTTGCCTTTATCTGGAGCCAACTGTGGTGTTCTGTGCTTGCCGGTGTGGGCGACGGCAGCCAAGCAGCAGGAAGGAAGGTTCTGTGGTTCTTCCTCGCCATCTGTACACGGTCTCTGCAGAAGAGTCTAGTTTTCTGTAACGTGCCTTAGATGCTGGATGCCCCAGTTCCCCTCCTGGAAATTTACTCTGACAATACGGGTTTGTTTGTTTTTTTTTCTTTTTGTAGCCACATTTGCTGCATGTGGGGGTTCCCAGGCTAGGGGTGGAATCAGAGCTGCAGCTGCCGGCCTACACCACACCCACAGCAACACTGGATCGGAGCCGCGTCTGCAACCTACATCACAGCCACGGCAACTTTGGCTCCTTAAGCCCCTGAGCAAGGGTTTGAAGCTGTATCCTCATGGATACTAGTTGTGTTCTTTACGGCTGAGCCACAACAGGGAACGGCTGGGCCAGGAGCAAAAGGACTTGTGTCAGGCAAACGTGATAACCGCTGCACTATGGAAACTGGGCCGGGGACTTGTGGAGAAGGAGATTTTCGGCAGCATGTCTGTGACAGTAGAGGACTTGGACCAGCCTCTGGACCTGCCGGGAGGGGATCAGTTAAACCAACCATGATTCAGCTGCCACGGGTTGCTCTGCAGCCCTGAAAAAGAATGAGGTGGGAGGGCCCTTTGTGGCTCAGTGGGTTAAGGATCCAACATTGTCTCTGTGAGGATGTGTGTTCGATCCCCGGCCTCTCTCAGTGGGTTAAGAATTCGGCGTTGGCATGAGCTGTGCAGATGCAGCTCGGATCCAGTGTTGCTGTGGCTCTGGCGTAGGCCAGAGGCTGCAGCTCTGATTCAACCCCTAGCCTGTGAACCTCCATATGCTGCAGGTGCAGCCCTAAAAAGACAAAAAAAAAAAATGGCTAGACGCACACGGATGCCTGGCTCTCGGTCCCTCTCTGTGGCTGGGACAAGCTGGGCCTAGTTTGGGTTTGGGGCTTTTAGGCATACAAATGAAACACCTGCTTCCCATCTGCAGATGGGGTGCCGGGGAGGGCGGGGGGGGGGGGGTTGTCGTTCAAGGGCTCCTGCAGGATGGGAGGCTGGAGAGGGGGTTCCTCACGCAGGGACAGAAATGGAACATGTCCAATGGAGCCCCGGGGGGCTTTGCCGAAGAAGAGGGAGGCAGATTATGTGCTCAGCGCAGCCCTGACGTGAAGGCCAGGCTGATAATCCAGTGCTTTTATGCCCGCAGTGTGTCGCGGGCCACTTCCAGCCACAGAAGAAAGCCTGACCTTTGGAGAGACGATAAAAAGAGCCAAATTCGTTCCTTTCCTCACAATGGGCCTTTAACAAAGGAGGGAAGTGAGGCGCTTCTGTTACCATGAAAGGTGCATAAAAGCAGCCTGGCATTTTGTCAGGCTGACGCCAGAGCGTTGAGCCACAGAGGAGATGCTGGCGTGCCCAGGCAAGGGTCCGCCAGCGAGGTGCGTCCTCTCACGCCCCGGAGATGGTTTGGGAAGGCCGTTCCAGAGATGATTGGTGATGCTGCCTCTCGAGGGCTTAGAAATCACGGAGGTCCCAGGGTGGCTCATGTGGCTCAGCGGCTTAAGAACCTGACCTAGTGTCCCTGAGGATGGGGGGTTGATCCCTGACCTCGATCCCTGGGATAAGGATCTGGCATTGCCGCAAGCTGTGGCACGGGTCGAAGATGTGGCTCAGATCTGGCGTTGCCGCGGCTGTGGTGTGGGCCGGCAGCTGCAGCTCCGATTCAACCCCTGGCCCAGGAACTTCTGTGTGCCGCAGATGTGGCCATCAACAGAAAAAATAAAATAAAATCAAGGACTTAGAAATCACATCTACATCTGTGATGGGTTCACACAGGTCGGACAAAAAGAGTCAGATCCTCCAGCGAGAACGTTCCAAGTTGCAAGTGACCAAATGCTCCCCAAGGATGAGAGTTGCTGCAGGTTTCAGAGAAAGTGAGCCACACGCTCAATCTGCATCCTTTCAGTGTGGAGAGGCAATGGGGCAGGTTCCAGTGTCAGCTGGGATCGTGACCCCCACGTATTGCCAAAGATACCCTTGAAATAGGTTTTTAAATTCCTAGAGTAGGAGTTCCCGTCATGGCTCAGTGCTTACGAACCCGACCAGTATCCATGAAGACGTGGGTTCCATCCCTGGCCTCAATCAATGGGTTGGGGATCCATCATTGCTGTGGCTGTGGTCTAGGCCGACAGCTACAGCTCTGATTCGACCCCTAGCCTGGGAACTTTCATCTGTGGCCCTAAAAAGACAAAAAAAAAAAAAAAAAAAAATCCTGGAATATACAGCATTGTACTGTCTCCACGCACCCAGCTTTTTTTTTTGCCAAGGCTGGCCACAGAGCAGCCCACAAGATAGTAATAACTTCTTATATATATATATATATATATATATATTTTTTTTTTTTTTTTTTCCTGCTGCTCCTCTAACACTCGAAAGTTCCCAGGACAGGGATGGAACCCGTGCCACAGCAGTGACCCAAGCCATAGCAGCTGACAATGCTGGATCCTTAACCACTAGACCAGCAGGGAATTCTGTCTTCTTGAATCTTGGTGCAGGCTTTTCTTCTCCCCAGCCCTTCAGATTTCACAGGCTTATATAATGAATTCAGCAAATATTTACTCAGGGAGTGACTCTTGTGCCAGGTGTTGGGACGATAACAGGGCCGAAGAAGATAAAGGCCCCGCCCACATCTGAGTGGTCCAGCATCACGAACTTAAAGACAGAAACCACGCTCCCATGATTGTCATTACTATCAAATTTCTTCTTAGAAGAAAATGGTTATTTTAACATGCGACAGTGTGAAAGCGTGTATATCTCTTTTTTCCAAGTTCCGTTTTTGGTTGTCTTTTTTCCTGCCCCAAGGCATGTGGAGTTCCCAGGCCAGGGATCAGAACTGAGCCACAGTGGCAACCTATGCCGAACCTGCAGAAATGCTGGATCCTTAACCCACTGTGTCCTAGCACTGCAGAGACCGGACCCATCCCGTGGTTCCACAGCAGGAATTCCGAAAGGGTATATTCTTCTTCTTCTTCTTCTTCTTCTCCTCCCCCTCCTCCTCCTCCTCCTCCTCCTCCCCCTCCCCCCCCTCCCCCTCCTCCCCCTCCCCCTCCTCCCCCTCCCCCTCCCTCTCCTCCCCCTCCCTCTCCTCCCCCTCCCCCTCCCCCTCCTCCTCCTCCCCCTCTCCCTCCTCCTCCTCCTCTTTTAGGGCCACACCCGAGACATATGGAGGTTCCCAGGCTAGGGGTTGAATTGGAGCTGCAGCCGCCAGCCTATACCACAGCCACAGCAACACAGGATCCAAGCCGTGTCTTCGACCTACACCACAGCTCACAGTAACACCGGATCCTTAACCCACCGAGCGAGGCCAAATATTGAACCCACATCCTCATGGATATTAGTCGGATTCATTTCTGCCGTGCCACAACAGAAACTCCTGGAAGGGTATATTCTTAAAAGGCAGACTTTTTAAATGACTCTAATAGAATTATATCATATGCAAATTTAATTTCTGGAGATTCAGCTCTTTCAACCAAAAGAATCAATTGGTCTAAGAAATGGAAAATTTTATTCAAGCCAAACTGAGGGTTATAACCCAGGAACAGCACCCCAGAAAGCTCCAAGAACTGTCCTGCTGGTTAGAGGTCAAAGCGGAGTTATATAAGCGTTCGGGACAGAGGGCTGTACTTTCAGTGATGCATTGTTGACACAGGTTCCACCATCTAGCAGTACTGGAATAGTAGGTCTTGGGTCATATGGCTGCTTAAAAGACTAAGGAGGAATGTTACCTCCTAGGGACTTGTCTGGGTGGTGCTGGAAGAATGCTGCTGTATACAGTCGAGCAGGTATTTCTGCCCATGGGGCGGTCCAGTCAATGCATGATGCAGCTACACAATGCATGGGAGAAGGGAGACAGAAGGCCAAAGGGCAGGGAACATTTTTTTTCTTTTTTGCTCACACCTGTGGCACATGGAAGTTCCTGGACCAGGGATCAAATCTGAGCCAAAGATTGGACCTGAATCACAGCCACAGCAACACTGGATCCTTAACCCATTGCACCACAGTGGGGACTCTGAAAATTTTTGATGTTGACATTTTTCTTGTCTTGCCATAAAATATGAATTTCAGGAGTTCCCTCTGTGGCTCAGCCGTAAGGAACCCAACTAGAATCCGTAAGGATGCAGGTTCTATCCCTGGCCTCACTCAGTGGGTCAAGGAGCCAGTGTTGCCATGAGCTATGGTGTAGGTTGCAGACAGGGCTCAATCCCGTGATGCTGTGGCTGTGGCACAGGCCGGTAGCTGCAGCTCCAATTCGATTCCTAGCCCAGGAACTTCCATATGCCCCCGGGTGTGGCTCTAAAAAGCAAAAAAAAAAAAAAAGAAAGAAAGAAAGAAAGAGAGAGAGAGAGAGAGAGAGAGAGAGAGAAAGAAAGAAAGAAAAATAGTACTTCACAGCTACATAAACAAACATGCTTTGAGGTATGGGAGAGAGTGCTTGAAATAGCGTGGACAATCTCACATATCACTTTACTGGAAGCTGGATTCTTAAAGATATATATTATTCCCATAGCTTGGCCCATGACCGCAAACCAACTCCAGCAGGTGCTCGACTGCTGAAACTTTAGTTTTAGCATTGGAAAAAATCTGATTGTAATGACTAGTAGGAGACAGAATCTCAGTTTCTAAAAGAGCAGCTTCCTAACAGATGTTCAAATATATTTTTTTCTCTCAACATTACATTAAAAATATTTTTCAGGAGTTCCTGTTGTGGCTCAGCAAAAAACGAATCCGACTAGCATCCATGAAGATGCAGGTTCAATCCCTGGTCCCTCTCAGTGGGGTAAGGATCCAGCATTGCTGTGAGCTATGTTGTAGGTCACAGACACAGCTCGGATCTAATGTTTCTGTGGCTGTGGTGTAGGCCAGCGGGCTACAGCCCTGATTCGCTCCCTAGCCTGGGAACCTCCATATGCTGTGGGTGCAGCCCAAAAAAGACAAAAATATGTATATGTATTTTTTCAAATATACCTAGAAATGGACAAATTGTACAGAAGACATACAGAGACACCTCTTAGATGCCACTATTAATGTTTACCTTCACTGCTGTCTCCTGTCTAGCTGTTCGCCCTTCCCCCTCTCCGCCCAGTGCATCTTATTTTTTGATACATTTCACATGCAGTGGCTGAGGCCAGGACACACGGCCCCTCAACACTTCAGCATATCACTCACTAGAATCCAGTATGGGTTTATGATTTTTTTGAGGCAAGATTTAGATACAGTGAAATGCACAAGTTCAAAGTGGAGCACTCGATGAGTTTTGACAAATGTTTCATCTGAAACCCTCTGCTGATCTATCTAGGGTAATTTGAACTAGATCTGATTTTCTTTGGCAAGGGGCTGACTTTGAAATGTCCCCTGACCTGTAAGACAAGACTCCACTGTGAATTGAGCTTTATGAAAATTTCCCTTCGTATGTCTTATTTGGCTTTGTTGCTCCAGACCCTGGAAAATATCATCAGATGCCCATTTGGAAAAAAATTACTGAGGCAATTTGTGGGGTGGTTAAAAATATCAGCACAAGGGAGTTCCCTGGTGGTCTAGTGGTTAGGATTCTGTGCTTTCACCGCGGTGGCCCGGGTTCCATCCCTGGTTTGGGAACTGAGATCCTACATCAAGTTGCTGCATATTGGGGCCCCCCCAAAAATCAGGAAGTGTGGGTTTGAGTCCCAGCTCTGCCATTTTCAGGCTCTATGACCTCAGGCCAAGTAAGTATCCTGCCTACCAACCTCAGTTTCCCCATCTACAGAGTGGACAGAGACGGTACCTCCCTCATAAGGTGGTTCTGCACGGTGAGGGCTGAATGGGCTGAGTCATGCAAAGTGCCTCGTTAGAACCTTGCCTGCCAAGGGGTGAGCACTCAGGACAAGCGGACCTTCCTCCCCAGGCTGATGGCAGGAGGCAGGGACCAGGGGCCTGCATCTGACACATTAACTTTGTAAACAGTGCCTTTGAACTCAGGGCTTTTATGTTCCACTCCATTCCAAGTCTCTTTGGCCCGGCCAGCCCTCCAGCCCAAAAGTGTGATGATGGTCAAAATTGTCACCATGACATCACCAGATAGTGTCAGTGGGATGTCTGTGTCTATAAAATGACTCGAACTAGAGGAACTGGAGTGGGTGGGGGGTCGGGTTCTTGCTCTCTAATTGTGTTGGATTTATAGTGTAAATCCCACGGCCTTGAATTTGTGTGTGTGTGTGTCTTTTTAGGGCTGTACCCGAAGCATATGCAAGTTCCCAGGCTAGAGATCGAATCGGAGCTACAGCTGCTGGCCACAGCCACGCCAGAGCCAAGCTGTGTCTGTGACCTACCCCACACAGCTCATGGCAACACCAGATCCTTAACCCACTGAACGAGGTCAGGGATCAAACCTGAGTCTTCATGGATTCTAGTCGGGTTTGTTAGCGCTGAGCCAAGAAGGGAACTCCGCCCTTGGCCTTGAATTTAACAGTGCACCACTTTACCAGCACCAAATTGCGTTACAGACTCATTAGCTCTCTCCTGGCCCTTGAAGCTTCCCTTTGATGGATGTTGGTTTCATTATTCATGACTCTTGTACAAACAGTGGCTTCAAAAAGGGAGATCAGGGAAGAATACTTTCTAGTGAAAAGCTTTTCATCAGTAAGGGGCTACTTTGCTGGACTTCTCAAATAAGATTCACTCCTTTCATTCAGTCATTTAACAATTAGTGATTGAGAAGGTGCTGGGCAGATGTAGGACGTGCTCACAAAATAACTGGTGATGTATTTATAAATATGTATATTCTAAATATACAGCATTTATATAGAGAGCAGACTTGTGGTTGCCAAGGGGGAGAGGGGAGGGAGTGGGGTGGACGGGGAGTTTGGGATTGGCAGATGCAAACTATTCCATTTAGAATGGATAAGCAATGAGGTCCTACAGCACAGGAAACTATATCCAATCTCTCGGGATAGACCATGATGGAAGATAATATTTTTATTTTGTTTATTTATTTATTTATTTTGGTCTTTTTGCCATTTCTTGGGCCGCTCCCTCAGCATATGGAGGTTCCCAGGCTAGGGGTCTAATTGGAGCTGTAGCCACAGGCCTGCTCCAGAGCCACAGCAACGGGGGATCTGAGCCAAGTCTGCAACCTATAGCACAGCTCACGGCAATGCCAGATCCTTAACCCACTGAGCAAGGCCAGGGATCGAATCCGAAACCTCATGGTTCCTAGTCAGATTCGTTAACCACTGAGCCACGACGGGAACTCCAAGATAACATTTTTAAAAAGAATGTGTATATATGTATGACTGGGTCACTGTGCCGTACAGCATAAATTGGCACAAAACTGTAAATCAACTATACTTAATTTAAAAAATAGTTAATTAAAAAAAGTTCACTGGTTCCAAAGCAAAGGCCATTATTTATATTGGATATTGAAGTGTGGGAAACTCATTATTAAATTCTCAAATGCATTAAGATTAAAAAATTAGAACATGATGGATGATAATATGAGAAAAAGAATGTATATATACACGTATGACTGGGTCACTTTGCTGTGCAGCAGACACTAACACAACATTGTAAATCAATAATAATTGAAAAAGAAAAAATTAATTTAAAAATTTTTAAAAATGGAGTTCCTGTTGTGGCTCAGTGGAAACGAATTCGACTAGTATCTATGAGATAACGGGTTCGATCCCTGGCCTCACTCAATGAGTCAAAGATCCCCCGTTGCTGTGAGCTGTGGTGTATGTCAAAGACACAGCTCGGATCTGGTGTTGCTGTGGCTGTGGTGTAGGCTGGCAGCTGCAGCTCCGATTCAGCCCCTAGCCTGGGAACTTCCAGATGCCATGGGTGGGAGTGTAAAAAGCAAAAATAAATAAATTAATTAATTAAAAATAAATATATAGCATTTAATTAGTAATCACACAAATAATGAATCACAGTTAGGCTAGAACTGACCCAACAGCAGCCCTTAGAGCAGGTACTAGGGCAAAGGCTGATGATTATCTCTTAATATTTATTCTTGTTCTTGTCCATATAATAAGACACTGATTCTTAGCAGGATGCATGCAATCTAGGATGAAAAGGGCATTCCCCAGCCTTCTCTGCTCTTACCTGGGGCCATGCACAATTCTGTGACTGATTTCCATGTGTGAAGGGGGGTTTCCCACACCTCCAAGCAATTTGCGGACTAGTTGTGTGTCCTGCAATTCAATTTGATTCTGACACCATCTGGAATTCCCATTGTGGCTCAGTGGTTAACGAACCCGACTAGTATCCTTGAGGATGTGTGTTCGATCCCTGGCCTCACTCAGTGGGTTAAGGATCCAGTGTTGCTGTGGCTGTGGTGTAGGTCTCAGACTCGGCTTGGATCCTGCATTGCTGTGGCTGTAGCGTAGGCTGGTGGCTGCAGCTCCCATTTAACCGCTAGCCTAGGAACCTCCATATGCCACGGCTCTAAAATGACAAAAAAAAAAAAAAATTCTGACACCACCTGCCTGGAGGTAAAAGTCAGGGACCACAGGCTAAGGGCTCAGTTTCCCCTCCCTGCCTCCCCATTCAGGTGTCCGTTGCAAGTTCAGGTTGTCGCCTGTGCTCTGACCCACTGACTGCAGACTGGAGGTTCCAACAACCCCATCCCACCTTGGGGTCAACGAATTTGCTGGAGCGGCTCAGAGAACTCATAGAAACATTTGGCCCACTAGAATCGGTTTACCGAAGGAGAAAGCTCAGGGACAGCCAGATGGGAGGGCTGCACAGAGCAAGGTGTGTGGGATGGAGCAGGGGCTTCGGGGCCCGTTCTGAGCACACCACGCCCTCCGCGAATCCATGTTTTCACAACTGGAAATTCTCCAAACCTCCATCCTGTTGGGTTTTTGTGGAGACCTCATTACAGAGACACAATTGATGAAATCATGGGCCATTGCTGATGGGCCTCAATCTCCAGCCCCTCTCCCCTAACTGGAGGTTGGGGGGGCGGGGACTGAACCTTCAAACCCTCTAGTCCTGAGGCGGATTCCCCTGGCAACCAGCCCCACACTCAAGTGCTACCAGAAATCATCTCGACAACAAAATAAGATACCTCTGGAGTTCCCTGGTGGCCTAGCAGGTTAAGGATCTGGCACTGTCACTGCTGTGGCAAGGGTTTGGTCCATGGCCTGGGGAACTTCCACATGCCATGGGCACGGGCAAAACCAGAACTAAACAAGATACCTTT
This sequence comes from Phacochoerus africanus, assembly GCF_016906955.1. NCBI lineage: Eukaryota > Metazoa > Chordata > Mammalia > Artiodactyla > Suidae > Phacochoerus > Phacochoerus africanus. Next base: position 30,311,292 of record NC_062548.1, read on the forward strand.
GCTGCCTCCATCACTTATGAAATTCCAAGGATTTTAGGAGCTCTGTGCCAGGAACAGGGAGGAAGACCAAATATATATATATAGTTATAAGTCACAGATTCACACCATGTGACTGTTTTGGCCAATGTAACGTGCAGAAGCGCAATGTACGAGTTTATGTCTTGCTCTTCTCTCTCTCTTTTTTTGTCTTTTGTCTTTTTAGGGCCACACCCACCCATGGCATATGGAAGTTCTTGAGCTAGAGGTTGAATTAGCGCTTCAGTGGCAGGCCTATCTATACCATAGCCATGGCAACACTGGATGGCAAAAAGACGTACTCATATGATCGCAGAGCCCAATGGGTTGTTTTTGTTTGTTTGTTTGTTTGTTTGTTTGTTTGTTTGCTTTTTAGAGGTTCCCAGGCTAGGGGTTGAATCAGAGCTGCAGCTACCAGCCTACCCCATAGCCACAGCAACTCGGGATCCAAGCCACATCTTTGACCTACACCATAGCTCACAGCAACGCCGGATCCTTAACCCACTGAACAAGGCCAGGGATCAAACCTGCATCCTCGTGGATACTAGTCCACCTGGTTACCAGTGAGCCACAGCTGGAACTTCCCCAGTGGGGATGATCATCAGCCTCCACAGGAAACTGAGGCAGCTGCTCATCAAACAGACAGGGAGCTTAGAGTGTCATTGGGGCACCGGCAGCCGTGGTGCTCCAGCCTCAGCTCTGACCCCCACCACCGTTCTGGGGTCAGCTGCTTGCTCTTCTGGTTTCTTCCTCTCCTCCCCTGACCTGCCATGGTCTCTGTCTCCTCCAGGCGTACTTATGGCTTCTGCTTAATTCTGAATTCTGCTTCCTCATGGCTCCTGTGTCCCCTTCAGACTCCCCAAGAGAGAAGACAGGCTTGGGTTGCTTGGTCCCCATGCAGTGCTGGGTGGAACTGTCCGCAAAGCTGAATGTCAGGTCCCCTTGTTACTGGCTGCCCTGGTCCAGTCGCTTGAGAGTAAGAGCTTAGACACAAATGCATCCGTTTGACGTTGCTCTGACATTCATCAAAGTGATGGACAGGTGCGTCCCTCCGAAGAGAGGGTAGGCCTGTTGGATAGTCTGAGTTGCTTGACCTGAGCTGTGTAATCCGCACAGCAGAACCCACAAGAATATTCTCAGGGAACAGCCACAGATCATGTATCACAAACACTTGGAGAATCATGGGAAGGCTGCTGGAAAGTTCTCTGAGCCCAGTTTCCAGAAGAGATTCCTAAGCCACACAGCAGAACGGGGGCACCAAGAAAGTGGCTGCTTGTATTCTCACTGCTGCCTGCGGAAGGCTTGCTGGAAGCCTGGAATGGCTGGCCGGCGAGGGCCACAGTGTCTGTTCACAAACTCCAGACTTGGTGACAACACCCGGCGTCCTGTTCCCCACCTATCACATGTCCCTGGAGCATTTGCATATTTTGTTTCCACTACCTGCAATGGCCTTCCTGAATTTCTGCTGGTCAAAGTCTCCTCCCTCCCTCCTTCCTGCCTTTCCTTCCTTCCTTCCTGGTTGAAAGGTTCCCATTGTGGTGCAACAGAAATGAATCCGACTAGGATCCATGAGGATGTGGGTTTGATCCCTGGCCTTGCTCAGTGGGTCAGGGATCCGGCGTTGCCGTGCGCTGTGGTGTAAGTCATGTGTGGCTGTGGCTGTGGCTGTGGCATAGGCCGGCAGCTGTAGCTGCAATTCAACCCCTAGCCGTGGAACCTTCATATGCCGCAGGTGCACCACTCCCCCCACCCCAAAAAAAAGAAACCAACAGGCAAAATAACTGGTTGAGAGTTTGCTTTGACAGTTTGGTTTCCAGTGGTTCACAGTTTGGTTTCGTTTCTGCACTGACACAGGACTTCCCTCCCCCTCTTTTTTTTTTCGTTTTTGGGCTGTTCTGTGGCATATGGAGTTCCCAGGCCAGAGATCAGATCTGAGCCTCAGCTGCAATCAAGTGGCAATGCCAGATTCTTTAACCCAAAGTGCAGGGCTGGAGATCGAACCTACATTTTGAGGCTACAGACGTGCTGCTGATCCCCTTGTGCCACAGTCAGAACTCCTGGACTTTTATCTATCTATCTATCTATCTATCTATCTATTTATTTATTTATTTATTTATTTATTTATTGCTTTTTAGGGCCGCACCCATGGGATATGGAAATCCCCAGGATAGGGGTAGAATTGGAACTCCAGCTGCCAGCCTACACCATAGCCATAGCAACGCAGGATCTGAGCCGTGTCTGTACCTACACCACAGCTCATGGCAATGCCAGATCCTTAACCCACTGAGCGAGGCCAGGGATCGAACCTACATCCTCATGGATGCTGTTCAAGTCTGTTACTGCTAAGCCACGACAGGAACTCCTAGACTCCCATTTTTACACCTCATCAACCTTAGCCCTCATTATGGTCTATATAGTAATGAGTACTGTGGCAGTTTTAAAATAGTAAATGAGGAGTTCCCGTGGTGGCACGGTTGTTAATGAATCCAACTAGGTACCATGAGGTGGTGGATTCGATCCCTGGCCTTGCTCAGTGGGTTAAGGATCCGGCGTTGCCGTGAGCTGTGGTGTAGGTCACAGACATGGCTCAGATCCTGTGTTGCTGTGGCTGTGGGGTAGGCCAGCAGCTATAGCTCCGATTGGACCCCTAGCCTGGGAACCTCCATGTGCCATGGGAGTGGCCCAAGAAAAGGCAAAAAGACAATAAAATAAAATTAATAGAATAGAATAGAATAGAAGATGATAACTACGTATATGGACTTAATAGTAAACACGGTGATAAAATTTAACTGGAAGTGTGAAATAAGAGAGTCTAAGCCAGATCCCAGACGATACTGGAAAACGATGATGAGTCAGTTTGCAAACCCTTCTGTGATTTGAAGGCCTAGAGTCGAACCCACACTTTCCATAGAACTTTGGAACGTCCATCCACAGACCATACAATCTACCGAGAACAAACAGCTTTCAAACTCAGGTTCAAATACGAATCCTAGGATATGGAAGCGGATGCCTCTCTTAAGGAAGGATGAAATTACAATGAAAAAGAAAGGTGCAATGCTGGACAGAAAATACATCACAAGCCAAAAAAAAAAAAAATCTGTAAAATACTAAGAACAAGAAATTTAGAAGACAAGTGCTTAGGTACAACCTACAAAATAAAACCAATTATTTGCTCAGTATTGCCATGAATAGATATGCATTTTTTATTATTATTATTTATTTATTTATTTACTCCCCACCTTGCTGCAATGCTGGATCCTTAACCCATGGAGCAAGGCCAAGGATCGAACCCACACCCTCATGGACAATATGAGTGTTCTTAACCCGCTGAGCCACAACAGGACCTCCAACGTGCATTTTTAATGGATTGAAATGTTTTTGTATCTTGCAACAAAGTCTTTTTAGTTTTGCGGTTTTGGGGCCACACCTCCCGCGTGTGGAAGTTCCCGGGCTAGGTGTCGAGTGGGAGTTGCAGCTGCCACGGCAACTCGGGATCCAAGCCGCATTTGTGATCTACACCACAGCTCATGGCAACGCCGGATCCTTAACCCACTGAGCGAGGCCAGGGATCAAACCCGCATCCACATGGATACCAGTTAGATTCATTTCCACTGCACCACAATGAGAATTCCTGCAATAAGTCTTTTTAATTTTGCTATTTACTTCTCATGTTTCATTAGGTCGTTTTTAATGCCCCGCTTTTATTTTTCATGTTTTTTCTTTATAGCAGCATTGCCTTATGACCCACTGGTTATGCAGTGAAAATGTTTGCAGCGGAAGTAATGTTTGCATGCTATCAGACATACTGTCCCTTCCCACCCTTCAAAGCCTGACCAGATGTCCCCTCTTGGGAGCCTTCCCTGGGTCTCCCACGGGAAATGAGTCACTGCCTCGTTCCCTTTTCCCCCCACCAGCGTTACCGTTCTTCCTTCACGGCACACGCCCCTAGGAAATCGGAAATGTTGGGAGCGGTGTGTGTATATATTTGCTGAGCCATTTTTAAAAATCCAGGAATGACCTTTGTCAAATATTAAACATTAAAGGAGACTTTTTTTTTTTTTTGGTCTTTTTAGGGCCGCACCCAAAATGGAGGTTCCCAGGCTAGGAGTCCACTGGGAGCTCCAGCTGCCAGCCTACACCACAGGCACAGCAACACCAGATCCAAACCACGTCTGCAACCTACACCACAGCTCACAGCAACACCGGATCCTTAACCCACTAAGTGAGGCCAGGGATCCAACCTGTGACCTCATGAATGCTAGTCAGGTTCATTTGTGCTGAGCCACAATGGGAACTTCTAAGAAAATTTTTGATGAAATAATTATCAAAAGTTGCTGCAATGGTGGCAGTTTTCCGAATGCACTCATACTATGTGGCATTTCATTCTTTATGTGCAGAGCCCCCTCTTTCCCTCATAGCCCCCTCTGCCTGGCACATCATATGTCGGGCAGTCAATTCACGAAGAAATGAATTTGTTCTGGCTCTGACACACGCAGCAGGTTTTTCTAAGTGCAAAGTTCTGAGGTCTGTACCTTGAACTCTCTGGAGGATGAGAGCTCTGGAAACTGACTACAGGCAGGAAAGACCGGAACAGTCACACAGTACCTCGTTCACTGCGGGTGGCTCCCTGAAAAGGTCTGCCCACATCCTCACCCCTGAAACCTGTGACAGTGACCTTAATTTGGAAAAAAAAAAAAAAAAAGCCTTTGCAGATGGAATTAAGTTGTCCAGATGAGATCACTGGTATTATCCAGAAGAGCCCTAAATGCAATGACAGGTGTCCTTCTAAGAGACCAAACGGAGAAGGTACAGACGTAGGGGAGGTGGCTACGAGAAGAGGAAGGCAGGGATTAACGGGATGCAGCCACAGCCAAGGAAGACCCAGAGCCACCAGAGGCTGGAAGAGGCAAGGAGGGAAGTCGAAAGCCTTCAGTGGGGGCACAGCCCTGCTGCCCTCCAGAACCATCAGAGAAGAAACTTCTGGTTTTGTTTTCTTTTGCATTTTAGGGCAGCACCTGCAGCATATGAAGCTCCAAGGCTAGGGGTCTAATGGGAGCTGCATCTGCCGGCCTACACCACAGCCACAGCAATGTGGGATCTGAGCCATGACTGCAACCTACATCCCAGCTCACAGCAATGGCAGATTCCCCAACCCACCGAGCGAGGCTAGAGTTGGAATCCACATTCTCATGGATACTATTTGAATTTGTTTCCGTTGCGCCACAATGGTAAACTCCAACTTCCAGTGTTTTAAGCCACCCAGATTGTGGTCTGTGCTTTGTTCTGGCTACCTTTGGTCCAGAGCAGCAGCGCTGAGTGGTTCGAGCAGAGATTGTATGGCCCACAAGCCTGAAATATTGACTCTCTAGCCCTTTAAAAAAAGATGTGCCGACCCTGGAAGACAGCATGCCATCATCCCTACTAGGAAAACATCTGTCACTGTTACCCCCATTTCATAGATGGGGAGATTGAGGTAAAGCAGGGTTAAGAGACATGTCCAAATGTGGAGGCTGCTTAGTGTTTTAGGGGCCACAATAGCCCCTTCCCCTTCTTCCAGCACAGCACCCTGACTTTCACTGGGGGCCACCCCTCTCACAGTCCCCATGGTTCGGGCAGGGCTTGCCCCACTTTCTGGTTCCAGGGGTGGGTGCCCAACTGTATTCGTCAGCTGCAAATAACAAACACCATAGACTGGGCGGCTTTAACCACAGAAGTTTGCTTTCTCACAGTTCTGGGGGCAGGCAAGTCCAAGGTCAAGGGCCGGCAGGGTCAGGCTTCTGGTGAGGACTCTCCTCCTGGCTTTCAGATGGTCACCTCTTCACTGTGTCCTCACAAAGCTTTTCCTTGGCACATGTGCTGCCCCCTCTCTCTCTCCCTCTTGGAAGGACACCAGTCTTATTGGAGCAGAGCCCCACCCTTATGACTTCATTAAACCTTAACCACTTCTGAAGATCCCTGTACCCAAACACAATTGGGGGTTAGGGCTTCAATGTATGAGTTTTGAGGGGACATATTTCAGTCCATAGCCCCACCCCAGGCCAGGCTAATTGGTGCATTCTCTTTCTTGGTCACTTTTAGAGTGGGACCGAAGGTTATCCCTGGGCGTGACGTTTCCTGCAACTTTCAGGCAAGCAAAGCTCTCTTTTCCTCTGCATTGATGATAAAATGAGGCTAGAGCAGCCAGGAGCCTGGCAGAGGGTGCAGCCCATTTAGAAGAAAGAAGAGCTAAGAAGTGGATTGAGGGAGTTCCTGTTGTGGCGCAGCAGAAATGAATCCAACTAGTATCCATGAGAATGTGAGTTCAATCCCTGGCCTCCATCATTGGGTCAGGGATCTGGCATTGCTGTGAAAAGAAAGAGAGAAAGAGAGGAAGGAAGGAAGGAAGGAAGGAAAGAGATGTAGATCACAGATGTGGCTCGGATCCTGCATTGCTCTGGCCGTGGTGTAGCCTGGCAGCTATAGCTCCAATTCAACCCTTAGCTTGGGAACTTCCATATGCCAGGGGTGCGGCCTTAAAAAAAAAAAAAAAAGAAAGAAATAAAATAGAAGTGGACTGAGTGTATCTGTGTATCTAGATCCAGCCATGCTGAAGTAGGATCTCCGTGGGTGTCTCGGTTACATGACACAATAAATGCTTTCTGTCACCTGCAACCCAAGAATCCAGATTAATAGACTCTGAGCTCACAGCTAGTAGCAGTGGTGATGAGGATCTACACTCAGGTCTCCTTAGCTCGGAGAGGCTTTCCTGGGCATAATCTTGGTTCTTAAGCCAGGAGCCATCCTTGGAGCACTGAATCTCAGAGGGTATTTAGGGTCTGACATTTTTCATGCATTGACTCTTGTCTCCTTAATTGCTGGTGGGAGCAAGGAAGGTGCAGCGACTGTAAATAGGTAAAGACAATTATTTAAATAAATCCAAATAATTAGATAATTGCAGAGCGTACTCCCTGTTATGAAACAAAGCAAAGCTTCCTAGGAGTTCCCGCTGTGGTGCAGTGGGTTAAGGATGGGGCATTGCTGCAGCTGTGGTGTATGTGGGTCACAGATGCCTCTTGGATTTGATCCCTGACCTGGGAACTTCCATATGCTTCGGGGCAGCCAAAAATGAAACATAACAAAACAAAGTTTCCTAGATTGAGAAGGTCCTTGTGCAGGTCCTGCCTGACAAAGGACACTTCCCAGCAGCTGAGGAAGGGACTCCCTGGTCCCTGAGTCCTGCCTGCTGACATCTCTGGAGCCAGGTGCCTGTGAGCAAGGCACAGCTCTGCTGAAAGCTGTGTGACCTTGGGCAAAGGCTGAACATGCATGTGCCCCAGGTTCGCCACTTGGAAAATGGGGACAATAATAGGATCCCCTTCTTAGGATGAACTGAGTAGTAAGTGCCTATGTGCTACGTGATTAGTACAGTACTGGCACACAGTAGGACCTTTGTAAAGGCCATAATTATTGCACCAAGGCTGGTTCACCCTCTTTGAGGTCTCAGACCAAGGGTCACCCTACAGACAGCCTCTAGCTTTCACTGGGCGACCTCCACCTTCTCACTTCTTCACACGGTTCTGTTTCTTTCAGAGCATTTTCTGCTGTGGGTCCCCTTCTCTTCCTTCCTTCCTTCCTTCCTTCCTTCATTTATTTATTTATTTTTGCTTTTTAAGGCTGCAGCCGTGGCATATGGAAGTTCCCAGGCTAGGGGTCCCATCAGAGCTGCGGCTGCTGGCCTAGGGTAGCTGCTGAATCCTTAACCCACTGAGTGAAGCCAGGGATGGAATCCATGTTCCCACGGAGACTAGTCGGGTTCTTTACCTCTGAGCCACGACAGGAACTCCCGTCTTTTTCCCCCTTTTTAAAAAAGCCTCTAAGCTTTAAGAACGGCAGAAACTGCCTATTTTGCCAACTGCTGTTTCCTCGGCACCTAATCTCCTAGTCTCAGTAGCTATTGGTTTGAATAAAAGACAGCAGCGCACTGGCAGGGGCTGTTCCCTTCCAAGGCCTGCCACGCCACCAACACCACGCCACCACGACTTGCTGGGGGGGGGGGCGGGGGGCAGGATGGAGGGAGGGGGAGTGGTTGGGGGGAAGGAGGTGGGGGGAGGCGGAGCCGGGGTTGGACAGTCTGGTTGTGCGCTCTTTTTTTCCCCTCCTTTCAACTTCCCGGTGTAACTTTGATTACAACTCCAGAAGCTCCCCGGACCAGGCCACCAGCCTCCAATGAGAGCCTGCCTACTTCGGCCTTAGGGTAGGCAGGAGAGGGGTGGCCCACGGGAGGCTAGTTGGAAGCGAGTCCTGAAGTCGCTCCCGCCGCCCTCCGCGCCCTAAGTCCCTCCTCGCTTTAAGGCGGAGGCCGGGAGGGGGCCGACCCCGCCCGCCGGCTCGGCGCGCGCCTCCAGACTCCGGCATTTCCTCCCCGCTAGCTGGCGCGGCCTCGCCTTCCCTCGGAAGAGGAAACTCCCGGGTCGAGTAACGGGAACCAGCGCGGAGCGGAGCGGCGGGGGACCCCGGGGGCCCAGCGGCGCCGGGAGGGCGGCCCGGGGTCGGAGGCGAGCGCGGCGGGACCAGAAGCTGGCCGCGGGCGGCGCGCCGGGGCGCGGGGCGGGGAGCGCCGCCGGGCCGGACGCCGCGCGCAGCCGGAGCAGGGCGCGGCCGGGAGCCGGGGCGTGTAGAGAGGGCCGCAGCTGGAAGGAACGCTTGAGCTGGGAGAAGAGGCCGAGCTGGAGGGTGGCTTTCCCCCGCCCTGCGACGGGAGCGCCGCAGCGGAGACGAAGGAGACCCGGACGGCGGGGCTGCCCGGGCGCTGCGCGCATGCTGGGCTGGGGGCGCTGCCCGGGCTCGCGCCCTGGGCTGCTCGGCCGTCGCTGCCCCGGACGCCCGGCATGTCGGTGCACTACACCCTCAATCTGCGCGTCTTCTGGCCCTTGGTGACCGGCCTGTGCACCACCCTCGTGTGCCTCTACCATGTCCTGCGAGGAAGCGGGGGCGCCCGGGCCGAGCCCCCCGACAGCGCGGACGGCGGCTTCCCTCTGCTCAAGGTGGCAGTCCTGCTCCTCCTCGGCTACATCCTCCTGCGCTGTCGCCACGCTGTCCGGCAGCGCTTCCTGCCTGGATCTCCCCGCCTGGGGGGCCACTCGGCCTTTTCTCCTGGACACTTCGGAGAGCCCAGCCTCGACATCTTGCTGGAGAGTTACTATGAGCACGAGGTGCGCCTGTCGCCGCACGTGCTGGGCCACAGCAAGGCACACGTGAGCCGGATCGTGGGCGAGCTGGTGCGGGCTGGCCGCGCCCGGGGGTCCCCAGGCCCCATCCCAGGGGGAGCGCTGGCCTTGGCCTTCCGTGGAGACTTCATCCAGGTGGGCAGCGCCTACGAGCAGCATAAAATTCGCCGGCCCGACAGCTTCGACGTGCTGGTGCCGCTGCGCCTCCCGCCCTTGGTGGCGCTGGAACCTCGGAGCCTGGGCGCGGAGCCCGAGCTGGCCCCAGCGGTCCACGGCTGCTTCGTGTGCGCGCTCAAGGCACCGCCAGGAGCCTCCGGGGGCCAATGGTTTCGGGACTGCAAACCCTTCGCAGATGGCTTCTGTGTGGATGTGCGCGGGCGGCGCCACCTCTCGGCCACGCTGGTGCTGCGCTGGTTCCAGTCGCATCTGCAGCGCTCCCTGGCCACCGTGCGCTATAGCCTAGAGGGGCGATGTCGGGTCAGCCTGACCCCGGGCAGCCTGGAGCAGCCTCCCACCCTACACATCCTGCCCTGCCGCACCGATTACGGCTGCTGCCGCCTTTCCATGGCCGTGCGTCTTATCCCTGCCGTCCATTTGGGCGACAACGTCTTCCTGGTGGCACCACCGCCGCCACCCTCACCAGTCGGGCCGATGTCAGAGCTCCCGGGAGGCCTGCGCGCGGATGCACTGTGGGGCGTGAACACAGCGCGCCAGGAGCAGAAGCTGCTGAGCTGGCTGCAGGAAAGGGCCCCTCCAGGTGCCTGCTACCTCAAGTGCCTGCAGTTGCTTAAAGCTCTGAGAGACCTGGGCGCCCGCGGGCTGGACCCGACGGCCGCCATCCAGTGGGGACGCATCTTGTCCTCATATGTGCTCAAGACGGTGCTGCTGGCGGTGCTGCTGCGCGAGGGTGTTCCTGCCCGAGCCTGGGACGAGGTGCACCTGGGCGAGCGCTTGGAAGAGCTAGTAAAATTCCTTAGGGACTGCCTGCTGCGACGCCGTACGCTCTTCCACTGCGTCCTGGGCCCTGGCGGGGCGGCCGCGGAGGTTGGCCCACTGCCCAAGGTATTGCGTGAAGCAGCCCCGGTTGACCTCCTGGCCGCTTTCGACAGACATGCCAGGGAACTCGCAGCAGCACGGTTGCTGTCCACGTGGCGAAGGCTGCCCCAGCTTCTCCGGGCCTATGGTGGTCCCCGATACCTTGCCAGGTGCTCCCCACCCCGGAGTCAGCGCACCCAGGGGTTCCCAGAAGATGAACCATAATCCCTGACAGCGCTCCCACCTGGCCTGGTGCTCCCAAAGCCTGACCCACCAGGTGGGAGTGGGGATGGCAATGAAGTCAGTTTAAGGCAAGGAAGATGGCCTGCAGAAGGTACTGGAACATTCAGAGGGTGACTTTTGGTGGCTTCAGCATCACCCCTGGCTCCACAGTCTGGTAGAGTGTGTCTTGGGCAAGCTACACAAAGACATCCAGCGTCAGCAGCTAAGAGTTGGTCCAGATGTTGGTTTGTGTGGGATGATTCTGTAGAAAGATCCAGCTTTTAGGGAAGTAAGAACTAGCTGCTGGAACAGTTCCCTCACCCTCGGGCTCCCCAGTTGAAAGAGGCTAATGTGGGGTTTTTTGGACACAACTATTTGGTAGGTCCTGAATTCCTGGCTTTTTAAAAATCTGAATCCTTATCTACAACTGCAATTGAAGTTCTGTTCTAGGGATTAATGTTCCAGAAACATGGTTTCCCAGGGTTCAAGTTAATATTACTGTATTTTGTAAAGGTGCCATCACGGGTGTTTGACAGGACGGTGAAGAATTAAGTCGGGTATTGAGAGGCAGTCAGGAGTTGGTTAGGGAAACGTCCAGAGCAAATGGCACTTTATTTTGATCAGTTCTTACGGTAAATTGCTAGCTCCAAGTGCTGCATCTGAAAGGGAGGCCCATTGCATTTACTGTTAAGAAATGTGCAGTCTTTGTGTGTGTGTGTGTGTGTGTGTGTGTGTGTCTTTTTAGGGCTGCACCTGTGGCATAGGGAGATTCCCAGGCTAGGAGTCAAATTGGAGCTACAGCTGCGGGCCTACACCACAGCCACAGCAACTCGGGATCCGAGCCGCATCTGTGACCTACACCACAGCTCACGGCAACACCGGATCCTTAACCCACTGAGTGGGGCCAGGGCTCGAACCTGAAACCTCATGCTTTCTAGTCGGATTCATTTCCGCTGCACCATGATGGGAACTCCGAAATTTGCAGTCTTGAAGAGCTGGCTTCCCTGAGGGCACAGGCTGAGATGTGCACCAGTCAACACCCATTCGTTGAACGCCTGCTGTGCTCCAGGCGCGGTTGCAGAGTGGCAGCAGAACACATGTTCCAGGCAACACCGGTGAGGGCCTAAAACGTGCTGGGTCTCGAGAAAGTTGTATTTCCCTCTTTGCCCAGCGAGGTGTCTGGCCAGGGCTTGTTGCTGGCTGGAGACAGAAACTTTTTTTTAAAAGTCTTTTTAGCAAGCTCCTTTGCACGGAGATCTCTTTCTGAGTTTAATGAGATCATGAAAGGGAAATGCCTGCCCTGGTGCCGGGCTTGCCTTCAAGCTCTCAGCCCTTGCTCTGCGATCTTTCCTGCTTGGGAACTTTGGCTCCCGTGGCCCAGGTGGCCTTTAAGTGGCCCCAAGGCCAGCTTTGAGGAGCGGTCGGTTCAGCCCAGGTCTTGCAAAGCCTTTCACTTAACATTCGGTGTCTTGGGCTTCATGCTGGAAGATCTGTTGTTTTCCATCTGTTGGCAGAGGAGAAAGACAGCAGAGGAGGGCAAGTGAGAGGGAGATGGGGAGACGGCCCTTGTCCGCTCTCTGCTCTTTCTGCTCTTTGGGCATAAATAGCACCAGGCTGAGTGAGTGTATTTTGCAGCTAGCCCATCCTGCAACTCCTGCTTCCCTCCCAGATTTCAGCTCTCAGTGGCATCAGTCGGCTTTTCAGTTGACGTGTGGAATGGTCCATCATCTGCTGTATAGAAAATGCAGCCAGTCCCAGGATGTACTTTAGGATTTTTTTTTTTTTTTTTAACAGAGACTCTTAAAAGTGGGACTTGGGAAGTTCCCATTGTGGTGCGGCAGAAACGAATCCTACTAGGAACCGTGAGGACATGGGTTGGATCCCTGGCCTGGCTCAGTGGGTTAATGATCTGGTGTTGCTGTGGCTGTGGTGTAGGCTGACAGCAGTAGCTCCGATTAGACCCCTAGTCTGGGAACCTCCATATGCCACGGGTGTGGCCCGGAAAAACAAAACCAAAAAAAGGTAGAACTTGGAAGACAGAAGGAGCCACGTGACTAGGGCCTTGTTTCATTTCTGAGCTGTTTTGAGGGAACTCTGGAAACTTTCTTTCTTTAGGGGAACCACCTGGCCACTGTGGGGAAATCGTTGTGAATAAATGATTTATAGGGAAACCTCATCAGAGCTGCAGAGATTTCTCAGGTCCTTTGCAACCTTGGACTCTAAAGACAACCGTTGCAAATGTTGTGCTGTCTCTTTGAGGTTGTTTGGGGACCATTTCCTCTTGATACCACAGAGTCATTCCTAGCTTTTGAGGTCAGTGTTAGGTCAAAAGGTACTGCATTTAGGCGAGGGATGGGTCCACCAGTTTCCTGCAAAGACATAAACTGCACAGTGTTTTTTAAACTTACATTTTAAAATAAATGCCGAAAATAAGTAGATCTTTATATAAATATATATTTATAAAGTTTCCATACTCAGCTACAATTTCCCCTGTGGTTGGAGGGGAGAAAGCAAAGCTATTAGAGGGAGTATAAAGCTTTAAAAGCTGAATTTTCCAGATATTTTTAGGTGAGTTGATAGAGTTTTTTTTTTTTTTTTTTAATTAGAATAGCATTTTGAAGTTCGAATCTGGGAATATACTCTTCTTGTAGTTTCTTTGTTCTTTTTTTTTTTTTTCAGGTTAATTACCCAAAGCCTCATCCATCCTCAAGATTTTCAAACTTTATTTTTTTTTTGTAAATGAATGGGCATTGTGTTTATGGATTTTAAAAATACGATTGTTTTATTTAAATGCCATGCTGAGCAGTTGTTCTCTGTTCATGGTAACCAAAACCTGAAGCGATTTCCATCAGTTTTGATCACTGTTTAGTTATCCAAAACATGTACTGTGTACAAATGAAATAATATGGCATATTAGCCAGGTTTCATGGTTGCCCAAGGCATTTAATGGAAGCTCAGTTTTGTATTTTATTAAGGCTCCAGCATATGCTTGATCTGAAATGTGTACATTTTTGGTGTATACTTGGTACTAGAGATTCCTGTATGCAAATATCCTCATATATAAGAAGGCTCAACATTGTTCGTGCTTTGAAAAAAAAAAAAGATGAATTGTCCAGCCAGCGCCCAAAGGAAACGTTGTTTTTTGGGAAGATGACTCAGCCACTTTGCCTTGAGACACCCTTCAGTAACCCCCGCTGGACCAGTCTTGGGAGGCATCCTGGAATGCTCGTGGGCTGAGACAAGGAGATGTTTTTCTGCAAAATGAAACTGAAGCGGGAAGAAGGGAGAGTGTCAGCAAACCAAGAGAAATCTGAAGATTTCAAGAAGGAGGACTCAGATGGGCGTGAAAGGAGGAGATGAAAGTAGGGGAGGTGAGGTGGAAATCGTAGGGTGCGACAGAGGTTTGGGTGAGGAAGTACATTTTTAGATATGTGCTGTTTCCAACCAGGGGTCGCAAACTCAGCAGCCTGCAGAAGGAGGTTGGGAGGTAAATGGGGGGGGGGGTGATGGGGAGGAAGCTGTGTTCAGGGGGCCCCCCTGGTTTGGCTCCATGCAGGGAAAAGGGTAGGGTGGGAAATTTTTTTTTTAATCAGGATTTTTTTTTTTTAAAGGACACGCTCTCATTTTTCAACCACATAATTTAAAAATATCCAAAACCCATGTGGGCCAAAAAAAAAAAATATATATATGGTTAAGCCTGGGGGCCACCAGTTTGCGACCCCTGTCTTCCACAGTTAAGCCCTCCAGTATGTATCAGGTTATGTTTATTCTTATGGATATGAGGTTCTTAGCATGGGGGGATGATATGTCGAGTCTTCTTTATTTTCAGAGTTAAGCTTTATTGTAGAAACAAACCCCCTCAAATTAACATGGCCACAGATAACCCTGGACTCACAATTCCCAGAAGCAGTCTCCATCCTGGAGCTTTAGGAGTCAGATCTTACATCAAACCCCTGGGGACCAGTTCTTGGCATTTCCTTCCTGGTGCAGTTGGGGCTAAAGTCCTAGACTCTGTCCCGAGTTTGCAGATGAGTAATCAGGAAGGATTGCAGAATAACTGGTTTCTTCTTTATTTGCATTTTATTCTTATTTTTCGATTTATTATTATTATTATTATTTTTTGTCTTTTTGCTATTTCTTGGGCCGCTCCCGCGGCATATGGAGGTTCCCAGGCTAGGGGTCGAATCGGAGCTGTAGCCACCAGCCTATGCCAGAGCCACAGCAACGCGGGATCCGAGCCGCGTCTGTGACCTACACCACAGCTCACGGCAACGCTGGATTGTTAACCCACTGAGCAAGGGCAGGGACCGAACCCTCAGCCTCATGGTTCCTAGTCGGATTCATTAACCACTGCACCACGACGGGAACTCCTGATTATTATTTTTTAAGCAGTTCCTTAGCCCATGCCTTAGCAATGATAGCGGGTGGCCGTGAACACCAGAAAAGCAGTGCTGGTTCTCCAGGCCAAGTGTCTTATGCTGGTTCCTAGCCCCACTGCCAAAAGCACTGTTTTTGTCTTTGGTTGGTATGTTTGTGCTTTTTTTGTTTTTGTCTTTTAGGGCCACACCTGCACCATTTGGAAGTTCCCAGGCTAGGGGTCGAATATTTGTTCTAATCAAATATTTCCATCCCTTTCTGACTCCGTGGCTCCCACCAAAATGAACATCCTCGCATTCTGAAGGAATTAAATAAACAGCCTCCAAAATGTCTCCTTTAACTTCATGGAGTAAGTCACTTTTTCTGTAAAATGTGGCTTTTGACCTTGACAATGACTTACCCTGTCCACACAGAGGAATAGTATTATCCCCCCCCCCAAGTGATGGGAAATATGGGGAAAAAAGTTCAGTGTTATCATTTGTGGCATTTGTTAATTTTTAAAAAATTGCATGTCTTCCTTAGACACTACAGTTTATTTTATTTTATTTTATTTTATTTTTTACACCTACATAGCACATGATTTGGTGGCGATAAAGCACGTATACGTTGGGAGTGGACAGAGATATGTGCGATCCTTTATACAGAGAGAATAGACTAAAACGTGCAGCTAAGTTAGATATAACCCAGTTTTGGAAGTATCAGACATTCAGGAATATTTTTTAGCACCTTTTGCTTTAAAAAAAAAAAAGTGCCTTGATTCAGTCACTTGACTTTAAAACATTCCTCTTAGTTTATTGTTATTTTTAGGATGTATTCTGACCCCAACCTGTGTCTTAGGATGCAGCCGGTCGGCTGTGATCATTGCATGTGTTCTGTTCCAATAATGGACACCAAAGAAGTAATCAGATGGGATTTAGCTGCTACCGTCGTGTGATTGAAAGGTGTCTTAATCACACCAGGTGTCCATGGCCCAGACAGTCAAGGCCTGCCATTCGTTTTCTATTTCAGGTCGGAGTAAATTTGCACTTTTTAATCACATGGGTCATTGGGGGACCTTGTTCTTTCATCCTTTGCTTTATTAATAAAGGAACTTATGGGAACCTTGGGACTGGACATCTTCCTGGAGGGCGGCCTGGCGCTCCCCTGGCTTATGCATCCTTAAACCAGCTCACCTGCTGTCAGCACCTGGGTGAAGGGGAGTCTTTTTTTTTTTTCACGCAGCAAAGCTAGGACCATTGTCCGGAATTGGCACTGTACATATACGGGTGGGAAAGGATGCCAGTTCAAGCTCCTTGAACCTGCTAGTTGTGTGTTTGTTTTTTTTTTCTTTCTCCTTTTTATGGCTACACCTTTGGCATATGGAAGTTAGGGGTCGAATCGGAGGTGCAGCTGCTGGCCACAGCCACAGTCATGCCAGATCCAAGCTGTGTCTGCAGCCTACATGGCAGCTCACGGCCATGCCAGATCCTTTAAGTCGCTGAACAAGGCCAGGGATTAAACCTGCATCCTCATGGATACTAGCCCGGTTCTTAACCCACTGAGCCACATCAGGAACTCCCTTCTCATCTTTTTCTTACCTACCTCGAAGATGCTGGTCCCCCCGCCCCTCCCCTCTACCTCCCACCTCCATCCTGCTCCGCCCTCCACTCCCACACGCCACCCAAACACAACTCAAGTCTTGGCCTGTGGGTAACTTACAGCTCAAGCATTTTGCCCAGAAATCTCTTAGGCCCCCAGGGCCCTCTCCAAATGGTAAACATTTGCTAGTATGAAAAACCACCAGGCTTCGTGAGAGACTCAGTCTTGGAGACCAGGTAGGACTCTTCAACGCCTGGGAATCAAGTGCAAGTGCAGGGAAACCTGCCGCCACTGGCTCATGAAACAGTGGTTGTAGAACACTTGCCCAGAGGAAAGGTGTGGTAGGGTGTGTTTCCTTTCGTTTTCAACAATTCTTTTTTTTTTTTTTCAGTATGGTTGACTTTTTTTTTTTCTTCTTACTGCCACACCTGCAGCATATGGAAGTTGCTGCAGCAACTTATGTGGCTTATGGCCACACTTGCAGCCTGTGGCTAGGGGTCAGATCAGAGCTGCAGCTGAGGGCCACAGCCACAGCCACAGCAACATGGGCTCTGAGCTGCATCTGCGACCTACGCCATCGCTCACGGCAACGCTGGATCCTTAACCCACTGAGCAAGGCCAAGGATCGAACTTGAGTCCTTGTGGATACTAGTCGGGTTCTTTACCCTTGAGCCACAAAGGGAACTCAAAAATTAGTTCTTGGGTGGCTACAGTCCCCAGGAGTCACAGAGGTGACCGAAACAGATGAGGTTGGTCTCTCTCATGAGCTCACAAACTGCCCTGAGAGGCAGGCAATTGAAGAAGTCATTTCTGGAGCTCTCTTGTGGCCCCTGGGGTTAAGGATCTGGTGCTGTCACTGCAGTGGCATGGGTTGATGCCAGATTCTTAACCCACTGACCCCAACAGGAACTCCCTCACCTACCCACTCTTAAACTGGAAGGGTTTTATGATTTTCTTTAGTCAGTAGAGTGTGGCAGGAGGGGCATTGTGCTATTTCCTGGCCTAACCTGTCTGCTTCCGATCGTTCCCTTGGAAGCCTGCGTCAGCGAGTGGCTGACCTGGTGGAGGATGAGGGACCACGTGGCCCTGCTGCCACACCTGGGAGCCACCTTCGGGACGTAACCCAGACCAGCTCCACTTCCCCTTCTCCCCCACAACCAACCAGACAACAGAATAATCAAAACACTTGAGTGAGTCCAGGGTCCAGCCAAGACCAGCCGAACCTGGCCCAGATCAGCAGGCCCACCCAGCTGGCCCTGAGACTCTGAGCAATAATGAACATTTACTATTTTAAACCACTGAGTTTAACACTAGAGGTGGTTTGTAGCTCAGTAACAGCTAACTGATTTGGATGCTGTTTAAAACCAATGTGCAATGGAGTTCCCGTCGTGGCTCGGTGATTAATGAATCCGACTAGGAACCATGAGGTTGCGGGTTCGATCCCTGTCCTCGCTCAGGTTCAGGATCCAGAGTGGCGGTGAGCTCTGGTGTAGATCGCAGATGCGGCTTGGATCCCACGTTGCTGTGGCTGTGGTGTAGGCTGGTGGCTACAGCCGCTCCGATTAGACCCCTAGCCTGGGAACCTCTATATGCCGGGGACTCAGCCCTAGAAAAGGCAAAAAGACAAATAATAATAATACCAATGTGGCGTAGAGAGGCTGCTGGTGGAGTAAACCCAGGCAGTCCTCGTCTCCTGTGCATTTGACTTTCAGATGCTCAGACTTGAGACTGTATCGACACCGCCATGCACCTTCCACAGTGAACCGAGATTTCTGCCATCAGCTGAAGCGTAGTGGGTGTTGGCTGAATTGCAGCACTGTTGCCATCGTTTCTGGGTCTGTTTCCCCAGCTGCTTGACTGTGTTCCTGTGTTTGCCCTTATCTTGTAAAGTCAAGGGGAAGCTGGCCCATGAAAAGTGTTGATTCAGCTGACAACCTGCTGCGGGTCTCAAAGGTAATCCAAGTGGGACACTGACCATTTCCTGCCTGTACTCTTCTGGGCACGCCCAGCAACTTCCCTGGACATCAGTGTCCTCCTTTGCAAAGTGAGGTTTATAATCTCTCTTTTTATAGGTTTAGTGGGAGAATCAAAGAGTAATGTATGTGGAATTGAGAAGCATGATCCAGGGAGTTCCCTTTGTGGCTCAGTAGTTAACCGAGGATCCATGAGGATGTGGGTTAAGGATCCAGCATTGCCATGAGCTGTGGTATAGGTTGCAGACACGGCTCGGATCCCTCGTTCCTGTGGCTGTGGCATAGGCCAGCAGCTGCAGCTCCGATTCCACCCCAAGCCTGGGAACTTCCGTGTGCCTTGGGTGTGGCCCTAAAAAGCAAAAAAAAAAAAAAAAAAAGGAGAGAGGGCGAGCGAGAGAAACACTACTCAAATGCTAGCTGTGGTCTCTTAGAAGTGGTACCCCAGCATCTCTGGAACAACAGAAAGATGAATCCATATCTTAGCGGGGGTTGGGGGCGACACCCTCAGGCACTCTACCCAGCGCCTCCTCATCGCTGAGGTCCCTTTCCGACAGGACTGTAAGTCTGCACGTGTGACTATTTGTTGTAAATGTTCCCCAAAAGGAGGACTTCTCTTTTTCTGTCTTCTGATCTGTGTCATCTTCTAAGCTTTCTCCCCACTGCATTTCTGCAATGAAATTTGCTCTTTCCTGCTTGAGTCCTGGCGGAAAGCTCAGGCTAATGGTTCTCAGACTTAGCCCTATCTGTCTACACGAGGGGCTTCCTAAAATTATCCATGCTCGGGACTCCACCCAGGCAGCCCAGGCGTGGGTACTGCTTACAGCTCCGTGGATGATTCTAGAAGGCAGCCAGGGGTATGAACCACTGACTTAGATCACTTGGCCTCCCTGGAACCTCTCAGTGGAGAAGCTGGGCTCTGCCCACCAGGCGTGGTGGTACCACCAGCTGGTGTGTGTGACGTATGCTTCTAGGACCAAACTCCTCAGCTGGGACATACAAGGCAAAATATTACTAAGCAGTCACAGGATTTAATCCCATCAGCACTTCCCCTTTGCTACAACCCAAGGGATATGAACACAGTTTAAAAAAAATTGGGGGTGGGGGAGGGAGTTCCCATCGTGGCTCAGTGGTTAACGAACCCAACTAGGAACCATGAGGTGCAGGTTGGATCCCCGGCCTCGCTCAGTGGGTTAAGGATACGGCGTTAGCGTGAGCTGTGGTGTAGATTGCAGACACGGCTCGGATCCCGCATGGCTGTAGCTGTGGTGTAGGCTGGCAGCTACAGCTTCAATTCGACCCCTTGCCTGGGACCCTCCATACGCCACAGGTGCGGCCTTCAGAGGACAAAAAAAATTGGGGGGGGGGCAAACCTGTGGCACGCAGAAATTCCCAGGCCAGGGATTGAACCCATGCTGTAGCAGTGACCTGAGCAGTAACTAGTCAGATCCTTAACCACTAGGCCACCAGGGAACTCCTAAAATTTTTTTTAATTAAAAAAAAAAAATCATCAGAGCCACCCTGAAAACTTCTCAGCAAAGCCTCTATATTCAGAGGGATAGTTCCCTCGTTCTTTTCACTTTCTGTCCTGGAGAGAAAGTACATCATATACTATGTTCACAAACTGCTGACTCTTTTCATGAATATTCAGTGATTTTGCCCACGCTTTGTCTGTGTCTCCCCTCCCCCCACTGCCATCTTAGAGGCAGTGATTCTGAACCAGCACTTAAAAAAAAAAAAAATTACAGAGTTCCAGTCGTGGCTCAGTGGTTAAACGAATCCGACTAGGAAGCATAAGGTTGGGGGGTCGATCCCTGGCCTTGCTCAGCGGGTTAAGGATCCAGCGTTGCCATGAGGTGTGGTGTAGGTCGCAGACTGTGGCTCAGATCCCACGTTGCTGTGGCTGTGGTGTAGGCCAGTGGCTACAGCTCTGATTTGATCCCTAGTCTAGGAACCTCCATGTGCTGTGGGAGCAGCCCAAGAAAAGGCAAAACAAAACAAAACAAAACAAAAAACCTTACAGTCCATCAAGTCACCTTCTAATGAAGCCAGAGGAGTTCCTGGGCTACCGGTTGAATGGGAGCTACTACAGGCCTACACCACAGCTACGGCAACACTGGATCCGAGCCACATCTTCGAACTAGGCTGCAGCTTGTGGCAACGCTGGAGCCTCAACCCACTGAATGAAGCCAGGGACGGAACCTGCATCCTCACGGAGGCTAGTTGCATTCTTAACACACTAAGCCACAAGGGGAACTTCTGATTTCATTTTGATAATGTTTGGCAGCTGCCTATCGGATTCGTTTCTGCTGGGCCACAACAGGAACTCCAATTGACTCTTTTTCATCTGATAAATACCTGATTTCCAAAACACTCTACTTAATAGATACCTCCCCTTTCCAAGTCTTCCAAATGCATTCGGGCATCCTCTCACTAAACCCAGACCCAGACACCCGCCAGGAAGTCTGAGGCCTTCTCACATGTGGCAGAGACACTTGGGCTGCTTGCTGAGTATCCCTGAGGAACCTGGTATCTCCCAGTGCCCCTGCTGTTAGAGAGGAAGTGACCGGTTCTGACCAGTGGTCAGGGAGCAAAGGGGACTGGTCATGATCCTGCCGAGGCAAATGCCACACATAATAAAGGCAGCAGCACGAGGTAGAGTTGAGTCATTGCAAAGAGAACAGCTGCCCTTACCAGTCCTCTGATTCACACCGGCCTTTGCAGGAGTGAGAAATCCACCCTTCCTGCAGTGGAAGGTTGGGGTTCTTTGTTTCAGCAGCATAACCCAGCTTGACCTAACTAATACAGGAAAACCCCGAAGAGGGTGCCTGTCCTGACCCAGTTTTGGAAGACCCCACTGAAAGCCCCCCACATTCATGCATTGATTAAAAATGGAGAGAAGGGGAGCTCCCCTTATAGCGCAGCAGAAATGAATCTGACTAGGATCCATGAGGACGCAGGCTCGATCCCTGGCCTCGCTCAGTGGGTTAAGGATCTGGCGTTGCAATGAGCTGTGATGTAGGTTGCAGACATGGCTCGGATCCTGCATTGCTGTGGCTATAGTGTAGGCCGGTGGCTACAGCTCTGATTTGACCCCTAGCCTAGGAACCTCCCTATGCCACAGGTGTGGCCCTGAAAAGCAAAAAATAAATAAATAAATAAATAATGAAAAAAATTGAAATGGACAGGGGGTAAAACACCTATAGTCCAATTTTTAAAAATCTGGGAGTTCCCACTGTGGCACAGGAGGTTAAGAATCCCACTGCAGTGGCTCTAGTTGCTGACAAGGTGAGGTTTGGATTCCTGGCCTGGCACAGTGGGTTCAAGGATCCAGCATTGCTGCACCTGCAATGTTGGTCAAAGCTGAGGCTCAGATTCAGTCCCTGGCTGGGGCACTTCCATATGCTGTGAATGCAGCTATTAAAAAAAAAAAATCTGAAGAAAAAAAAATGGAGAGAAGATGTTGTTCTCTGGGGCCCCAGAAAATTCCAAATTATGACGTGTTCCATCACCCGTCACTCCTCCCGTGCCTACTGCACACCAGGCCCCGCGCTGGCCCGGGGACAGAGTGGTTAGCAAAACAGACACCATCTCATTTGGCTGCCAATGGAGGAGACAGACACTGATGCACTAAGCATGCCCATGAGTGCTACAGAACTCATTAAGGCAGAAGCTTTGAAGGAAAGAAATAGGTTCCGTGACACTGTAGATCAGGAGTTTAAGGTAGCCCCAGGGGATCAGAGAAGGCTGGCTGGGGAATCCTGGAGTCCAGCCCGTGACCCTCTGGGGTCTGTCTCAGAGGGTCACCTTGCAGGGCGTTTACTGTGGGTGGGCCAATCTCCTTGCCAAAGGCTTGATGCACACCAGCCATCCTCGTTTGCTCATCGCAACAAGTCCTGGTGCGAATACCACTCCCATTTGACAGATGAGGAAGCTGAGACTCAGCAAGATGAGACCGCCTGCCCCAGTGCCCTGGGGTAGGTAAGTCCAGACAGGGATTTGAACCCACATATAGTGGCTCCCAAGCGAACACTTGATACATTTTCCGGCCCTTGTAAAATGAGCCAAGGAGGTTAGTCATGCAGGAAGTAGCGGGTCAGGATCCCCACGATTGGAGATCAAAACGAAACCAGCAAGCAGATGTTTACAAGTTGCCTGGAAAAGCCATCCACTGCAGGGGGGCGGGATGGGGGGGTGGGGGACAGCTTTCTCCCCATCCCCCCCAAACCCCGCCTTAAAAGCTCTGGGGTTCCTTTTTCATTTTTACGGAGTCTTCCCCCGCCCCCAGGGGGCTGACTTCATCTTCCGTTCAGCAGACAGGAAGGCGTGGGCTGGGCCCTCCAGTAGCCCAGCCACTTGGGATGGCTTCCCTCCAAACCCCACCCAGATGAAAATGATGGGACACTCCAGCTTCTCTCGATTTTCTTCCATCCTCCCCTTTCTCCTCAGAAGAGCAGCAGGAAGCCTTGGGGCAACTGTGTTGAAATGTTGGCTGATTATGGGCTCATTGCTTTGTTTTTACAGAAGAACTAAATTCTGCACACATTTCTGCTCCAGACCCACGCTACCCATATAGACACTAGTGTACACAATGCATGCACAGTCATACATGCTCTTGAACTCACACGCGTACACTGAGAGCTAATGCTTTCATCGCGTGTACTGTGTTCCAGGCAGCTTTCAAGGTCTGGGCAAACAACTGCCAATTCCAACCTGCTATTTGTTTGTGTAAATAAAGTTTTATTGGAACACAGCCATCTTCATTACTGTCTGTGGCTGCTTTTGCACTCTGATGGCAGCACTGCATAGTTTTGACAGTGACCAGAAAGCCCCTGAACCTAAAATCTTTACTACCTGGCCATTCACAGGAAAAATTTGCTGACCGCATGTCCTAAGTGCTTAAAAACTCTGTGAGGGATCGGTTATCTATTGCTGCATAACTAACCACCTGAAAACAGTGGCTTAAAAATAACCACAATTTTTTTTTTTTTGGTCTTTTTAGGGCTGCACCTGTGATACATGGAGGTTCCCAGGTTAGGGGTTGAATTGGAGCTGCAGTTGCAGGCCTACACCACAGCCACAGCAATGCCGGATCCTTAACCCACTGATCGAGGCCAGGGATTGAACCTGTGTCCTCATGGATGCTAGTCAGGTTCGTTAACCCCTGAGCCACAACGGGAACTCCATAACATTCACTATTATTATCTCTCATGAATCTCTGCATTAAGTGATCTCTGCTGGCAGTTTTGTTATGGAACTGAGCTCAGGTCTACGTACCTGATGCACAGCAGAGCTAATTGACTGATGACGCTGGGTTGTGGTGAAGTAAAGTGCAGCATTTATTGCTGGACACCAAGCAAGGAGAATGAGCAGCTCATGTGCAAAGACCCTAATTCCCTGATGGCTTTCAGACAAGCTCTTGTTTTGTTTTTAAATTTCTATTTATTTATTTATTCTTTTTTGGCCACCCCAGGCATATGAAGTTTCTGGGTCAGGGATCAGATCCAAGCAGCCATTTTGACTTATGTCTCAGCCACAGCAGTGCCAGATCCTTAACCCACTGTGCTGGGCTGGGGATGGAACCTGCGTCCTGGTGCTGCAGAGAGGCTGCAGATCCTGTTGTGCCATAGCAGGAGCTTCCAGACAAGGGTTTTTAAAGGCAACAGTAGGGGTGAGGGTTGAAAAGTGCGTGATCAGCTCGAGGTCATTTTCTTGATGTTGATGGTGAGATAACAGGGGGATGTTTCTGGAATCTCAATCATCAACCTTCTGGTTCCAACCAGTCTGGGGTCTGCATGCTTGTGGTCAGCCTGTAGTCACCATCCTCCACTGAGTTGAGAAGGGTGTCTTAGTTTCTGCAAAACAACTCAAAGATATGCATCAGATTGTTATCTGTACCCCTTCAGGAGGAACGAGGAGTCTTCTGCTTGTAATGTTCTCACATCTGTTTGAGCCTGCTCTTTGGAACTTGGGGAAGGCCTAGGGGACTAAAGATTTTTCTACAAAGGAGAAGTGGGGATGGGGAGGGGCTTGTACCTCATAGGGCCCCACAGGTTCCTGCTTGGTTTCCATTCTGCTCCTTGTGATGCAGGACCATCCAGGAGGGCTTGCTCCCTGGGGGGCCGTTGGTGCTGCGTGGGCTGTGAGCTAGGATGGCACTAGACTGGCATGCCTCTGTTTCCCTCCATGTGGCCTCACCCTCTGGCTCTAGCTTCTCATGGCCTGGCCACTGGATTCCAAGGGGAATGGGCCACTTGTGCGAGGACACAACTGCACACCTCATAAAGCCCAGATTCTATGGGTCGGAACAAATCACAGGTCCAGCTCAGGTGCAAGGGGAAGTGATATGGACTCAGTGGCAGGGGTGATGAAGAATTTAATCCACCACAGTAAGTACTTCTCCTCATTTTAGACCTAGGAAAGCTGAAGCACAGAGAGGTTAAGTAACTTACCTGCCAACACCCAGCTCATAACCCACCCATCCTCATACACACTCACACAAATACGCACATGCATACACAGTCACACATTACACATAAATCCACCACACACATCTACAATTCACGTGCATACACGCTCTTACATCCTCATATAGACACCAAATCCTTATGTGAGTTCTTAAATACAAGCATTCATATTTGCACACAAGCATTCACATATACACACTCCCTTGCGCACACACACTTTCCTGACAAGGACACCCTCACTCTCACATGGATAATCACACCTATCCACATACGTGTACCGTTTGCAAACACTTGCAAATGCTGTTTCCTCCCTCTCCCCTGAGGAACTTCCTCCAATGACTCGGGAGACCTTTTCCTCCTGCCTTTTGCGCAGGGTATTGTTCCAATGTGAGAAAGCCCTGCTGCCTTCCCACCCTTGTGCAATGTCTACACAGCAAGGCGCATAGACCCCAGGTCCCTGGATCCCCAGCCCCACTTGGAATGGCCATAGGACTTGGAACCCAGGTGCCTCAGGCTGATGTTGATTTATTGATTTATTGATTTATTTACTGTCTTTTTAGGGCCACACCTGCAGCATATGGAGGTTCCCAGGCTAGGAGTTGAATTGGAGCTACAGCTGCTGGCCTACACCACAGCCACAGCAACATGGGATCTGAGCCACGTCTGTGAGCTACACCACAGCTCACAGCAAACACTAGATCCTTAATCCACTGAGGGAGGTCAGGAATCGAACCTGCATCCTCATGGATACTAGTCAGACTTGCTTCTGCTGAACCATGATGGGAACTCGATCAAGCTGATGTTTAATGGGGAGGAAATCACTGAGACACAGGGAAGCTCAGCACACGGCCCAGGGTCACCCAGCAGAAGCCATTCCCGTGGCAGCCCATCCTGATCTCCCAGCATGCAGCTGGGTCAGGTCCTGGGGGTAGGTGGGGGGGAGGGCTCATGGAACCTGATGAATGAATGAGATGGAAGTACTTATTCGGGGTTGATGATTTTTTTTTTGTATTTTTTAATTAGTAGAGTTGATTTACAATGTTATGCCAATTTCTGCTGGACTGCAAAGTGACCCGGTCATTACATATATACACTGTTTTTCTCATATCATCCCCCACCGAGGTCTATCCCAAGGGAGTGGACACAGTTCCCTGGGCTATACAGGAGGACCTCATTGCTTATCTATTCTAGATGCAATAGTTTACATCTTTTAAAAAAAATTTTTTTTTTAATTCTTTTAGAGGCAGGTTTAGGTTCACAACAAAATTGAATGGACGGTATAGAGATTTCTCATGTAGCCACTGCCCACCCCACCCCACCCCCACTCCCACTCCACCCCCACCAAGCCTTCCCCATGACCAACATCCCTCACCAGATGGTACATTTGTTACAACTGAAGAACCTACACTTTGTTATCACCCAAAGTCCATGTTTACGGGTTCACTCTTGCATATATTCTTTGTATTTGGTCAAATAGCTAATGACAGGTACCCGCTATTTTAGCGTCATAGAGACTGTTTCCACTGCCCCGCAGGTCCTCTGTGCTCCGTCTCTTCATCCCACCCTCCCCAGTCCCTGATCTTTTTCCCGTCTGCAGAGCTTTGCCTCTCCCAGAATGTGGTAGAGTTGGAATCCAACAGAGGCAGCCTTTTCCAAGTGGCTTCTTTCACTTATAAGGTGAATTTAGGAGTTCCTGCTGTGGCGCTGTGGGTTTAGAATCCAACTGCTGCCGCTCAGGTGGCTATGGAGGCGAGGGTTCGATCCCTGGCCCCGCACAGTGGATTAAAGTGTCTGGCATTGCTGCAGCTGCGGTGTAGGTCACAGCTGTGACTCAGATTCAATCCCTGGCCTGGAACATCCAAATGCTATAATGGTTTGGCCATGAAAAGAAAAAGTAGGAGTTCCCGTCGTGGCTCAGTGGTTAACGAATCCAACTGGGAACCATGAGGTTGTGGGTTCGATCCCTGGCCTTGCTCACTGTGTTAAGGATCTGGCGTTGACGTGAGCTGGGGTGTAGGTTGCAGACTCAGCTCGGATCCCACATTGCTGTGGCTCTGGCGTAGGCCAGTGGCTACAGCTCCCATTGGACCCCTAGCCTGGGAACTTCCATATGCCGCGGGAGCAGCCCAAAGAAATAGCAAAAAGACAAAAAAAGAAAGAAAAAAAGAAAAAGTAATACTGTGAATGTAATGTTCCTCTGTGGTTTTTCATGGCTTGGTGCTCATTTCTTTTTTTTCATTTAATTTAATTTAATTTAATTATTTAATTGTGGCCACCCTCAGCACATAGAATTCCCAGGCCAAGGATCAGATCCGTGCCACAGCTGTGACCTATGCCACAGCTGCGGCAATGCCAGATCCTTAACCCACTGTGCCAGGCCAGGGATCGAACCTGCCTCCCAACTTTACAGAGACACCACTGATCCCGTTGCACCACAGCAGGAACTCGGCTCATTTCCTCTTAGTGATGAATAATGTTCTGTTGTTTGGATACACCATGGTTTTTGCACCTCCTGTAGGGCATCTTAGTTGCTTCAGAATTGATTTTTATCAGTAGCTGTAAAGAGCAGGCAGAACAGAAATGCTCTTCAAAGCTTCTAAATTAGACACCAAAGATAGGTTTGTTTGTTTGTTTGTTTTGTTTTTTTTGGTTGGTTTGTTTTGCTTTTTAGGGCTGCACCCATGGCATATGGAGGTTCCCAGGCTAGGGGTCTAATTGGAGCTGCAGCTGCCTACCTACACCACAGCCACAGCAACGCCAGATCCAAGCCGCATCCATGACCTACACTACAGCCCATAGCAATGGGAATGAAGGATCCTTAACCCACTGAGTGAGGCCAGGGATTGAACCCGTGTCCTCATGGATACTAGTTGATGTTTGTAACACGAAGAGCCACAGCAGGAAATCTAGGACACCCTCTTCATTTGTCTGCTTCAGACCCCATCTCCTAATGCCCATGGTGGGTGACTCCACACCTCTCGGGACTGGCCTGACACCTGGAGACATTTGTTTTGCCGCCAGGGGGACCTGGTTTTGACCAAGTTAACCAATGCATCTTAGTTTGCCCAGGGCTTTCAGAGTTTTAGCACGGAAAGCCCCCTGTGCCCACAACTCCCTCAATCCCGGGAAAACAATAGTTAGTCGCCCTACTGTGGTGGTTCTTATAAGAAAGTGAAGATAGGCCCATAAATCCCGCTAAAATACCCGTTCTCGGAGTTCCTGTTGTGGCTCTTCAGGTTAGGGGCTTGGCTCCATGCAAAAATGTTTTTCTGTCTAGGACACAGAGGAGCCTGAGAGGCAGCCAGTGTTCCTGCCTCTACCTTAGAGCAGAGCAGTCTGCAGCTGAGGGCACCAGAGAGAGCCTCCTGTCAGATGAGTTTCCCAGAGAGCCAAGGCCAAGGAGCAAGTGACCCAGATTGGTTGGAAACTGACCCTAGGAATCTAGAAAAAGAGCAAACTGGTCTGGATAGTTTTTGCAAAATGAAATGGTTTTCTGGCTTCTTTGTAATGGTAGAAATAATATATGCTTACTGTAAAAAGTTCAAATAATGCAGAAGCATATGAGAAAGATCTTTGGATCCCTGCCCTCTCCCCCTGCCCCGCACAGTGAGCCCCCACCAAGGAGAGAAGAGCTGCCCTACGAAGGCCCCTCCCCCCAGCCTTGCCCATCCTTTGGGACAAAAACAGCAGTTCCCATGACATCATCTCCTGCCCTGAGGCTGCTGTGTTGGGGACAATGGCAGGACCGTGGACTTGGCATCTTATGATTCTGACATCAGCTGAGTTTCGAAAGGGTTTGGCCTGGAGCTGGGACTTGCCTCCGATCAGCTCAAGTCCTCAAGGTCCTCCGTGGCAAACCTTAGTGGACCAGAGAACCTTCTTCTTAGGTTCTTGGGGAAGTGGGGGGATTCGATGAGTTCCTAGATGCGAAGTACTTACCGTTCCTGTCTCAGCAGTGAGACCGCTGGTATCATCATCGCCCTTGTCAGCATCATTGTCAGTGTAAGAAGGAATTCGACTCTTTTGGTGGATGATCCAAAATCAGAAGAGTAAGTAGGACAATGGCTCAGATGCTACCAAGAGTTTCTAGAATGCAACCACCTTTTTTTTTTTTTTTTTTTGGCCCAGGGATAGTTTCCCTTGTTTACTTAGTCTCTCTCTTTAAAAGCATTAGCAGCTCATTGCATCTGAAAAGGATGGTGCTGCCTTTGATCTCTTCAATCAATTGGCTCCTAGCTTCTCCCTTCCCAGAGGCAAGAGTCACCCTTGGCTTCCTGCCACCAGGTGGTGAGATCTGTCAAGCTCAGGCCATCTGCCATCACTCCTGAGCTGGGCTGGGGTGGAGGGCAGGGCTGCCCAGCCCTCTTGAGGAAGGGCGATTCCAGGTTAACCCTCTGTAGGAATTTTCCTTTGCGTTTGCTTGTGCCTGAGGCTGGTACCTCTCAAGGAGGAGGTGATTAGAAGGGGGGATATTTGTGATATAACCCAAAGCTGGGAAGGAGACAGACTGAAGTCTGGGGGGACTGGCCAGCAGCAGGTGTACAGAGGGCCTCTGTGCTCCAAAACCGGCCTCCTGTGAATGCAACTCAAGACCAAAGGTTCCTAGCCAGCTGTGGCGGGACCCTCCACAGGACCAGTGGACATGCCGGGCTGTTAGAGCCCCCAGTAGAATCAGATCCTGGTTCTCCGATTCACAAGCTGATCATCAGCAAGTGACTTAACCTCTCTGAGCTATCCCAGCAGCTCTGCTGTCAACATTGCTTGTCTGAGTCTCCCAGGGCAACAGGCAGGTGCAGAGGTGCTGAGTCACGGGGTGGGGCAACTCCAGTATTTGTGGTGAGGGTGCTTGCAGAGATTAACAATTTACACTCTAGGAGTTTCCGTCGTGGCTCAGCGGTAATGAACCCAACTAATAACTGTCAATCCCTGGCCTCGCTCAGTGGGTTAAGGATCCGGCATTGCCATGAGGTTGGTGGTGTAGGTCGCAGATGTGGCTCGGATCTGGAGTTGCTGTGGCTGTGGTGTAGGCCAGCGGCTACAGCTCCGATTAGACCCCTAGTCTGGGAACCTCCGTATGTCTTGGGTGCAGCCCTGGAAAAGACAAAAAGAAAAAAAAAGAAGAAAAAAAAATCTATAGC
Organism: Phacochoerus africanus; assembly: GCF_016906955.1. NCBI lineage: Eukaryota > Metazoa > Chordata > Mammalia > Artiodactyla > Suidae > Phacochoerus > Phacochoerus africanus. Next base: position 30,341,300 of record NC_062548.1, read on the forward strand.
TTTATGTATATGTGTGTGTGTAGAAATAATCCTTCGTGAAGTAGGAATGGCCAGTTCTATACCTGAGGTGGGGTCAATTTCCCTTCTAGCTTTTCTAGTCTTTGCTCTTCCCAGCCTGAGCTCTCTGATTCCCTGGTGGCGACCCAATCAGGACAGGGATTGGACTTCAATAAATTCCCTCCAGGGGAGTTCCCATCGCAACACAGCAGAAACAAATCTGACTAGTATCCATGAGTGTGTGGGTTCGATTCCTGGCCTCGCTCACTGCGTTGGGGATCTGGTGTTGCCCTGAGCTGTAGTATAGGTCATAGATGTGGCCCAGATCCTGTGTTGCTATGGCTGTGGGGTAGGCAGGCAGCTGCAGCTCTGATTAAGCCCCTAGCCTGGGAACCTCCATATGCCACGGGTCCAGCCCCCCCAAAAAAAGCAAAGAAGAAAAAAAAAATCCCTTTGAAATGGACGGAAGGCCCCAGCTATGAGCTGTCTGCTTCGGTTTTCACTGTAAACATCATTGTAATACTTTCTGTGTTATTTATATTACATTTCTCTGTTTACTAAGCCCTATTGCTACACGCCCTCACCTGCCTGCTGACTACCTCCCTTCACTTCTCTGGCATTTCTATGAAGGTGCAGGATTCTCATCTCCATTTAATTAATTAATTAACTTATTTATCTATTTATTTCTGCTGTGCCCACGGCACGTGGAAGCTCCTGGGCCAAGGATTGAACATGCGCCACGGCAGTAACCTGAGTGGTGGGTGACTCCAGCCATGGCAGTGACAATGCCAGACCCTTAACAGCCAAGTCGCCAGGGAACTCCCCTCATCTCCATTTTATAGATGAAGCAAAGGTGACTCCGGGAGGTTAAGTGACTTTCTCAAGGTCATTCAGCAGAGCAGACCCAGCACCCCGCTCTTCTGCTTCCAAGTTCAGAATTTCCTTCTACCACTTCCTGCTCCGGGCCAGCAGTTAATAAAACCACTTCTGGAAACAGTTAAGAGCCGGAGCTGAACAAAAAAAAGCACATTCTGAATTGGCCAAGAGGGATTTGAAAAACAACACACGTCAAATCTTTGGCTTTCTTTCTCATGTGGCTGCTTTGTCTCCTGTTCCTTTAGTCCTTGTGTGTCTCCAGCTGCCTTCACTCTCCCCCAGAAGCCAAGAGGCACATGCGTTCATTTGTTCATTCATTCATTCCTCCACTCACTGTTAGGGACTAAATTGTGTTCCCTCAAAATCTGTATGTTGCCGTCCTAACCCCTAGTGTATCAGAATGTGACTGTTTGGACACAGGACCTTTAAAGAGATAATGAAGGGAAAACGAAGTCAGGTGGTTGGGCCCTAATCCAACGAGAGGGGAGAGAAGATTAGAACACAGACGACTCGTAGATGGAGAGGCCCCATGTGGGGACACAGGGAGAAACGGGCCAGCTGCAAGCCAAGGAGAGGGGCCTTGGGAGAAAACACCTTGATCTTGGACTTGCAGAACCTTCAGAAAAAAGTTGTCTGTTGTCTAAGCCCCCAAGTCTGCTCTTTTGTTAGGCGGCCCTAGCTGACTAACACACTCATGTATTCATTCATCATGCTTCCATATACATCTTGCCACCTGCAGGTCTTTTTTTTTTTTTTTTTTTTTAAGGGCCACACCTGCGGCACATGGAGGTTCTCAGGCTAGGGGTCCAATCAGAGCTGTTGCTGCTGGCCTACACCACAGCCACAGCCACAGCAATGCCAGATCCAAGCCATGTCTGTGACCTATACCATAGCTCATGGCAGTGCCAGATCCTTAACCCACTGAGCGAGGCCAGGGATCGAACCTGCAACCTCATGGGTCCTTGTCAGATTCCCCTCCGCTGCACCATGACGGGAACTCTACCTGCAGGTCTTTGCTTAACTGTCACCCAGCGAGGCTTCCTGACCAGCCTCATGCCTCACACTTGCCTCATACCCACTGGTTCCCTTTTTTGCTTTGTTTTTCTCTGTGGGACTTCCCACTACCTGGAAATCCATAGAGTTGCTTATTTATGTGTTTATTGTCGTCCACATCCACCCCCACACTGGCATATAAACACAAGGAGGGCAGGGATTTTTTTGGGGGGTGGGTCTGTTTTGTTCACTGCTGCACCTGCAGTGCCTAGGTCACAGAAGATACTCCACAAGGGCATCCTAAATGACGGAGGTCACACACCCACTCAACCAGGCGACAGTACCTGAGCTACGACATAGTACCAGGCACTGCGTCAGGGACGGGCATGTGCCTGGGGACAGGTGTCTGTTTCCCATACAGGACTAAGAGATGTCAGGGACCACATCATGTTCAGTCCTGCAGCCTCTGTATCCATTGGCTTGGCCTGGAGGGGATGCTGGAACCATGCTTGCTGAATGACTGTGTGTTGGGAGTAAGGACCTGACCCTCCTGACACCTTGGACATGAGGGTCAGTGGCTTCACTGTGGGGATAAGTTATGGCAGATAATTTATTACTTATTTATAACAAAGTAGCAAAGTCTACACACATGGAGAAAGAGGAAGGTGCCTCTTTCTTCATTTCTCCATTCAACTGTATCCTCCCTCCGAAGTACCAGATAAAGGATGAATGAGGTGATGCTTTTCAAGCAGAGAACTAACAACCCCCAGAACTTTTCTAATCCACAGTGGTCCACACCCCTCACCCTCCTGACTTGCCATCCATAGCTTGGGGGACTTTGAGTTGTTATTGTATTTCTATTTTTTGTTTGTTTGTGTGTTCGATTTTTAGGGCCGCACCCAAGGCCTATGGAAATTCCCAGGCTAGGGATTGAATCGGAGCTGCAGCTGCTTGTCTAAGCCACAGCCACAGCAATGCCAGATCTGAGCCACATCTGCCACCTATGCCACAGCTCACAGGACTCGGGATCCTTAACTCACTGAGCGAGGCCAAGGATTGAATCTGCATCATCAAGGATGCTAGTCAGTTTCATGACCACTGAGCCACAACGGGAACTCCTGAGCTGCTATTTTAGATTTATGTGCATTTGCCTATAATTTTAGCCACTTAGATGTTTTTGTAAAGGTGGAAGACCAGCATGGATGAGAAGAGCAGGAACACACAGGCCCTTTCTGGGGGGATCTTCTGTATCTTGATAGGGGTTTGGGCTGCACAGCTGTGTGCCTTTGTCAAAAGCCATTAAGTGATGCACTTAAGATTTGTGCAAACTACTTTTTGGAATTTCACCCATAAACAAATACTGAATTCTGGGGAATGATAACCTTGCTGAAAAGTATTTAGGAGAAAGTGAACTGGTATCTGCGACTTCCTTTGAGATGCATCAAAACTCCAGATGGAGTCACCGATGGAAAGAGGGATGGACAGACAAAGGGCATAAAGTAAAATGATAATGGTTTATGTGAGCACTGTAACACTCTTTAGACTTGGATTTTTTTTTTTTTTTTTTTGCTTTTTAGGGCCACACCTATGGCATATGGAGGTTCCCAAGCTAGAGGTCTAATCAGTCTATAGCTGCCGGCCTACACCACAGCCACAGCCACACAGGATCCAAGCCGAATCTGCAACCTACACCACAGCTCACGCCAATGCTGGAAGCTTACCCTGCTGAGTGAGGCCAGGGGTCAAACCTGCAATCTCATGGTTCCTAGTCAGATTCTTTTCCGGGAACTCTGGAAATTTTTATATCAAACTTTGGAGATGAAAGATCATGAGAAGACCACTCTATCCTTTTTGGGGTGAGGGATTTATAGGTTCCCTGAAGTACCATTTTCAGAGTGGTTCTCACTGTGCTCTTGGCTTTGTTTTCCTTCTTGAGTAAAAAAATTGTAACATTGGGAATTCCCGTCATGGCTCAGTGGTTAACGAACCTGACTAAGAACCATGAGGTTGCAGGTTCGATCCCTGGCCTTTCGCAGTGGGTTAAGGATCTGGGGTTGCCGTGAGCTGTGCTGTAGTTTGCAGACACGGCTCGGATCCCGAGTTTCTGTGGCTCTGGCATAGGCCCTGCGGCTACAGCTCCAATTAGACCCCTAGCCTGGGAACCTCCATATGCCTCGGAAATGGCAAAAAAAAAAAAAAAAAAATGTAATATTGGTGCCATTGTAAACAGACAGAACCATGACTCCCAATTCTTTCCAGTCTGTCACAGGTTATAATGTGGAGTGCAGGGATTTTAGAGAATGCTACCATATTTTTTTTTATAGTTTTTTTTTTTTTTTGGCTTTTCTAGGGCCGCACCCACGGCATATGGAGGTTCCCAGGCTAGGAGTCAAATCAGAGCTACAGCTGCCGGTCTACACCACAGCTACTGCAACGTGGGATCTAGCTGCATCTGCAACCTACACCACAGCTCACAGCAACGCCGGATCCTTAACCCACTGAGCGAGGCCGGGGATCGAACCTTCAACCTCATGGTTCCTAGTCGGATTCGTTAAATCACTGAGCCATGACGGGAACTGCCATATTTTTAATATTTATACATTTTTCTCTCTTGGAATTTGGGGATATACACCACTCATGCATTCACTTATTCATTTATCTGGTTGCCCATTTGTGTCCCCTTCCTTCCATCCCCCCTCCTTCCCTTCCTCCCTCCCTCCCTTTCTTTCACTAACTCCTTTAATCCCCCATTCATAGAGAATGCTGTTATAATTAATTAATATCAGACAAGTGAAACCAGCAATGATGCTTTTTCATGTTAATAATAACAGGTTAAAATCTACAGTCTAGAAGCTCCCTGGTGGTTCAGCGGATTAAGGATCCAGTGTTGTCACTGCTATGTCACCTGTTCGATCCCTGGCCTAGGAATTTCCACGAGCCAAAGGTGTGGCCAAAAAACCCCCCAAACAAAACAACAACAGGAGTTCCCATCGTGGCGTAGCAGAAAGGAATCCGACTTGGGACCATGAGGTTGTGGGTTCGATCCCTGGCCTCGCTCAGTGGCTTAAGGATCCGCATTGCCACGAGCTGTGGTGTAGGTCACAGACACGGTTTGGATCTGGTATTGCTGTGGCTGTGGTGTAGGCTGGAGTCTACAGCTCTGATTGGACTCCTAGCCTGGGAACCTCCATATGCCACAGGTACAGCCCTAAAAAGACAAAGAGACAAAACAAAAAACAAAAACAAAAACAAAAACCCAACAGTCTACAGTCTATGTAGTATAATTTTATTTATTTACTTATTCATTTATTTATTTTGCTTTTTAGGGCCGCACCCATGGCATGTGGAAGTTTCCAGGCTAGGGATCAAATCAGAGCTGCAGCTGCCAGCCTATACCACAGCCACAGCAATATGGGGTCCAAACCACGTCTGTGACCTACACCACAGCTCATGGCAACACTGGATCCCCAACCCACTGAGTGAGTCCTGGGACTGAACCTGCCTCCTCATGGATACTAGTCAGATTCATTTCCACTGCACCACCACAGGAACTCCTATGTAGTATCATTTTAAATAATAAAGTTTATTTACACTTCTTTATCAATGTTACACCTACATATGGTTGTCAGATTTAGCAAGGAAAAATTCAGAACCCTATTTAAATTCGAATTTCAAAAGAACAATTAGTACTTTTTTTTAAATTATAAGTACGCCCCCATGCAATATTGGGGGCCCATTTATACCAAAAAAAAAAAATAATCGTTTCCTGAATTTAACTGAGCTTTCTGTATTTCCTTTTCCGGCAACCCAGTATGCAAACTCACCTCACTTTTATTACCCATACAGTAGAACCCGGGGAGCACCACCGATGTTTAAAAATCTTTTGGGGAGTTCCTGTTGTGGCTCAGTGGGTAACGAATCCGAGTAGAAACCATGAGGTTTCGGGTTCAATCCCTGGCCTCGCTCAGTGGGTTAAGGATCCGGCATTGCCGTGAGCCGTGGTGTAGGTCTCAGATGCAGCTCGGATCCCGCGTTGCTGTGGCTGTGGTGTAGACGGGCAGCTGTAGCGCCAATTAGACCCCTAGCCTGGGAACCTCCATGTGCCCCAGGTGTGGCCCTAGAAAAGACACAAAGACAAAAAAAATAAAGAAAGAATAAAAATAAAAATCTTTTGGAATAATTTCGTATTTACTGAAGAGTGGCAAAGACAGTATGGAGAATTCCAGTACACTCGTCACCATCTTCCCCCCGTTAACACTTTCCATGCTCCAATGGTGCCTTTGTCAAAACTGAGAAATTCCCAACTTCCAGACTTTATTTGGATTTTACCAAGTTTTCCACTAATATCTCTTTTTTGTTGTTGTTGTACCAGGATCAGATCCAGCATGACACACTGCATTTAGGAACTCTGATTTTCTTTTAAAATTCCTTTTTTATTTTTCTTTCCTTTTTTTTGTTTTTTTTTGTTTGTTTTTAGGGCCCCATCTGCAGCATATGGAAGTTCCCAGGCTGGGGGTTGAATGGGAGCTACAGCTGCCGGCCTACAGCACAGCCACAGCAATGCGGGATCTGAGCTGCATCTGAGACCTACACCACAGCTCATGGCAACGCTGGATCCTTAACCTACGGAGCGAGGCCAGGGATTGAACTCACATCCTCAGGGATCCTATCAGATTTGTTAACCACTGAGCCACGAAGGGAATTCCTAAAATTTCATATTTTTTGGCAGTAAGTTCGAGTGTGTTTATCTGCCTTTTCGTATACAAGGACAACCTTCTGAGATTTTTAAAAGTAATTATTTTAGGTTTTCACAGGCTGGTAAATGTCTGGGGAGAAACACAGCAAAAGAGCCGAACCTGAGGCGCAGATGCTTTGCTGCTGCATTTTCCTATTATAATCTGGGTGCGCTGATGGGCGTTCCTTGCATGTGTGAATGTCTTTGCATCTGAGTTTCAATTATCGTAACAAGATGACTTATTGAGCCCTTACCACGTGCCAAACACTGTGACGCTATGATTAAGATCAAATCACGAGCCCCATTCGGACAGAGACAATCCTTTGCTCATTTTGGAAGCCTTAACACGGTATCCGCATAGAGTCTGTTCTCTGTCAACATTTATCAAATAAATGAGGTCTGTCCTTGGTCTCCTAAGTCTACCAGCGCCAGTTTAACTAACTGGTTTAAAAGTTTAGATTTGAGGAGTTCCTGTCGTGGTGCAGTGGTTAACGAATCCGACTAGGAACCATGAGGTTGTGGGTTCGGTCCCTGCCCTTGCTCAGTGGGTTAACGATGCGGCGTTGCCGTGAGCTGTGGTGTAGGTTGCAGACGCGGCTCGGATCCCGCGTTGCTGTGGCTCTGGCGTAGGCCAGTGGCTACAGCTCTGATTCGACCCCTAGCCTGGGAACCTCCATATGCCACGGGAGTGGCCCAAAGAAATAGCAAAAAGACAAAAATAAATAAATAAAAGTTTAGATTTGAAAAAATTTTTAAAAAGAGAATAAAACTGAGAGTTCCCACTGTGGCTCAGTGGAAAAGAACCTGACTCGTATCCATGAGGTTTCGGGTTCGATCGCTGGCCTCCCTCAGTGGGCTAAGGATCCAGCGTCGCCATGAGCTGTCATGAAGGTCGCAGATGCGGCTCGGATCTGGTGTGGCTGTGGCTGTGGAGGAGGCCGGCAGCTGCAGCACCTGATGGACCCCTAGCCTGGGAATTTCCATAGGCTGCCGGTGTGGCCCTAAAAAGAAAAACAAAAGTGACGTGGGGCTTCATGTGCCACGTGTTTAATCCCTTTCATTTAAGTGGAGCGCACCAGCGATGTGTGGCTAAACCCTTCCAAGGGGGAAAGAAATCCTCCATTCTATTCCCTTGCCTGAGCTCCCAGCAGAGAGTGTCACCAAAAAAAGGTGCCTTGCCAGGGCCTGTGGACTGAAGAAACACACGAATAAATCATATGAATGATCATTGAACTTTCACCTGGCTTTGGAAAGCACACGCTCTGAGTCACGTTTAATTCCCTCACTCCCAGGCTGAACCCTTTAAAAGATCCTAATTAGATTCTTAGAAGAAATAATCCCCATCAGACAGATAAATGACAGGAGGTTGCCTGTGGAGCTAAACTCCAGGCTGAGAAAATGTAATAAAAGACCCGGCCCTCCAGGGACTAGACAGATATGGGGGAAAGGTCACAGCCACTCACAGCGGGCACCATGCCCAGGAACAGCGTCCTTCAGGATCGGTGCTCTAGTCGCTGCTGGTCTGACAAGGAAGAGGGAACATTTTTATGTGGCCACAAGGACATATTGGGTTTCTGATAAATTTAGTTCCAGAGAGTTCTGGGGTGTGGACCCCTAAAGGGCTGTATGGGGAACCTTCTCTATGCCACACTTGGGCCCTATGAACCACCAGCGAGGCCTCCTGGGCGAGCATGAGATGCCTTCATGTACTTGTTTATTTGGTACTCTCCTGGGTGAATACACATGGTTTGTCACAGTATCCCAAGGTCTCATGAGGGACCTCAGAATCATTCGAATACAACTAGCTCAATTTGCAGATGAGGCAACTGGAGCCCAGACCAATTAAATTTATTACCATTTGATATCTTTGGCTGGGCAGGTTGTGCAGGCTGTGCACTGCACAATTTAGAGAGTGGTATTAACTGCAGGCCCCAAGAGTGGTGCTTCCTGGAGGTGTGTAGGGTTTTTGTTGTTTTGTTGTTGTCGTTGTTGTTGTTTCCTTTTTAGGGCTGTACTTGCGGCATATGGAAGTTCCCAGGCTAGGGGTCAAATCGGAGCTGCGGCTGCTGGGCTACACCACAGCCACAGCAACACAGGATCCAAGCCACCTCTGAGACCTACACAGCAGCTTATGGCAACACCAGATCCTTAACCCACTGAGCCAGGCCAGGGATCAAACCCGCATCCTCATGGATAATAGTCAGGTTCATTTCCGCTGAGCCGCAGTGGGAACTCCTGACCCACTCTTTTAACTCAGCCCTCCCCTTACGATGCCTTGCCTTCTCCAGATTTCCATGCACTGTGTGCCTTTCCCTCTACAAGATGGCCTGCAGTCAGGTTAGGGAAGGCCTTGAATGCCAGGCCAAGGGGTTGGTATTCGTCCTGTAGGTAATGGGGGCCACGGAAGGCCTTCAGGCTAAGAATGGCTCGTCTTGGTGTCCCCCATTTCCCACCTCCAGGCTGGCTCCTCGAAATATATTCCCAACACATTTGGTGGAATAAATGACTCATGTTTTAAGAAGGACTGGGGAAGTTTCCATTATTTCACTACAGCCTCCTCTCCAGCTCTCTAAAGCCATCCCAACCCATCCTCTCTCTGCACGATGGTTTGTACTTACTCATTTCTATTAGTTGCCCATTTGGTTTATCCAGGAAGATTATCAATTAAGCTTCACAGATTTTTTTGCTTTTTTTTTTGCTTTTTAGGGTCGAAGGTGCAGCATATGGAAATTCCCAGGCTAGGGGTTGAATCGCAGCTACAGCTGCCGGCCTACACCACAGCCACGGCAGCGGGGGATCCAAGCCTAATCTGCAACCTACACCACAGCTCATGACAACTCCAGTTCCTTTAACCACTGAGCGAGGCCAGGGGTTGAACCTGTGTCCTCATGGATCCTAGTTGGATTCGTTACCACTGAGCCACGACAGGAAATCCAAGCTTCACAGTTTTTAACTCTGAATGTACAAATATCTAGAAGCATGGGTAGTCTAGTAGGGTTTGACCTGGGTCCTTATCAAAAGCACTTTGGTTGGCTGATCTTTGATTTTCTTTTCCATGATAACCTTCAAAGTTGATCAATTTTAATGGAATTTGGGCACAGTATAAGATATCAACATGCATCTGGAGATAATGGCTTCATTTCTCTGAGTCCAGTCTCTGGGACTCTGCAGGGTGGGAGGCTGAAACGTTGTTTGGTGTGGCAGAAAGAGCAGAAACTCTTTCTGGATTCAGATCCCAGTTCTGCCACTCAGCTGTCTGACCTGGGTCAATTTGTTGAATTTCTCTTAACCTCAGTTTTTTAAAAAGTGGGTAATGTCTTGGAGTTCCCATCATAGCGCAGCAGAAACGAATCTGACTAGGAACCATGAGGTCGTGGGTTTGATCCCTGGCCGCGCTCAGTGGGTTAAGGATCCAGCATTGCCGTGAGCTGTGGTGTAGGTCGCAGACGCGGCTCGGATCTGGCGTTGCTGTGGCTGTGGCGTAGGCCAGCAGCTGTAACTCCAATTGTGCCTCTAGCCTGGGAACTTCCATATGCCGAGGGTGCAGCCCTAAAAAGGACTAAAGACCAAAAAAAAAAAAAAAATGGGTATTGTCTTAATGCCCAGCTTACAGAGTCATAGGGAGGATGGAATGGAATCCATGTATGCATAGGGTGGAAGGCCGTGCTTGCACACAATAAGGGCTCGAGAGATGCAAAGAGTTATTATTAAGCATCACCCAGTGGTGACAGCCCCAGTGACTGGGATTCCATTTTGGAAACTATGCATCTTCAACCCAAGGCCCACAGACAAATACTAGGGCTGTTTCTGGGAAAGGATGAGGATAAACATTGAATGATATATGTTAAGGTACTTAAAATGCAAAACCCTTTCTCCTGGCCTAGCTCTCTAGCCTCACGGATATTTGGATTTAAACTTGCAGGGGATGGAGTTCCCTGGTGGCCTGGCAGGTTAAAGACCCAACATTGTCACTGCTTTGGCTCAGGTCACTGCTGTGGCACAGGTTTGATCCTTGATTAGGGAATTCTGCGTGCTCTTGGGTGCTGGGAGGGCGGAGCCTTTCAGGAGAGGCGAGGTGGTTGTTTTCTTTTTGTTTTTTAGTTTTTAATACTAGATAAGTGGGGCAGCAGGAGTGACTAGGAGAAGAAGAGGTACTGGACACCTCCAGGCAGGACAAGGAAGAAGATACTTATGTCATGAGGATGGCAGCGGCAGAGTCCATGCTCAGAAAGACCCTCTGCTTGGTTTGAGAAAGACCCTGTGATTGGTTTGATGGTTAAAATTATTAATAATTTTGGAGTTCCTCCATGAGGTTGTGGGTTCAATCCCTGAACTTGCTCAGTGGGTTAAGCATCCGGCGTTGCTGTGAGCTGCGGTGTAAGTCACAGATGTGGCTCGGATCTGGCCTTGCTATGGCTGTGGTGTAGGTGGGCAGCTGTAGCTCCCATTAGACCCCTAGCTTGGGAACCTCCATATGCTGTGGGTGCGGCCCGAAAAAACAAACGAACAAAAACAAAACAAAATTTTTGGAATTCCTATTGTGTGGCACAGCGGGTTAAAAATCCAACATAGTGTCTGTGAGGATGTAGGTTTGATCCCTGGCTTCGCTCAGGGTAGATTAAGGAGCCGGCATTGCCACAAGCTGCAGCATTGTTCACAGACCTGACTCTGATCCTGCATTGCTGTTGCTGCGGCTGTGTTGTAGGCTGGCAGCTGTGGCTCCGATTCCACCCCTAGCCTGGGAACTTCCATATGCTGCAAGTACAGCCCTAAAAAAAAAAAAGAAAAAAAAAAGAAAAACAAACAAACAAAAAAACCCAAACAAAAACTATTAATAATTTTGATCATTTTTCACTGAGCACTGAATATTATGTGCAGCCAGTCCTGCATAAATACAAAGGTGAGAGGTGGAAGGAACCCAGCAGACACTGAGCTTCCTGCAGTTAATTGCTGACCTTAAATTATTAAAACACCAAGTTATTTTACCACCAAAATCAGTTTGTTCGGGAACAGCAAAGAAGTGTGATTGCGGACAGGGAATAACCATAGGCATGTCCAGAAAATACAGGAGGGGAGCCTACTTTTATAGGGGAAAGGGGAGAGTTGGGAGGGGCTATTCTAAATGAAAATTCATTGGAGGAAAGAGTTCAGTGGCGATGGCTTCTTATTGGCTGAGCAGTGGCTTTTCTCCTTGACCGGATTGTTGCTGAGCAAGGAAAACTCTTCCTTGGGGCTAGTAAAGTAGTTGCCCTTCCTGTTTGATACCTTTTCGGGGCAGGCGATTTATGTGGAGGAGCAGGGCACGAGAGCACCCCCTGCTGGCCTCCTGATTTTTTAAAGAGAATAGTTGATTTAACAGAGTTGTGTCCATTTCTACCTTACAGCAAAGTGACCCAGTCTGATTTTGTTCTTTTTTTTTTTTTTTTGGTCTTTTTGCTATTTCATGGGCCACTCCCGCGGCATATGGAGGTTCCCAGGCTAGGGGTCTAATCGGAGCTGTAGTCTCCGGCCTACGCCAGAGCCACAGCAACGCGGGATCCGAGCCGCGTCTGTGACCTACACCACAGCTCAAGGCAACGCCGCATCGTTAACCCACTGAGCAAGGGCAGGGACCGAACCCGCAACCTCATGGTTCCTAGTCGGATTCGTTAACCACTGCACCACAATGGGAACTCTGATTTTGTTCTAAATGAGGTTTCTGTTGTCACACAGCTTGTGTGGATCATCCAGTGACTGTCGCCTTTGGACCACAGGCTGTCCCAGAATCCTTGCATTGAGAGAGAGAACTTGGATATGCATCCGGCTGGCTTTGAGAAGGGAAAATCTTGCTGCAAGGTGGATCTGAGGAGTTCCTATTGCGGCACAACAGAAACAAATCCAACTAGTATCCCTGAGGATGCATGTTCGATCCCTGGCCTCGCTCAGTGGGTTAAGGATCTGGCATTGCTGTGAGCCGTGGTGTAGGTCACAGAGGTCGCTTGGATCTAGCGTTGCTGTGGCTGTGGCATAGGCCAGCCGCTGCCGCTCTGATCCAGCCCCCCCAGCCTGGGAACTTCCATGTGCAGTGGGTGCAGCCCTAAAAAAAAAAAAAAAAAAAAAAAAAAAAAAAAAAAAAAAAGATGGATCTGACTATAATCAAGAAGGCGTTTCCCCATGAGCAGCTGTTCCACCTGTGTTCTCTGAGGTCCACACTGGCTGTCCTTGCCTGTAGGACATCTTGCTCTATTGCATTTTTTCTGCATGTGGAAGTACTATAACGGCTAAGTGACATTTCTGCCTCTCACCATCCTTATTTCCTTTGTGGGAACTTCCTTTCTCTTTTCTATGTGTTTCCAGGGGGCTGCCCTCAGGCTGCGCCATCCTCCAGTGCAGACCCGGGCACCTGACCCAGGTTGGGCCAAATCTAGTGCTACACCCCCCTTGCATCTGCGCTTGCTCCAGGGGCTGCCAGAGTTGACATCTTCTCTGTCCTCTGATTGCATTGAGATGGAAATTGCAGGTCACCAAGAGACAGACTAATCAGAGTGTTTTGCTCTTTCTCCATCTCTCCGAAATCACAATGCAAGATTTTGCTCCTATTGTTCCTATTCCTACATGAAAGTGGATTCTTCAGTTGCTCTGATGAGCACAGATCCCTGGAGCTGGTACGGTTTACCCAGTGACAGGGTCAGATAACAAAACGTCTGCAAACATGACCAGAAAACCACTTCAAAAGATTGAAATGTTATGACCTTTTTAATGCCTTAGGGCAGAAACAAGTCCTGTTTGTTCATTTGTTTATTATCTTATTTTATCTTATTTGGGACACCTATAGGGCTTTTCACTGATCTTTCATAGAAACAGACATTTGTAGGAGTTCCCATTGTGTCTCAGTGGTTAAGAGCCTGCCATAGTGGGCATCCGTGAGGATGCAGGTTTGTTCCCTGCCCTTGTTCAGAGGATTAAGGATCCGATGTTGCCACAAGCTGTGGTGTAGGTCACAGCTGCAGCTCTGATTCGACCCCTGGCCTGGGAACTTCTGTATGCCACATGTGTAGCCATTAAAAAGGGGGAAAAAGAATAAAGAAAGGAAAGAAAGAAACTGACATCTACAAAGTGAGGAAGCATCATTCTCAATGAGAATTTGAGAGGTAGTCCTTTAGGCATAGAACCAAAAGAGATTTTTAGCAAGGGCTTTTCATTTTATTTTCTTTTAAACAGAGCTCGATTGATGTGCAACGTACGTGCCATAAAATTCACTCCTTTTAGTTGAAAATCCAGTGATTTCTAGGAATTCACGGAGTCATGCATCTATCGCCACGATATCATTTTAGAACGTCTCCATCACCGCCCTCCCCAATTTCCAGGGCCGATCTGCATTCCTTCCCTCTACCCACTGCCAGCCCCAGGCAACCACTCAACTCCCTGCTGTCTCTATAGCTTTGCCCTTTCTGGACACCTCCTATATAGGGGCTATATAATATATGGTCTGTTTTTTCTGGCTTCTTTCAGGTGATCCATGTTGTAGTTTGTTCTTTTTTTTACTTTTTTTTTTTTTTTTTAAGGCCACACGGGCAGCATATGGAGGTTCCCAGGCTAGGGGTCGAATCGGAGTTGTAGCCGCCGGCCTACGCCACAGCCACAGCAACGTGGGATCTGAGCTGCATCTGCGACCTCCACCACAGCTGATGGCAATGCCAGACCGCTGACCCACTGAGCGAGGCCAGGGATCGAACCCACATCCTCAGGGATCCTAGCTGGTTTCGTTACCGCTGAGCCACGGAGAGAACTCCAGATTCTGCTTTTCTAGCAAAATCCCAGTGGATGCTGCTGCTGCTAGTCTGAGGACCCAGCTGTTGAACCACTAGTCTACATGTGCCCAGTGCCCCCGGCTCGGGGCTGAGTAAGACACAGACCCTGTCTTGACGTGGCTCAGATCTTTCTCCAGCTTCAGATCTTTCTCCAGCTTCTGGGAGAAGATGACACATCAGACCCAAATGCCTCTTTCCCTGTCATGGGTCCTAGGGAGGCAGGTTTTATATGCTGCCTCTTGAAGCCACATCAATGCTGTACCCTCATGCCTACCCCCTGTCCTCTTTCATTTCTGCTGTTAAATCCCATCCTGTTTCTCTTAGCCATGGCAGAAAGAGGGAACAGGTGGTCACCAGCTCCCTGCTAATAACTCTTCATAAGTTTGCATCCCATTATTAAATCGCCCTCAGATTCACCTTAGTTAATTAGCTATCCTTTTCTGAATCATGGGGTGGAGGGGGTTGGGTTGATGATAGCTACCAACCTCAGTCAAGAGCATATGTGGTTGAAAATCCTGAACCAGTGTGTGGGCTGGAGGTAAGATGGGGTAGGGGCTTCAGTGGGGTTTCAAAGGCTACACCATCAAGACCCCATCACCTAAGCAAGATCCCAAGGAGTGATGCTGGTGGATAGCATGCATGATAAAGAGATGTCCTGTGGGATGCAGGGATCAGCTACAGGTCAAGCATCACTGGTGAGCTGAACTTCTTTAGGGATTATGGGCACCATCAGGCTCGCCCCTGCCTCTGCGCAGTCTCCCTTCTGCCCCTTTATAGCCAATGGATTGGTACTCACGGGACAGCCAGGCTGGTGTGATCATCCTTCTTGATAGGAAGTGTGTCACCATCATAAAGAAGATGTTCAGCAGGCTGAAGTCAAGGCCAAACTCTGGACCACCTGCATCCGCATCTCCTAGGAGGCTTGTAGACATGCAGACTCCCCAGACCCCACTGCTCCAGAATCTCGGGAGAGGAGCCTGAGAAGAGGGAAATTAATAGCACAGCCCCCTCTCCCCTCTTCTGTGTGGTCAGATTGGAGAACGACGGTCCTAGTGGGTGACAGGGCACTCTTTCTTGGCCATGAACACAAAAGGGAAATGGTTTAGGGTAAACAAAGCATCTGGAGTTCCCATCATGGCTCAGTGGTGAACGAACCTGACTAGCATCCATGAGGATGTGGGTTCCATCCCTGGTCTCGCTCATTGGGCTAAGGATCTGGCGTATCCCGGCGTTGCTGTGAGCTGTGGCGTAGGCCAGTGGCTACCGCTCTGATTCGACCCCTCACTTCCATATACCACGGGGCAGCCCTAAAAAAGACAAAAAAACAAAAACAAAAACAAAGTATCTACTGCATCGACTTGTAAAAACAGCAGCTGGTCTGTGTCGTGTGCATCTATTTTGAAGATAAAAATTAGTAATAAGGAGTTCCCGTCATGGCGCAGTGGTTAACAAATCCGACTAGGAACCATGAGGTTGCGGGTTCGGTCCCTGCCCTTGCTCAGTGGGTTAACGATGCGGCGTTGCCGTGAGCTGTGGTGTAGGTTGCAGACGCGGCTCGGATCCCGCGTTGCTGTGGCTCTGGCGTAGGCCAGTGGATTCAACCCCTAGCCTGGGAACCTCCATATGCCGCGGGAGCGGCCCAAGAAATAGCAACAACAACAACAACAACAAAAAGACAAAAAAAAATTAGTAATAAGAGTTCCAGTGGTGGCTCAGCAGAAATAAATCTGATTAGCATCCATGAGAATGCAGGGTTGATCCCTGGCCTCGCTCAGTGGGTTAAGGATCCAGCCTTGCCATAAGCTGTGGTATAGGCCAGTAGCTATAGCTCTGATTTGACCCTTAACCTGGGAACCTCCGTATGTTTCAGGTGCAGCCCTAAAAAGACAAAAATTTAGTAATAGCTAGAATTTCTTGATAACCTCCTGGGGGCAGGCACTGTGCCAAGGGATGGATAGAGATTGCCTGTCAAATCCTCCCTCTCTGAAACAGTGCCTTTTAGTGTCCCATTCTTGGAGGCAGCTGAGGCATACAGAGAGGCAGGTGTGATGTCACACAAATGCTAGGTGGCAGGTGGCACAGCTGAGACTCAGGCCAGGCTGACTCCAGATGTCAGGATTTTTTTTTTTTTCTTCTCTTTTTATGGCTGCACCTACAGCATATGGGAGTTCCTGGGCTAGGGCTCAAATTGGAGCTGCAGCTGCCGGCCATGGCCACAGCCACAGCCACAGCAACCTACAATGCATTTGCAACCTATGCTACAGCTTGTGGCAACTCAGGATCTTTAACCCACTGAGTGAGGCCAGGGATCAAAGCTGCATCCTCTAATAGATTATGTCAGGTTCCTAACCCGCTGAGCTGCCACGAGAACTCCCAGAGGTCAGGATTTTAACCTGCATACTATCTCCTGCCCCCACCCATCCAGCTAACACACTCTTCCCTTTCAACTGTAAAACAGGGCAAGAGGCACTGAGGCTGCCGATTAAATGTGTGCTATGAGGGTAAGCAGCCACTCGTTTGAACCAGTGGTGTCAGGTGCATTTTTCTCATTTGCCTCATCTCATGCCTGTCCTGGGAGGGAAGCATCAGACCCATTTTGCAGGTGGGAACACTGAAGCTCCCAGGGATGAAACGGCTTGCCTGAGGCCACACAACTATTATGCAGGTGAGGCTGGCCTTGAAGCTATGAAACCACGCTGCCCCCGGTGTGGGCGGAGATGAAAGGGGTCTGACTCCTGCTCGGGGTTATTCAGAGGCTTCCTGGGTAATGTCCACCCTGGGGCCGCCCTTCCTATTTCCAGACCAGCTATTTAATTAGCCCGGGGACCTCTTCCTTCTCAAAGGTTCAGAAACACTGCCCAGGGGTATGGGCACAGCTAAAACTGGAGCTAAATGGCATGTTCTAGAAGCTGTATAATTAAACCTGACTTGGGAGACAAGTGTCGTCAGCCCTTATGGGCAGAAATAGAAAGTCACTTAACTAGAATGTGTGTTGCCCGTGTGGATGCCAGCAACTGCTTTTGCCCTTCTGGTGGGTTTTTTGTTTGTTTGTTTGTTTGTTTTTCCTTTTCTTTCTTTTGGGAACTGGTATTTATTATCAAAGTCATAATCAATGTTAACAAGGTACCACAATATCAAAAAATGGGCACCTTGCTCTCTCAGGGCAGACAGTCACATGGAACCCCAGGCATTAAAAAGGTAATTCAAATCACCCTCAGAGCAACTGAATTTTCAACATCTTGGTGTTTTTAATTGTAATAGGTATCCTGGGGTCTGTGGTTTCCATTGCCACATCTAACTACCTTTTGTTTTGTTTTGTTTTGTTTTTTCTTTTTAGGACTGCAGGTGTGGCATATGGAGTTTCCCAGGCTAGGGGTCCAATTGGACCTGTAGCTGCTGGTCTACACCACAGCAACACGGGATCTGAGTCAAGTCTGAGACCTATACCATAGCTCAAAGCAATGCTGGATCTTTAACCCACGGAGCGAGGCCAGGGATGGAACCCGGATCCTCAGGGACACTAGTCGGATTCGTTTCCACTGAGCCACAATGGGAATTCCCGGGTTCCTTTTAGACGCTGTAGACTGAGATGAGCCCAGGAGGGCCACCAGGAGGTGACTGAAGCCTCCTCTCCTCTCTTTCAACTCTGAGTGCCTTTTTGTGTTAGGAGGGGCCACATTCTGGAACCATCCAACCTGCGTATTGGGCATCTCCATCTGAGTATTCCACTGCCATGTCTTTTTTTCCTTTTTTTTTTTTAATTAAAAAAAAATTTTTTTTAGGGTCGCTCTCACAGCATATGGAAGTTTTCGGCCTGGGGTCAAATCGAAGTTGCAGCTGCCGGCCTATGCCACAGGTACAGCAATGCCAGATCTGAGTTTCGTCTGTGACCTACACCACAGCTCACAGCAACACCGGATCCTCAACCCACTGAGCAAGGCCAGAGATCAAACCCACATCCTCATGGATCCTAGTCAGATTCCTTACCACTGAGCCACAGCAGGAGCGCCCAGGAATCTCATTCTTAGAGAAATGCTCCCTGCTGCCTTCCCCACCCCCCAGCCCCGTCCTTGTGGGTTCATGGCTCATGAGACCCACGCATGTCTGGTCGCCCAGTCCAGGCTGACTCAAGCAAAGCGCTGGGTCCTCGGGACATAGTGCTTAGTCCAGAGGTAGGCACATGACCTCATCGGGACCAATTAGAATTGTTCCCTAGGATGTCATACAAAGTTTCTTTTCCATTTGGAGGGTCAACGGTTAAACTATAAGCTCAAGACATGAGTGGCCATTTTTCTGCCACATGAAGCAAACCTACTCCAGGGGGGAAGAATCCAACGTTCAGAGGGAGAAGCTGTGAAGGAGAGAGAGATGCGGAAAGAGTCCTCAGGACTTCATTGCATCCCTAAATCCAGCCACGACTGTGGAATTCGCCCTTGGTCTTGCAAGTGAATGAGCCCATCGGCTCTTTTCCGCTCACTGGATGGAACTGACTTCTTTTTAGGAGCCCTAGACAATACATGTCGGAGGGTTCCCAAACACAGAACCCCATCTCCTCCCGCAGCAACCCTGCCCTCAGCCAGCCTCCCCTGTCATCACTGCTTATTCAGGTCCAGCCATGGAGTCATTGCCTTGACCTTGGTTCAGTCTCACATCTCTTTTTACCTGGACTGCTGCAGCATCCTCCCTGCTTCAGGCTTGTCTGCTCCCCACCCAAAGACAGACAGACAGATATACAGACAGACAGACAGACACACACACACATGCACACACACACGTCAAAATCTTTCTCAGCCTGACCTGCTTTTCTATGGGGTAACCAAGGAAACTGGGGGACATTCAGCCCCTCCTACCTGTTAAACCTCACCTGGCACCACCCTCTCCTAGACACCTACCTGGAGTTCCCACTCTCAGCTCTAAGCTAATGCGCATGCTCCCTCCAGGGGTTCTTAACCCTTTCTCTTCCATGGACCTTCTACTAGTCTGTGGAAGCCTCTAGACCCCACCTCAGAATAATATCTTTTCTCTTTTTTTGCTTATTGCTTTTTGGGGGCAGCTCCTGCGGCATATGGAGGTTCCCAGGCTAGGGGTTGAATCGGAGCTATTGCTGCCAGCCTACACCACAGCTACAGCAACGCGGGATCCCAGCCACCTCTGCAACCTACACCACAGTTCACGGCAATGTCGGATCCTTAACCCACAGAGCGAGGCTAGGGATCGAACCTGCGTCCTCGTGGATACTAGTTGGCTTCGTTTCCACCGCGCACTGATGGGAACTCCAGAATAATGTCTTTGCAATCATACAGTAGGATACATAGAATTATAATGAAGTTCTAATAGATTGATACACATTATCGAAAACACTAAAACCAATTTAAATTTAAATATGGTAATAATATATATACTTCTTCCTTAATGCATTAAATAGAAAATTTAGTGGGCGGAGCCTAATAACGTGCAATTTTCAAGCAGTAAAGCGCGTAAATGAAATGTCAAGCTATATGCAGCAACTGTAATGCGATGGGAATACACATATGATTTCTATTGGTGACCAAGTCCCAGATAAGTGAGCATGGAGATGTAACTTTACGATTTCTAAGACCGTGCTCTCCCCCCCGCCCCATGAAGCACCACTGGGTCTAGAAGAATCTTCTTATCTTCAGTTCTTTGGAAAGGTCACCCCTCAAGAAGCCTTCTCTGAGCCTCACGGGAGAAGTGTAGTTGATTTAAAATGTCGTGATATCCACTGTACAACAAAGTGATCTGGTTTTACGTGGACACACACCCATTCTCTCTCAGACTCTTTTCCCACATAGATTGTCACAGAATATCGGATAGAGTTCCCTGTGCTATACAGGAGGTCCCTGTTGGCTGGTCATTCCATATACCTCAGTGTCCACATGCCAGTCCCCAAACCCCTGTCCACCCCCGCAACCTGTCCCCTTTGGTCTCCACAAGTTTGTTTTCAAAGTCTGAGAGTCTGTTTCTGTGGTGCAAATAAGTTCATTTGTATCCTTTTTTTCTTCCACATATATGTGATATCATAGGATGTCTGTCTTTCGTTGTCTAACTCCACTTAGTATGGTAATCTCTTGGCCCATCCAAGTGGCTGTACAAGGCATTATTTCATTCTTTTTTATGGTGTAGCGGAATTTCACTGGGTGTGTCTCACATCTTCTTGATCCATTCCTCTGGTGATGGCCCTTATACGTTGGTTCCATGTCTTGGCTATTGCGAATAGGGCTGCAAATGAACACTGAGGTCCATGTGTCTTTTTAAAGTATGGTTTTCTCCAGCGCGATGCCAAAAACATTTACTGAGTGCCCAGGCTGGTCAGGCACCTACCTGGAGATACAGAAGGGAGGAAGGTGGAGGACAAAATGAAGTAACGCCTGGGAAGAACTGAGCACAATGCCTGCGAAATCATAATTGCTCACATGTGTTACATGCCACGCGCTACAAATGAAATACTGTATCATACTTAGAAATGTATATGTATGCTAGATATTTACACAAAATGTTTATACGGATGTATGGTACATCTTTCGTGTATGACTTTCACATTCATTTCCCCTTTCACGCCCACAAAACAGCCCCGGAGGATGGGCAGGGCAGAGGTTTTATGCCTTTTTTACTGATGAAAAGACAAGCGCTGGAGGTTAAAAGGTTGGCAAACTGGTGACTGGCAACTGGCGATACCACAGCATTTTAAAAAGAGAACCGGCGCAGGGCAAGGTTCCATCCCACATCCCTCAGTGGATAGCCAGCCCCAACTCTGTGGTCTTGGGGTGCGAGGACCGATTCGGGGGCAGGCCTCCAGGCCCCAGGGCGATCCAGCCACGCGGGCGGGCAGCCAGGACGGCAAGCGGGTGGACACGCCCCGGGGGCGCACGCTCGCCTACGCGGAGCTTCGAGCGGGCAGAGACGCGCAGTACGCGGGGCGCGACGCTGGGTGGCGCTGCTGGGCCGCCCCGCGCCAGACCTGTTGCGCCCTGGGCGCAAGTCGGGCAGGTTTAGGGTAAAGGGACGCTCCGATCTTGCCGCGCGCCCCTGCCGCCGGGCTGCGGCACCTCCCTGGGGGCGCCCTAGGCCCCACGTTATCTTGAGGTTCCCATTCGTTTAGAACTGCCTCACCGCAGCAGTTCTAGGCGCGTCGGGTGGGGCGGGAATAAAGTTTTTCCAACCTGGTCTGGGAGAGGGCTGGTTGGGGAGGACCCTCCCAGCTCTAGACTCCACGGAGGGCTGGACCGTGCCCTTTCAGCTTCACGGCTGCCCCGGGGGCCCTGCTCTCGGTAGGTGCCAGCCCCGGTGCCGACCGGATGGACTGACCCGCGCACCGCCCCCTCCCACCCTCTTCCCCATCCCGGTCCCCTCCCCCGCCTCTGGCGCGCACGGGCCCCAGCGTCTCCGGCCCCGCCTGCGCCGGGGTCGCTGCAGTCCCCGCGGCTGCCCCGGGCTCCCTCCTCAGGCGCTCCGGCCTTAATCCAGCCTGGGCAGCGCCTCGGGGGGAGTGCGGGACCGCGAGGGAGGCCGAGGCGGGGACCCTGGGCGCCCGAGCTTTCCCAACCTGGGAGGCGGCCCCGACTCCAGGAGCCAGAACGCAGGGGAAGGCAAGGACGGGGCGGCCGGCAGAGGGGCGGGCGCCGCTCATCAGCCACGCCAGTCACGTCTGGGGCCACCCGGCTGCCTTTTTCTTCCTTTCCCCCTTTGCTTTCTCCCCTCTCCCCGGTTGGCGAGGGCAAAGTGGCCGTGGCGGCGCCATGCCCGGGCCGGAGTGAGTGCGCGCGGGCGAAAATGGCGTACATCCAGGTAGGGCTGAGGCCGGGGGGCCAGGTCCGCGGTGTGGGTGGGGGGGTGCCGCGCCCCCTCCGGCTGTGAGCGCGTGGAAGGGAGGGCACACGGCTGGGCTGCCACAAACTTGCCTGGAGAAAAAGGGTGCCCGAGCGCGGGCAACCTGTGTAGCAACGGGGGTGCGCCCCAGGAGAAGAGGCTGGGGACCCCCACACCCCGGTACGAAGGGCCCCAAGTGGACTCGGCACGCACGCCCTCGCCTCCTGGGTTGGGAATGGGGGGGTGGGGCGGACTTTACCCCCCCTTCCCCCATCCCCTCCCCTGGCGCACCCCACCCCAGGGGAGGGGCCGCGGGGAGGGCGGCCCGGGGCGCGCCAGCCACCCGGCCCGCCAGCTGCCGTTGCCTTGGTGACGGCTCCGGCTAATTGGCCGGCGGAGCGAGCCTGAGGCAGCTGTTCCGGCCAGGAGGGACAAGGACGTCGTCTCTCCCGGTCACTGGGTGCTGAGGGGTGGGGACACAGCAGAGGCACGCTGGTTGTGTTGGGGGGGCAGCCGATTACTTTAGGCCGTTGCCTTGGGGTCTTGGGAGTTGTGGATCCCCATCATCTGGGGGACACCCCCCAAGCATCCTTAGGCAGAAATAATTTCCAAGTACCCCTTTTGGGGGGCTGCGGACTAAGAGACCTTTCGCCTCAATACAAGGGGGGAAGTGGCGACGTGTCAGCGCCAAGGTCACCGCTGTCAGACCCGCTGGAGCTGCTTGCTTCTGAGATTGGGTCCTCTACGCCTGGCAGAGAAACCTACAGGCTCCCATATTCAAGGTCCATCTGGACTCTCTTCGCCCCTTGGTTACAGCTGGGGGGCTGCCGGTCCCCTCCTTCCTCTTTGGCCCACATCTCCCCTCATCTTGTCCTTAGACTTTTCCAGCTGCCAGGAACTCTGTCCTCTGCCACCTGGCTCTGGCCTCCCCATCCCTCTCCTGGCTTAGATTCGCTCCACGGACTTACCTTTCACCGAATCCCTAGGTCATCTTTTCAAGTTTAGCGAAGGTCACATATACTGTTCACCTACTGTGTGGCTGTTGTTGGGAGGGATGACTGTTCAACAGTGGCTCAGCAAACACTTGGGTGACCACACACAGCCGGGAAAACAGCACGGTCCCTGTCCCTCTGAAGGCATAATCCAGTGAGAGATGAACCCTGTTAGAACTGCTGTCTGTGAGTTCCCTTGTGGCTCAGTGGGTTAAGGATCTGGCATTGTAACTTCTGAGGCACGGGTTGCTGCTGTGGTGGGGGTTCGATTTCTGGCCGGGCAACTTCCATAGGCCGTGGATGCGGCCAAAAAAAAAAAAAAAAAAGAACAGGCTTCAGCACAGAGAAGTGAAATGCTTTGCCCAAGGCCACACAGGTGCTTAGGGGACATGGAAGCGAAAAGGGGAGATGGTGGGGATCAGGGGGGCATTTGTTACGCAGCTGATATGAGGATGGCCCGATGATGTTGGCTTTTCTTCTAGAACAAAGTGTTAAACTTTTTCTGTAAAAGACCAGGTAGTAAATACATTTTTTCTTCGAGGGCTGCATGGTCTGTGTCATTCCTATTTACTTCTTGACCGTGGCCCTAAACAGTCTCATAGACAATAGTCAATGAATGGACATGGCTGTGTTGAAATAAAACTTTATTTGTGGACACTGAAGTTGAATTATGTATATTTTGTCTGATTCGCAAAGTATTAATCATCTCTGCTTTTTTTCTTTCTTCAACCATTTAAAGAGGTACAAACCATTCTTAGCTGGAGGGCCGTAGGAAAACAAGCTGCAGGCTGGATTTGACCTGTGAGCCATGGTTTTGCACACATGTTTTAGAATATCTGGGTTCTCCTTCTTTCTCTCTCTCTTTTTTCCCTGACTGGAATCAGTTCTCCTCCATTGTGTCAAACACATGAACTGAGTCCCAAAGAGTCTTGGCACGCCTGGGAGTGACGGAGCGTCTTCTCTTTCCTCTTTCTTCGTCTTTCTTGGTTTCTCTTTGCTCCCAGACACTCACTTTGCACCTGAGCCTTGAGAAAACTGCGTGGTTGTTCTTCACTCAGGGGGCCCTGAGGTGGCCTTATCTCTGCTCATCATGCATGGTCTTAAAAGGGGTTCTCTTTTGGTCATTGCATAAGAAATGCTTCCCTGTGAACCTGGATCGTTATGAAAAAGCATCGCTTTATCCTCGCCTTTTGCCATAAGCGTTTCAAAGCACTTTCTCATATAAGCCCCGTGAGGGCCTAGTTTTTTGCTGCTGTGTTCAGTGCTGTATCAGCCAGGATGGTCCCTGGTGCCTGGTGGGTTCTTATTGGACTTGACAAGCCATCTGGTTCTCATAAGCCACAGAAAGGGTGCAGATATGGTGCAGCCGGGCAGCACAAAGCATTTTCCTAGTCGGTGTCCAACTTAGCCCTTCCACTAGAGAAGAGAAGTAGCGGAGGCTCAGAGTGGCCCCTGACTTGCCTAAGTCCCCTGATTGGCCATTGGGGAGGCCAGGACTAGTGCTTCTTTACTCAGCCATAGGCTCCCTAACTCCCCCCCGCCCCCCTCCCGCATCTTTAGGTCTTGCTCTGTGTATGCACTTCCAAGTCTTGCTTTTAGAAGAGCGTGTGATCCCCGAGAGACTTTGTTTACCAAGCTGCAGCAAATCCCTTATCACTTCAAGGATTTTGAGTTTTTTCCATGAGCTGTGTACCACCTGTGCTGTTATTGACTTAATTTTTTTCTATAAATGGATTCGTGCTTCTTTTTAACTTTAAAAAATGTCATGAAATGGCAACTGTATTTCACTACCGTGATAGAAAACCGGGGTCACTTGATATAGACAGAAGGCGACTGGAAAAATAAACACAATGAGAATAATGCCACATTCTTGGATTCTAGCTGGCTAGGCGGTTCTGCAAGGCTCTGAGCTGAGGTCTGCTCAGGATAAAAGGGAAGAGGGGGTGGGATCTGCCACTGCTAGAAGGATGTGATGTGGAGTTCCCTGGCAGCTTAGCAGGTTAAGGACCTGGTGTTTTCACTGCTGTGGCTGAGTTCCATCCCTGGCCTGGGAACTTCTGCATGTGGGGCTGGTTGGGTGGGGGGGGGGGGGGGTGGAAGATGTTACATACAGTGGTACCAAATTAAAGGGCGGGGGAAAAAAGATGTTACATGCAATGGGACCAAATTAAGACTCCTTGCAAGGAATTGAAAAAGAGAGTTACCTTTGCCCTTCTTGATTCAAAGTTCTGAGTTCGAGGGGAGACGCTCCCTAACCCCCCTGGCTTACTTGGCCCGTTTTGGAAAGCCATTAGGACTCTTCCCTGGAAGATGGGGAGGGAGGCTGTGCCTTGGGAACTAGGGAGGAAGAAGCTGGCGTGGGGGTGGGGCTGACGATGGGAGGGAGCCCCTCCCTCCTTCCCCCCGCCAGGACCAGATTTTGGCTTCCCTGCCGCTCCCTCTATTTGTGGGTGGTTGTCTGAAGCTCCCCACTATCACCATTGGAGCAGAACTGGAAGGTAGGGCCTCTGGGAGGGCGGGCGAGCCCAGCCACATCCGCGCTGCGCCCGCCTGCCTGTTAGCTAATCGTGTCCTTTTGGGTTGGCTTCATGGCTATTTCTGTCGAGGAAGGTTTGCTCCTCTCCTGAAGTGTGGCTGCATTGGATAGCATGACTATCTATCCCTCTGCTCTGATTCATAGCAGCAGAGGGTGCACATCAAATCGAAATGCTAAAGTTTCCCATCTATTCGGTGTTGGTTAGCCAGGAGGCTACCAGCAACCTGGAAGGTAGCAACACCTTGTTAGGAAGTCAGCCCCCTTCCCAGGATGGTAAGTGGAAAGAAGCAGGGCTCTTTTTTTTTTTTTTTCCTTTTTTCTTTTTCTGTTTTGAGTTGCTCGAATATTGCTCAACTGGTCTTGTCTTTTCTCTCTGTCACCCCCTCCCCTCGCCCCCCTGTGCCCCTTGGCTGTATGCGGATCTGAAAAAGGGCAGTTGGAGCCTTTAAATGAGGTGAGTGAATGCAGTGGTTTGTTTGTTCTGGCTTCTGATCAAGACATGCTGGCTTTTCATTTTGGAGCCTCATGTGGGGCTGCGGGGCTGTGGAATATTAAACAACCAATGTTGATAACGGCGAGGGTTTTCGATGCCTTTCTGTGGAAGGGAGATCCCATGAAAAGACACTCGTTGATGACATGGATTTCCGTTCCCACGCCCTCCTTATTCTGTTTGATTATCTCTGTTTACTTTCATGTCATGAGATTATTTTTAAAAATGTTTGTGCTTGGCTTTCAAGAAGACAGAGTCAGATTCATTGTGTTTTGAGAACATATTGCCCAGCCCTCACGATGTTGAATAAACCACCCACATGTCAAGAAAGATGTTCGCATAAACTACACAGGAAAATACCTGCAAACGTTTTGCTCGCTATTAATGGCTCCGGTGAGGTGGTGTTTGCCATCTTTGCGTCTGCAGTTGGTAAACAGAAATGGAAAACATTTTGTTCTAAGTGATGAGCGGTAGAGACAGACCTCCTAAATGTCGTTATTTCTCATCAGGGATCGGCTGCTTTTAATTTGGGGTCTTTTTCCTCTTCTTCCTCCCCCCACCGACCCTTCCCACCTCCCCTCTCCACTTCCCACCACCACCCCCCCGATGGCCTCAGGGGTTTCTTTCTAGAATCTCCGACCTGCTGCTCTGCAGATGGACTTGCCGGCACTGCTGTCAGAAGTGCTATGAGTCCAGCTGTTGCCAGTCGAGTGAGGATGAAGTTGAAATTCTGGGACCTTTCCCTGCCCAGACGCCTCCCTGGCTGTAAGTAAAACTGCTCTGAACTTCTGGAAAGCAATCCGAAGACCCTTCTTTTCTGGGTTTCTGAGAAAGGGGATCTGGGGTGCAGGGATGAGGATTCGGGGTCTGAAAGAGGGAAAGGCTGACTTTCCATTGACCTCTCAGCTTCTGGTGGGACGTGCTCTGTGCCTCTCATGGCCTTTGCTAAGCTGCTGAGACCTGCCGGGGGTGGGGCCTCTGCTGAGTTGGTTTCCCATCGGGTCTTCTGAGATGTGAACTGTGTAATGCTGAGCACGTGGGCGCTTTAAATCACGTTGCGTTGTTCCAAGCGGAAAAAGAGATCCGTGCGTGTCTGTATTCTTCAAGGGATGTCCACATTCTAAAGGTCTCCATCCAAGTCCGTGTGACAGACTGTTGTAGAGCTTGGCCCCGTGCCCGGCCGTGGTAAGGCTCGGTGTGTGTTTGGTGCGTGGATGGGTGGGTGGCGTGAACCAACAGGTGCCTTGTTGTGGGCTTGAACAAGAACTTCAGAAACAGGGCAGCGGAAAAGCATCTCCCGGCTCCATCGTGTCCTCCGAGGCTGTTTATGTTCTCTCTGGCATCTTTCGTTTTATTTCCAATTCGTCCTCCTCCTGCGCCTGCACGCAGCATCTCCATCTGCCAGTCGCTCAGATATTTTGGGAACGCAGTTTTGAAGCTTCTCTGCCACGTGTCTGGTCCACTTCTCTGTGGCTGGGAGGGGAATGTGGCCAGAGAGTCTGGGTTGAGTCCAGAGGGCCAGGGCCTGGGAATTGTCAAGTGCAACTTCTCCTGGTACAGAGGGGGAGGCCCAGAGAGGTGAGGTCCCAGTGCTGGAGCCTTAATGGGAATCCAGTGCTGTCTCAGCTAAATCCTTGGGCTAAAATCTCAGAAGCCTCTGGTCCCCCCATCTTTCCCTCCAAGTTGGAGGGTCATGCATCCATCTTCTTCTTTTCTTTTCTTAGAAGCAAGTGTCAAATAGTTTCACAGCAAAATGGCTCTGTGTCAGGCTCTGAGTTCAAATCCTGTTTCTCCCAACTTTTTTCCAGTTCTGTGACCACAGGCAAATTGCTTGATTTCTCTGTGCCTTGATTTCTCATCTGTCAATTGGGGAAGATAAAAAGCATGGGATTTAGGAGTTCCTGTTGTGGAGCAGCAGAAATGAATCTGACTAGGAACCATGGGGTTACCGGTTCGATCTCTGGCCTCACTCAGTGGATTAAGGATCCAGCGTTGCTGTGAGCTGTGGCATAGGCCAGAGGCTGCAGTTCTTATTTGACTCCTAGCCTGGGAAGCTCCAATGCCACAGGTGCAGCCCTACAGAGACAAAAGACCAAAAAAAAAAAAAAAAAAGAAAGAAAGAAAGAAAGAAAAAGAATGCCTATTACCTTGTTGGTAGTCATAAACATTAAGTGATTCTTTTTACCCTATTTTGGCCTGAGTTTCCTCATCTGTAAAGTAGGAAAAGTAATAGAGCTTATTTTATAGGGTTGCTATGATGAGTAATGAAGAGTTCCCTGGTGGCTCAGGAGGTTAAGAATCCAGCATTGTCACTGCTGTGGCTTGGGTTCTATCCCTGGCCTGGGAACTTTTGCACATCTCGGGCGCAGCCAAAAAAAAAAAAGAGAGTAATGAGATATGCACATTATGTGCTTAGCACCGTACTAATTCTTCGTCTCTGTCGTTATTAGGGTTTTTTGTTTTTTGTTTTTTGTTTTTTTAGTCTTTTTAGGGCTGCACCTGTGGCGTATGGAAGTTCCCAGGCTAGGGGTCCAGTCGAGCTGTAACTCCAGCCACAGCCATGGCCACAGCCACAGCCACAGCAACACTGGATCCGAGCGCATCTGCAACCTATACTGCAGTTCACAGCAATGCCAGATCCTTTAGCCCACTGAGCGATGCCAGGGATTGAACCTGCATCCTCATGGATGCTCGTCAGATTTGTTTCTATTGAGCCACGACCAGAACTCCCATTGTTAGGTATTGATAGAGAGTCCTTAAACTGATGTAAAGACAGTGTTAAGGAACCTTCCATTACTCATAGGATGTGGCCTGAATCCTGCAGGTGTGTGTAAGGTGGTGATGTTTGGTGAAACCAACTGGTTAATAAGGGATTGTTCCCGTTTTCCAGTGACAGGGGTTGGCTCAGCCCATCTGCTGTATCTCTCTCTCTTTTTTTTTTTGTCTTTTTAGGGCCGCACCCGAGGCATATGAAATTCTCAGGCTAGGGATCGAATCGGAGCCACAGCTGCTGGCCTGCACCACAGCCACAGCAACAGAGGATCTGAGCCCATGTCTGCGACCTACACTGCAGCTCTCAGCAACGCCAGATCCTTAACCTGCTGAGCGAGGCCAGGGATTGAACCCGCATGCTCATGGTTACTAGTCATGTTTGTAACCACTGAGCCACAATGGAAACTCCTCATCTGGTGTCTTTAAGGCACTCTCGGAAGAATTCCAGCTCTGTGATGCCAGGGCTGTTATCCGCCTTGTTCATTCCAAAAAATAGCTGTTGACCAGCTGGCTCACCTGCATGCAGAAATTGAGTTCTGAAAGTGCGACGGACCTCTTGAAAAGTTAGTTTTAGTTTCTTTGATAGTTATTTCTGGAACTTGCCCTGTATGCCGGACATTCTGGGATACACAAGGCTAGATAGAGTTCTGTTGCCATGCTTAGGGGATTTAAAATCTTGTATGGGAGGAGTTCCCGCTATGGCACAGTGAGTTAAGAATCCAACTGCAGTGGCTTGGGTTTCTGCGGAGACATGGGTCCCATCCCTGGACGAGGATCCAGCATTGCCACAGCTTCAGTGTAGGTCACAGCTGCAGCTTGGATTCAATCCCAGGCCCAGGAACTTTCGTGTGCCTCAGGTGCAGCCAAAAAATTAAAAAAAAAACAAAAAACAAAAACTAGTGTAGGAGATAAAGCAGGAACATAAGTTCCTTGTGCATGCATACCCTGCATACCCATATAACAGCCCTGCATAGAGTTTTGTTATGGAAAAACCCTGCGATAATGTCTTCGGGCATAGCTGGATCCAGGGGCTCAAATAATGTCATGGGCATGCGCATATGTACCTGCTTTTTCCCTCTTCCTTTCTTTCTATTTTGTATTGGCATCATTCTTTTTTTTTTTTTTTTTGGCCTTTTTGCTATTTCTTGGGAGCTCCAGCACCATATGGAGATTCCCAGGCTAGGGGTCGAATTGGACCGCTGGCCTACACCAGAGCCACAGCAACACGGGATCCGAGCCACGTCTGCAACCTACACCACAGCTCACGGCAACGCCGGATCGTTAACCCACTGAGCAAGGCCAGGGACCGAACCCGCAACCTCATGGTTCCTAGTCGGATTCATTAACCACTGCGCCACGAAGAGAACTCCTGTATTGGCATCGTTCTTAAGCTTGTTTTGTTCTTTGCCTCATTCTTAACCTCAGCAAATATACCAGGAAAGGCTCTCATTGCCCTGGCTTAGGTCATGTGCCAATCACTTGATCTAGTCAGTTTTTTGCTTGGAGGGATAGGTGCTGGGATCATATACTTGGGTTGCCTGACCATCTTGGAACCAGGGAAACGGTCATTCCACCTGAGACACATGATCTAAGCTAGTGAAACAGGAGTTGGCAAACTTTTCTCATAAAGGGCCAGACAGTAAGTATTTTAGCCTCTCGGACTTAGTCTCTCTTGCACCTACTCACTTCTATCCTTGTAGCTTAAAGCAGCCATAGATAACTCATAAATGAATGGGCATGGCTGTGTCCCACTAATACGTATGCAAAATCAGGCCGTGGGTTTGGCCTTGCAGTTTGCTGACCTGGATATTAGTTTGGGTGTTGGGACTGGCTGCAGGGTGGGCAAATACCACGAATGGACATTACATCTCGGCAGAGTTGGGGGAATCACGGAAAATGAACCTGGGCGCTCAGGCTGTGATGGGTCTCAAATGCCAGATTAAGGAAGGTTTATTTTGTTTGTTTGGGTTTTTTTTGTTTGTTTTTCATTTTTGGCCGCCCTGCTGCATATGGAGTTCCTAGGCCAGGGATCAGATCTGAGCTACAGTTATGACCTAAGCCACAGTTGTGGCAGCACCAGATCCTTAACCCTCATGCTGGGCTGGGGATTTGAACCTGTGATCCGGCACTCCCAAGATGCCGCCGATCCTGTTGCACCCCAGTGGGAACTACCAGATTTAGGAATTTGGATTTTCTTCTGAATCAGAGGAGACCCCTGATAAACATTGAAAAACCACAGCCCAGTACCTGTGCCCCACTATTGAGTGTTACAGCTGCACAGCCACTGGGTTAGAGGATGGTGGTGTTTTGCCCAGGCTGCTGAGCCTTGTGCGAGCAGGGGATTCTTTCCAGGGTGGGACCCACTGGGAAGACACTTGTTTTGGTTTTACCACAAGTGGAGAAGTGGACTGAAACCTCCCAGCAGAGCCAACACACTACACAGCTTCCAGGGGCGCCCTTCACATGGTGGGTTTTTTCATAGAGGGGACCACCTAGAGTTGTGCAGTGTACAGCCTGAACAGCTGTACATGACCTTCGTGCTTCCGAGATGACCCAGGTCTTCCTTGAATCCTGGGTAACGCTTGGTGCATGTCTGGCCATCAACATCAGGCAAAATGTTAAGCGAAATCTGTAAAGGGGAGGCAGGTTAAATCCTTCAAGAAGAGAATTTACAGCTTGTGCTTTCCCCAGATTTATTTACCAAGTGGGCAGTTGCATGTTATCAAACAGGCAGGGAGTAGAAATGTCAAGTGTACAGGCTTTGCCATGCCGTTCCTACTGTGACATTTGGGCCAACAACCACAGAATGTGCCTCTCTGTTGGGTGGCATGTGGCAGATGAGCCAGCTCTTTGTGTGTGTGATTTTGGGGGCTACACCATTCGCGTTTCTGCGTATGTTTCCATCATGTGGGTTCCCCAGCGTTCCTGGGCTGGGCCGGGCTATTAAGGGTCAGGAAAACCGTACAACCTGACTGGCTTCTTTGGGGGCAGATGCCAGGAAGACCCTCCGTGAAGAGTGAATTAGGTGATTTCTCTGTCCACCAGGCATGTGTTGAGTATCTACTCATGTGCAAGGCTCTTAGAGACCTCTCAGGGGAGACCCAGCTCGGTAGCATGGGGCATGCAATCGTGAATCTGATATTGCTGGTCTCCACTGGGGTTCTGCCATTTACAGGGATGCAGATTAATTCTCCGTCCTTCCCTCCACCCAACCAGGGCTTCCATCTGTCTATTTAAAGGGGGAGGGGTGGTTCATAACAAGAAACTCCTGGATTGTTTTAAGGATGAACTGATGGTTCACACAGGGCATTTAGCACAGTGTCTGGTACATAGTGGGTGCTCAGCTCCTGGTACCTTTGATCATAATAAGTACAGGACCTCCCCCCCTCCCCAGTTAAAACTTCGTACCCTGTAATGGGAAGGGGTCACAAGATGTGCATTCAGAGGACTGTGGCACAAGTCAGATAAAAACATGAGAAAGGAGTCCCGTCATGACTCAGCGGAAACGAATTCGACTAGGAACCATGAGGTTGTGGGTTTGATCCCTGGCCTCACTCAGTGGATTAAGGATCTGGCTTTGTCGTGAACTGTGGTATAGGTCGCAGATGTGGCTCGGATCTGGCGTTGCTGTGGCTGTGCTGTAGGCTGGCAGCTGTAGCTCCGATTGGACCCCTAGCCTGGAACCTCCATATGTTGCCGGTACGGCCCTAAAAAAAAAAAAAAAGAAAAGAAAAAAAGAATGTAGCAGATGAAGCATGATGGGTGGAAGGGAGTAGGAGAGGACACCGAGGTGGAATCTTACTAGATCAGCCATTCTTCTCACTCCTTAAATGAAAGCAGCCGTATCTTCCAAGGAAGGCGGGACCCACATCCATGAGGACACAGGTTCACGCAGTGGGTTAAGGATCTGGCATTGCTATGGCTGTGGTTTAGGCCAGTGGCTACAGCTCCGATTCAACCCCTATCCTGGGAACTTCCATATACCTCGGGTGTGACCCTAAAAGACAGAATAATAATAATAATAATAATTTAAAAAATAAATGTCAGGTTGGAGGATACAGTCTCTGAAGATTTTGGTCTCCTGCTGAGGCGGCTCAGGGGGTTGTTATGGGCAGTGACAATCTCATGGCCACTTTGCCACTCCCCCCGCCCCCAGCATCCTTACCAGCTGGGGGATCTTAAAGCCACCTCTGCTATCCTAACATCAGCTACAACATACCTACCTACAACATACGAAGCACTGTCTAAGTGATACAGGAAAGATGGTACCAGAATCTGGGTTCTTGCTCACGGCGGTCGAAGAATGAACTCCGCGAACACACAGGCAGCAAGCAAGCAAAGTCTTTATTAAAGAAAAGCAAGTAACTCCCAGGACAGGCTGGGAGCAGGGAGAAGAGCCCCCCTTCTCTATTGTACCTTAGGGGTTTTTATCTCTTAAAGATGGGGGGTACCAGTGGGGTCCAGAAGGATGCGGTTTTTTCCCACTGGCCTTGCTCAATGACCTGTGTCAGTCCTTGTCCAGTAGGGGTTTTAGGGTTGGAAACGTCCCCAAAGTTTTATGGTTTTTTTTGTCTTTTTCTTTCCTTAGATTAAGTCGCCACTCCTCTCATTCCTTTTTTATCAGTTGAGGAGTGGGCTAGAGATTCACATTTCCTGCAGTAAACAAAGCCTGTGGGGAAATTGGCATTTCCTATAATAAAACGAGGCTTATGGAAGTGTTACTGCCAGGAGCCCTTAAGCCCCAAATGTTAATCAATATCCATATCAAAGGAATGTATCGGAGCCCAGGCTCCTACACTAAGTATCTGAGTTAGTATTCTGTCTCATAAGCATTTTATATCATGTCATATGTGTTAACTCTACCAGGGGTCACAGGCAAGCAGGGAAGGCGGCACTATTATTAGTCCCATTTTACAGATGAGGAGGCAGAGGCAGAGAGAGGAAGGGAAGAACTTGCCTTGAATCAGCTTTAATTACGGTCTTGTGCACCCCCTCCCCCAGCAAAGTGCTTTTCATTTTTTTTCAGCATTTCTTATCCTAATTGGAGTATATTGAGTCCCTGGCTGCTATGAATGCACAGCTGTTTCTTCCTATCAAACTTTGTTCTCACATCACTGATGCTCAGGGCCATCTTGTAGCTGCAGCCCCATCACTCAAAGAACCCTTGAGTGATGTTGTTATGGGATATTTTTTCAAGATGTTAAATTATAGACACAGTGACCCTTGGAATAGCTGGACATTTTGTAGAAGCCTTTTGTAGAAGTTTTGAGGCATGTAAACGGCCACCGTGTTCCTTCCAGACTAAAGATCCACAGGTCTTGTCTTCATTTGGTCAAAGTGGCGCCCCCGTGTGGCAATATCCAGAATAAGTGCGCCTGCCCCTCCAGCCTCAGCTTTGAAATTATGCAAGTTCTTGGCAGAGTGTTCTAAATTGGGGAATATTCATTCATAGCATTTTACATTGTGTGCAAAAAGCAAGACCTTATTGGGAGTTTAAGGCTATTGAGAGTTTGTTTCAAATTTGCATTATTCTGAGTTGCATAAACTGGGTCCTGGAGCAGTTTTATCACGGGTCTATTGCCCACAGGACAGAAATGCCAGTCCCTGGGGATTCTCTGACCACCACTGATACCTTTCCCCCTCCTACAGGTTGGCCAGCCGGAGCAGCGACAAGGACGGGGACTCTGTCCACACAGCCAGCGAAGTCCCCCTGACCCCACGGACCGACTCCCCAGATCGCAGATGCTCGTCCTCAGACACATCTAAGTCTACGTACAGCCTGACCCGGAGGATTTCAAGTAAGCCTCCCAGCTGTGACTGTCTGGGGTCCCAGCTCGAGCGACCCACTCAGGGTCCATGAAGTACAATCCCATTAGCTGGGTCCCCCAGATAAAGGCAGAGAGCTGGCGTTTCCTGGACACCCAGCAGTGTCCCCAGGGAAAGACGGGGCCATCCCTTGGGTGACGGTCCGGGAGACAAAATGAGAGAGAGAGCTAACGGCAGTGTGGTAGAGGAGGGCATTGCACCTGACTTCTGCCAAGCCCTGTCAGACGCAATCGTTTGGATTGATTTTTGTTTATACTGATCACGAGTTTCATTGAATTGAATCTGTTGCTGACATTGTCAGCATATATCATTTCAGACCCAGAAAGGCAAGTATTAGCCCCCGGGTGATATGGCAGGGCTTGCAAATTCCAGTAGCTTCAGGGGCCCAGCGGATTGCATCAGAGTACGGAGGAGTGGGGTGTGATAGGGTCGCCCCAATGCAGTGTCACATGGCAGCCAACTCTGCTGGCCGAGCACTAGGGCAGGGTAGGGACCGGGGCCAGCTGGGAAGCTAAGTTCCCACAGAAAGGGGGCAGCTGCTCCTCAGCTCAGGCATTACCTGATCTTCCTAAAGGGAAACTGGCAGTCTGGGTTTTTTCTTTGAAACTTCCTTCTTTGTAAACCCAACCAAAGTGCATCTCTGAGTTGAATTTGGCCCCCCGATGTAACAGCCTGTGCGTTTGACCAGATGGCATGATTTGGGTGGGGAGGAGAAAGGACAATAAAAGCCAAAGACTTCCCAGCCTCCTTTCATTCCCCAAATGTACCTCCGCTGTCTCATTCAGCTTCTGCCTGAAATTCACTTAACAGAGGGGAAAAGCTTAAATTCATGAAACTTATCCACTCAGGTGGAAATGACTGATGGCTGCTCTTTCCTGGGAGTCGATGGGGAAGAAGCAGGAAGTAGAGAAAAGTTCCAGGACTTGAAATGTGCAACAGAGGGGATGCTGCTTTCTGTAGCCTCAGCCTCTCCACCGGTAGACTATGCCCTGCTCTGTTCACTATGCGGCCACCGCTCAAAGGTGGCTGAGATGCACTGCACGTGTTACATACCCACTGGATTATTTTTTTAAATTTTTATTGAACTGTAGTTGATTTACAATATTGTATTCGTTTCAGGTGTACAGCAAAGTGTTTCAGATATATACATATATAATATGTATGCATATTATACATATAGTATATATATGTGTGTACGTATATTCCTTTTTCATTTTTTGTCTTTTTTTTTTTTTTTCCTTTTCTAGGGCCGCTCCTGCAGCATATGGAGGTTCCCAGGCTAGAGGTCGAATTGGAGCTGTGGCCGCTGGCCACAGCCACAGCAACGTGGGATCCGAGCCACATCTGCGATCTACACCACAGCTCACGGCAATGCTGGATCCTCAACCCACTGAGTAAGGCCAGGGATCGAACACACAACCCCATGGTTTCTAGTTGGATTCGTTAACCACTGACCCTGAGCCACGAAGGGAACTCCTTTTTTTTTTTTTTTTTCGCTTTTTAGGGCCACACCTGCAACATATGAAGGTTCCCAGGCTAGGGGTTGAATCAGAGCTACCGCTGCCAGCCACAGCCACAGCAACTCGGGATCCGAGCTGTGTCTGCGACCTACACCACAGCTCACCGCAACGCCGGATACTTAGCCCATTGAGTGAAGCCAGGGATCGAGCCTGAAACCTCATGTTTACTACTTGGATTCGTTTCCGCTGCCCCACAATGGGAACTCCGGTCTATTCTTTTTTAGATTCTTTTCCATTATCGATTAGTACAAGATACTGAATAGAGTTCCCTCTGCTATACATACCCACTGGATTTTGAAGCCAGTATGAAAAAAAGAGAATTCAGAGTGTCTCCCCAAAATGTTTTTATAGTCTTCCAAGTTGAAATGATTATATTTTGGACATGCGGGGTTAAATAAAATCTTAAAATTCATTTCACCCGTTTCTTTGCACTTTTAAAAAATTGGGGCTCCCCCAAAGCTTTGTTATCTAGAATTTTTGGCTCGCCTTTTGTCTTCTCTTAGCGCTGGTATAGATGATTCCTAAGTCCTCACGCCCAGGTCCACACAGAGATGCCTCTGTTTAGCACACGGTCGATTAGAGTGCACTCAAGCACTGGCAGAGGCTCACGATTTTAGCCAGTAAGACGGGTATTTGGGCAAATAACAAGAATGCCGGGAGTTCCCTTCGTGGCTCAGCGGTTAACGAACCTGACTAGGATCCATAAGGATGTGGGTTCCATCCCTGGCCTCACTCAGTGGGTTAAGGAGCCAGCATTGCCGTGAGCTGTGGTGTAGGTTGCAGACACGGCTGAGATGCTGTGTTGCTGTGGCTGTGATGTAAGCTGGCAGCTATAGCTTCGATTCCACCTCTAGCCTGGGAGCTTCCATATGCTGTGGGTATGGCCCTAAAAAGCAAAAAAAAAAAAAAAAATGCCATGAAAGAACAAATAGTACATATCCTACTAATACAAGAAATCTCATAGTCAGACTTCTTTTTTTTTCTTTTTTATTGGTTTACCATGTTGTGCCAATCCCCACTGTACAGCAAAGCATAGTCAAACTCCCAAGCGCAGAGAGTAGAATGTGGTTACCAGGAGGAGCTGGGACCAGGCGGTGTGGGTTTCACCTACGCCAGATGGTTCTAGAGATCCACTGGCCAGCATCACGTGTAAAATTAACAGTACTGTGCTGGGTACCTAAACATTTGCTAAGATAGTAGATCTTGTCTTAACACACACACAAAATGAAACACAGAAGGCAGGAGGAAACTTTTGAAGGTGATGGATATGTTTTAAAAAAAAAATTTTTTTTTTATCATAGTTGATCTAGTTCTGTCAGTTTCTGCTGAAGAGCAAAGTGACCCAGCCATACATATATATACATTCTTTTTCTCATATTATCTTTTATCGTGTTCCATTACATGTGATTGGACATAGTTCCCTGTGCTACACAGCAGGACCACATTGCTTATCCATTCTTTTTTTTTTTTTTGCATTAAAAAAAATTTTTTTTTTAATTTTTAAAATGATAGTTGATAAAGGTAATGACATGTTAATGGCATAGATTGCGGTGACATTTTCATGGGTGCATACTTACCCCCAAGCTCATCAAGTTGTGCATATTAAATAGGGACTGCTTTTTGAGCTTTTTGGAGACCTACACACCTGGCTGAGGGCTCATGGGAAGCAAATCCATGCCAGCGCAACTGGGGAAGGTAGATTGGGGTGAAATTACCAAGGCCATGATCTCTCTTTTCTGAACCAGAGCTCTGCGGTTTTCTGCCTTTTCGAAGAATTCCCTGTGGGTGTCTTCCTGCCTCTTCCTCGCCATCTCCCCTGATCCCCTGCCGCAACTCACACCCCCTGGCTGTCTAGGCTCTGAAAATCACCCACATGCTAAAGTCCTCCGAACCCTAATTTCTCTAGCTCCCGTTTCCAAAAACCCCTAAGAAAAGCCCTTCTCCACTACAGGGTGGCAGTCATTCCCAGACCACCCCAAGAGAGGTTTAAAAAAAGGGAAAAGAATGTACATGTATGGACAGCTTTTGGTATGTCAATCATGCCTCAATGCATTGCTTTAAAAAAGAAGGATGTGGCATTCCCGTTGTGCCTCAGTGGGTTAAGAACCCGGCACAGTATCCGGGAGCATGTGGGTTCGATCCCTGGCCTCGCTCAGTGGATTAAGGATCCGGTGTTGCTGCGTGCTGTGGCTGTCGTGTAGGCCGGCCGCTGCAGCTCTGATTGGACCCCTAGCCTGGGAACTTCCATATGCCACAAGTGCGGCTGTTAAAAAGAAAAAAAAAAAAAAGAAGAAGAAAAAGAATGCCATAAGGTCACTGTCAGAATAGAAGGATGAGCAAAGATTGGCTGATGAGCCTGGGAGCAGTGAACGCTGCTGGTTGACGGAGAGGGAGAGGCACCCTGTCCGTGACAAGATGTGAATGTGATCCTTGAAGATGTGTAATAGTTACCATGTAGTGCCTCTCACCATGGACACGTGCTGTGCTGAGCCCTCTCTGTGCATCGCTCAGGATTCTTCATCACAATCTTTGAGATGGGTGCTGGGATGCAGAAACCCGGGGGTGTGAAATGTGCCTCGAGTCACATGGCTCATTACTAGTGAGTCACGTGGCTCACTAGGAAGTATCCATGTTGGGACTGGACCCGGGCCCGCCAGCCTCAGAGTCCACTCTGCGAAAGTGGAGGCAGTATAGGCTAATGGTTAGAGCCAGACAAACAGGACTAGTAGACTCTGGTCTTCTTCTCTTACTAGTTGTGTGACCTTTGGTGAGTTAGTTTCTATTTCCCAGACTCACAGACATGGAGAACAGATCTGTGGTTGCCAAGAGGGAAAGGAAGGGAGTGAGATGGATGGGGAGTTTGGGATTAATAGATGCAAACTATTGCATTTGAAATGGATAAGCAATGAGATGCTACTGTATAGCACAGGGAACTATAGCCAATCACTTGTGATAGAACAAGATAGAAGATAACATGAGAAAATGTATGTATCTGTATGACTGGGTCACTTTGCTGTACAGCAGAAATTGACACAACACTGTAAAACAACTATGTTTTTAAATTTAATTTTATTTTTTGTCTTTCTGCCTTTTCTAGGGCCACTCCCACGGCGTATGGAGGTTCCCAGGCATAGAGGTCCAATCGGAGCTGTAGCCACCGGCCTACTCCAGAGTCACAGCAATGCGGGATCCGAGGCGGGTCTGCGACCCACACCACACAGCTCACGGCAACGCTGGATCTTTAACCCACTAAGCGAGGCCAGGGATCAAACCCGCAACCTCATGGTTCCTAGTTGGATTCGTTACCCACTGAGCCATGACGGGAACTCCAAACAACTACACTTTAATAAAACAAAAATTTTTTACGTTTGTTTCCTCCTCCGTAAAGTGGCGATAACAGTCACTAGCTGATACCTGGTGAAAACGAGATGACGCCGTAGATGCAGGGTGTTTAGAACAGTGATGACGGTGATGAAGATGGCTGTGCCCACACACGGCCTCTTGCAGAATCAATGAGAGGATTTCAAGGAGTAGGGCGCACACGGCCAAGGGCGTCACGAAGCAGACAGAACCATGTTCAAATCTAGGCAATGTTGCCGATCTCATAAATTGGCCCTTGTTGGGTCCTGTCCTTCGAGGTGTTCACTGTTATTTCTGATGGGCGTGTAGGTCTCGAGTCCAGACGACCCAGCTCCCCTCTCATCGATATTAAACCCATCGAGTTCGGCGTTCTCAGCGCCAAGAAAGAACCCATCCAGCCCTCGGTGCTCAGGCGGACCTATACCCCGGATGACTATTTCCGGAAGTTCGAGCCCCGCCTCTACTCCCTCGACGCCAACAGTGATGACGTGGACTTCCTGACGGACGCGGAGATCCTGTCCAAGTACCAGCTGGGCATGCTGCACTTCAGCACCCAGTACGACCTGCTGCACAACCAGCTGACGGTGCGCGTGATCGAGGCCAGGGACCTGCCGCCCCCCATCTCCCACGACGGCGCGCGCCAGGACATGGCGCATTCTAACCCCTACGTCAAGATCTGCCTCCTCCCGGACCAGAAGAACTCCAAACAGACCGGGGTCAAGCGCAAGACCCAGAAGCCTGTGTTCGAGGAGCGCTACACGTTCGAGATCCCCTTCCTGGAGGCGCAGAGGAGGACCCTGCTCCTGACCGTACTGGACTTTGACAAGTTCTCGCGCCACTGTGTCATTGGCAAGGTGGCCGTGCCTCTGTGTGAGGTCGACCTGGTGAAAGGCGGACACTGGTGGAAGGCGCTGATTCCCAGTTCTCAGGTAAGGGCTG